>NC_087347.1:124405752-125030752 GCF_030014295.1 Loxodonta africana | reverse complement strand
AGAGTAAAGATTGTCACCCTTGAGTACTGCATTACTGTATGTGTATATATGCATATATATGTATATAAAACCAAAAGGTCAATAGCTATTTTAAAGCATAGATGAGAAGGTTAGGGGGCAAGGAGATGAAGTAAATGGAAGTGAAACAACTAGAACAGAAATAACGGGAACATTGACACAATGTGAAGAATTTAACCAACCTCATTATATCTAGACACTGTGAAATGTGAGTGGGTTTTGGTGTATTTTCACCAAAAATAAAATAAAATTTTTAAAAAATGAGGGAGAGAAGCCCTTAATTAACACAACTGTTTAACGAAAAGGCACAATACAAATTTAACTAGCAAGATTAACAACGCCCCCTGGATTATACTGCAAAGACTCACCATAAGATGGCAGTCACTTGAAATGGAGGCAGGAATATCCCAGATACCTACCAAAATTCATTCAGGGCATTTCTTTGATCATAGGTGTTGCTGTATAGTTTCACTGACCCATCTTTCAAATAACCACAATAGCTTCTTTCTCTTAATCCCCAAAAATGTTAAGGTGTATGTGACCATTAAAAATAATCTATTTCTTGACTCTGTTCTGTATTTCACTATGACCCAAGAGAACTTCCTCCTTCCCTTTATGACCATATTTCTTAAGTTGTTATCTAGTGCACATTCATTGTATGTTACTTCTCTCTGTTGTTTCTAATCATAACCCTCTACTGCAACTCTTCACCTAAAGCAATGAAACTCAAACTTTATTATATATCAGAATAACCTGAGCAGCATCTAAGCAGATTTCCTATGCTACCACCTTCCTTCTCCCCACCCACCCTGTTAAGATTCTAATTCAGTAAGGTCTGAGATTTTTAATCAAATCAATATCTCATGCGATGCTGATACAGTTGGCCTACCTGAACACACTTGAAAACCAACTAGCTAAGGTCGTCAGTAATTTTCCAACAGTCAAACTGAAAGCATTTTTGGTCTTATCTCTTTCTCTCAGCAGCATCTGATACCCTTCTGAAGTCCTTTCTCTATCACCTTCTACCACACAACTAGACTCTCCTTTCTCTCATCACCCTTCAGCCTTCTTCACTGGCTCCTACCCTTCTGAGAGCCCTTAACTTTTTTTTTCTTTTTAATAATTTATTTTATTTTTGTTGTGGAGAATACACATAGCAAAACATACACCAGTTCAACCATCTCTACACGTACAATTCAGTGATTCAGTCCTTAACTTTTAAAAATATTTTATCGTGGTTTACTAAAAGTTTACACAGAAAATTACTTCCCATTTAACAATTTTTATACCAATTGTTCCATGACATTGGTTACAATTTTCACTATGTGTCAACATTCTCATTATTTCCATTCTGTTTGTTCTGCTTCTATTTATCTAGCTTTCCTTCCCCTCCCTGCTTTTGGGTAAATGTTGACCATTTGGCCTCATATAGTTGATTACGTAAGGGAGCACATTACTCACAGGTTTATTTTGTAAACCAATCAATTATCTGGCTGAAAGGTGGCCTCCAGGAGTAGCTTCAGTGCCAAGTTCCATGCATATCTTAGGGCAACAGTCTCAGGGGTTCCTCCAGTAGGGAGAGCCCTTAACCATTAAATGATGGTGTTGGGCCTTTTTCTGTGACCCTCTTCCTGACTATGCACACATTTCACAAGCAGTCACAGTCACACCAGTTGCTTCAGCTACCACTTATACTACCTAAATTCTGCCACTTTGAATTCCAAGCTATTTTTACACAGCTAGCCTGTGGCTGTGCAGTACAGGAGAAAAAAGATGCCTCAGCATCAGACACTTACATGATCAGGAGCTCAAAGTCATACATCTTTCTGAACTTCAGTTTGTTCTCCTTTAAAACTGGGGATAACACCTTTCAGAGATTTCTTGTTCAGATTAAATGAGGAAGGGGGAAAAAAAAGATTAAATGAGACATTTCCTTTCCTTCCTGGCATGAACTTGACAGGATCCCCTGGACCCTGGAGCCCCAGCCTCAGAGACAGCAATTGAGGAGGCAGCTAGCCTGGAGTTGGCAGACTGATACATACAAGGGGACTGAGCAAATAAACGTAAACATAATGAGGATAATGGGAGTCAGCTCCTCACTGTCAGAAACAAGATTTACAAATACACAAAGGGGGAAGGCTAGAAAGAACTCTGAAGTTCTGGACTGGAATTAGTTGCATGAGTGTGGACTTTAAAACACATGCATAGCTATATGCACAGATAGATTCAGATGTGTGCATACATATATTTCCTAGCTCTGTTTTGTCTGCCTAGAAGTGATGGCACCCCAAGAGCAATGAGCATACTAAGCACCCAGATCTTGGTTTCTAAATATCATCTCTGCGAAAAGAAATGAGGGCTCCTTGGAGAAATGGATGATGCCAGGGCTGAGACAGGAAAAGAACAAGATGAGCCTGGAACATCTTGTTGTACCAGAAAGTAAAGAACGCTCAAAAAATGAGGACATGTCAAAAAAACAGGAGAGCCACCTTGAAGGGGCTCCCATTGGCTAAGTCTGGGAACTGTGCACACCAAAATAAAAATAAAATAAAAAGACAGTATTTGAGAAAATCCACTGAACAGGAATAGAAAACCAGGTGTACATACTGATATGAATGAACGACTAAATAAATGTATGGGGAAGAAGGAAGCAGGATCTCCTTTCAGTAAAATGCCAGCTAATAAATATAGATGGCAACCTTCATAGCAGTAGATGATTCGGGCAGGAGGCACCAATGGATCCTAAGGCTGTGGTGGGTAGAAGTTTAATGAGGAACACAACACTGTCAGTCTTGGACATTTTCACACAAAAGAGTTCTCAATTTACAAAAGGAAAAATGGTGACTTTATTAACCCAGCAGACATGAGCTTAGCAAGGAGTTCAAGGTTAAACATCACCAGTGGTGAGACAATACTGGGTGCCTCCTGGTGAGATGCACTGAGAATAGCACATCATTTCTGTGGTGCTCCTGCCAACACTCCCCTCAGTCTGCACATGAGTCACCACTGGATGGACCTAAGCTGAGGAACATCTTACAGAATAAAAGGCTTGTACTCTTAAAAACTGTCACGGTCATAAAAGACAGAGAAATACTGAAGAACTCTTCCAAACTGAAAGGGCTAAAGAGACTGAAAATTAAATGGAATGTGTGATCCTGAACTGGATCATGGATGGAAAAGGAAAGAGGCACTGTTGGGACAGCTGTGAAAATTTGGATGGGATTCGGAAATTCTAAGGCAGTGTTGTATCAATGCCGATACCCTGATTTGGTGGTTATGTAGGAGACTGTGTTATGTATGTGACAGGCATTGTGTCTGCAATTTGCTCTTGCATGGTTCAGAAAAAAAGACTAATAAGATTAGAAATAATGCACGAGGCCCAGTTAGAAGCTGTTGCAGTGGTCCAGGTGAGAGGTTTTAAGAACCTGAAATGGGGAAATAGGGGTAAAAATAAGGGCCAAGAAGTGAGAGACGATTAGGTAGTTTCACTGAAATCTGAGGATCCAATCAGATACGGCAGAGAGAGGGAAACCATCACAGACAGCACCATGGTCACTTCTCTGAGCATCTGGGAAGGAAAAGGCCTTCTGAGCCACTGCAGTGAGCCAGGCAGAACAAGATGTGCACACACACAGCGTATCTGTAGTAAAAGACTAAAAACTGGGCGAAGGGGATTCGGGAGTTTTTTGTATTGTTCCTGAAATTTTTCTGCAGGTTTGAAATTATTTCAAAATAAGTTAAGTTTTTAAAAAAAGATTAAATGTGAACTCATGATAACCTTGGTACGTAACACAATGCTTGGCTAAATAAAAATTACCTGCTCAAAAATAAAAATTTATCTTTCCTTCCCAGTTGCTCAAAGAAGAAACCTTACCATCATCAACAGCTCTTTTTCCTCTGTCTCCAATTCAACTTTTAGTTCTAGCAAAACTACCTAATGTTTTCAGTTCTAGTCCTATATCCTCATTCATCCTTATTTCTCCTTTCCAGGCTCTTCTCATCTTTCCTACCACATGTCTATCAGTCTGTCATACTGTGGTAGCTTGCTTGTTGCTGTGATGCTGGAAGCTATGCCATTTGTATTTTAAATGCCAGCAGGGTCACCCATGGTGGACAGGTTTCAGCAGAGCTTCCCGACTAAGACAAAGAAGAAGGACTTGGCGGTCTACATCTGAAAAAGTTGGCTAGTGGAAACCTTATAAATAGAGCGGAACACTGATATAGTGCCAGAAGATGAACCCCTCATGTTGGAAGTCACTCAAGAGATGACTAGGGAAGAGATGCCTCTTCAAAGTAGAATCAACCTTAATGACGTGGATGGCGTAAAGTTTTGGGGACGTTCATTTGCTGATGTGGCACAACTCAAAATACGAAAATACAGCTGCAGACATCTATTAATAACTGGGATGGGGAATGTAGGAAGAATTACTCTAGGAAAATTGGAAGTTGTCAAAAAAAAAAAATGAAACGTGTAAAGATCAATGTCCTAGGCATTAGTGAGCTGAAATTGACTGGCATTGGCAATTCTGAAGCAGACAATCAGGTTTACTATGCCAGGAATGACAAATTGAAGAGGAATGGCATCACATTCATCATCAAAAAGAACATTTTAAGATCTACCTGAAGTACGATGCTGTCAGTGATAGAATAATACCCATATGCCTACAAGGAAGACCAGTTAATACAACTATTATTCAAATTTACCCAATGATCACTAATGCCAAAGAAGAAACTGAAAATTTTAATAAACTTATGCATTATGAAATTGACCAAACATGAAATCAAGATGCACTGACAATTTCTGCCGATTGGAACGCGAAAGCTGGAAACAAAGAAGGAGGACCCGTAGTTGGAAAATACGGCCTTGGTGATAGAACACACGTGAGAGATCAAATGTTAGAAGGGGATAGCATGATAGAATTTTGCAAGACGAATGACTTATTCATTGCAAATGCCTTTTTTAACAACATAAACGGCAACTATACACATGGACCTCACTAGGTGGAAAATACTGGAATCAAATCAACTACATGTGTTGAAAGAGACAATGGAAAAGCTCAACATCATCAGTCAGAACAAGGCCAGGGACAGACTATGGGACAGATCATCAATTGGTCATATGCAAATTTTAGTTGAAGCTGAAAAAAAATAGAACAAGTCCATGACAGCCAAAATACAGCCTTGAGTATATCCCACCTGAATTTAGAGACCATCTCAAGAATAGATTTGACACAATGAACACTAATGATCAAAGATCAGGTGAGTTGTAAGATGACATTATACATGAAGAAAGCAAGAGTCATTAAAAAGATGGAAAGAAAGAAAAGATCAAAACGGATGTCAGAAGAGACTCTGAAACTTGCTCTTGAATGTACAGCAGCTAAAGCGAATGGAAGAAATGATGAAGTAAAAGCTGAACAGAAAATTTCAAAGGGCAGCTCGAGAGTACAAAGCATTATAATGAAACATGCAAAGACCTGAAGTTAGAAAACCAAAAGGGAAGAACACACTCGGTATTTCTCAAGCTGAAAGAACTGAAGAAAAAATTCAAGCCTCGAGTTGCAAAACTGAAGGATTCTATGGGTAAAATACTGAACGAAGCAGAAGAGGGAAGGAATACACAGTCACCGTACCAAAAAGAATTAACTGACATTCAATCATTTCAGGAGGTGGCATATGATTAAGAACCAACAGTACTGAAGGAAGAAGTCCAAGCTGCACTGAAGGCACGGGCAAAAATCAAGGCTCCAGGAATTGACAGAACACCAACTGCGATGTTTCAACAAAGAGATGCAGCACCGGAGGTGCTCACTAGTTTATGCCAAGAAATCTGGAAGACAGCTACTTGGCCAATCAACTGGAAGAGACCCATTATTTGTGCCCATTCCAAACAAAGGCGATCCAACAGAATGTGGCAGTTACAGAACAATGTAATTAATACCACACACAAATAAAATTTTGCTGAAGATCATTCAAAAACGGTTGCAGCAATACATCGACAGGGAACTGCCAGAAATTCAAGCTGGATTCAGAAGACAGCATGGAATGAGGATATCATTGCTGATGTCTGATGAATCTTGGCTAAAAGCAAAGAATACCAGAAGGATGTTTACCTGTGTTGTACTGACTATGCAAAGTCATAGTCATCACAAATTACGGATACCACTGCAAAGAATGAGCATTCCAGAACATTTAATTGTGCTCATGCAGTACCTGTACATAGGCCAAGAGGCAGTCGTTTGAACAGAATGAGGCGATACTGCATGGTTTAACGTCAGGAACGGTGTACGTCTGAGTTGTATCCTTTCACCATACTTATTCAATCTGTATGCTAGGCAAATAATCCGATAAATTGGAGTATATGGAGAACATAGCACCAGGATTGCTGGAAGACTCATTATCAACCTGCGTTATGCAGATGACATAACTTGCTTGCTGAAAGTGAAGAGGACTCGAAGCACCTACTGACGAATCAATAGCTACAGCCTTCAGTATAGATTACACCTCAACACAAAAAAAACAAAAATTCTTACAACTGGACCAATAAGCAACATCATGATAAATGGAGAAAACACTGAAAGTTGTCAAGGATTTCATTTCCACAGTCAACACCCATGAAAGCAGCAGTCAACAAATCAATGTACCACATTGGGCAAATCTATTGCAAAAGACTTTTTTAAAGTGTTGAAAACAAAGATGTCACTTTGAGGACTAACGAGTGCCTGACCGAAGCCATGGTGTTTTCAACTGCCTCATATGCATGCGAAAGCTGGACAATGTATAACAAAGACCAGAAAAGAATTGATGCCTTTGAATTATGGCGCTGTTGAAGAATACTGAATATACAACGGACCGCCAGAAGAACGGACTGCCAGAAGAACGAACAAATCTGTCTTGGAAAAAGTATGGCCAGAGTGCTCTTTGGAAGGGAGGATCACAAGACTTCATCTCAAGTACTTTGGATATGTTCTCCAAAGAAACCAGTCTCCAGAGAAGGACATCATGCTTGGTAAGGCAGAGTGTCAGTGAAAAAGAAAAAGTCCTTCGACAAGATGCATTGACACAGTGGCTGCAACAATGGGCTTAAACATAGTAACAATTGTGAGGATGGCACAGGACCCAGCAGTGTTTCGTTTTGTTGTGCATGTAGTCGCTGTCAGAACCGCCTCGAGGGCACCTAACAACATCATCTCTCACCTGAACCACTGCAATAGTACCCTAACTGGTCTTTCTGCTCTGTTTCTAACCTCATCCTGGCACACTCCAATTCATTATCTAGAGAAGTACAGGGTTATCATTCAAAACCTACACCTAGTCTTATCATTCCCTTATTTAAAGATCTAAAATTCCTCCCCAATGTCAATTTTGATTACCCAAGAGGCACCAGCAATGCAGGAGCATCAAAAAGTTATTTCTCACACACACACATAGTAGTGGGAGTGTAGGGGCTTTGACTTGATCTTCTTTATACTTACATTAGGATTTGGCATTGGTTTCACTTTTAATTACACTGTAAGGATGCCAGGGGTGAACAGATCCCATAAACGTTCCAATACTTAGAGCCTCTAGGGAATGCTTCCCAATCCTTTCCTCAATGTGGCACCAAAGAAAATGATAATTTTTTAGTACACTAGGATAAGCCTCGAAGGCAACAGGGTTCAAGATAAGCCGTGGATGCTATTCAAGAGCAAAAGTGAACACCCTGGGGACTCCAATATGCCCAGACCCCTTAGGCTGAAGGGTATCTTGCTCTCCAGCATACTGGTAACCCATTCATGGCACATCGGTTAGGAACCTGTATTCTAAAGGTCTTAATATAATCCCACTCACTGCCCAAACAGGATCCTCACAAAGCTTCATCTCCCACTGCAGCAACACATATATACATAATCATGCGAGGCACCCAGACTCACACCCATAAACAGAGCCACACTCACCCACAGACAGACACATACAACCAGTCAACTTGCATTTCTCCAAACACACTATACACTTTTATACCTCTGACTTTTTGTAGACGCCGTTCCCTCTACCCAGGTCAACTCCAAGTCATCCACTAAGACCTTACCCAATCGCCATTTCTCATTTCCCCCAGATCTTAATACACTCGTCATTCTGAACTGCAATGATTCGTTGACATGCGTGTTACCACCCCAGAATTCGAGCTCCTCAAGAATGAGAATCATGTCTTTCTTCTTCTATACCACTGCTTCCACCATAAAAAATATTCAATGTTAGATGAACTAAAATATAAATGACTGTTCATATCATTCCCCAATAAGCCAAAATAAATATCAATTAAAAGAATGAGGTATAATTTTACAACTAAATTAGTATTTTTCCTGTAATAAAAGAACGACCACCGTAGGTACTTTTTAAAGAGAGAGATCTGACACACAAATATTCTTATCATTGGATCATGGTCACAGTCTAGGGCTTTAGACTGAGGAAAAAATTTAAAAAAAACCAAAAAACTGTAAGTACAGAGATACTAGCTGCAATTTGTAATAGTGGAAAACTTAACAAAAGATAAATGATTAAATTATAGTAATTAATTTAATTATAGTAAACTACCTGAATGTTTCAGAAATCATTGCAGTTACAGTCAAGAAGATGTAACAAAAGGGAAAAATAGTACCAGCTACCACTTATTGATCACCTATTTAAAGCATAGTGCCAGATGCTTTACATATATTATTTTAATCCTTACAGCAATACAAGGCAAGTATTATTATCCATATTTTTCAGTTAAAAAAGCAAGGTCAGAGGTTATACAAATCCACCCTAAGTTTCAGACCAGATTTCCAAACAGATCTGTCTGACTCCAAAATCTGTCGTCTTTTCCCTGCATTGCACTGCCTTCACAATACAATGTTTCTAATATATTAAACCCAAAATTGTATCTCTACCAAAACAACTTTATAAAAAATATGGACAACTGAGCAGAAGTTAACAAAAATATCTCTTACAGTGATGATTAAGGGTGAATGTTGTTACAGTATTTATCATATTTTAAATTAGCAACTTTTGAAAGCAGATGCTGGGCAATGGACTAAGCTCATGAGGCAATAAAAAAGAAACAACCTCCATTTTTAATTTTTTCTACATTTTCCCTAAGGACATATAAACCACAAAACCAAAGCCGGTGCCATCAAGTGAATTCTGAGTCATAGCAACCCTATAGGACAAAGCAGAACTGCCGCATAAGATTTCCATGGAGTGGCTGGTAGATTCAAACTGCCAATCTTCTGGTTAGCTGCCGAGTTCTTCACCACTGCACCACCAGGGCTCCGTAGTAGGTAACACATAAAAACTTAAGAAGAGTGTATAAGACATTTCTAAGCAAACACATACATGTATTAACCCTGGGATACTTATTACCAGGATTCAAAGTCAGATCATTGTGACTGGATTAAGCAGCATTCTTCCAGAAAAAGGTGAATTTTGAGGGGGCCTGAAAGAGGAGGGGCAAGGATTGGAGAGAGGGATGTTTAAACAGAGGAAACAAGGGCAGAGGAAAAAAACAAGCATCTTTTTTTAAAGCAAAAATGAGAAACAGGGTTAGTGAAGTTGGTAGAAAGCCTTCACGGTCAAGTAGACAAGTTTGGAATTGATTTGATAAGCAAGATCTAAAATTATGCTGCCTAATATTATAATCACTAGCCACAAGTGGTATTTAAAGCTTAAATAGTTAAATTCAGTTCCTTAGATACACTAGTCACATTTCAAGCTGTTCATGGTCACATTTCAAGTGCTCCATAATATGGCTGCTGTAGTCAGTTGCTGTCAAGTCGATTCTGACTCACGGCAACCTTATGTGTATCAGGGAAGAACTGCTCCTTGAAAACAAGACTGACCTTTCGAAAGCAGATCTCCAGGTCTGTCATTCAAGGCCTCTCTGGAAAGGTTTGAACTGCCAACCTTTTGGCTAATAGTCAAGCACTTAACCGTTTACACCGTGCTGGGACTGCTTATAACACAGTTAATGACTTCTATATGCGACAGTACAGAGAAAGAGTGTTTCTATCATTGCAGAAAGTTTTACTGTACAGCACTGATCTGAAGCATGAGCTCAGAGTCAGAAAGACCTGGTTTGAATTCCATCTACTAGCAGTATGACCCTGGACAAGTTAATTTCTCTTAGCTCCCACGGCGGGGGCGGAGGAGGGGGGAACAGCAGGGGATTAATGATACCTACACCTCACAAAGTGAACCTGATGATAAAGTGGGATAACAGGAAAAACCACTTGTATACTGTCTGGTACATAACAAGATAATAAATACTCTTCCCTTTTGAATCCTTCCTCTTTCTACTACTCATTAAAAGACACAAACACAATAAACCACCTAGATTAATATCTTCTCCTCAAGATAGTCCACAGTACCTACTTTTCATTCTGTTCTACTAATTTCTTTAAATACTTGACCTCTCTTTCAGTGTTTCTACTTAGGAATAATGAAAAGAAAAATGAGTCTGAAAAAAACGCCTGTAATTAAATGGAAAAGTAAATAATAAATTTCTCCTCCTTTTTTCCCATCTCATTTTAAACTTGACTATAAAAAACCCATTGCCATCAAGTCCGTATCGACTCATAGCAACCCTACAGGACAGAGTAGAACTGCCCCATATGGTTTCCAAGGAGCACCTGGTAGATTCGAACTGCCAACCTTTTGGTTAGCAGCTGTAGCTCTTAACCACTATGCTGCCAGGGTTTCCTAAATTTGACTATACTGATCATATAATGAGAGAGAAATAAATTACACTGTTCCTAAATACCATACTTCCACACCAATAATGAAAATTCTACAGTAATTATATATATTTTTTCTAACATTCTTTCTCACCATCTGAACTAAAAGAATATTAAATGAAGAAATATCACCTTCTTACAGTACTTTACTGGCCAAAAAAGAAAATTTCCAGACTGTTAAACCAACCTTTAAGACTTCACAGCTTATCCTAATAAACTGACAAATTTAAAAATCTGGACTACAGCATATAAAAAAACTTCACAACATGCAATAGCCCAGAAAAGCAACAAAATTCACCTCAGTTTATAACCAGTGAATTTCTACCAAAAACTAAATTTTACTTAGGAGTAACAATTCATATTTAGCCACATTAAATCACATAGCCTTGCCATTCCTAGGAAGGTCACCAATTTTACATCCCTAACAGCTAAGATGTAGCGTCCTGGTTAAGCGCTAGGGCTGCTAACCGAGAGGCCGGCGGCTGGAACCCACCAGGCGCTCCACGGAAACCGTATGGTGCAGTTCTGCTCTGTCCTACGGGGCTGCTATGAGTCGGGGTTGACTCCACAGCAACGGGTTTGGTTTTGGGTCTTAATAACTAATATGGAAACCCTGGTAGCGGAACGGTTAAGTGCTACAGCTGCTAAGCAAAAGGTCGGCAGTTCGAATCCACCAGGCGCTCCTTGGAAACTCTATCAGGCAGTTCCACTCTGTCTTATAAGGTCGCTATGAGTCAGAATCGACTCGATGGCAGTGGGTTTGGTTTGGTTTGGTTGTGGAATAACCAACACAAGAATTCAAGTAGAACTTTAAAAAAATTCATCTTTACAGTATCTACCAAACAGATTAAGATTTCTATATATTTTCAAAAGCTCTCTTGTTTAAAATCGACCATATTAACTCTCAGAGGGAAAAAAAATTCTCTCAGTAACAGTGCCTCTTTAAAATTACTGGTAATAAAGGTATCATTAGTCTTTCACTCTGCTTTCTGAAGATGATTTACTCAAAAACATGACCACTGATCCCCTTTTTAGAATTTACAGTAAGCAAAAATAAAAACCAGGTAGATAACAGTGCCCACTGTACTGTCACTTTACAACTCAAATTATGCTTACTAGATAAAACTAAAATATTCTGAATCTACAAAACACAGTTTAACAAGTCTTTGAGAGCCACATAAGAAAAAAATAAGAAAACAGCTTTTACTACTACTCCATAAAAAGTATTACATGTATTTTTTTTTAATTTAGGTTTCTACGCCTGAACTGAAGAAATCTAACTTGTGACATCCTATAACTTGTCCAAGTCTTTCAATAATAATGAAATGTACACTGGTCACAGTAGAAGAGTTCAAATGAATTTTCCTGTCGCTGCATTCTAAGTACATCCGACCCAGAAAGTATTTTTAGTAAATGTGTTCAATCAATGCTGGTTTTATGCCTAGCCTAAATTAGAAATTGGGTGTCATAAATTTAAAATAACAATGTAACTAGGGACATTTTTGAAGATATTCAACTAGTATATAGAAAAAAAAAAAAAACACCCGTTTAAGACAATTCAATACCCACACTCCAGAAGCTAAGGATGTGAGAAAACGGGCACTAAGGCGTAGCCTCACCCATTATGGCTTTTGAGGAACTAGTGAAAGTTTGTATTTCCTAACTTAGTAAGTTTTAACCTACTCAACTAGTATTAATGAAAACGACAAAATAGTGATGCCTCTTTGTGTTTAAAAAAAATCTCTGCTCAAGTGCTCAAAGCAGATTAGCTAAATCACAAATATTCCCATGTATATAAAGATGAACCACTTAAGGTCATGGCATTATGGGACCATGCACATGTCTCAATGCAAAACCTAACAAAGATCTGTGTGCCATAAAAAAAAAAAAAAAAAAAAGTGAAGAGAAATAAAAATAGCTTTTGTGGTAATCAGAGCATAAACTTATTCTGCCAAAAAAACTGTGGTGCCCACAAAATGATTGCCCTCTTTATGGTGAGCTAGTGAAGAGGTTCTGTATCACACTGAAACTTTTGCTTAAAAAAAAAATTCTTCCTTTTTTTCTTAATCTGTAAACTTAATTTGTATTCATCAAATTCAAGATTTAACTGATACATCTAGCTCTATTCCAGTAGGCACGAAGTACTTATTAAGTACTTTGGGCTCCAAATAATCATTTATTTTAAGGTCATTCCCCCCCCAACACACGCACACACACACCGACACACACACACTCTTTACGACAAAAAAAAAGTGAAAAAGACGGTTCCCCCCCCCCCCCCCCCCCCGCTCCTTGGCACATTACGGTTCAGGAAACCACTATAACAATACCTTCTGGCTTTTACTATTCCAGTCTTTTTCCTACTCAAACCGTCATTTACAAGTCGGATACACTGACTTTTTGTTTTGATCTTTCTCCGTAAGCATGTTTTAATCTGTGGCTAATGAGCTGTACTGTTTCAGCTGGACCCAGCATTTGGTCACATAAACTTACACAATATTACTCAAATCTCTGATTCAAAAAGCAGCTGGTATATTGCAGATACATGACAGGTTCTCCTCTAACGAGCGCTTTCAAAATTCTGCAAATCGTCCTTTTTGTGGTGTCACTCTACAATGCAGACATAAAATATCCTAAATTTCTCAGGGACACTCGTACATATACCTGTGCGACTGTCGTGTTCCATTTTAGGGAAGCCCTGCGAAATGCATCGCTCCGTTCACTTAGCTACATCTCAACTTTATCTGGCACAGCTACACATTCCTAAACACAAGTATGTACCGGGAGAATCATAAGCTTAAAACTTCAAGGGTAGGGAAGTCCACCCTACCCAATCTGCCCATGCAGCACGCAGGGATAGCTTCCATGAGCCAATTAAAAAAAACGGGGGGGGGGGGGGATTCTACCAGCAATGGAAAATTAAGGTTCTAAAGCCAGAGCCAGAGTTTAGGTATCGTGGAACATTCCATCTCTGCACCTATTCCATCCCTTCTTCTTTCGCTCACCCTTAACGGAGATTCCAACTATAAGCCCCAGGAGCTCCGAGAGCAGAGGCCCGGAAAGAAAGAAAGAAAAAGTGTCATTTCCCACCCCTTCCTGTTTAAACAACCTTGTACCTCCAGCCTTCCCCACCTGGCTCACCCTCCAAGAGCCATCCACGCCCCAGGTAACAGCCTCGCGTACACCGCGCAGGGCCGAGGCCGGCGGAGACCCCAGAGGTTCTTACCTTCTTATCACAGCCGAGTCCTCCCGGCTGGAGAGAAAACACCTCGAGGCCCGGCGCGCCGTGAAGAAGCGCGTCCGCCGGCCGCTCCTGGGGTCTCCCTCAGCGGCCCCCCAGCAACAGCCGCCACAGCGGCCGCGCCACGGCCCCGAACCGCCAGCACCACCTCATACTGCGGGGCTGCCGCGGGCCGGCGCCGCCAAGGAGGCGGGCAGGAGGCGGGCAGCCGGCGCCCGCTCCCCACCTCCTTGCGGGGATGAGATAATCCACACCCCCCAAAAGTGCCGTGGGGGAGGGAGCTCCGGGCTGGGGGTGTCCTGTCTCCGAACCTCGGACCCCTCGGCCAAAGCCAAGTCTCTTCCCCTCCCCAGCTGAGGTTCCAAATGCCGCCCCTGGGGACCCAGGAGTCCTGCGAGAACAATGTGGAGGGGCCGCGCGGAGCGGAAAAGCGCGCACCGCGGCGAGAGCGGGCGGGCGGGTAATCCTAGGCAGCGTTTGTGTGTGAGAGTGCAAGAAGAGAGCTCAGCGCCCCCCTCCTTCTCCTCCTCCTTTTCTTCCTCCTCCTCCGTCTCCTCCTCCCTCTCCTCCTCCCTCAAGCACACCCCGTCTCCCGGGCCGCAGCATAGCAACGGAACATGGCGGCTGCGCAGGCGCCGCCACTCAGCGGCCGGGAGCCAAGCGGCAGCCTAAGGAGGCGATCTCGCGAGAGGCGAGGCCAGACCCCCTTCCCCGTTACCGCAGGGAGGAGAGGTTGAGCCCGCGGGAGAGCGGAGGGACACGCAGGTGCTAGGGCGGCCGGACCTGGAAAGGTTGGCCAGGGAGGGCTGGGAGGAGGAGGCGGAGCGCTCTGGCCCCGCCCCGCGGCCCCGCTGCGATTGGCTGCACGGACTGCGACCCTTGCTGGCCCTAACCTAAGAGAGACAACCGAGGAGCACGAAGGCGAAGTTTTAAGAGGGGGAAACGAGGTCTTTTAGTCCCAGATCATCCCATCCTCAAGGCTTATAGAGGCATAGGTTTTGAATTATTTTCCCTTCTAAATATAGGCCCTAAAACAAAGTCTAAACAAACATTCAATAATTAAGCAAACATTTGGGTGCCTTCTGTGTGCCATGCGCTTTTAAAATGTTAATTCATTCTAGTATCGTATATGGATTTGGTATTATGCCAGCGTTTGTAGCCCAGTGCATTCTGATATCTCATTGATGGATAGAATGGATGTCTGCGAACTGGGCGATCTCAGTTGAAATGGGGGAGGGGGTTTGGAGGGCCCTCCCGCTTCCTTTTCGCGTTCTTTTTTTTTTTTTTTTTTTCCCATGCCCTTTCCTGTTGCCTGACCCGTTCTGTTAGGTTCAACAGCGCACCAGAGCCACCCTTCGTACAAAAGTTCTTTCAAAATATCACCTCTGCAAGCTGACAAAATGCCTATTTACTAATCAGGGGTAGCTTTTGCAAGGTGAAATCTTGCAAATTTATACAAATGTGTGAAAAACAGCAATTTCTATTTACCCCCTTTTTCCTCCCCCCTCCGTTTTTTCATTTTAAAAAGACAACTTGTCAGTCTGCATTTTTCCTGCTTTACCTCCTCCACTTCCTTTTTTCCCAGAGCTCAGTTCCAGCCAGTGCTCACACATCCTTCCCTAAATAGACTTCTCCTGCCTTTAGCTCCCGTTTCTCTATGCTTTTGTTCTTGCTGTTCCTTCTAAACTGTTCTTCACCGTCTCCACTTGTCAACATCCAGTCATCCTCCAACCGCAGATCAGACGGGACTTCCACCAGAAGCAAGAAGTATTGTCTTCCTCGGGCATTGATAGTCCTAGGTTCATACCTCCCTTTGGCTCTTATCACAACGTGCATTTTATTACATGATACTTAAACTGTGTGGATCTTATGGCCACTACTACATGGTGAGCTACTTGAGGGCAAGGACCTCCTCTTGGTCATCTTCATATCCCTTATAATACCTGGTGACACTACCTGGTATCAAAAAAAAGTTCGGTGAAAGAATGAAATGCTTGACTCCTTGATTGGTGGGATTTCAGGCACTGTGAAATAAGATAGTTGAGACAGGGCCGGCTCTTCTCCAGCTTCCAAATCTGGTAGGTTGCTGTGTCTGGGTGATACTAATCTGGTACAAAAAAAAAAAAAAATTTTTTTTTTTAAATCTGGTATAGATTTGTCTTTATCGGTGTCCTACCTGTGTTGTTGTTGGTTGCTATCAAGTCAACTCCGACTCATGGCGACATTATGTATAACAGAACGTTGCCCAGTCTTGTGCCATCTTTGTGACCGTTGGTATGTTTAAGTGCATTGTCGAGGCTATTGTGTCAATCCATCTCATTGAGGGTCCCCCTCATTTTCGCTGGCCTTCTAATTTACCAAACATGATGACCTTTTCTAGCAATTGGTCTTTCTCAATAACATGTCTATACCAGACAATATATTATTCATATATTGTGATCCATAAGGTTTTCATTGCCTAATTTTCAAAAGTAGTTCCCCAGGTCTTTCTTCTTACTCTGTCTTAGTCTGGAAGCTGCGCTGAAACCTCTCCACCATGGGTGACCCTGCTGGTATTTGAAATACCGGTGGCATATCTTCTAGCATCACAGCAACACAAGACACCACAGTACGACAAACTGACAGATGAATGGTAGTGATCCCCTGTAGAGCCTAGTAGCTAGCATCCCAGCTAACCTTGCTATCTCCAGACCCTCCCTTCCAGCTCATTCCTCTAGACGCCATCTGTAACCACAGTGACCTTTTTAAAATATCAATCTGACCTATAACATGAACGTAACTAGAGGCTTAACATTGGAGGGGGCTGGAGGGAACAACTTTTGTTTTGGAAAATTCCCCAGGATGAGCCATTTAGATACACAAATGTAAATTTCATATCCATCTACTATTCTTTAGGAAAACTGTGACGCCGCTACTTAAAAAAAAATTTTTTTTTCTCCCTTTTAAAGTGTTCAGTTCAGAACTTCTTCTTTATTGTGGTAAATATATGTATATAACAAAACATTTGTCATTTTAACCTTTTTTTACATGTACAATTCAGTGACATTAATTACATTCATCATATTGGGTAACCATCACCACTATCCATTTCCGAATGTTTCCATCACCCTTAACAGAAAGTCATTCCCCCCTAAGCAATGACTCCTCCTTTTTCCCTCCCTTCTCCCCCTGGTCACCACTAATATGCTTTGGTCTCTATACATTTGCCTATTCTGTGTCGCATAAGAGGGACCATACAATATTCGCCCTTTTGTGACTTATTTTACTCAGTGTAATGTTTTCTAGGCTCACCTATGTTGTAGCATTTTTCAGGACTTTGTTTCTCTTTTTGGTTGAGTAATAATTCCATTGTACGTGTGTGTGTATACATATGTATGTATATATGATAAAATATATATGTGTTTATATATATATACACACACACATACATACCATGGAGCCCAGGTGGCACAGTGGTTAAGAGTTACGGCTGCTAACCAAAAGGTCGGCAGTTTGAATCCACCAGCTGCTCCTTGGAAATCTTATGGGGCAGTTCTCCTCTGTTCTGTAGGGTTGCCATGAGTCAGAATTGACTCAACGGCAATGGGTAAGCTTAGATATGTATACCATATTTTATCTGTTCATCTCTTGATGGACATTTAGGTTATTTCCACTGTATGGCTGTTAAGAATAATTCGGCAGTAAACATCAGTGTACAATTCAGTGCTTTTTAGGATATTTACGAGGTTGTGCAACCATTACCATTATCTCATGTCAAAACATTTTCATCACCCCATAAAAAAATCCCAACCCATTAGCAGTCACGCCCCATTTCCTCCACGCCACATCCCCTGATAACCACTGATCTACTTTCTATCTCTATGGATTTGTCTATGCCGGACATGTCATGTAAATGGAATCATATGAAACTCCCTTTGTGGAAGTCACAGGATAGGCCCTTCGAAGTCACCAATACTCATCCTTATTCCTAGAGAAAGTTGAGTTCGCCTTATAGTTACCCACATGCAACCCTAATGTAAGAGAGGAATTTTAAAAAAAAGAGAGCTTCAAACTGTGCCCTATACTCACGTGGCCCACTGAAGACTGAATTAGGAAATGAACCATAAACAGTACCTCTCAAACTTTAAATGTGCATATAGATCCCCTGAAGATCCTTTAAAATTTAGGTTGATTCCTTAGGTCTTAGGTGGGGCCTGAGACTCTGCATTTCTAAGAAGCAACCTGGTCCCTAGACCACAAGCAGCATTGTTCCCCAAACTGGAGTCTAAGAAAAGATATTTGTAAATTCTCTGTAAAAAATTTAATTTTTTTTGTTTTTATTTAAATGACAATCTCTTAAAATTAATATATGCATATTCTGAGTAATTTTGATGACCACACTGTAACGGAACACTGCCACTTGATTTTGTATGTGGCACCAAGAACTGTAACTTTAATTGTCTTGGGCTGATGGGAAAAGAATAGAAGGCCTCTTGTGGAAGTGACAACATTCTGGCTAAGTGAAGGTCAATTGTCCTCACGGTACACTGTACAAAAGCTTAGCGGAAGTTCACATAGAGAAGAATGTAAGGAGAATTGAATCAATTATAAACACACAAAACAAAAAAGCCTGTGCCATAGCAGTGAGTTCCGTATTCTCATTGCCAGGGAAAATTTAATGTCGGCAAAACGTCATCCATCACCTTATACTGGTGATATTAACTGAATTTTGTAATTTTGTGAAGTATATGTCTACACGTGCTTATACCTAATCTTATGTTTACACATAACTAGGAAACATAATTAAAATAATTTAAGTTACCACTTTGGAGTTATCAAGATTTTTTTGTTCACTTAAACCAAAACCAAACCTGTTGCCATGGAGTCAATTCCAACTCATAAAGACCGTGTAGAATGAAGTGAAACTGCCCCATACAGTTTCCAGAGAACAGCTGGTGGATTCGAACTGCTGACATTTTGGTTAGCAGCCAAGCTCTTAACCACTGCACCACCAGGGCTCCATACCAAAACCCAGTGCCGTCGAGTCGATTCCGACTCATAGCGACCCAGGGCTCCATAGCTGTATGAAAACAGGTAAATATTTTTCCACGATCAGAGAAGGATCTTTCAAACACATGCAGACATCTGCTCCGGAGCTGCTGTTTTCAAAAACCAAAGATAACTTCTCTAGACCGAACCAAACTCGTAGCCATTGAGTCGATTCCAGCTCATAGTGACCCTATAGGACAGGGTAGAACAGCCCCACAGGGTTTCTGAGGCTGTAAATCTTTACAGACACAGACTGCTACATCATTTTACTGCAGAACAGCTTGTGGGTTGGAACAGCCAACCTTTTGGTTAGCAGCTGAGTGCTTTAACCACTGTGCCCCAAATGTTACTGAAGACTGGCAGACTCTGCTATTGACTGAGATTTTTTCCTTGTCTGCAGCCTGTCCTTGGCTGTGCTTTGAGAGAGTAAGGGCAAAGGCTATGTCCACATTTGGAGGGTGTTGGCAGGGGAGGACTGGTCTTGTTACTGTGTGATGATGTTAAGACCTGTGCTAACCCTGGGTACCTACAGCCAGGAAGGAATAAACATTTGCTCCAGCCTGTGCAGCCAAGCCAGGCTTCCTGGGCCTTGGCAATGGCCCCAGGCAGCGGCAGGAACAACAAGGCAGTGGAGAAGGATGAGCTTTGATGAGGCACTGTGTCCAATTGTCCAGCCACTCCAACATCAGTAACTCAGCAAGACCCCTTTGAAAGAAATGAGCAACGCTGGGATAGTGCAAACAGTGAAGTAAGTGCTCTGCTATTAACTGAAAGGTTAGCAATTTGAATCTAGCTAGGGGTGCCTCAGAAGAAAGCCCTGGCAATCTTCCAAAAGATCGAAACCATTGATCACAGTTCTATTCTGACACACATGGGGTTGCCATGAATCGGAATTGACTCCATGACAACTGGTTCTGGAGTCACTGGGGATAGCTGGGGAGGAGAATTCCAAGGGAAAGCAAGACTCAGCTTGCTAGGTAGAGCTCAGAGTGGTATGAATTTTAACATTAAAAACACAGGACCCATTGCAGTACTTTTCCCAATAGCCAAAAGGTGGAAACAGCTGAAAAGGCCATCAACAGATGAATGGATATGCAAAACGTGGTATATACATACAATGGAATAGTACTCAGCCATAAAGAGAAATGAAGTCCTGATGTATGCTACAACATGCATGAACCTAGAAAACATCAGGCTGAGCAAAATAAGTCAATCAAAAAGGGCCAAATACTGTATAATCTCACATATAGGAAGTAAGTAAATACACAGAAACCTAAGATTATTAATGGTTACCAGGGATGGGAGGGAGAGGGAAAGAGGTAGTTTTGGTTTAGGGTCTGTCTTAGTTATCTAGTGCTGCTACAACAGAAATACCACAAATGGGTGGCTTTAACAAACAAATTTATTTTCTCACAGTTTAGGAGGCTACAGGCCTGAATACAGGGTGACAGTTCTAGGTGAGGCTTTCTCTCACAGTTGGCTCTGGAGAAAGGTCCTTGTCTCTTTGATCCTGGACGATCTTCATGTGGCTTGGCATCTCTCATCCCCCATCTCTGTTTTTCTTGCTTGCTTGTATAATCTCTTTTATATCTCAAAAGAGATTCGTGTAAGACACACACTATACTAATCCTATCTTATTAACATAACAAAGACAAACCATCCCCAAATGGGATTATAACCACGGGCACCAAAACCAAAAAACCAAACCCGTTGCCATCAAGTCGATTCTGACTCATAGCAACCCTATAGGGCAGAGTAGAATTGCCCCATTGAGTTTCCAAGGAGCGCCTGGCGGATTCGAACTGCTGACCTTGTGGTTAGCAGCCGCAGCACTTAACCACTATGCCACCAGGGTTTCCAATCACAGGCACAGAAGTTAGGATTTCAATACATATTTTGGGGGTACACAATTGAATCCGTAAGAGGGACATTGAGTTTATGTTAATGGTGGTGTGATAATTTGGAAAAGGATAGCGACAAAAGTTGTACACAACGAAGAATGTGATCAACATCACTGATTTGAACATGAGGAAATTGTTGAATTGGTGAAAGTTTTGTTGTGTGTATTTTTATTGTAATAATTTTAAAAAATGACCTTAAGTGATTTTATTTTGTTGCTTAAACTGATGGTGGGAGATATAAGGTACACAGGCATTGTCTTGGGCTGGATTTTTTAAAGAAGCAAAACCAGTGATGCGTATATATAGAGAGAGAGACTTATCACAAGGAAAATGGCTCAAATTTGTGAAGGCTGAGAAGTCCCAAATCTGCAGGTCAGACATCAGGCTGGAGGCTTCTCCTGACTCATGCAGTTGCAAAGGCTGAGGAACCCAAAATTGGTATGTCAGGTGGAAGGCTGTTAGCTCACAGGGTTGTGGGAGCTGGAGGATCCCAACACCTGCAGGTCACGCAGCAGGCTGCTTTCTTACATCCCAAGAACTGGGGGTCAGAGAATGACAAGTCGGGTGCAGGATCTAGACACAGCTTTGCCAGAACATTCAAATATATTGAATGCAGGTCACACCCCCAAGGAAATTGATTGGCTTTCAACTGAGTGTCCTTTCAACTGATTGGCTGCTCACATCAGACCACAAAATGGAGGATGATTACATAATACCTGCCAAACCATTGAGAATCATGGCCTAGCCAAGACGATATGTAGCCTTAACCATCACAGGCATCAAACAAATGAGCCCTAACCTTGTGTCTGACATGGGACCTTAATTGGATATCTGTCTGACTTAGCTGGACAATTAAGGGGGAATTTTATCTTTTTACCTGTCTGGAATCTCCTGCATAGCTTAAAGCAAGGCAAGACAAAACAAACAATTTATAAAATAACCTTTAAAGAAGTGTCATACATTTTCCCAGTAATCTCAGAAGTCTATGGCTTGGGCTTCCTTAATCACAAGCTGTTTTAAATATACTTCTTTTAAAAGCTATTTTTTTAGCATATACCTCTGAGACAGTTGGCCCAGATTTGTCACTCTATCAACATGGCTCTCTCCCTCTTGCCAACAATTCTTCCTTCCTTCCTTCCTTCCTCTCTCCTTTCCTTCCTACCTGCCTTCTCTCTCTCTTTTTTTTTTTTTTTTCTGCTGAGTAACCTCAGATAACCCAAAGCAACAATCCTTGGGATCAAGAACTATACAGAAAAAGGTAAGGTTTTAAAAATCAAAGACTACTTCCTACTCCCACTCCCACTCCCCAAAGTTAAGAACTATTGACCAATTCTTGTGTATACTTCCAGAATTTCCTCTGCATATAAGCATAAATGTGCATCTTTTTTCCCTTACACACAGTGCGCATGGTGTATGCCTATACCAGTGTAAACCAGAAAACCCAAACCTGTTGCCGTTGAGTCCATTCTGACTAATGGCAACGCCATGTGTCACAGAGTAGAACTACTCCGTAGGGTTTTCTTGGCTGTAACCTTTACGGAAACAGATTGCCAGGCCTTTCTTGGCACTGTTGAGTGCATTCAAACTGCCAATCTTTAGGTTAGTAGTCAAGTACGCACTGCTTGTACCACCCAGGGACCTGTATCTTCTGTGATAACATTATCTGTAGATGTTTGTGAATAGGAGGAGCACTGGTGGCGCAGTGGTTAACTGCTTGGCTGCTAACCAAAAGGTCAGTGTTTCAAACCATAGCTTCTGTAAAGGTTACAGCCTTGGAAACCCTATGGGGCAATTCTACTCTGTTCTATAGGGCTGTTATGAGTCAGAATCAACTCCATGGCAGTGGGATTGGTTTTCCTGGGTGCTAATCATTGGGAATACAGGTAATGGCCTTTGCCCTCAAGGCAAGTATTTTTCATTTTTAAGGTTATGACTTATTAGTGGGTCGTGCAATGAACTCTGTGAGTTGTCACCAGCATTTTGAAAAAAAGCAATGAACTAGGATAGGCTAGGAAATATCAGAGTGCATGGTACAATATAAAAACAAGCATTACATTGTGTAACTTTAATTTTTGTTATGTGTTTTTGCCTATGTTGTTTGTGATGTAAAATGTCTTTCTTGTTTTGGGTGTCCAAACCAAACCAAACCCGTTGACATCGAGTCAATTCAGAGTCACCCTATAGGACAGAGTAAAACTCCAATAGGGTTTCCAAGGAGTGGCTGGTGGATTCAAACTGCTGACCTTTCAGTTAGCAGCCATGCTCTTAACCATCATGCCACCAGTGCTCATTTTGGGTGTAGTGGACAAAAAAGTCTGAGAGCTTCTGGTCAGAAGGGAGAATTCATAAGTAAATAACACTAATTAGTATGAGAAGTGCTTACATAGATTAAACTGCAAACTCCAAGGAGGCAGAGACCATGGTTGTTTTACTCACTGTTATTTGATCAGAGCCTAACCTAACGCCTGGTATGTAATCAGCCCTCAGTTAATAATCTCCAATAAACGAATGAATGAGGTGTGCCCAGAGTGTTAGGAAAAGTAGTAGAAAGAGATCAACCGACCAGGAGGTTTTGTGCCTTACATTTTGCTTGGCTTCCATTGGGCACCATGCCCAGAGGGGACAAGGTTTGGAGAGGAAAATGATCGGGGCCTAGGGGAAAGAGGGAAGCCTGGGGGGACCTTGAGTGACATCTAGTGGCTTCTTTGACCAACTGGGAGACACCAACCTGAGGAATTTCTCCCATTAGGTAGGATATTACTGAATATACTGTTTACTTTAAATATAAATAAATGAATGAATGATGGGCTTGATCTCTCTAAAGTTTATAAATGTTGCCTTTTTTGTAGATGAAAACTGTGTGTTTATTGGTCTGTGCTCTTTTTTAGGGGTTAGCGTTGTCCATAGGAACTTCAATAACATCAAATTAGAAAATCTTGGCCAATCTTCATTCTTTTGTAGGCTATTACTCAGCACTTGATACACCATTGTCTGGTGTGCTTCAGGTGTGTAATAAACACCTGCTGTTAGCTGGCTGACGCATTTATTTATTCATTCGGCCTGGGGTCATTCATTGACTATGTCCGGGATCAATGGTTCTTCTCCCTCAGCTGCACATTAGAGGCACCAAGAAGCTGGACCATGAATAAGGAAGACCGAAGAAGAATTGACACCTTTGAATTGTGGTGTTGGAGAAGAATATTGAATATACCATGGACTGTCAAAAGAATGAACAAATCCTTCTTAGAAGAAGTACAACCAGAATGTTCCTGAGAAACAACGATGGCGAGACTGCGTCTTACATACTTTGGACATGTTATCAGGAGGGATCAGTCCCAGGAGAAGGACATCATGCTTGGTAAAGTACAGGGTCAGTGAGAAAGAGGAAGGCCCTCAAGGAGATGGATTGACACAGTGGCTGCAACAATGGACACAAGCATAACAACGATTGTGAGCATGGCGCAGGACCGGGCCATATTTCGTTCTGTGGTACATAGGGTTGGTATGCATGGGAACCGACTACAGGGCACCTAACAACAACAACAGGGAGTTTTTAGTAAGTACAGGTGTCCTTGCCCCAACATGATCCCACCTCCATTCTTATTTGATTGGTCAGGGTAGAGCCCAGGCTTTTCTCTATAAATATGAGTAAAGTTTTTTTTTTTTTTTTCCGGCTCTCAAGGGCAGCAGGGTTGAAGACCAAGGCCAAGTTTCCATTTGCAGGGGCACTGAACCTGTATAATCGAACCGATGTATAACTGCTATACCTGCTGCCTGGATCAGTGGTTCTCAAACTGCGTGGGGGTGAAGAACCAGTTATTTTATTTCTAACCCATCGTGGACCAGTATTTTCTTTTAAATATGTAATAAAATAAATTACTAGAAAATGAAATAGAAAAACAAAGACATTTAAGATACAAGTCCCAAATTTTTATTAGATTCAGCAGAAATACACTACTCTGTCAAGTTTCTCTAAGCATTTCTAAATGCCTCATCTCAGTTTCTGTATTTATCTCACTGTAGACTGGTATCGTACCATGTGCAGTCTGGCACTTTGAGTCACACTGCCCTAGATTATATTCTAGATAGATGTGGGGGCAAGAGGAAGACAGAGGAAATGCAAGACACACAAGTGACAGCACGCGCAGGTTGTTCTTGCATTTAAGGAGAAGTCCCACTCACCACTCAGGCAGAGCCTGGTGGGTCACCATGGTCCAGGGTGTGGTTCTGGATTTACAGGCCCCAAACTTTGATCTTATCTGAACACCCACAGTGATCCGGCAATTGGCACTGTCCATATGCTAAACTTTTTTTAGAAACTGGTTATAAAGCAGGAGCCCTGGTGGCACAGTGGTTAAGAGCTTGGCTGCTAACCAAAATGCTGACAGTTTGAATCCACCAGGTGCTCCTTGGAGACCCTGTGGGGCAGTTCTACTTTGACCTACAGGGTCACTATGAGTCAACACCAACTTGAAGGCAAGGTTTTATTTTTTGTTTTTTAATAGTTATAAAGCAAAGTTCATTTTCTTTTTTAAAGCAAATGTGACTTTCTAGGGACCAGACAATGATGTTTGCTATAATGATACCTTTTTTTCAGTATCAAGGTTCCTAGTCAGGAGAAGGTTGCTTAGAGAACAGAGAATGAAGGTCTCTCCTTGCCCACAACACAGCATCCCCTCCCTAGTGGCAACAGTACTCATGGCCACCCAATGCATGTATCCATCCCCTTGGACCAACAAAACAAAACAAACCAGTTGCTGTCGAGGCAATTCCGACTCCATGTGTGTCAGGGTAGAACTGTGCTTCGCAGGGTTTTCAATCACTAGTTTTTTGGAAGTAGATCACCAGGCCCTTCTTCCAAGGTCCCTTTGGGTGGACTGAAACCACCAAGCTCTCAGTTAGTAGCTGAGCATGTATGTTTGCTCCATCCAGGGACTCCTATTCCCTTAGACAAGTACTTAATAAACATGGATGGAGGTTGCCTGCCTTTCACACTTCTGGGATGCACCCTTCTGTTCAAAACCACTTCAAGCAGAAGCAGGTTCAACATAGAAGATTACATTGCCACATTCTCTGGTTCTAAACCATGTCTGAAGATATCCCAGGTCACCTTGATTGGACTTGAATGATCCTGAGGTTTTCATCAGCAATATATTTGTTAAGTGTCCCAGCACAGGATTTTTCCACTAGGAGTCCTTCACCTTTTTTACATGCAGCCTTTTCTTTCTGCCTTTAATGTCCTGCCTGCCCTTTCCTTGCTGAGTTCCTGCTCACCCTTTGCATTTCAGCTCTCCTACTGGTTACTCTGGGAAGCCTTCCTTGACCTTCCTCGCACCCCAGGCTCAACTGTCTGTGCCCCAAGAAAGCACAAAGCCATGATGCTGCAAGAGGCCAGCTTCCTCTCTTCTTCCCAGTTGAATTTTAAAGTTCTTAGAACAGTGATCCCAACTTTTGTTTACTCTTGTATACTCTAGAAGACTCAGAGAAATGCTTGGTGAAATAAACTGATTTTCTAGTCTCATTCTCAAAGGGTAATGTTAAGGCAAGGGGTGGTAGGAGATATGGTTAACTAACTTCCAATTTTATGAAGGGTTGGTAGTGGTCAGGGTGGGAGGAAGGATATTTGAACGTGAAGCCAAAGAGTGTGATGAGCATATACTGGTCAGTGATGACTGTGTAAGATGGAGAGTCTGATGATAAAATTGGTGGTTTAGGAAAAATTAATATCATGATACTTAGGAAGGAAAGATAAGATTTGGGGAGAGACTGTACCAGGAGGACCAGTTAATACAGTGACAACACCTCCGCCTGAGGGACATCTCAGAATACCTGAGATGCTTTATCGATATTAGCGCTCACCTCCCTTCCCCCACCCAGTTGTGACATGTCATCCACGCCTTTCCCAGGCCCCATCCTGGGTAATGATCACTGCCTTGGGGAACCTTGGTGCTGATGGGACTTTGTCTTATGCCTGGGGTACAACAGAAAGAAAAATGGAAATCTGTTGTCGTGTTCAAAATGTGAGGTACTAAAAGCTGGATGTATTATTGTTACATATTTAACCGGTTTAAATAATGATGCCAGTGACATCTGATTTTTCCCTGGAGTCAAGGCAACGTCTCTAATTGTTATTAGTTGCCGTTGAGTTGACTCCTACTCATAGCAACCTTATGTATAACAGAATGAAACATTATCTGGTCCTGTACCATCCTCACAATTATTGCTATGTTTGAGCCCATTATTGCAGCCACTGTGTCAATCCATCTCACTTAGGATCTCCCTCTTTTTGGCTGACACTCTACTTTACGAAGCATGATGCCTTTCTCCAACAATTGGTCCCTCCTGATGATACGTCCAAAGTAAATGAGACACAGCCTCGCCATCCTTGCTTCTAAGGAGCATTCTGGCTGTACTTCTTCCAAGACAGATTGGTTCGTTCTTCTGGAAGTCCATGGTGTATTCAATATTCTTTTTTAACACCACCATTTGTATGTGTCAATTCTCACTTTTTCAATGTCCAGCTTTTACATGTATATCAGGCAACTGAACTTACCATGGCTTGGGTCAGGCACACCTTAGTCCTCAAAGTGACATCTTTGCTTTTTTATAGTTTAAAGAGGTCTTTGGCAGCAGATTTGCCCAATGCAATACATCATTTTCTTTCTTGACTGGTGCTTCCATGGACATTGATTGTCGGTCCAAGAAGAATGAAATCTTTGACAACTTCAATTTCTTCACCATTTATCGTGATGTTGCTTATTGGTTCATTTGTGAGGGCTTTTGTTTTCTTTATGTTGAGGTGTAATCCATACTGAAGGCTGCAGTCTTGGCTTCAAGTGTCTTCATTTTCGGCAAGCGAGTTTGTGTCATCTGCATATTGCAGGTTAAGAGTCTTTCTCCAATCTTGATGCCACATTCTTTTTTCTATAGCCTAGCTTCTAGGATTATTTGTTCAGCATATAGATTGAATAAATAAAGGGAAAGAATACAATCCTGACACACACCTTTTCCACTTTTAAACCACACAGTGTCCCCTCGCCCTGTTCAAATGACTGCCTCTTGATCCATGTACAGATTCTGCATGAGCGCCACCAACTGTTTTGGAATTCTCATTCTTCACAACGTTATCCATGATTTGTTATGATCCACACTGTCAAATGCCTTCACGTAGCTGATAAAACACAGGTAAACATCTCTTTGGTATCTTTGTTTTCAGCCAAGATCCGTCTGTTATCAGCAATGATATCCCTTGTTCCACGTCTTCTTCTGAACATCCAGCTTAAATTTTGGCAGTTCTCTATCAATGTATGACCGCAGCAGTTTTTGAATTATTTGAGCAAAATTTTGCTGGCATATTAATGATATTATTTGATAATTTCCACATTCTATTTGATCACCTTTTTTTCTAAATAATTTTATTTGTGCTTTAAGTGAAAGTTTACAAATCAAGCCAGCCTCTCACATACAAACTTATACACACCTTACTACATACTCCCATTTACTCTCCCCCTAATGAGTCAGCCCGCTCCCTCCTTCCAGTCTCTCCTTTCGTGACCACTTTGCCAGTTTCTAAGCCAGCTACCCTCCCATCTCCCCTCCAGGCAGGAGATGCCAACATAGTCTCAAGTGTCCACATGGTGCAAGTAGCTCACTCCTCATCAGCATCTCTCTCCAGCCCATTGTCCAGTCCAAACCATGTCTAATGAGTTGGCTTCCGGAATGGTTCCTGTCCTGGGCCAACAGAAGTTTTGGGGGCCCTGACCACCAGGGACCTTCTAGTCTCAGTCAGACCATTAAGTCTGGTCTTTTTATGAGAATTTGGGGGTCTGCATCCTACTGTTCTCCTGCTTCCTCAGGGGTTCTCTGTTGTGTACCCTGTCAGGGCAGTCATCAGTTGTGGCCTGGCACCATTTAGTTCTTCCAGTCTCAGGATGATGTAGTCTCTAGTTCATGTAGCCCTTTCTGTCTCTTGGGCTCATAAGTTCTTTGTAAGCTTGGTGTTCTTCATTCTCCTTTGATCCAGGTGGGTTGAGACTCATTGATGCATCTTAGATGGCCACTTGCTCACGTTTAAGACCCCAGACCCCACACTTCAAAGTGGGATGCAGAATGTTTTCTTAATAGATTTTATTTTGCCAATTGACGTAGATGTCCCTTGAAGCCATAGTCCCCAAACCCCTGCCCCTGCTTTGCTGACCTTCGAAGCATTCAGTTTATTCAGGAAACTGCCTTTGGTTTAGTCCAGTTGTGTTGACCTCCCCCTGTATTGAATGTTGTCCTTCCCTGCACTTAAAGTAGGTCTTATCTACTATATAATCAGTAAATAACCCTCTCCCACCCTCCCTCCCTCCCACCTCTCGTAACCACAAAAGAATGTGTTCTTCTCAGTTTAAACTATTTCTCAAGATCTTATAATAGTGGTCTTATACAATATTTGTCCTTTTGCAACTGACTAATTTCTCTCAGCATAATGCCTTCCAGGTTGCTCCATGTTATGAAATGTTTCACAGATTCATCACTGTTCTTTATTGATGTGTAGTATTCCATTGTGTGAATATACCATAATTTATTTATCCATTCATCCGTTGATGGGCGCCTTAGTTGCTTCCATCTTTTTTCTATTGTAAACAGTGCTGCAATAAACATGGGTGTGCATGTATCTGTTCACGTAAAGGCTCTTATTTCTCTAGGATATATTCCAAGGAGTGCGATTGCTGAGTTGTATGGTAGTTCTATTTCTAGCTTTTTAAGGAAGCGCCAAATCGATTTCCAAATTGGTTGTACCATTTTACATTCCCACCAGCAGTGTATAAGTGTTCCAATCTCTCCATATCCTCTCCAACATTTATTATGTTGTGTTTTTTGGATTAATGCCAGCCTTGTTGGAGATGGAATCTCATGGTAGTTTTAATTTGCGTTTCTCTAATGGCTAATGCTCAAGAGCATTTCCTCATCTATCTGCTAGCCGCCTGAATGTCTCCTTTAGTGAAGTGCCTGTTCATATCCTTTGCCCGATTTTTTAAAATAATTTTTATTGTGCTTTAAGTGAAAGTTTACAAATCAAGTGAGTCTCTCACACAAAAACCGATATACACCTTGCTGCACACTCCCGATTACTCTCTCCCTCCTCTCTCTCTTTTTGTGTCCATTTCGCCGGCTTCTAGCCCCCTCCACCCTCTCATCTCCCCTCCAGGCAGGAGATGCCAACATAGACTCAAGTGTCCACCTGATCCAAAAAGCTCACTCCTCACCAGCATCCCTCTCCAACACATTGTCCAGGCCAATCCATGTCTGAAGAGTTGGCTTCAGGAATGGTTCCTGTCCTGGGGCAACAGAAGGTCTGGGGGCCATGACTACCGGAGTCCTTCCAGCCTCAGTCAGACCATTAAGTCTGGTCTTATGAGAATCTGGGGTCTGCATCCCACTGCTCTCCTGCTCCCTCAGGGGTTCTCTGTTGTGTTCCCTGTCAGGGCAGTCATCGGTTGTAGCCGCCTTTGCCCAATTTTTAATTGGGTCATTTGTCTTTTTGTGGCTGAGTTTTAGCAGAATCATATAGATTTTAGAGATCAGGCGCTGGTCGGAGATGTTGTAGCTGAAAATTTTTTCCCAGTCTGTAGGTGGTCTTTTTACTCTTTTGGTGAAGTCTTTAGATGAGCATAGGTGTTTGATTTTTAGGAGTTCCCAGTTATCTGGTTTCTCTTCATCATTTTTAGTAATGTTTTGTATTCAGTTTATGCCTTGTATTAGTCCTCCTAACATTGTCCCAATTTTTTCTTCCAAGATCTTTATTGTTTTAGACTTTAGATCTTTGATCCATTTGGAGTTAATTTTTATACATGGTGTGAGGTATGGGTCCTGTTTCATTTTCTTGCAAATGGATATCCAGTTATGTCAGCACCATTTGTTAAAAAGACTATCTTTTCCCCAATTAACTGACACTGGGCCTTTGTCAAATATCAGCTGCTCATATGTGGATGGATTTATATACGGGTTCTCAATTCTGTTCCATCAGTCTATGTATTTGTTGTTGTACCAGTACCAGGCTATTTTGACTACTGTGGCTGTATAATATGTTCTAAAATCAGGTAGAGTGAGGCCTCCCACTTTCTTCTTCTTTTTCAGTAATGCTTTACTTGTCCGGGGCTTCTTTCCCTTATATATGAAGTTGGTGATTTGTTTCTCCATCAACATTAAAAAATGTCGTTGGAATTTGGATCGGAAGTACATTGTATATATAGATGGCTTTTGGTAGAATAGACATTTTTACAATGTTCAGTCTGCCTATCCATGAGCAAGGTATGTTTTTCCACTTATGTAGGTCCTTTTTAGTTTCCTGCAGTAGTACCTTGCAGTTTTCTTTGCACAGGTCTTTTACATCTTTGGTAAGATTAATTCCTAAGTATTTTATCTTCTTGGGGGCTACTGTGAATGGTACTGATTTGGTGATTTCCTCTTCGATGTTCTTTTTGTTGATGTAGAAGTATCCAACTGATTTTTGTATGTTTATCTTGTAACCTGAAACTCTGCCAAACTCTTCTGTTAGTTTCAGTAGTTTTCTTGAGGATTCCTTAGGGTTTTCTGTGTATAAGACCATGTTGTCTGCAAATAGAGATAATTTTACTTCTTCCTTGCCAATCCAGATGCCCTTTATTTCTTTCTCTAGCGTACTTGCTCTGGCTAGGACTTTCAGCGCAATGTTGAATAAGAGCGGTGATAAAGCGCATCCTTGCCTCGTTCCCGTTCTCAAGGGAAATGCTTTCAGGCTGTCTCCATTTTGGATGATGCTGGCTGTTGGCTTTGTATAAATGCCCTTTATTATGTTGAGGAATTTTCCTTCTATTCCTATTTTGTTGAGAGTTTTAATCATGAGTAGGTATTGGACTTTGTCAAATGCCTTTTCTGCATCAATTGATAAGATCATGTGGTTTTTGTCTTTTGTTTTATTTATATGGCGAATTGCATTAATGGTTTTTTTAATATTGAACCAACCTTGCATACCTGGTATAAATCCCACTTGGTCATGATGGATTATTTATTTATTTTTTTGATATGTTGTTGAATTCTATTGGCTAGAATTTTGTTGAGGATTTTTGCATCTATGTTCATGAGGGATATAGGTCTGTAATTTTCTCTTTTGTTGTATCTTTACCTGGTTTTGGTATCAGGGAGATTCTGGCTTCATAGAATGAGTTAGGTAGTATTCCACCCTTTTCTATGCTTTGAAATACCTTTACTAGTAGTGGTGTTAACTCTTCTCTGAAAGGTTGGTAGATTGATTGCCTCTTTTTGATGGACATGAATATGAATCTTTTCCAGTCGGTTGGCTAAGTAACTTTCAAATTTCCTGATATAGACAAGTAAACACATCTGCTTGTTGAAGCATTTCAGTTGGTTCTCCATCAATTCCTGCAACCTTGCTTTTCACCAATGTCTTTAGCAGAGCTTGTACTTCTTCCTTCATTGCCAGTGGTTCTTGATCATATGCTACCTCCTGAAATGGTTAAGCATCAACCAATTTTTGGGGGGGTATAGTGGCTCTATGTATTCCTTCCATCTTCCTTTGATGTTTCTGCATCATTCAACTTTTGCCCATAGAATCCTTTAATATTGCAACTTGAGGCTTGAATTTTTTCTTCAGTTCTTTCAGCTTGAGAAATGCTGGTTGTTTTTCCTTTTGTCAGTTTGTCATACTGTGATGGCTTGTGTGTTGCTATGACGCTGGAAGCTATGCCACCAGTATTTTACATATCAGTAGGGTCACCCATGGTGGACAGCTTTCAGTGGAGCTTCCAGACTAAGACAGGCTAGGAAAAAGGTCTAGGAGAAATTTTTAGTGTATTACAGCAAGTGGTGATCTTAAAAGCTCCTAGTCCCCTAAGTTAGTCTCAATTTCTAATAAAGGCTGCTAGCTCCCTGATTAGATTTATTGTATACAGTGATCTTTTACTGAATGTTTGATAAATTAACCTGATAAACTACTAGTGGTCTAATAATTTTCATTGGAAAAATTATCTATTGTTCTCTTACTCAGTAAGTTATACAATTTTTTTTCTTTAATCACAACATCCAGGAATACATTAAAACAGAAATTAAGGTCATACTTCATTCTCTTTAAGTTGAACCTTCTCAGAAATTAAAGAAACTGCCCATTATAAGTGAAACAAACATTTCTTTGACCAAAATCAGTCAATTGGCAAGTCTTATTATTTGCTAACCCAAGTTTTGCATTTCTAGTTAAAAATTTCTTCAGATTCTTCTAATGCTAGTATTAGCCCTAATTACCAAAGTCACACATCTAGAACATTCATTCTCCTTTCTTCCTGGGGACCAGGTTTAAGGAAGAGAGAGAGAAAGGGAGAGAAAGAGGATGAGAGAGGGAGAGAGAGCACTTAAACCTGTGGCTTAAATTTTTTTGGTATCTTTCTTTTTTTTAACGGCAGCCTAATGGACCACTCCAAATAGGTCTCTGTACCTTTCTTAAATACAGACCCAGCTGTGTTCCCTGGTGTGCAAAAAAGACACTGTAGTGAGTAGAAAATACCATGTGAGTGGAATTTTCATTTAAAGGAGCTTAAAAATTGTGATGAGTAATAAAGATTTAAACAATTAGGAATTTGTAGGTCGTTAAAACCAAATTTAGAATCAAGTGAAGGGCTTGGGAAATAAGCAAAAGAAACATTGAATATTTAACCAAACAATCTCGGAAAAGGTCATTTTCAGATGCTGTCTTTGTTCATCCTGGAGAGGCACTGGGGGTCAGCCTGTCCATGATGTGGGAGGTTGGGTGTAAAGAAAAGCTCTCAGTCTTTTGCTGCTCACAAGAGTCATTTCTTGGGGACTGAGGACAGTTTATTCTAAAAGTGAAACATGGGGAGGGCTAGGGGAGAAGCGTGCAGCCAAGGGACTGAATAAGTGCACATTGCTCTCACAGGCTAGAATAACCTACGGGGGCAATGGTTTTCCAAGTTTCTAATAGGGCCAGGTTAAAGATGTTAAAGTCGCAGCAGCTGTAGCTACTTACTGAAGCTGGCACCGTGTCCTTGGACAAATAAATGCACACCTGAATTAAGGATGCTGGGTTGAGTTTGTCAAGAATCGCTCCCTCCCACCCCAGGATTTTAATAAATCATGGCAGAAGAAACCTTGATGCCCGATAACAGGGAACAGGCTAACTTAACATTGGCTCATCCCATCCACACGTGAATATTAGTCAAGCATTAAAAATTATATTTATGTGAAATATTATTCAGCTATAAAGAAAAATGAAGTTCTGACATGCTATGATATGGGTGAACCTTGAAAACATTATGCTAAATGAAATAAGGCAGAGGCAAAAGGACAAATATGATCCCTCTTATGTGAAATGACTGTAATAACTAAATCCATCTAGACAAAAGAAAATTGGGGGTGACCAGGGGGTGGGTGAGGGGAGAATAGGGAAGAAAAATCATTATAGTGTCTACTTGCAATTGGTGAAGTGTATTTTATATCCATGATTTCTCAATAAAGATTTTAAAAAATTTGCATATGTAAGTGATTTTTACTGACATGGAAAATATTTATGATGTAATGTTAACTGAAAAAAATTGTGATGCAAAATTAGTGTGTGGGGTATGAGCTCAGCTTGAAAGTTATACACGTAGAAAAAAAAGACTAGAGGGAAATACAACAGAATGTCAGCCAGACTCTCTTATCCTGGAGACAGTGATTAAATAAATACTCAGGCTATGGACTCAGGTTGCCTGGGACCAAAGCCTACCTGCTCTGCTAGCTGAGGCAAGTTACTGCAAGTCTCTGTGTTTCCGTTTCCCCGTACATTAATATACATAATAGTGCTCACCTCATAGGTTTGTTGTGAACATTATAACATACATATTGCACTCAGAACAGTGCCTAGCACATGATATTATCATCTCTGGAAGGGTGGAATCGTGATGATTTTAATTTACTTGTCTATATTTACTAAGGGAACCCAGGTGATTCAATGGTTAAGTGCATGGCTGTTAACCGAAAGGTTGGCGGTTCGAATCCACCAGCTGTCATGCCGGAGAAAAGATGTGGCAGTCTGCTAGCATAAAGATTCACAGACGTGGAAACCCTATGGGGTGGTTCTACTCTGTCCTAAAGGGTCGCTATGACTTGGAATTGACTCAGTGGCAATGGGTTTATATTTACTAAAGCAGTCCCTGGGTAGCACAAATCGTTAAGCGTTTAACTCCTTACGAAAGCCAATTCTTGGGAACTGAGGACAACTTATTCCAAAAGTCAGACTTGAGGTGAGAGGGAGCAAGGGGAGAAGAGTGCAGATGAGGTTGAAAGGTTGGCGGTTTGAACCCACCCAGAGGCACCTTGGAAGAAAGTCCTGGCAATCTGCTTCTGAAAGGTCACAGCCTTTAGTTAGTTGATTCGATGGCAACTAACAACAATAACAATACATTTATGAATATTTTTTCCAATAAATATATATTGTTTTGATACTTAAAGAAAACTATATATGTATGTATATTATAAAGTATACATTTATAGAAAATTACCTGTGTTTATATATTTTATATTAGTTCTCTAATGCTGCTTAACTAGTTACCTTAACATAAAACAATAATAAATATTTATTACCTCATAGTTTCTGTGCGTCAGGAACCTCTTAGCTGGGTGAGTCTGGTTCAAGGTCTCTCATGAAGTTGCAGTCAAGATGTTGGCCAGGCTACAGTCACCCGAAGCTGAAGCCCAATATGAGTCATTCACATAGCTGGCTGGTGCTGGCCGTTGACAGGAGGCCTCAGTTCCTTACCACATAAACCTCTTCATAGTGCCATTTGAACATCCTTACAACATGGCAGCTGGCTTCTTCTCATGTGAGTGATTCAAGAGAGCCAGGTGGAAGCCTCATGGATTTTTATGGTCTAGGAAGTCACTAACTGTCATTTCCACAATATCCTATTGCTTACACAGACCAACCCTATTCAATGTAGAAGAAAACTACACAAGGGTATAGATACCAGGAAGCAAGGATTAGGGACCATCTTGGAGGCTGGGTACCGCATATATGTAAATATGTCTGTATATGTCTGTGTATGTGTGAACATATATTTTTCCCTGAGCTGAAGCTGTACCTAGCGTCCCCGTATACATGCTCTTGTCTTGTTTATTCTGTTGAAGCAGCCCTTGGATCTCAACCTCTCTTTGGTTGCCTGGCACTTTGTCCCGGTAACCCCTTCCTTTCTCCCTCCTTCCTCCCATCTCTCACTTCTCCCTTCCTTCCTCCAAGAGATATTTGTTGTGTACCTATTAAGTGCCAGTGAATCACTTCTGTCTACTCCTTTGACCCTCTAGTCCTTCCTGCTCCCTGCCCTCCTTTAGGGTCCCCAACACCAGACCTTGTGTACTTGGCCGACTCAGCCTTCATATGAGTGCCTAAGGTTCTGCCTCCAGGCCTGCCTATTCCCAGGTGGCCCAAGCTCTTGTCCCTATCACACCCTCCTCGTGGTGGCCAAATCCCAGCCCTGTTCCTGCTGGACCTTGGAGCCCTGGGAAAGCCTAGCTTGCTGCAGGTTCCTTGTCATGCTAACACATCACTGCTTCCTGTCCAACTTAACTAGCAGCTGAGTCTGAGTGTGGTGCTCAGTATAATGGCTTAGAAATCAGAGAAAAACATGCCCGGAACAGCTTGAGAGGGACCAGTTAGCTTCCTGAAAATACAAACGTAAACCCAAGAGCCTAATATTTTATTCTGAGGTTCTTATTTTCCTATAACTATAAATCTCCAACGTTTAATAAAAACTCAGCTTGAGTAGCTTTCCACAGTCATTAGCAATCAGCCACTAATAAATACACAGTTTGGGAGGCACTTACGGGTTCACCAAAGGGAACAGCAGACCTACATATAGATCAGCCTCAGCCTCTTCTCAGCCCAGCAGAGAGGCTTCTAAAGTGCCTAATGCAAAAGCAGAGAAGCAAAACTGAACAGAAGAACCTAAAAGAGACTGAGAGGACCCCCCTCTGTGCTCCCTTGGCCCCGTGATCTTATCCTTTTTTGTAGCGATTATTACACTGTATTACAATTGTCAGGTCCCATGTGGTACAAACAGTGTGTGCTTGTCTGCTAACTGAAAGGTTGGTGGTTTGAACCCATCCAGTGCCACAGTGGAAGAAAGGCCTGGCTATCTGCTTACATAATAATCCCAGCCAAGAAAACCCTTTTGAGTGGGTCTACCCTGTAACACATTGGGTGGCACGCACTGGGACTTACTTGATGTATTGCAATCGTCAGCTAACTTGTCTCTAACCCCCTCTAGACGGGCAGCCACTGGATGGAGGAGAATATACTTGGTGCGTTGTTGATTCACAAGCATGCTGGAGCCAGAGTTGTAGGCTCTGGGAAGGTGTCCTCAGGTCTGGTGTTTTGCCTTTATTTATTTATTTTTTTAATTTTGGGATAATGTATTGTTAGGTGATGGGAAAGGGGAGGAAGGGGCGAGTTGCTACAGTTTTAAAAATATTTGAAACCATTGATCTAGAGGTTGTCTTAGGTTTCTTCCAGCACTAAACCTCAGAAACTACAAGAGGGAGAAAAGGAGCAGAGAGGGTTAAATGGCACAGGCATGGGCAGTGCCTAGTCGGATGCTCAGCACATGGGCGAGCATGACTCTGAAAGGGAGAAAGAAAAGAATGGGTATACCTGTTAGGATACGTTTGGCAGGAAACACAAATGCAGTTGAGCTGTAGTGTTGGTGAAGAATATTGACTATATTGTGGACTGCTGGAAGAATGAACAAATCAGTCTTAGAAGAGAAACAACAGGAAAGCTCCTCAGAAGCGAGGATGGCAAGGCTTCAGCTCACTCACTTTGGACACATCGTAAGGAAAGACTGATTGCTAGAAAAGGACATCATGTTTGGCAAAGTGCCAACAAAACTAGGGAAACCCTGCATGAAATTGGTTAACACAATAGCCACAACAATGGGCTCAAACAGCAATGATCACGAACACGGTGCAGGTTCTGTCACATACAAGGTTGCCATGAGTCCGAGCCAACTCGATGGCAATTAACAACAGTACAAGGAAGGGGTTCGTTTCCCCCTCTTTGGAAGTCTGGAGGTAGGCAGGCAGTCCTGGGCTCCTGCAGTGGCCCTGCTCTGTGAAGTTCTCAGGCACCCAGGCTCTATCCAGCTCCCTGCTCTGCCATCCCTAGGGTGTGGCTCTCATCTTCATGGTCTAGAGCTCTATCACACCCGTACTTCAGGCAGCCATTGGAGGAAGGGACAAAGAAAGTAGGCAGGCCGGCAGCCTTTGAGGGAAGGTTTCTTGAAGCTGGCATACATCGCTTCATCATCAATGAGGGCTTAGTCTTATGGCTACACCTAGATGCTAGGGAGCCTGAGAGGTGCGGTCTTTGTTCCACGGATGCCATGTTCCCAGCTAAAACATGGAGCTTCTCCACTTCTAATGCTGAGGGTAAAGGGGAGACCGGGAGCTGAAGGATAAGCAGCAGTGTCTGCCACATGGAGAACGACAGATTGCCTATAATCCATGCCTCAGGGCCCCTCCCTCTCCACTGAGTCTCTTTCTCACCCTCAAGTATATTAGCATTTATACTGTGTGTGACAATTGACAAAGAGATTTCACGTATATGATTCATTTTCCATTTATTGAATTTTTATTATAACAGTATTAAAATAATGCATCTTCCTTGTTAAATTAATTAACGTAAGGCTAATGTCTCCGATGATAGCTGCTTCCAAGCTCGGGCCCTTTCCAACCCCCACGAGCTGACTACTGTCATTGGCTTGGTGTGCATTCTGCCAAGTCTTTTTCTGTCAGGGCTGCCTTAAAGAGTTGCTGCTAGCCTTGGGAAGATGCCTGGAATCCTTGTAAAAGGGACTCAGAACCCTGCGCCTAGCAAAAATTAACCAAAGAATCCAAGCACGACTGAGAGGATCCCCCTCTGTTCTCCCTTGGCCCCATGTACCTACCTCTTTTGGTAGCAATTATTACGTTGTATTGCAATTGTTAGAGCCCTGAAGGCACAGTGGCTAAGATGGTGACTGCTAAACAGAAGGTTGGCAGTTTAAATCCACCAGCTGCTCCTTGGAAAACCTATGGGGCAGTTCTACTCCATCCCATAGGGTCGCTCTGAGTCAGAATCAACTCAACGGCAACGGGTTTGGTTTATTGTAGTTGTCGGGTGCCTGGATGGTGCAAGCGGTTTGTGCTCATCTATTAACTGAAAAGTTGGCAGTTCAAAACCACCCCGTGGCACAGTGGAAGATACGACTGCCAGACAACATTCCCTCCACACCTGTTCCTTGTCGCTTTCTCCCAACTCACCCGGCCTGCAGGAAATCTTCACATGGTCCCACCAGCTCAATGCTCTGGCCCTATTGCTCCGACCGAAGCAGGCTTTTGACCATGGTTTTCATTTCTCCTTCTTAGATCAGGTCTCTTAACAGGTAACTGCTAGGGTAACACATTCTCCCCAGCCCCATCTCAACCTGTGCTCCAAGCCTCCTTTCCCGTGCACAGCTGCCCACCACCTGGACAAACTGGGATGTCCATCTCATATGGACACTGTCTAATAGCAGCAACAGTTACTGTTTGCCATGTGCCAGGGACTGCTTTCTGTGCTTTAAAACTGCTAACTCTTCCACTGCTTTGAGAGGCACAGTTAATGAGCACAGCTTTATTAACAATGCCGGGTTCGCATATGGGAGGATGCTGATGTCTGTCCCTTGTAGCAACCTGTTATGGATTAAATTGTGTCCCCCAAAATATGTGTTGGAATCCTAACCCCTATACCTGTGGATGTAATCCTGTTTGGGAATAGGGTTTTCTTGGTTATGTTAATGAGGCCATATCAGTGTAGAAAGCATCCTAAACCCAATCATTTCTGAGTTATAAAAAAGAGCAGATTAAACACAGAGGCACTTGGGGAAGACAGATGCCTTGTGGGGATCACCAAGGAGCCAAGGAATGGCCAAGGCTGCCTATGAGGACTGAGTCAGCATCGCTGAGACCCTGCCTCCAGAACTGTGAGAAAATAAATTTCTGTTCTTTAAAGCCATCCCCTTGTGACTGTTACAGCAGCACTATGTGACTAACACATACCCAACCCCTATTCTGAACCATTTTTTTTTTTTTTTTATTCTGAACCAGTCCTGGTTGAATCAGTAGGTAAGCAAGGACCTTTAACCCCAGCAGCAGGAGCATTTGGCGTAGTCTAGCGCCTTTTCTGTGCCAGGCACCAGGCCATGGTCTGGGTTTGCAGAGATGAATAAAATGCGGTCCCTGGCCCAAAGAAGTCTGGAGACCAGTGGAGAAGAGGATGATCTAAAAGCCTGTACACCTGTTCTCCTTCTCTGTACAAGGCACGGATTTTCCACGTGCCAGTGGAGTTGGGACCACATAACGGGGACTTGTTTGTGTTGACATAGCACACACTTCAGCTCTTTGGTGCATCTTTAAAGTCATCCTTGAATACCTCTGTTTGTTGACAGATTGGTTAAGAACCAACCCAAGAAAAACTAGGTAAATACTGTGAGCATGGAGAACCTTGCTCTAGCTAAAATTCAAGTTTACCCAAATGAGCAGCCACGAGTACCCCTGCTTTGAAGCTCCTACAGAATGCGCCAATGTGAAATGGCAATTTTGAAAAAAAAGCAAAAAATGTCAAAGTCGCGTTGAAACCATTTCCAAACTCTTTTAGTTTAGAATGATAGACTTTATTTTGGTCTGAGTTATTTTAGTAACAATGACATCAAAGCAATTTGTTCTTAGATCAATTCAGTGGAGAAAAAGAGCCATCAAATTATTGAGAGATTGCTTTTTAAAATTTTTTTAAACTGCTTTAACTTTTTTAAAGCTACCCATTAGCTTTATGCTAATATCCTAGAAATGAGTCCTTAGATTCTGCATTCCCCCAAACAATTTGTGACGCATTTATTAGGAACTCAGACTGTATTTTCTGGTGCAAATAGCTAAAATAAATGGAATTAATTTAAATGGTCACCAGTCCTGAAGAGACAGGTCAGATAGTGGTTAAGAGTACAGTTTCTGGCACTATCTGCCAGGATTCAAATCCATCCTCTGCTACTTAATACCTGTGTGATCTTTGGCAAGCTACTTAACCTCTCTGTGCTTGTCTCTCCATCCATAAAATGAGATTAATAGTACTTATAGGATTGGAGCCCTGGTGGCACAGTGGTTAAGCACTCAGCTGCTAACCAAAAGGTCAGCAATTCTGTCCTATTGGGTCTCTATGAGCTGGAATCAAGCAGGCAATGGATATGGCACTTCATAGGATTGTTATGAAGATCAGAGGAACTAATGAACATAAACCCAAAACCAGTTGCCGTCAAGTCAATTCTGGCTCACGATGACCGTATGTGTTTCAGAGTAGAACTGCACTCCATGGTGTTTTCATGGCTGTGACCTTTCAGAAGCAGCTCTCCGGGCCTTTCTTCCGAGCCGCCTCTGGGTGGGTTCAAACATGAACCTTCCGCTTAATAACCCAGCGCTTAACCGTTTGCACCACCCAGGAAATAAAGCACCCGGAACCGTTCTGGCACAGAGTGAGGAGTGCTCTATAAGTAATAGATGTTATCACTGATTGGACACTTACTGTGTGCCACAGTGGCCACCACAATAGACTCACACATACCAACAATCATGAAGATGGCACAGGCCTGGGCAATGTTTTGTTTTGTACTTAAGGTCACCAAGAGTCAGAGCCAACTCAGTGGCAACTAACGACAGCAATGTACCTACTATGCCTGGTATGTACATCACTGAATTTACACCCCCAAACTCACCTCTGAGCAAGTATTATTACCCCTAGCTTGTAGATAAGGAGCTTATAAGTTTCATCAATTGAAATCATACACACAGTGCTTGCAACCAAAGCTTAGCCTATTGCTCCTCTTCACTACATATTAGCCTCCTACAGTAGAGCTGTGAGAAGCAAGAAGTGCCACACGAGCTATTAAATGTACAACAGTGTGATGTTGCAGGGTACCTGCCAGTAGCCAGCGTGGATAGAGCATGAGCCAAAAAAGAGCAAAGAGCAGGAATAATGCTGGAGAGATGGGCTGGCTTTGCCTTTGTATGCCATGAATGCATGCTTGGGAGCAGAGAAGAGCCACGGAAGGCTTTTCAGGAGGTGAGAGTTGTGATCATTTGTGCGCTTTACAAAGACTACCATAGACTAGGGGGTAGGGAAAGGGTAAAGGGAGGGAGACCAGTTTCAGGCCCTTGTAATAACCCAGGTGAAGGATAATAAGTGTTTGAGCCAGCGTGGAAAATGTGGATATAAAGAACAGAGGTCCTTGATATATTAAACAAGTAGAAACAATATGACTTAATCACTTATTATCTGGTGGGCATGAGGGAGAAGGTGAGGATGGTGCCCAGATTTCTGGCTTGGCCAAGTGGCTGGATGGATAGTACTGCCAGTCATCAAGATCAAGAGCACATATAAAAGACAATAGGTTTCCACCACTGACTGCTCTCACAGGGATCACAATAGAGGGTTCCAGACAGAGCCGGAGAAAAACGTAGAACAATATTCAAATTCACACAAAAAAGACCAGACTTCCTGGTCTGAGAGAGACTGGAGACAACCCTGAGACTATGGCCCCTGGACACTCTGCCAACTCAGAAATGAAGCCACTTCTGAAGTCCACCTTTCAGTCAAAGATTAGACAGACCTATAAAACAAACAGTAATACACATGAGGAATGTGCTTCTTTGTTTAACCAAGTAAAAAAAAAAAAAAGTACAGGAGACCAAATGGGCAACACCTGCTCATAAACAAAGACAAGAAGGTAAGAAGGGACAGGAAACCTGCATGAATGGACATGGGGAACCCAGGTGTAAAGGGGAAGGGGGACAATGCTGATACATTGCGGGGATTGCAACCAATGTTGTGAAGCAATTTGTGTATAAATTTTTTAATGAGAAACTAATTTGTGCTGTAAACTTTCACCTAAAACACAACAAAATTAAAAAAACTTCAGGTGGATCTTATCAAGCTTCTATTAGTGTTGGTAATAAGACTAGAATTTTCCCCAGTTAGTGAAATAAAATAAAAGCCTTATTTTCTAAATAATAATAATAATAAAAAGACAGCGAGAATAGGTTTGAAAGAGAAGGCAATGAGTCCAGTTTTGAAGGAATTGAATTTCTTCAAATTCTTGTACCTCTGAGATTCTGGGTAGAACCATCCAGAAGGCCATTAAACATACAGGTCCGCAACTCAGGTCTCCAGCCTACCCTGGAATTACAGTTTTGAGATGGTAGCACAGGTCACGAGAACAGTGTCTAGAGAGAGAAGAGATGAAGGACAGGGCCCTGGGGAACGAACTCTACATTTGGGAACAGGCCCGAGGCAGACACGCTCTGAGATGAACTGATTTGCAATGAGGAATTGCAGTTGTTGCTAACTTTGAAAGAGTTTTGGCAGGTTTCAGTCCTTTTTCAATTCCACACACGGACCAAAATACCAGTGCTGCTGTGTAGAACAGTATCTGTCAGAATCATTTGCTCTTAGAGGACAACCATTATTAGAGGGTGAGAAATAGACTATTTACCCATGTCTATTTATTTATTTATTTTTTATGGGGACTCGATGGCACTGGGTATGGGGAGGATCCACCAGCTGCTCCTTGGAATCCCTATGGGGGAGTTCTACTCTGTCCTCTAGCATCGCTGTGAGTTGAAATCGACTTGACGGTTTGAGTTTTGTTTTGGTTTTATAGGGAGGATGGAGCCCTGATGGTGCAGTGGTTAAGAGCTCAGCTGCTAACCAAAAGGTCAGCATGTTCGAATCCAGCCATTCCATGGGAACCCTATGGGGCAGTTCCACTCTGTCCTATATGGTTACAATGAGCCGGAATTGACTCGATGGCAGCATGTTTGTTTGTTTTTGGTTTATGGGAAGAATGGAAATCTAGATACCAGTTGGCTTTTGTCTTGTGTGAAGTTTCTCAGCATTGACTCAAGTATGTAATTTAGAACCTTACATACAACTTCCTTTATTTTCAGAGAGACTCGACATCACTGAAATAAACTTTCTTCTTTCCAGAATGTGAAAGCGCAGTGCTCTCAGACCCACCCACACTCCGGTTTTTCCTACCCTCTCTTAAAATCCTTTAGAAGGTTGTCTTTTTTTTCCCTTCCCTTTCTTTCATTTCTGTCTTTCCCAGCACTGTTAAGAATAGCATAATTTGGAGGGTTTTTGTTTTGTTTTGTTTTGTTTCTTTTTGGTCTATGTAAGTGGTCTGTGGGTTTATTTCATTCCAGATGTTTTTCACTAACTTGTCTTTTGAAAGAAACCCAGAATTATATTTTCAGCATAATTTGGGCCTTCCAGATAAAACAAATGTCCTAATTGTCTGTGGGTTCATAAGTGACTAGTCCTTGCTTGGGAGTGGTGAGAACAGAAGACATGGAGGCAAACAGGGCAGGTTCTGGGGACAGAGTGAGACCTCCAGGCCTGACCTTCTGGGGAGGCCGGACTCATCTTCCCCTTCTCTCTTTCTTCTTCACTTCTCGGCCATCCTAGTTCTGTCTTGCTGTTCCTCACCTGAGTAACCCACTTCTGTTCCATGAAACATATTGCTTAGGTGTTCTGTGGAATTTCTTCAGCATCCTTTTCCCCCCAGGAGCTAGACTGATGGAATGATTTATACCAAGATAACACCATAACATATCACCCCTCTGGTTAATACATTATTGGGATCTTTAATACCTTAACATGGTGCCTCTCAACACTGACTACACTTTAGAGTCTTCTAAAGAACTTATTAAATACAGATTTCCAAACCCCACTCCAGCTCTGCGGATTACTGTTATTGTTAGCTACCGTCGAGTTGGCTGCAACTCAGGGCAACCGCATGTACAACAGAACAACACAATGCCTGGTCCGGTGCCATCTTCATGATCGTTGACATGTTTGAGTCCATTATTGTGGCCATTGTGTATTTTGAGTGCCTTCTAACCTAGGGGGCTCATCTTCCAGCACAATATTGAATGATGTTTTGTTGTGATTCTTAGGGCTTTCATTGGCTAATTTTCTGAAGTAGATCACCAGGCATTTCTTCCTAGTCTGTCTTAGCCTGGAAGCTCCGCTAAAACCTGTTCACCATGGCTGACCCTGCTGGTATTTGATATGCTGGTGGCATGGTCTCCAGCATCACAGCAACACATAAGCCCCCACAGTATGGCAAACTGAAAGACAGGTAGTGGGATCTGGGAGTAATGTCTTGGAAATTGGACTTTTAAAAATTAATTTCTATTCTTAATCATAAAGGTAGCACATATTCATAGTTTTTGTTGTTGCTGTTAATGTAAACAGTATAGAAAAGTTTAAAATTAAGAGTAGAAAATTCCCTTCTCTTAGGTGTTCCAATTTCAAGGGCAAACACTGTTAACAGTTTTAAGTATCTCGTTTCAGACATTGCCTATGTGTATATTGCCAGATCATATATGCTTACGTTTTACCCAAAAGTGATCAGATTATCACGCTGTTCTGCCACTAGGAGCTCTAGTGACGCAGTGGTTAAGCCCTTGGCTGCTAACCTAAAATTTGGTAGTTTGAACCCACCAGCCACTCTGCAGGAGAAAGATGTGACACTGTGCTTGTGTAAAGATTACAGCCTTGGAAACCCTACGGGGCAATTCTATTCTGTCCTAAAATGTCATTATGAATCAGAATCAGCTAGACAGTAACGGGCTTTGGGTTCTGCCATTAGCTTTTTTTTATTTCCAATAAAATTGGAGAACTTTCCACATCACTCAGACCAACTTCATTTTTCCTAATATTTACATCACATTTCACCGTCTGGATGTGTCTTGGATCTCTGTTGACTGTGATGCTCAGGTGGTTGGGGAAACATTGAGTGGAAAGGGGGAGTATGCTGTCACTTTATAGAGATTGCAACTAGGGTCACATAATAATATGTGTGTGAATTTTTGTATGAGAAATTAACTTGAGCTTTGAACTTTCACCTAAAGCACAATTAAAAAAGAATTCTGCCTTGTATTATCCAGCAATTTGGTTGCAAATAAAAACCGTTTCCGGTTAACTTAAGCAGAAAAGGAATCAATGTGAGGAGCAGTGGGTAACTCATAGAATTAATGGGCAGGCAGGAGGCCCAGCTAGAGCAGGACCCAAAGAGGCACAGTTAAGAAGTTGCCTTGGGAGCCACCATCTTAGGAGTGGTACTCTCGCTGCACTTTCTGGCCACCTCAGATAATCCCTAACTGATCTTGTTCTTTGGCCTGTCACCCTAAAGGGTTAAAGTTTTAGCAACCAGACAGTAGAAAGAGGGAATATCTTCCCCTTGTCTTTGTTTCCATAGTGGGAGGTGGACCTCCTTCCACTTATATTGATGCTTGTGGTGGTCAATTTTATGTGTCAACTCAGCTAGACTATCATTCCCAGTAGTTTGGCCAAGTACTAGACTAGTTATTGTTCCATAATGCAATCTAATGCGATGTATTATAATTATTGTCCATAATGTAATGTAAAGGTGTAATGTAATATAATCAATCAGTTGAAAGGAGAGGTTCCTCAGGATATGTTCTGCCTCCAGACCATAAATAAGATATTGTGGCAGAATTCGTTCTCACTCTTTTTCTCTCTCTCTCCACTTTGCACTCTTCACCTGACCTATGAATCTTGGGATGCAAGCCTACAGGAGCCTCCAGCCTGATCTGTGGATTTGGGACTTGCCAGCCCCCACAGTTGGGTGAGCTAATCCTTTGAAGCAAATCTCTCTCTGCTTATGTATAATATATACATCACTGGTTCTGTTTCTCTAGAGAATCTGATTAAGACAATGCTTCCCCCAAATAAAAATTATACCTACAACTGGACAGCCATATGCAAGAGGTTATTTAAATTGAAACACGGATCTAAATATAAGAGTGAAAACTATGAAACTTCCAGAAGAAAGCAAAAATTAAGAATATCCAGATGCTAAGCAGCCAATGAAAAACACGTTGCATTGGGCAAATCTGCTGCAAAGGACCTCTTTAAAGTTTTGAAAAGCAAAGATGTCACCTTGAAGACTACTAAGGTGTGCCTGATCCAAGCTATGGCGTTTTCAATCACCTCATATGCATGCGAAGGCTGATCAATGATTAAGGAAGACAAAGAAGTGACGCCTCTAAATAATGGTGTTGGTGAAGACTATTGGATATACCATGGACTGCCAAAACAACGAACAGATCTGTCTTGGAAGAAGTACAGCCAGAATGCTCCTTAGAAGCCAGCATGGTGAGACTATGTCTCACATACTTTGGACATGTTATCAGGAGGGATCAGTTCCCTGGAGAAGGACATCATGCTGGGTAAAGTAGAGGGTCAGTAAAAAAGAGGAAGACCCTCAAAGAGCTGGACTGACACAGTGGCTGCAACAATGGGCTCAAACATAGCAATGATTGTGAGGATGGTGCAGGACCGGGCAGTGCTTTATTCTGTTGTGCATAGGGTCGCTATGAGTTGGACTGACTTGATGGTACCTAACAACAACAAGAAAGCAGCCAAAGTGACAAATGTCCACATGACTCCACCACCTACTAGCCATGTGACCTTGGTAAAATGGGGAAGAGGTCAATACTCATCCCTTGAGACAGCTGCATGAATTCAGCAGAAACAAATGTCAAACCTTAGCCCAGGGCTTGACGCTCCCTTCCCCCGCTCCTGTGCAGCGATGTTCTGAGCCTAACTTGAGGTTTGAGCATTCCTGATGGGTTCCTGGGTATGTATAGTATGGTTGTGACACTCCCAGCCCCACATCTATCTGCACGGAATGGGGTCTGAGAGGGCACAGATCATTTTGGCATCTCTTGGTTTTGCAGCTTTGAGAACCCGGAGATTCAGCTTCCTGTACAGGTTATGGGTTGCAGTAAGGAGCACCTGCTCAGGCACAGACTTGAGAGAGGAGATTATGGGGAGCCTCTCCTGGAACACCTCCAGGAGCTCCCTAAAACATCGAGGGTATGACTTAGGTGGGGGAGTGATGGAGGCCCTTGTCAGCTGGTGGGGACACAAGCCAGTGATACGTGCTAACGTGCATTCATTGTTGCTCTCGATGATGGGGCCTGAAAGCGTGTGATATACACATACATCCTGTCAATGGATTCTCCTTACATCCCTTTGAGGTGGACACAGCAAGTTCTAGCAGGCCTGTTGTTTCCCCTGGATTAAGAAACTGACATAGAAAAGGCTTTCTGACGGTCACTCAGCTCAGGCCTGTGGGCTCATTTTCCCAATCCTGAGCCCAGTATCCTCTCCACCATCCAACACTTTCCCTTTCAGAATATTCTTAGCTAAGGATGGGCAACATAAATAAACGCCCGGCCATTTCCCCACGTTCCCACACAGATTCACTGCAGATGGTAGCGCCCTTTCTCTGAACACAGAGTGGAAAGAGCGTGTCAGCTTCAATCGTCATGGAACAGCGGGAACTAGCTTTGCAGGTTCTGGAATGACTTCAGGGACGATGGGCAGCCTATGCCCGCCGTCAGGACACCCATAGCGATGGAAAGTCAGGGCTGCCACTCCAGGGCCTGGGGGAAGGGCTTCTGCTGTGCCAGGGAACAGGTGTTTGGACTCAGTCACCCAGGGTGAGTGTCGTCTGCTGCAGGAACTGGATGGAAACTCTGAGCACATATTAGTAGGTCAGGATCCTTCCTGGCGTGAAGGCCGAGGCCAATGCGGTGGGGGCAGGGGGGAGGGTTGGTGGAGTGGAGGCTGCCTATGAGGCTGGTCTGAATTGTCCATGCATTTATTGAGCCAAGGAAGAGGGACAAAAATAGACCCAGGAAATAAAAAGAGGTCAGTCACCAAGAAAAGTAGGCTCTTGTGTCAGGCTGGGAGACCGTAGTAGAACTTAGAGGGCCTGCGGTGCGTGGTCAATAGCCAGGGGGTTGAGGACTAAAATGACCAGCCTCTGCCATAGTGCTACGGTGCCTAGCAGAGGGGAGGCGGTCAACAGCCACTTGTTGAAATCATTAAGTAATGAATGTTCAGCAACCAAGGGCAGTCTTTTGAGGGTGGGGGAGGCTCCTAAAAAGGGTTGCAGTAGGCAGGGTGGGGCAGGAAAGTCTATGTGACTGAACCCCTTGGGCACCCCTTAAACCCCAGAGTCATGACTTCTCTGCCTCTGAGCTGCAGGGGCCTGGACTGCACTTCACTCTGCCATCAGGGAGCATCAGGCCCCCACGAAGTGGGTAAATCCCCAGGGAGCCTTCGTTTGTCAGCCAAAAAAGAAAAAGTAGGCACTTGCCTAATTTTGTGAAATTTTAACTCCCAAATTGCCTAGAAAAAAACTAAAAAAAAAAAAAAAAACAGGTTGACCTTAATTGATTGATTTAGATTTTAACATTTAGGAAACAATTTATATACATGCAGGGACAGCTTGTACAAATTAACAAATGCTTATCGCTTGTGAAAGTTGATTACTGTTTTGGCCCAATGAAGTGCATTCATTTTGAAGTGTAGGCAACTCTCCTTATCTGGTGTGTGACCTTGGCCGCCTGGTCCCAGTGAGCCCTCCCGTCACCTGCCGGGTGGGTGCACAGAAACAGACGGAAGCACCAGTCCCATCTCCTTTTCTGGCTGCCTGGGGCTCCAGGAGCCACCCACCTCTCTGGCCTGTAGTGGGTCCTCTGCCTTCAACAGCTTTGTTAGCCCTCACGGATGCCCCCTTAGCTGATGGGGCCCAGTTCCCACTCAAGTTTCCTTGCTTTCTTGACTTCTGTGGGATGGCACCACTTGGGGTCCTGTCAGCCAGGCCCACCTTGGAAAGGGGATTGTCTCGCATTTCACCGTAGCTTCCTTTTTTCTTCCTTCCTTCCATATAAAATGAGATACGTCTTAGTTACCTGGGGTGCTGCCATGACACAAATATCACAAGTAGGTGGCCTTAAAGAAAAGAAATTAATTTTCTCACAGCTCTGGAGGCTAAAAGTCCAAATCCTGGTCTCGGCCATGTCAATTCCTTCCTTGTTGGTAGATACAGTTATTCTTTGGTTCCTTGGCAATCCTTATCTGGCATCTGTCTTCCCCCCAAGTATGCCTGTATCTGTGTCTAATCTATTTTCTTTTTTATAATTCAGAGTGATTAAGTTTAGAACCCACCCTACTCAGGTATGGTCTAATTAACATAACAAAGAAAACCCTATTTCCAGACAGGATCACATCCACACAGGTATAGGGGCTAGGATTCCAACACATATTTTTTTGCGAGAGGGGAGGCACAATGTAATTCATAACAAGGTGATGGGACTGGACCAACTCCAAAATTGCTTCCTGCTCTGCCTGCCCCCTGTGGTCAGAACGATGATGACCATTGAGACATTTAGGCAGGGGCCTCTCTGTTGAAACCACTAAGGGAGCGTGTAGTACCTCCACATGCTGTCTCTAGACAGGGTTAGAAAGCCAAGGAAACCAGACAGGAAGGCATGGAGAATAAAGGCAGGTATTCAAGGGCCAACTTGCCATCTGAGGGCATGCAAATCAGACATGGGCTGTTTGCGAAGGGATTTGTGGAAGATTTGTCATCCTGTTTTCTCAGGCTTACAAACAGCTCACTGTTCTCAGAAAACAGCAGCTGCTTCTGGGGAAAAGTCAGTGTTTGGGTGTGGCAATGTAGGGACGCTAGAGTTCATCAGTAGGCATGAGGCTTTCCTCTGACAAGGACAGGGGATATCCAGCAGGAATGCGTGTATCAGTTTTCTGTTGCTGCTATAACAAATTACCACAAACTTTGCATTCCCACTGCTGTTGAGTCCATTCTGACTCATCATGACCCCATGTGTTACAGAGTAGAATTCTGCCCCATAGCGTTTTCTTGGATGTAACCTTTTTTTTTTTTTTGCATGAAACAAACATTTATTTAACTTTAATAGTAAATACACATCTTGGGCGTAATCTTTATGGAAGTAGATTGCCAAGCCTTTCTTCCATGGCATTGATGGGAGGGTTCAAACTACCAACCTTTAGGCTGGCAGTTGAGCGCAAACTGTTGGAGCCACCCAGGGATCTTACCACGAACTTAAATGACTTAAAACAACATAATGTGTTACAATACAGTTCTGTAGGTCAGAAGTCGCACACATCAGCAGGCCTGATGCCTTTCTGGAGACTATGGGGGAGGATCCGTTTCCTTGCTCACTTGGTTGTTGGCAGAATTTGGTTCCACGAGGTTATAGGGCTGAAGTCTCAGTTTCCTTGCAGACAGTCAGCTGGGGGCTACCCTTAGCATCTAGAGGCCTCTCTCTGGGTCTCATGCATAGCCCACTACATCTCAGAACCAGAACAGGAAGCTTCTTGAGCTGCCATCTCTCAGATCTTCTGTTGTTACATCTCTCTCTCTGACTACACCTGGGAAAGGTTTCTGCTCGTAAGGACTTATGTGATTAGATTGGACCTGCTAGGATAACCTAGTATAGTCTATTTCAGGAGTCTTAAGGGAACTCTAAAAGCCCAGGTGGCGCAGTGGTTAAGCACTTGGCTGCTAACCAGAAGGTCTGTGGTTCGAACCCACCAGTCTCTCTGCAGGGAAAGCTGTGGCAGTCTGCTTCTGTAAAGGTTTACAGCCTTGGAAACCCTATAGCGCAGTTTACTCTGTCCTACAGTGTTGCCATGAGTCGGAATCAACTTGACGGCAATGGGTTTGGTTTTGATTTGGAAAGGAGTCCCTAGGTGGCCCAAACAGTTCAAGCACCTGGCTATTAACCAAAAGGTTGGTGGGTCCAATCCACCCAGAGGCACCTTGGAAGAGAGGCTTGGTGATCTGCTTCAGAAAGGCCACAGCCTTGAAAACCCTATGGTGTACAGTTCTATTCTGACTCACATGGGGTCGCCATGAGTAGGAGTTGATTAGATGGCAACTAACAGCAACAGCAACTGTAATCATGGAGTCCCTGGGTGGTGCAAACATTTGAGTCCACCAGAGGTGCCTGGGAAGAAAGTCTATAGGTTGCCATGAGTAGGAATCAACTCAACGGCACTGGAAAAAAAAAAAAAAAAAAGCCTTAATCACATCGGCAAAGTGTCTTTTGCAATGGAAGGTACCATAGTCACAGGCTCTGGGGACCACGGCATGGCTATCTTTGGGGACCATTATTCTGCCCACCACTGTCAGGATAGGCTATGTGACCTCCTGATTGTCCGCTAAATCTTACGCGGAGACAGCAAAGCTTTAACAGGAGACTCTCACCTCCTGTGCACGTTGTGGAAGAGAGCTACATGGACTGTTGCAAGCCAATGCCAGCTGGTCGTTGTGCAAAGGAAGGCATGAACGGGCTCAGTCACAGGCACTTTGTGGTCAAGCACCAGGTAATTAATGTTCGCATGGCTTCGAGAAGTGCGATTATGTAGACTAGCTCGTAAAGCATTTCTACAGTATCTGACACACGTGAAACCCACTCGACCTGCTTTTCCTGTTCCACCTTTTCCAGGCACTCAGGACCATTATGGAACTTTATTTACTGCCAGTTCCCCACCTCCCTCCATCAGGGTGGCTTGGTTTCCTTGTAGCCTCTGACCTACAGGCTGAACCCAGAAAGGCAGTGTTTACAAGCCTCCTTGCATTTACACTTGCTGTTTCCTCTGCTTACAATGCCCAGTCCCTTCCAGCTCCCCTCAAGGGCCTAGCAACTCCTCCCTCCCATTCTTCTAGCCCCTCTCTACTCGAAGTATATCTGAGGACCACGTGGGACCACGTCACTGACAGCTTGTGAAAAATGCAGAATTCGAGGCCCCATCCCAGACCTACTTTTTAACAAGCTCTCAGGGGATTCATAGTACTTTAAAGTTTGAGCAGCTCTGGGCCTGCCAGGGTGAAGCCCTTTCTGACTGCACCTCAGACACAAATAAATAAATGCTTCTCCACTCTCATGAAGTGAGGGTAAACACTAAACCAGACTAGTTGCCATTGAGTCGATTCTGACTCATAGAGACACCATGTGTCGCAGAGTAGAACTTTTTGGAAACATATCACCAGTCCTTTCTTCTAGGGTGTCTCTGGGTGGGTTCAAACCACCAACCTTTAGGTTAGTAGTCCAGCACTCAGCTGTTTGCACCACCCAGGGAAGTGAGTATAACTGGAAACTAAACGCGACTTTTCTTGCTGTCTAAAATGTTCAGCAGAGGCCTCAAAGGCAGAGAACGAAAGGGTAGCTGCTGAGAAGCCCTACCTCCAGAAGGGGTGCCAAGACTCTATAAAGGAGAAGCTAATGGAATGTAAAGCTTCCTCTGCCAGCATTAGCCCTTCACTCACTTTCAGAGTAGGAAGGTGTAGGGATGGATTCTATGGAGCGGGCTGACAGGCCTGGGCATTCCCACCGCCTCCACCACCCCTCCATGGAGGGGTTCCAGTGCTTCCCCCTTGCCTCAGAGTAAGTAAGAAGAGCTTCAGGCAGAGCCTTCCTGTGCTTTTTTGCGTTTGGGAAAACCTGAGGACTGGTCTGTGGAGTCGTGGCTGCCTAGGGTCTAAGACACCCTGTCCCAGAGGGCAGTGGGTGAAGGTACGTGGTTCTGTGGACCAGAGACAGTTCATCTGAAATTCAAATTTAGCTGGGCATTCTGTATTTTATCTGGCAACCCTACGTTGGGAGATTTGCAGCAGAATTCCATGGCTTCTCCAAGTCCACAGAAACACCTCAAAGAGAAGGTAGCTATAGAAACCCAATGCCAGGTCACGACTGAAACAAATAAGATCCTTTTCCTCCTTTAGTCTTGTCCCTTCAACTTCCCCACTACCACACTACCCACCAGAAAGCCTAGCTACTGAGTGGGAGGTGGGAGAAGGTAGAGTTTGGGAGGGCGAGGTGACCACACCCTCTCTACCATCGCAGGCTTCCCAGCGTGAGGAGGTGGAGAAGCTTTAACTTTAAATGAAATTTAGCATTTTGATTATTATCTGGGGCAGACATACACTTACCGTTCTTGTGACTCAAAGGGACCTATGTTGCCTGCCCAGGACACCATGCAGGGGTGGGGAAAGACTAGACCCCGGAGTCAGGTTGAAAAAAACAACATACAGGTGTTCTATGATTGCACCTGCTAAGTGGAGCTTGTTCATAAAGTGATTTCTTGTTTGCACATCCATCTCTCTCACTGGAGTCTTATCATTCATCTCTGGGTCCCTAGTGCCTGGTCTACATCGTAGATGCTCATCAAATATCCGTGTGGTGAATGTTGAAATCTTCAGTGAATCAATTTATTTATTTATTTTTTGCCTGTAGGACCTATGAAAACAGTCTTTTTAGCATTGTATAATTGTGTTGGCTAATTTTATGTGCCAGCTAGGCTAGGCTATGATTCCCAGTGGTTTGGCCAAATGCTAGACTAGTTACTGCTCTATAATGTAATGTAATATAATCCCCTTCTATTATGTAATCCAAAGTGATCAATCAATCAGTTCAAAGGCGAGTTTCCTTAGGGTATGTTCTGCCTCTAGACTATAAACAGGTATTTTGGCAGAACTTGCTCTCTCTCCACTCTGCACTCTTCCTGTTGACTGACCAGCAGAAGTCTCCAGACTGCCACCTGACCTACAGATTTTGGACTTCCCAACCCCACAGTTTTGTGAGCCAGCAGGAGTTTCTAGTCTGCCACCTGACGTATTGAATTTTTACTTGCCAGCTCTCACAATCGTGTTAATCAATCCCTTGAAGTAAATCTCTCTCTATTTATATGTACATGTATCTCACTGCCCCCACATGTCTGTCAATTTGTTGTGCTGTGGGGGTTTTTATGTTGCTGTGATACTGGAAGCTATGCCACCAGTATTCAGATACCAAAAGGGTCACCCATGGCAGACAGGTTTCAGATGAGCTTCCAGACTCAGACAGACTAGGAAGAAGGACCCGGCAGTCTACTTCTGAAAACGATTAGCCAGTGAAAACCTTATGAATATAAGAACATTGTCTGATATAGTGCCAGAAGATGAGCCCCCCAGGTTGGAATGCACTCAAAAGATGACTGAGGAAGAGCTGCCTCCTCAAAGTAGAGTCGACCTTAATAACGTGGTTGGAATCAAGCTTTCGAGACCTTCATTTGCGGATGTGGCATGACTCAAAATGAGAAGAAACAGCTGCAAACATCCATTAATAATCGGAACCTGGAATGTACGAAGTATGAATCTAGGAAACTTGGAAATCATCAAAAATGAGAAGAAACATATAAACATTGATATTCTAGGCATTAAGGAGCTGAAATGGACTGATATTGGCCATTTTGAATTGGACAATCATATGGTTCACTATGCCGGGAACGACAACTTAAAGAGAAATGGTGTTGCATTCATTGTCAAAAAGAACATTTCAAGATCTATGCTGAAGTACAACGCTGTCAGTGATAGGATAATATCCATATGCCTACAAGGAAGACCAGTTAAACGATTATTATTCAAATTTACGTACCAGCCACTAAAGCCAAAGATGAAGAAATGGAAGATTTTTATCAGCTTTTGCAGTCTGAAATTGATCAAACATGCAATCAGAATGCATTGGTAATTACTGGTGATTGGAATGTAAAAGTTGGAAACAAAGAAGAAGGATCGGTAGTCGGAAAACATGGCCTTGGTGATGGAAACGATACCGGAGATCGCATGATAGAATTCTGTAAGACCAATGACTTCATTGTAAATACCTTTTTTCACCAACATAAACGGTGACTATACACATGAACCTTACCAGATGGAACACACAGGAATCAAATCAACTACATCTGTGGAAAGAGACCATGGAAAAGCTCAATAGCATCAATCAGAACAAGGCCGAGGGCTGGTTGTGGAACAGGCCTTCAATTGCTCATATGCAAGTTCAAGTTGAAAATGAAGAAAATTAGAACAAGTCCACAAGAGCCAAAGTACGACCTTGAGTATATCCCACTTGAATTTAGAGACCATCTGAAGAAACAGATTTTGACACGTTGGACACTTATGACCAAAGACCAGACAAGTTGTGGAATGTCATCAAGGACATTACATACGAAGAAAGCAAGAAGTCATTAGAAAGGTAGGAAAGAAACAACCAAAATGGATGTCAGAAGAGACTCTGAAACTTGCTATTGAACATCGAGCAGCTAAAGCAAAAGGAAGAAATGATGAAGTAAAAGAACTGAACAGAAGATTTCAAAGGGTGGCTCTAGAAGACAAAGTAAAGTATTATAATGACATGTGCAAAGAGCTGGAGATACAAAACCAAAAGGGAAAAACACACTCACCATTTCTCAAGCTGAAAGAATTGAAGAAAAAATTCAAGCCTCGAGTTGCAATAGTGAAGGATCCTATATAGAAGATATTAAACAATGCAGGAAGCATCAAAAGAAGATGGAAGGAATACACAGTCATTATACCAAAAAGAATTGGTTGACGTTCAACCATTTGAAGAGGTAGCATATGATTAGGAAACAATGGTACTGAAGGAAGAAGTCCAAGCTGTACTGAAGGCAGTGGAGAAAAACAAGGCTCCAGGAACTGATGGAATACCAATTGAGATGTTTCAACAAACAGATGCAGCACTGGAGGTGCTCACTTGTCTATGCCAAGAAATTTGGAAGAGAGCTACCTGGCCAACCGACTGGAAGAGATCCATATTTATGCCTGTTCCCAAGAAAGGTGATCCAAATGAATGTGGAAATTATCCAATTATCATTAATATCACAGGCAAGTAAAATTTTGCTGAAGATCATTCTAAAGCGGCTGCAGCAGTATATTGCCAGAAACTGCCAGAAATTCAGGCCAGATTCAAAAGAGGTCGTGGAACCAGGGATATCATTGCTGATGTCAGATGGATCCTGGCTGAAAGCAGAGAATACCAGAAGGATGTTTACCTGTGTTTTATTGACTATGCAAAGACATTCGACTGTGTGGATCATAAATTATTCATAACATTGCAAAGAATAGGAATTCCAGGACACTTAATTGTGCTCATGAGGAACCAGTACATAGATCAAGAGGCAGCTGTTTGGACAGAACAAGGAGATACTGAGCGGTTAAAAGTCAGGAAAGGTATATATCAGGGTTGTATCCTTTCACCAAAACTATTCAATCAGTATAAAAAAAAATCAACCCGTATACTGAGCAAATAATCTGAGAAACTGGATTATATGAAAAACAAGGCATCGGGATGGAAGGAAGACTCATTAACAACCTGAGTTACGCAGATGACACAACCTTGCTTGCTGAAAGTGAAGAGGACTTGAAGCACCAACTGATGAAGCACATACAGCCTTCAGTATGGATTACACCTCAACATAAAGAAAACAAAAATCCTCACAAATGGACCAATAAGCAACATCATGATAAATGGAGAAAAGATTGAAGTTGTCAAGGATTTAATTTTACTTGGATCCACAATCAACAGCCATGGAAGCAGCAATCAAGAAATCAAAAGATGCATTGCATTGGGTAAATCTGCTGCAAACGACCTCTTTGAAGTGTTGAAAAGCAAAGATGTCACCTTGAGGACTAAAGTAGGCCTGACCCAAGCCATGGTATTTTCAATTGCAACATATTCATGCGAAAGCTGGACAATGAATAACAAAGACTGAAGAAGAATTGACTCCTTTGAATTGTGATGTTCAGGAAGAATATTGAATATACCGTGGACTGCCAAAAGAATGAACAAATCTGTCTTGGAAGAAGTACAACCAGAATGCTCCTTAGAAGCAAGGATGGTGAGACTGCATGTTATATACTTTGGACATGTTGTCAGGAGGGATCAGTCTCTGGAGAAGGACATCATGCTTGGTAAAGTACAGGGTCAGCAGAAACGAGGAAGACCCTCAACGAGATGGATTGACCCTGTGGCTGCAACAATGGGCTCAGGCATAACAATGATTGTGAGGATGGTGCAGGACCGGGCAGTGTTTCGTTCTATGGTACATAGGGTTGTTATGAGTTGGAACCGACTCAACAGTACCTAACAACAACAACAAAAAACAATATCTCACTGGTTCTGTTTCTCCAGAGAACCCTAAGACAACAACCCTTCTCAAAGATACGTTAGCTGTGGACAGCATTCTTGTTACAAAACACGCCAGTTGTGATAAGGGAGAAAAACGAACAAATTTGGAATCTTCTCTAGAATATTTCCAAGCACTTAACATTCACAGTATGTGCTGGTTAATTTTGTGTCAATTTGGCTAGACTGTGATTCTCAGTTGTCTACCAAATGCTAATCTGGTTGCTGTCATAGAGTAGTTATATGTGATTAAATCAGTTGGCCTTGTGTACAGCAGATCACCTGCCATAATGTAATATAACTACCTTATATCCAATGTAATATAATGCAATTATTTTCCAGGATGTAGTACAACATACCCATCTTCCATAATGGAATCTAATGTGATGTAATTGATTAATTGGTTGAGGTCATGTGAGTGTGGGTGGATCCTAAACCTAATCACTTCCGAGTTATAAAAAGACATGAATAGACACAGAGACACACACACACAGTGTGTGTTGACAGGGGGTGTGGGGAGATAGACATCATGTGAGGAATAAGACTCTCTTAGCCTGTAGAACTATGAGAAAATACATTTCCATCTTTAAAGATCCCCACTTGTGGTATTTGTGTTACAGCAGTACTCAGTGACCAAAACATACTAGGTGCGCATCCAGGTTTATCGGAGCCTGAAGCATATACGACCTTAGGCCCTCTCTAAGAAAAATATCAAATTATGAAGAAAAAATTAAGTTTAAATGTGAGTATTAATTTAGAAGAAGAAATCACAGCAAATTAAAAAAAATTAAATTCTAACAAATACTATTGACATTATAAAATACAATATTTTTATTGGTTAACTGTTGGATACATTACCATAATACCCTTTCCTTCTACTTTTTTTTTTTTTTTCGCTTTTTCCTCCCTACAATTTTTGGGCAAAGTCCTGGTAGTAGTGACTCATTGTTAGTTTTATGTCATCTTTGTTGATGTCAATATTTTGTGGTTGAACTACCAAGAATGTAATCTTTTTTTTCAATATGTTTATGTGATCCACTCAGCTCATTAAATAGGGTTATTCAAACAATTTATTTATGCTAGAAATTTATCTTTTCCTCTTAATGATGTGCTGCTTTTGATATGATCTGATTCTTACAATCTTTGTTTCTCTTATCATTTTCATTATTTGTATTTTGGGGTTTTATGATTCTTTTCCTTAACTTCATGCTTTGGTCATCAAACATTTTTAACTTCTGTTGTGGTAGAAGAAGAGAGTTTTTGACATTCTGATGCTTCTTCGGTTTTTATCTTTCATTTTTTTCCCCTTCCGAAGCTTCCACTAGAATGCTTCCTTCTCAACACACTTGAATTTTTTATAATCAATAATTCTGAAAAACATATGCAAAATTAATTAAAAATAAAGACATTCTTAAGACAAATTCAAATACATTTAAAAATTATTGTGAAGTGTTATGCTGAGTTTCATATGTGTAATCGGTACTCTTGTGCCAAACAGATTCATCTATTGCTGAATATGTGCAGGGGTTTCATCGCGCTGGAATCCTTTCTTCCTGGGGTTCTGCTGTCTTGGTGGTAATTTGGTACACAGTTTCATCTGAAACCCCCAAGCTTCATCAGGACAGAAGGGTCAGATATGCTAAGGGGTGAATATTCAATTGAGACAATAAACTTGCGAAGGCATCACATGGGCAGTGGAATCTCCCTTCCTTTACAGAGCAAACTGCAGATACTATATTAGGTGAATAAGCATCCAACTTCCAAATTAAGACTTGGAGTAAATTGGTATAATCTTTTCGGAAAGCAGTTTGTCAAAGTGTATTGAAAGCTTTAAAAATACTTATGGACTGTCCTCAAAACATACAAGTACTCGTATATTTTGACTTTGTCCTTTGACTTTGGGGTATTAATCTTAAGGAATACTCCTAAACATGAAAAGAAAAGCGTTATGCACAAAGATGTTAACAATATACTTCTAATAAAAACCTAGGAATGACCTGCTCTAAAAATAAATGATTGGTTCTCTAAATTATAAAACGCCTCCTTGATGAGATATTATTATTACTGAAGCTTATAAAAACTTTGCTAACTGGTGCAAAATGGCTCTTACAAGCACATGAAAAAATGTTCAACATCATTAGCCATTAAAACTAAAACCAAACCAGTTGCTGTCGAGTCGATTTCGACTCATAGCCTTAACCATTCAAACCAAACCAAACCCACTGCCATCGAGTCGATTCCGACTCATAGAGACCGTATAGGGCAGACTAGAACTGCCCCATAGAGTTTCCAAGGAGCCCCTGGCAGATTTGAACTGCCGACCTCTCGGTTAGCAGCTGTAGCATTTTACCACTACCCTACCAGGGTTTCCACTGCATTAGCCGTTAGGCAGATGTAAACGAAAGCCACAGTGAGATATCACTTCATCCTCATTAGAACAGCAATGATAACAAAAATGAAAAAAACGAACAAACAAACAGAAAATAACAGGTGTGGTGAGGCTGTGGAACTGAAACCCTCATCCATTGCTGGTGGGAATGTAAAATGGTACAGTCATTGCGGAAAACAGTTATGCAGTTCTTCAAAAAGTTGAACATAGAACTACCATATAATCCAGCAATTCCGGTCCTAGGTATGTACCCGGAAGAATGCAAATAGAAGTCTGTACACCAGTGTTAATTGCAGCATTTTTTAAATAGTAGTCAAAAGGTAGCAATGACTGAAATGTCCATCGACAGATGACTGGATAGACAAAATGTGATATACACACACAATGGGATATTACACACCGATAAAGAAAAATGAAGTTCTGCCGCATGCTACAGCATAAATGAACCTTAAGAACATTGTGCTCAGTGAAATGAGTCAATTGCAAAAGGACAAATACTGTTAGGATTTCCCTTATATAAAATAAGCAAATGTATAGAAACCAAAGATTATTAGTGGTTACCAGTGATGGGAGGGAGGGTGGAATGGGAAGTTTTTATTTGAGGGGTATTGAGTTTATGTTAGTGACAGTGGAATATTTTGGAAAATAGGATAATGGTGGCATAATAAGAAAAATGTAATCAACACCTTTGAATTGTAAAAGTGGAAGTTGTATTGGCAAATGTTTTCTTGTGTGTATTTTCACCACAATAAAAGGAAAAAAAGGTTCTTACCTAATGTTAAGCAAAAAAAAGAAAGAAAGGGAGGGAGGGAGGGAGGAAAGAAAGAAAAAGAAAGAGGGAGAAAGAAAAAGGAAAAAGCAAGATACGAAACTATATATACCCTTTGATCTCAGCTAGATTGTAATAATCCCTATGCTCAGAAAACCCTGGAATATACATTATTTTAAAATGCACACCCTATGTGTAAGTGCACTGAACATCTTCCCATGTCAATGAATATAGATCTTTGACATTTTTAAAAATAATGTTTTATTGTTTACAGTTTTTAGTGAATGTTTACACAGCAAATTAGGTTCTCATTCAACAATTTCTACACAAATTGTTCAGTGACATTGGTTACATCCTTCACAACGCATGAACATTCTCATTATTTCCATTCTGGTTGTCCCATTTCCAGTCACCTGATTTCCTTGACCCTTTACCTTCTCCTCCTTGCTTTAATCCTTGGCCATTTGGTCTTATGTAAATGATTTTTTAAAGAAGCGTAGTACTCACAGGTGATATTCTTTATTTTGTGAGCCAGTCTGTTACTTAGCTGAAAGGTGACCTCAGGAGATAGCTTTGGTTCACGGTTTGAAGAGTATCTCAGGGCAATAGTCTTGAGGAGTCCTCTAGTCTCGACCAGTCCAGTAAGTCTGGACTTTTTAAGAATTTGAGTTCTGTTCTGTATTTTTCTCCCATTTTATCAGGATCTCTCTATTATGGCCCTGATCAAAATGATTGGTAGTGGTAGCTGGGCACCATCTAGTTCTTCTGGTCTCAGGGTAGATGGGGCCGTGGTTCATGTAGACAGTACTATAGACTAGTTTCTTCTTTGAGTCTTGAGTTTCCTTCTTTCTCTTTTGCTCCAGATAGGTAGGAACCAATAGTTGTGTCTTAGATGGCCACTTGCAAGCTTTTAAGACTCCAGACACTGCTCACCAAACTGGGATGTGGAACACAAACTTTATGAACTATATTATGCCAATTGACCAAGTTGTCCCGTGAGATTATGGCCCTGAGCCTTCAAACCCAGAAAACCAATCCATGAGGTGTTTGGTTATGTCTAAGAAGTATCCATAACTGTGCCCCCTATGTGCTTTATTGTATATATGAATATATGTGCATGGACACACATACATACATATAATGCCTATGTAAACCCACTGCCGTCGAGTCAATTCTGACTCATAGTGACCCTATACGACAGAGTAAAACTGCCCTGTAGACTTTCCAAGGAGTGCCTGGCAGATTCGAACTGTTGACCCCTTGGTTAGTGGCCGTAGCACTTAACCACTACAACACCAGGGTTTCCATAATATATTTCCATATTACCTATATATACATGCATATATACCAAGTGTACATACCTATGCCCATACGTGCATACATACATAAATATATACCCACACGTATATTTTTTGGTTGCTATTGTTGCAAAATTATATATGTTGTGGCATTTACCAAAATGTCCTTTTTTCTTGTATACATCTTAGTGACACGATTTACCTTGATCAAGCTGTGCTCACTTCACGCATATTCGGTGTTACCTTTCCCATCATCAAAAATAACAAGTGTCTACAATCTAAATAGTGATTTTCCCCTACCAATCCCTGGTAATCATCAATGAGTGTTGGTGTCTGTATATGTATCTATTCTTGTCTTTTTATAAAAGTGAGATCGCACAGTGTTTGACCGTTTGTGATTGACTTGTTTCACTCAGCATAATATTCTCCAGATTCATCCATGTTATGAAATGTTTTGGAGACTCATCATTCTTTATGGCTGCATAGTATTCCATTGTATGTATGTACCACATTTTGTTTAACCATTCATCTGTTAATGTGTACTTAGCTTGTTTCCATCTGTTTACTATTGTGAATGGGTTTGCATATGCCTCTCGTGTCTCTTCTATTAGATCTCTAGGGTGTATACCTAGAAGTGGAATTGCTGGATCATAACGTAGTTCTATTTCTAGTTTTTTTAGGAAGCGCCAAAGTGTTTTCCATAGTATTGTACCATTTTACAATTTCACCAGCAGTGGATAAGTGTTCCAGTCTCCCCACATCCTTGCCAACATTTATTATTTTCTGTTTTCTTCTTTTTTTTAATCAGTGCCATTTTAGCTGGAACAATATGGTATCTCATTGTAGTTTTGATGGGCATCTCTCTAATAACTAAAGATCATGAGCATCTTTCATGTGTTTGTTGGTCACTTGACTGTCCTCTTTGGTGAAGTGTCTGTTCATGTCTTTTTCCCATTTTTTAATTGGATTGTTTGTCTTTCCATTGTTCAGTTGTTGAAATTTTCTGTATATTTTAGAGATGAGACCCTTATTGGACATTACTCCTAAAGATTTTTTTGCAGTCTCTAGGGCGTTTTTAAACTTTTTTTATAAAGTCTTTTGATGAGCTGTAAAAATAGCTTGGGGCAATGTCTGACTTCCTCTAACCTCACAAATGGGAAGGAGAATCAAGATCAACAGCCCAAAGCTGATTCCTGTGAGGTAGAGGTCAGACATCCCTTCTCTCTCCACCATTTTAACCAACTGTGACACCAATTGTCCCTAACATGGCACTCTCTACTTCTCTGCCGGGTTCAATAATTCATTGCAATGGCCACACAGAACTCACAGGCCATATTCACAATTATGTAGTTTATTAGGGAAGCGACAGGTTACAATTCAGGCTCTGGAACCCTCAGGGATACAGTTCTTCCATCAGGACAACCTCTTCCCAGCCATGCTTGCAGGCTCTCTGGCCCTAGGCCTCTGCCCAAAGGCACTCAGCTTTCTCTCTCCATTGGCTGGGAATCCCACTGTGCTGTCTCCTGCTATCTGGTCTCTGCTGCTGGGTCTCTCCTGCTGGGTCTGTCCTGCCAGGTCTCTCCTGCCTCCAATTCTCAGCATCTTCAGGCTTACAGCTCGCTCTCTTTCTCTTGGTTTCCTGCTTCCAGGAGCTTCTCAGGGCAAGGATCTCAGGTCCAAAGGATGCGCTGGTTCCTGGTTGTTCTTCCTTTGTAGTAGTAGGATTCTTTTCTTCTTTCTTGCTTTTGGGGTGACTCATTATAAGCCCAGTGGGATGGCAAAACTAACCAATCCCCTTGGTGGGCCACAATTATCCTATCACACAGTTCTGCCCAATCATTTGAGTGGAAGTTACAAGACCAAGTCTAGAAAGGCCACACAAAAGCGATCTATGGCACTGCATGAGCATAAATATTTAATTTTTATAAGGTCCCAGTTATCTAATTTGTCTTGCGCAGTTTGTGCATTTGTAGTTGTGTTCGATCATCTTTTTTTTTTTTTTTTAAATTAGATCCCGTAGTTTTGTCCCTATGTTTTCTTCGAAGAATTTTATAGCCTTAGCTTTAACATTTAGACCTTTGATCCATTTTGCATTAGTTTTGTGTATGGTGTGAAGTATGGGTACTATTTCATTTTTCTGCAAGTGGAATTCAATTTTACCAGCACCATTGGTTAAAGAGACTGTTTCTTCCCCCAGTGAATGGATTTTGACCCCTTGTCAAAAATCCATTGTCCATAGATGGATGGATTTATTTCTGGGTTCTCAACTTTATTCCACTGGTCTATGTGTCTATCATTGAACCAGTAACAGGCCATTTTGATTACTGTAGCTGTATAGTATGTTTTGAGATTGGGGAGTATGAGACCTCTTACTTTGATCTTCAATATTGCTTTGGCTAATTGGAGCCTCTTTCCTTTCTGTATAAAGTTGGTGATTAGTTTTCCATTTTAGTAAAAAATGTTGTTGGAATTTGGATCAGGATTGCATTGTATCTGTAGGTCACTTTGGGTAGTATCGACATTTTTACAATATTAAGTCTTCCAATCCATGTGCATGGAAGGTCCTTCCATTTCTATAGGTCTCTTTTAGTCTCCTGTAGTAGTGTTTTATAGTTTTCATTGTGTAAGTCTTTTGCATCCCTGGTTAGGTTTATTCCCAGGTATTTCATCATTTTGGTGGCCACTGTAAATGGTATTGTTTTCTTGATTCCTTTTTCAGAATTCTTTTTGTTAGTATGACGGAACCCAATTGATTTTTGTGTGTTCATCTTGTACCCTGCAACATTGCTGAATTCTATTAGATCCAGTAGCTTGCTTGTGGAATCTTTGGAATTTTCTATGTATAGGATTATGTCATCGGCGAATAGAGACGGTTTCACTTCTTCCTTTCTGATTTGGATATCCTTTATTTCTCTTTGTTGCCTCACTGCTTTGGCTATTCATTATTACACTAATGAATAGGAGTGGTGATAATGGGCATCCTTGTCCCATTCTCAAGAGAAAGATTCTCAGTCTTTCTCCACTGAGAATAATGCTGGCTGTTGGTTTGCATATATTCTCTTAATTATGCTGAGGAATTTCCCTTCTAGTCCTATTTTGCTGAGAGTTTTTATCAGGAAAGGGTGTTGAATTTTATCAAATGTCTTTTCTGCATCGATAGTGATGATCGTGTGATTATTTTCCTTTTTTTTTTTTTAATGTGGTGAATTACACTGATTGATTTCTAATGGTGAGCCACCCTTGCATTCCTGGTATGAATCCCACTTTATCGTAATGTATAATCTTCTTAATATGTTGTTCAATTCTGTTCAGTAGAATTTTGTTGAGAATTTCTGTATTTCTATTCATGAAAAACTGGACTATATGAAGAATGGGACATCAGGATTGGAGGAAGACTCATTAACAACCTGTGTTATGCAGATGACACAACCTTACTTGCTGAAAGTGAAGAGGATTTGCAGCATTTACTGATAAAGATCAGAAACCAAAGCCTTCAGTATGGATTACACCTCAACATAAAGAAAACAAAAATCCTCACGACTGGACCAATAAGCCATGCATTGAAAAATGGAGAAAATATTGAAGTTGTCAAGGATTTCATTTTACTTGGATCCACGATCAACATCCATGGAAACAGCAGTCAAGAAATCAAAAGGCACGTTGCATTGGGCAAATGTGCTCCAAAAAACCTCTTTAAAGTGTTGAAAAGCGAAGATGTCACCTTGAAGACTAAGGTGCGCCTGACTCAAGCCATGGTGTTTTCAATTGCCTCGTATGCATGTGAAAGCTGGATGATGAATAAGGAAGGCCAAAGAAGAAATGATGCCTTTGAATTGTGATGCTGGCAAAGAACACTGAATATGCCATGGACAGACAGAAGAATGAACAAATCTGTCTTGGAAGCAGTACAACAAGAATGCTCCTTAGAAGCAAGGATGGCGTTATCAGAAAGGATCAGGCCCTGGAGGAGGACATCATGCTTGGTACAGTACAGGGTCAGCGGAAAAAAGCAAGAGCCTCAACGAGAAGGATTGATACAGTGGCTGCAACAATGGACTGAAGCAAAACAACGATTGTGAGGATGATGCAGAACCGAAGGACCAAACAGTGTTTCATTCTGTTGTACACAGGGTCTCTATGAGCCAGAATTGACTTGATGGCACCTAGCAATAACAGATTCATGAAGGATATTGGTCTGTAATTTTTCTTTTTTGTGATGTCTTTACCTGGCTTTGGTATCAGGGTGATATTGGCTTCATAGAATGAGTTAGAGAGTGTTCCTTCCTCTTCTATGTTTTAGAAGAGTTTCAGTAGAATTGGTATCAACTGTTCTCTGAATGTTTGGTAGAATTCTCCAGTGAAGCCATCTGGTCTGGGGCTTTTTTCTGTTGGGAATATTTTGCAGCCATTTTCAATCTCTTCTTTTGTAATGGGTCTTTTTAGATTTTCTACTATTTGTGTCAATTTAGGGAGGCAGGGTGTTTCTAGGAATTTGTCCATTTCTTCTAGGTTTTCAAATTTATTGGAGTACAGTTTTTCATAGTATTCTGTTGTGATCCTCTTTATCTCAATTGGATCTATTGTAACATCTCCAATTTCATTTTTTTTTATAGATATACTAACTTTTAATTGTGATTTAAGTGAAAGTTTATAGAGCAAATTAGTTTCTCATTAAACAGCCAGTACACAAATCGTTCTGTGACATTGGTTGCCAACACTGTGATGTGTCAACACTCTCCCCATCTCCACCCCAGGCTCCCTGCCTCCATTCTTCCAGTCCTCCTGTCCTTTCCTGTCTTCTCATCCTTGCTTTTGGGCTAGTGTGCCCATTAGTCTCACACACATGATTGAACCATGAAGCCCATTCCTCATGTGTGTTATTCTTGGCCCCATAGACCCATCCAATCTTTGGTTGAAGGGTACGTTCTATACATGTTTGTTAGGTCCAGTTGGTTAATAGTGTTATTTTGGTCTTCTATGTCTTCATTGATTTTCTTTCTAGTTGTTCTATCATCGAAAAAGATGTATTAAAATCACTTAGTGTTATAGTAGATCTGTCTATTTCTGTCTTTAATTCTGGTAGTTTGCTTTATAAATTTTTGAGCTCTAGTGTTAGGTGTGGAAACATTTATAATTGTTATGTCTTCTTGCCGAATTGACCTTTTTATGATTATGTAATGTTCTTCTTTGTCTCTTACAATGGATTTTGACTTAAAGTGTATTTTGTCAGATATTAATATTGCCACTCTTGCTCTCTTTTTGTTACCATTTGCTTGGTATGTTTTTCTTCCATCCTTTGATTTTTAACCTATTTATGTCCTTGTACCTAAGGATGTTTCTTGTAGACAACATATTGATGGGATATATATATATAAATATATATATATATATAAATTCTGCCTCCTGGAACATTTAATCCATTAACATTCAGTGTGATTAGTGATAGGGAAGAATATACTGCAGCCATTTTGTTATAGTTTTTTGTAATGTTAATGGTTTCTTTGTTCTTTACTTTCTGTAACAGGTTTTTTTTTGTTTATGGATTTTATTTTTCCTTTCATTTAGCATTTTTATTTTTGTGTTTACTGAGCCTTTTTGTTTTTCTTTATTTTGGTGTTTAGATTTATTAATTTTCTTTATGGTTACCTTAAGGTTTACATTTAACATTTTACACTTAAAACAATCTGTTATATCTTGAAATTGCCTTAACTTCCTCACCATATGGAAGTTTTATATCTACACCACTAATTCCCCCTTTTGTTTGATGTTGTTGCCTATTACAAGTTTTTATTCTGGATTCCCTGTAATCAATTTTTCAGCTTTATTTTACTATTGTGATGTCTTTACCTGGCTTGGTAACAGGGTGATGCTGTCATGTGTCTTTATCAGGTTGTTGTCTGATGTTGTCGGTTTTCTACCTGAAGGACTCCTTTTAATACTTCTTGTAGGTCTGGTTTGATGGTTACACATTCCCTTAATTTCTGCTTATCTGATAATGTCCTCATTTTGCCCTCATTTTTGAATGATAGTTTTGCTGGATATCTAATTCTTGGTTGACAGCTCTTTTCATTCTTTGTATATGTCATCCCATTGCCTTCTTACCTGCATAGTTTCTGATGAGAAATCAGGGTGTATCGTTATCGAGACCACTTTATAGGTGACATTTTGCTTTTCACGTGCTGCCCTCAAAATTGTTTCTTTGTCTTTGGTTCTGGAAAGTTTGATTTTGATATATCTTAGTGAATTTCTCTTGAGGTCTGTTCTATATGCAGTTCATTGAGCTTTTTGGATGAAAATCTTCTTGTCTTTCATGATACTTGGGGAATTTTCTGCCATTATTTCTTCAAAAATTCTCTCTGTATTTTTTTTCTCTTCCTCTTCTGGGATTCCTAATATGCATATATTATTCCTCTTGATGGTGTCCCGCAGAACTTGTAGGCTTTCTTCATTTTCCTTCAATCTTTTTTGCTGTTTGTCATCATACAGATTAATATCAAGATTTTTGTTCTCTATGTCACTTCTTATTCTTCCTTCCATTGTTTCAATTCTACTTCTGTGTCCTTTCTGTTCTTTTATTGTTAAGCTTCTGAATTTCTAGTTGTTATTTTGTAAGGATTCTACTTCTTTATTGAGTTTGTCATTTTGGTCTTGCATTTTTTTCCCTGAATTCTTCTAGACTTTTTCCCCATGTTTTCCTTATATCTTTTAGGAGAGTTAATACTAGTTTTTTTTGATGTCTTTGTCAGGTGATTCCATCAGATGTTCTTCTTCAGAGAGATTTTCTGTCCCTTTATTTTGTTTGCTTGAGCCATTTTTTCCTGTCTCTTCATATGATTTGTAATTGGCTGCTGTCTTCAAGACATTAAGGTTTTATTTATTGATAAACTTCTTTACTGAATGTATGTTTGGTTTTTCCTTATTTTTATTTTTGTTTTCCTTTGCTGTATCAGTAGCTTAGCATCTTCCCTTTATCTTTAGATTATGTCCTTTCCTTTGTATTATTTTAGTTGTTGTTTTGTGATATTGGTCTAAGTATGACTTTGGTGTTGCTGGCTGGCTGGGTGTGATTTCCTCCCTATACATTATTTTTAACAGTTGCATAGCATTCCATTGTATGCATAAAACAAAATTTAACCAATCCCCTATTTTAAGACATTTAAAAAATTTAAGTTGTTCCCAGAGCCCTGTTGGAGCAGTGGAGAAGAGCTATGGCTGCTACCAAAAGGTCAGCAGTTCATATTCACTGGCTGCTCCTTGGAAACTCTATGGGGCAGTTTTATCTCTGTCCTATAGGTTTGCTATGAGTTGGAATCAACTCAATGGAATTTTTTTTGGTGTTGTTTCTAGTCTTTTCCGGTTTTAAGTTCACCACAATGAATGATCTTTCACATCAATCCTTAGCCAGTTCTCCAATTATTTTCTCAGGATAAATTCTGAGAAGTGGGACTGCTGGGTTAAAGGCATTTTTAGGGCTTTTGAAACTTATTGCTCAAGGACCTTCCAGAGAGACCATAAATTTACACTCCAGACAGCAGTGTAGGAGTGTATCTCCATTCCCTGTCACCTTTGCCAGCACTGACTCATCAATTCACTTTAAAAATAATAAAATAACCTAAGAAAATATACCTGCAACAGATTTGAAACCTTAATAAAGTTTTAATTGTTGTTGTTAGGTGCTGTCAAGTCAATTTCAACTCATAATGACCTTACGTGACAGAGTAGAACTGCCCCATAGGGTTTTCTAGGATGTGATCTTTACGGGAGTAGATTGCCAGGCCTTTCTCCCATGGAGCTGCTGGGTAAGTTTGAGGTGCCAACCTTTTGGTTAGCAGCTGAGTACTTAACCGTTGTGCCACCAGATCTCTTGACAGTGTTCATATTAGCTAATATTTACTGAACAGTTACCGTGTCTCAGGTACTGTTATATAAGTTAATTGATGTAATCCTCCAGGTAATTCTGTAAGGTAGGTACCATTATTGGCCCATTTCACACGTGAGAAAATTGAGCACAGGGATGCTAAATAACCTGTCCAAGGTAACAGCTCCTGATAATGAGGGAATGAGCTAGAGATGAACCCAAGCGCTGGCCTTTACCAAATTGCACTATTTCTCTGTTGAGGATTCTCAGTAGGAGAACACCCAGTGGAACCTTCCAGTTTCAGATTTACCAAGGAACCAGAAACCCCTCTACTCCATATTTAAGGTTGGGCCTCAGTTTATGCAGAGGCCCCAAAAGCAGAGAACCATTTACAAGATGCCAGGAATCCACATCCTAGGGCAATACTTTTTTTTATACAGGACATGCTGAGAATATACACCTGGCCTGCCAGCTGTAGCCCACCAGCCTCCCCTGCTGAAGAGTCACAAGGAAGAGGGTCACTTTGGATAGAGCTGTGTAGTATCATGTGCCCACCTACCTTGGGCAAGGTGATTAACCCCTCCTGGTTTGCCTGGGACTGTCCCAGTTTTAGCAATGGAAGTCCTGCATCCCAGGAAACCTGTAAGTTTCAGGCAAACCTGGACATTTAGTCACCTTAACCTCAGGGGTGTGTTCTGGTGATTTTTCTCACCTCAAGGCAAGTGTGAGAGGCTTTGGGGCTCTACCCTGTAGCCACAGGCCTGGGGCAGAACTAACTCCTGTGTACCAGACACCCAGAGGACCCATGCCAGGTGGAGCAGCTGTGCTCCTTCCCCTCACCCCATCCTTCCGGGTCTGACCTCAGAGGCATCAGAAACCCAGCTAGTGAACATGGGACCTGGGAGTGGGGCCAGGAGAGAGGAGAAGCCAGCCACCACAGACCTCCCCCCACCCACTACAGCTTCTCAGCCTGAAGTAGGCCTTAGTTTGGGGCGGGGGGGAGAAGTTTCGATATTTTAGTCACTGAACTGAGACTTGAAAGGGCCCAGAAGCACTGTGGGCTCTGCTGGAGATGTCCCCCAGGGATGGGGAAGAATGATTCCAGAGGGAAGTGGGAAAACTGAAGCTGATTTGTGATTGCACAATGCTGAGTCCAGCCCTTTTAATAGCAGGGTTACGTGGACTAGCCACTGTGGGCCCGACTCAGTGCCTCCCAGGCACTGGTGGAACCATAGTTGCTCTCACTTCTACCGCCTAAGGGGCTGGGTGGAGGCAGGGGCCCAGAGGATTTTCTGCTGAGAACCCAGGGCCCCTCTGCCCACCAAGTCCTGGCAGGAGCCTTTCCCTACCCTAGATGCCCCAAACGGAGCTCCCTAGCTCTCCAAACTGCCAGAGCCCAATGTTTCCCTCCCCCAAGCAACATTACTGAAAGATAGCTTTTGTTGATATATGCAAGGCACTTGAAAAAAAAAATGTGATTTTTATCACATTTAATAGGTCCTTTATATGCATTGCCTTATTTTGTCATTATAATTTACCTGTGAGGTAAGTATTATTCTCATTCTCATTTTACAGAGGCTTAGAGAGGTTAAGGAACTTGCCCAGCTATTAAGTGGAACTTGAACTCTGCTCTGCCTCCATGCAAAGTCCACGCCCAGCTCATAGCTCTTCACGTCCTCCGAGCTCTTAGACAGTCGTGCCTCCCAGCTCCCCACCAGGCACCTGGAGGGACATCTTCCTGCTGAAGCTTTGGCGGATTTGCTGCATTTCCACTATTCTCTCTTGAAACTTGGGATGTATTTTTGCATGGAAACAATATGATGAAGGGTTGCTTTGAGTCCACTGTGGTTACTTATTGGTTAAGTTGGCCTTTGTGACTTGGTCTGGGGTTCAAACCATACTTTATCATGTGATTTCCCTGAAACACTCACACACACACACACACACACACAGGGTTCTAAATAGCCAAAGTCCAAACACACTGTTAGAATTCAGCTTTTTTTTTTGAGTTAGGAAAAGTCAGCCTGTAAACTATTTAATTTTGTATGACAAGAAAAATAAGCTGGGTTCTTTAATTTTACTGTTTGGATTGGTTGGTTTAAATATAACTAGAAGGAGTGGGGCTGCTCTGCAGTTTGCTCTTCTTTGTAAGCACATCATCTATTCGAATGATTAATTCTCTTCCGAGAGTTTGTGAACGGTCTGATGAAAAGTATATGGTGTCGTAAGTAAAGACTGGATAAGGAGGAGTCAGGTGATATGAGCCTAGTCCTGCCCTTGCTCTTAACTAGTCAGGTGATGTCATGGATTGAATTGTGTCCCCCCAAAATATGTGTCAACTTGGGTAGGCCATGATTCCCAGTATTGTGTGATTATTCACCATTTTGTTATCTGATGTGATTTCCTATGTGCTGTAAATCCTCTCTATGATGTTAATGAGATGGGATTAGTGGCAGTTATGTTAATGAGGCAGGACTCAATCTACAAGATCAGATTGTGTCTTAAGACAATCTCTTTTGAGATATAAAATAGAGAAGTGAGCAGAGAGACATGGGGACTTCATACCACCAAGAAGGCAGCACTGGGAGCAGAGTGCATCCTTTGGACTTGGGGTTCCTGCGGGGAGAAACTTTTAGACCAAGGGAAGATTGATGAGAAGGACTTTCCTATAGAGCCAACAGAGAGAGTAAGCCTTCGCCTGGAGTTGATACCCTGAATTCGGACTTCCAGCTTACTAGACTGCAAGAGAATAAACTTCTCTGTGTTAAAGCCATCCACTTGTGGTATTTCTGTTACAGCAGCCCTAGATAACTAAGACAGGTGACCTTGGGTAAGTCACTTCACCTCCCCAGACATCTACCCCTCAATCCGTAAAGTCAGAGGGCCTACACTGGAGCCTGCCCTCTTGTTCTCAGATTCCATGAAATAAAAAACACCCTCAGGTGCAGAATAACAGATGGGGTTTCTGCTCAGAAGTCCCTTTTCTTTTCATTCCCCTTTGTGACTATTTTCTTTCTCGGTAGTGATGGCCTTCCTTGAGTGGTAACAGAAGAAAAAAAGAGAAAGTTAGATTCTTTTGCGTTAAATGGAGCATTTAATGATGATAGATAAGCAGAAAAGATGCACGATGAGCCCTTTCTCACTTTGGCTGTTTGGCTAATCGATCACCAGACCCTGGCATCCAAGTGACAGCCTGCATTGAGAAGGGCGGAACTTGGCTGTCCTGTCGTCCAGCTGTGAGGGCTTGAAAGGGAAGCTATGGGGGGAATGTCTTTCATTTCCCCCTGGAACCGGGGGAATGTTCAGCTTAGTGTTGCCAACTGTGTAATGTGGGATCGCCTCTAAAAGAAGCCTGTTTCCTTGGAAGTCTTTCAGGCCGCAGTCTTCCCCTTGGCACCTCCCACCCGCTTGGAACAAAGCCTGATGTCACGCCTCGATGCCTCCCAGCCAGCATGGGAAAGACAGCCATTTAATCATGGGGAGAGGCCTGGGTACATCCTCAGTAGCTTTTTTTTTTAAGTTATGATTTGATTTGTCTATTTGTTTTTGCCCCACCTCTTGGCACCAACATGGCTGAGAGCCAGGACCCATACGACAAAATGCTGCTGGAAAAAAAACAGAGGTAGAGGAAAATCTCCCCAAGGAACACAGGGACAGAATATCAAGATCGCGTAAAAGAAGAACATAGTTGTTATGGCTGAAATTCAAATACAAACCCACTGCTGTTGTTGATTCTGACTCACAGCAACACTGTAGGACAGAGTAGAACTGCTTTCCAACTGGTTTCCAAGGCTATAAATCTTTATGGAAGCAGACTGCTACATCTTTCTCCTGAGGAGGGGCTGGTGGATTCGAACCACTGACCTTTTGGTTAGCAGCCTAGTGCTTTAACCACTGTGCCACCAGGGTTCTGAAATCCAAATATAGCTAGCTAAATTTTTTCCAGTGTCAAAGTAAAGAAACCCTATAGGACAGGGTAGAACTGTCTCGTAGGATTTCCGAGGCTGAAATCTTCATGGAAGCAGACTGCCACATCTTTCCCCCATGGAGCAGCTGGTGAGTTCAAACTGCTGACTGGTTGGCAGCTGAGTGCTTAACCCTCTGCACCACTAGAGCTCCTAAAAAATGGGCTACACAGGTAATTTCGTAATTATTAGTATTAAGGAGAAGGAAAGGGCTCCAGTTGTTACAAGCAATGTTACTTTGTTGATGAATAAGCATGTCTATTAATAAACGTCTATTAAACACTCAGCATGTGCTGGGTACCCTTGTGAGGTAATTGAAGACAAGCTCAGTGTCAGAGGGGGGCTGGGTGAAGGAACATGTGTGTACCTACTTTATGTCAGACACTGTGCAAAGTACCATCTCACTTAACCCTCATATTACAAACACTCATGTCAGACATTATTTTTTTTTTAAAAATAATTTTTATTGTGCTTTATGTGAAAGTTTACAAATCAAGTCAGCCTCTCACACAAAAACCCATATACACCTTGCTACACACTCCCAATTACTCTCCCCCTAATAAGACAGCCTGCTCTCTCCCTCCACTTTCTCTTTTTGTGTCCTTTTTGCCAGCTTCTAACCCCCTCCACCCTCTCATCTCCCCTCTAGGCAGGAGATGACAACATAGTCTCAAGTGTCCACCTGATCCAAGAAGCTCACTCCTCACCAGCATCCCTCTCCAACCCATTGTCCAGTCCAATCCATGTCTGAAGAGTTGGCTTCAGGAATGGTTCCTGTCCTGGGCCAACAGAAGGTCTGGGGGCCATGACCACAGGAGTCCTTCCAGTCTCAGTCAGACCATTAAGTCTGGTCTTACGAGAATTTGGGGTCTGCATCCCACTGCTCTCCTGCTCCCTCAGGGGTTCTCTGTTGTGTTCCCTGTCAGGGCAGTCATCGGTTTTAGCTGGGCACCATCTAGTTCTTCTGGTCTCAGGATGATGTAGTCGCTGGTTCATGTGGCCCTTTCTCAGACATTATTATCTCTCTTTTACAGATAAGAAAACAGACTCTCAGAGGTGATATAATTTTCCCAAGTTCCCATGGGTGGTAATTATTGAAGTCGGGACTCAAATCAAGGGCCATTCCCTTTTTTATATAGTGCGATACTGTTGGTCTTACAAGAAATCAGCCAAATGCTCCTTAGAAAGGAGGACAGTGAGACCACGACTCACTTACTTTGGACACGTCATCAGGAAAGACCAGTCACTAGAAAAGCACATCATATTTGGTCAGCAAAAATGAGGGAAAGCCTCAGTGAGATGGACTGACACAATGGCTACAATGAGGGCCTCAAACATACCAACGATCATGAAGATGGCGCAGGACCCGTTATACATAAAGTCATCGTGACTCAATGGCAACTAATAATAACACTATTGTCTTCCTTGAATCCATTATCCTTCCCTCCTCTTTTCCTAACAGAACCTCAACTTTATTTGGTTATGTGCCCATTGCCGTTGAGTCAATTCTGACTCATAAAGACCCTATAGCACAAAGTAGAACTGCCTATAGGGTTCCCAAGGCTGTAATCTTTACGTAAACAGGCTGCCACATCTTTCTGCTACAGAGTGGCTGGGGGGTTTGAACTGCCGACCTTTGAGTTAGCAGCCAAGTGTTTAACTACTGTGCTACCAGGGCTCCTTAGTTATTTACCATTCGTCAAAATAGCTCCTATGGGTCAAGGGATATTGAGCCTGAGGCAAAAGGAAAAGTTAGTAATAACTATTCTATCTTTATTTAAAAATTTGATATTTTGTTCATCATGGATTTTTTTTAAATTAATGTTTATTGTGCTTTAAGTGGAAGTTTACAAATCAGGTCAGTCTCTCATACAAAAATTTACATACTCCTTGCCATACACTCCTAATTGCTCTCCCTCCAATGAGGCAGCACAGTTCATCCCTCCATTCTCTCTCCTCGTGTCCATTCGGGTAGCTTCTGGCCTCATCTGGCCTCTCATCCCCCCTCCAGACAGGAGATGCCAACATAGTCTCATGTGTCCACTTGATCCAATAAGCTCGTTCTTCACCAGTATCATTTTCCATCCCCTATTCCAGTCCAATCCCTGTCTGAAGAGTTAGCTTTGGGAATGGTTCCTGTCTTGGGCTAACAGGAGGTCTGGGGACCATGGCTTCTGGGGTCCCTCCAGTCCTAGTCTGACCATTAAGTCTGGCCTTTTTACAAGAATTTCATCATAGATTTTTTTGCATTAATTTTCATTTTTAAAATAGTGCATTAAATATTATTTATCGAGACTTTTGGCACCTCATTAAATTTTACACCCTCGTTGAATGCCTCACTCCCACCCCCTAGTCCAAGCCCTGTTTTTACTCTTCCATCCTCAGCTATTTCTCTTCGTGGTTGTAAGGTGCCTGCCACAATTCCAGGCACAACAACGTCAAACAGAAACAAAAGAATATTTCTCCTGTGCACCTTTTTCATCAACAAGGACAGCTCTCCCCAGAAGTCCCCTAGCTGACTGTCCTCATTGGCCGGGATAGTTCCACATGCAAGTGTCTAAAATAAATACTGACAAAGGGAGCCAAGTGCCCATGCTTGTCTTGGGGCAACAGAGGTCTGTACCTGGGGAGAGTGTCACCTTCTCTGAGCACATGGCCTTATGGAGTTTGGACACCTAGTCAAGCTCAGAGCTTTTCCCCAAGGAACATATGCTATATAGAGTTCAAAACCAGTAACACTAATCTATGGTTTTTTTTGTTTTTTTTTTTTTATGGTGTTAGAACTCAGGAGAGTTGTCTTCTTTGAGGAGCAATGTGGGGGGTAGTGAATGGAAGGGGGCACAAGGGTGGCCTCTGAGATGCAAGTAGTGTTTTATTTCCCAGTGTTCACCACCAAGCTGTGTGCTTATGATCTGCTCACTTTCCTCTGTATGTTATACTCTTGCTACTCAAAGTGTGGTCCATGGACCAGCAGCATCAGCATCACCTTAGTGCTTATTGGAAATTCAGAATCTCATGTCCCACCTCCAGCCCTATAGAATCAGAGTCTGCTTTTTAACAAGATCACAGGAAAGTTTGAGAAACACTATGTTACACTTTGTTATGAACTGAATTATGTTCGGCCCTTGTACCTGTAAATGTGACCTTGTATGGGGAGAGTTTTTCTTTAGTATGTCAGTGAGGTCATACAGCATAGGGTGGGGCCTAAGCCTAACACTTTCTGAGTGGCATCTAATAAAGGGGAGTACAGACACAGAGATTCAGACACTCAGGAGGAAGAGGTCTTGTGAAGGCCCTTCCCAAGCCAAGGATAACCAAGGAATGCCCAGGAACACCCGGAATGCCCAGGGCAACAGACAAGGAAAGATTCTCCCCTAGAGCTGACACCCTGATTTGGACTTCTAGACTTCAAAACTGGGAGACAATAAATTTCTGTTCTTTGATGCCACTACTTGTGGTATTTTTTTGTTACAGCAGCCATAGGGAACTAAGACACATTTCAATTTGCTTTTACAGAAAATATCAGGGACTTGCCAGCAATGAAGAAGGTAGGGAGAGAATGGATTTGGATAGGAAACTAAAAGTCATAGCTTTATAGCTGATCCATGTGGTGACCCTCAAACTAAATTAGAAGCTCTTTGTGGCTGTGGGCTATGTCTAAATTCCCTTCTATTCTCCACAGGACTTATAAAGTGGGTATTTACCAACCTGTCTTAGTTTCTTAGTGCTGCTGTAACAAAAACACAAGTGAGTGGCTTTCACAAACAAATTAATTTTCTCACAGTTTGAGGCTAGAATTCCAAAATCAGGGTGCTGCCTCTGGGGGAAGGCTTTCTCTGTCCGCTCTGGGGGAAAACTCTTGTCTGCTTTTCCAGTGTTCTTTCTGGTGTTCCTTGGACATCTTGTGACATCTATGTTTCCCCATTTGTGCTTGCTTCTTTCTGTGCCTATTCTGCTCTTTTTATATCTCAAAAGTGATTGGTTTAAGACCTAACCAACACTGGTATGGACTCATTAACATAACAAAGAAAACCCTCTTCCCAGATGGGATTATATCCACCAGCACAGAGGTTAGGATTTACAACACATATTTCGGGGGGACACAATTCAATCCATAACACGATCCCTAAAAAAAAAAACTAAACCCATTGCCTTCCTGTTGGTATCGACTCATGACGACCTCACGTGTTACAGAGCAGAACTCCTGCATAGGGCTTCCTGGCTGTAACCTTCATGGGCACAGATCGCCAGGCAGGCCTTTCTTCCAAGGCTTCGCTGGGTGTGTTCAAACCACCCACTCTGAGGTTAGTAGTGGAACACCAACAGCTTGCACCACCTAGAGACACTTAATAATTTTTCTACGATTTCCCTCCCTGTCTTCACCTCTTCTTTTTTGTTCTTTCCTTCCCCCTCACAATCTATTTTTCTGGGCTTCTTCAGGGGCTCAGGGAGCGCCTGGGGTCAGGAACACACTGGATGCTGACCTGGCTGTGTGGCAGGACTGAGGACGTGGGGAATGAGATGGCAGTTTCCCGTGAAATGTGACTCCCGTTCCTTTGAAAGCAGCAGAGTTCTCCAGAGACTTTGGCGAAGTGGTAAGAAGCCTCAGGCCTCACTTAACCCATCCCTTTGAGTGTAACCAAGCGCTCACACATCCCAGCTGGATCCATCAGAGGGAAAACAGAGCTCCAGCCCCTGGTGAGGGGGCAGTGGTGGTTCAGTGGTAGAGTCCTCGCCTTCCACGTAGGAGATCTGGGTTCAATTCCCGGCCAAACCACCTCAAGTGCAGCCATCGCCCAGCTGTCAGTGGAGGCTTCTGTGACGCTATCATGCCGAACAGGTTTCAGCGGAGCTTCCAGACTTAGGCAGGGTAAGAAGAAAGTCCTGGCAACCTACTTCTGAAAAGCTAGCTAGGGAAAGCCCTGTGAGCACAATGGTCCGATCTTGTGGCCCACGGGGTCGCCATAAGTCAGGGGTGACTTGATGGCAGCTGGCAAAGACCCTGGTTAAAAGGCTTTTGCCCAGGGCTGATGGGGTGGGTGTGAGCCTATGGAGAGGGGTGTGTGGCGCCGTTTGTGGCTTATACAAATGAGGGGAAAACACTTAAAATAAACATCAACCTAACCATGATTCCACGGTAAGGATAGCAGTTCTGCCAGAGTATAGGTTTTGCCAGAAGAAACATAAACTGGGATTCTAAACTCTAGAAACGTAGGCATTTTACTCCTTTTGCTTAAGATAAAAATGCTCCTTATGCTTCCTGCCTACAATCGGAGCTCTCTCAGACCCCATTTGGGCCCCCACCTGCTGTCACTCAAGAGCCCCTACAACAGCAGGAGCAAATAGTTCAGTCTGGTGGAGTCTTCGCATGGAATTGCCCCGACCTCCGGTCCACCTCCCTCTACCACTTTCAAGGACCCTTGTGGCCCACCGGATAATCTCCCTATTTTAAGGCCAGCTGATTACCAGTCTGAATTCCATCTACAACCTTGATTTCCCTTTGTCCTGTAACTTACCATATTCACAGGTTCTGGGGATTAGGAGTGGACCTGGCTTTGGGCGGCCATAGTGCCTACCACACCCTGTCTTTTTCCTTTCCCCAGTCTATGGCTTTCCACTCTCAGTCTATCTTCCTCATTGGCATGAGTCTTAGTTACCTAGTGGGGCTGCAACACAAATACTACAAGTGGGTGACTTTAAAAAAACAGAAATTTACTTTCTCACAGTTCTGGAAGCTAAAAGTCCAAATCAGGTTTTCAGCCATGTTGATTCCTTTCTCGTCAGTAGCCTTGATGCTTCTTGGTTCTTTGGCTTACAGGTGACCCTCACATTGTGTGTGTCTTTACCCATGTGTGCCTGTGTATCTATTCTAGTTCTTTTATAAATTTAGGAACAACCTATATTGGTACACCCTCATTAACATAATAAAAGAAAAACCATATTTCTAAACAAGATCATGTCCACAGGTACCAAAATAAAAAACCCATTGCCGTCGACTCTGACTCACAGCTAGATCCTACAGGACAGAGCAGAACTGTCCTGTAGGGTTTCCAAGGCTACAGTCTTTGCGGAAGCAGACCGTTACATCTTTCTCCTGGGAAGTGGCTGGTGGGTTCAAGCCACTGACCTTTTGGTTAGCAGCCGAGTGCTTCAGCACTGCACCACCAGGGCTCCTTTTCCACCAGGGGGAAAGCATTTCAATCCAGAACAGCATGGTTTCTGCCTGCTGTTTTTCTTAGCTGCTTCATAGTAACCATGAAGGGAAGCTGCTGCAAAAAGGAGGGAGAGAACAAAGGGGAAGGAGAAAGAGGTTAGACAATTCCCATAGCCTCCCTGTTTATGATTTTACATTTTGAAACTTCCTTATCTCCACATTTGTTTAACAAACACTACTGTGCTTTACATACTTGAAGATTCAATAGAGATTATAACATTTGGAGAAAAAAACAAAACGAAAACTTGAGAAAATTGTAGATATTATTCCCATTGAGCAGGGACAACAATTGAGGTCCTAGGAAAAGGCTTTTTAGAAAGAGACTAGAAGAGAGAGCGGTTCTCTTTGCATGTCCTTTCACTTTTATATCTGAAATCTATGTTCTGGACTGGACTGATCATCCAAACCAACAAGCTCATTGCCATTGAGTGGATTCCAACCCCTAGCGACCCTATAGGACAGAGGAGAACTGCCCCACAAGGCTTCCAAACCTGTAGATCTTTCCGGAAGCAGACTGCCACATCTTTCTCCCGCAGAGTGGCTGGGGGGTTCTAACAGCCAACCTTTCCGTTAGCATCCCCGTGCTTAACCACTGCTTTCCCAGGGCTCCTTACTAATTGCCAAGACCCTTAACTTGCACCGTAAAGCCTTCCCTCTGCTCCACGCTCAGAGGTCAGGACCTCCTTTCCTTTGGGGTGGCGAGGCCTCTGGGCTCTGGCCGACTTTGCCCCACACATTCCTTCTGCAGCCTTTCTCCCTCCTGCTGGGTGCCGAGAGCTGCAAACAAGAACTCAGGCAGATTGCTGAGGGAGGATCCTGGCCAGGAAACCGTTGCCATCTGGTCTCGTACCCACATCTTTTCAGTAAATTTCTCTCAAGCATATGTACATATACAAATACGCCTTCTGTTGAAGACAATGAAATAATCTTTCCGCATGGAGGCTGGGGAAAATTTGCTGAACCATGAAATTGAAGCAATGCTTTCAGTCAAGGGCATTTTTCATGGAGTAAAGATCCTGTTATCACCACCACTGAGCAGGTCAGGACTCGGATATTCAGCAGGTTGAGCGGCCCCTGGAAGCATAATTCTGGGCTGAGAAGTCCTGATGGAACACGCTCCTCTCTCGTGTCAGCTCCTGGGACAGGGCTTCCCTAGCTACAGAGGCTCCACAGCCACCCATCACGTCTCCCTGTTTCGTTTTCCGCACAGTCCATCCACTCTCCGATTGCCTGATGTATTTGTTTACATGTCTGTCTCCCCTAGGAATGTAAGTGCCACAAAGGCAGGGATTTCTGCCCGTTTTGTTTCCTGACGTATCCCCAGCACCTAGGCCTTAGTGGATGTTCAATACAGACTGTATGAAGTCCTGGGTGGAGCAAATAGTTAAGCGCTTGGCTATCAACTAAAGGTTGGAGGTCTGAATCCACCAAAGGCTCCTTGGAACAAAGGCCTGGTGATCTACTTCCCAAAAGATCACAGCCATTGAAAAACCCTATGGAGCGTGCAATTCTATTTTGGCACACACGGGGTCGCCATGAGTTGGAATTGACTTGATGGCAACTGGCTAAATACAAACTGCATCACCCTGACTGTGAGTAAACCCTGTCTTTGTTCTGGACCTATCAGTCACTGCACCTGCCCTGCCCACAGGGATGGCACCTGCCCGTTGGGCCATTTTACCCCAAGAGTGGCTGTCTGACCCAAGCTCTGGTGCCACTCAGAGGCACCTCAACTTCTGGTCTGTCGGCTTTTCCCTCTGGCTTTGCTAGTTAGAGGTGACCTTGAAGGGACCTAGGCAAGCCCAAGTCACAGTGGACAGAAACCACGAGAAAGCAGAGGAAGCTAGCTCCTGCCAGGAGCTGGGGAGACAGAGAAGAGGGGCTGGGATTCCGTCCTTTGTGGTGCACAGTCAGTGAGAGACAACCAACCAGCCCCTTATAATCCAGTGCAATGAGTGTTCCCAAAGGGTCTGTCCCGGACCACTGAGGGGCACAGAGGAGCAAACGGCTTTCTTCCTGGGACCAATCCAAGAAGGCTTCCAGAGCAGAAGCTTGAAGAAGTGGGGGTCTGCGAGGGAATTTGTGAAGAGTGCTTTAGAGCCAGGGAGCTGAGTTCAAATCCCTTGTGCCTGCTACTCTGCTAACCTTGACTGTGCTTTCTGAGGGGGAGTGATCACAGCCTCTATGCTGTCAGGATTACAGGACTAACAGTGATGTCAGCAAAAAGACTTCGCTCCTGGCATGCAGGAGGCCCTGACTGGTGCAAATGGTTAGCACTAACCAAAAAGTTGGCAGTTCAAGCCCACCCAGAGGCACCTTGGATGAAAGGCCTGGCGATCTACTTATGAAAAACCAGCCACTGGAAAGCCTATGGAGCATAGATCGACTGACATGCATGGGGTCACCATTAGCTGGAACCACCTTGACGGCAGCTGGTTGTCCGGGCACTCACTTGCTGGTAGCTCTTACTCCAGGTGTGGGGGCAACACGTTTCCTGTCTTCTGTCCGACTTCCATCCCCTCCCTATTGCCTTGTGTGGGTTCAAATTCTCACCCTGGCCTGGGCTTGCACTTCAGCGCTTCACAGTTAAGTCTGATATGCCACAGCCAGGGCTCTGCCTGGTACCCCAACCAGTGTGACCTCTGACCAGCGGCCCAGGCTGCCCACTGCCTGTTTTCTTGCCTTTATCAACTGGACCTGGATCCTAGCAGCCCCCTTGGGCTTGCAGAAACCTAGCTGGGATGCTGGTAAAGCCCATCCAGCTCTGCTTGTCCTGTGGCCCGCCCCACTGATTGAAGTCCACATCCCAACCCCGAGCCAGGCTGGGTCTGGGGGACAGGGTAGATGGGCAGACTGAAGAAATGAGCATTCGGGTGACAGCCCATGATAGAATCTCCAGCTGCCAGTCTCTGCTGCTTTGGGGAAGTCACCCACGCTTGGTCCCCACCTTCTTCCCTCCCTTTATTCTGCTCAGGGTTCTGGGAGGAGGATTCATGAGCTCACGTCTCAGAAATGCTTTGAAGATGAGAAACACTAAGCATTTTCCCAACAGCCCTCAATTTACTTTGTCAGAATTCTTTCTGGGTTGTCAAGCCTTTGTAGTTATTTTTATAAATAGCAATCACTGGCTGCTTCCATTTTTACCCAGGAAAACTCCACCTCCAGCTGTAACTGGCTACCATCCTACAGCAGACAAGCCTCAGGGCTGGATTGGCCCGTTTCTCCTCACCAGCCCTTTCTTCCACGTCCCTCCCACTACTGCAGACCCCACCCTTGCTCTACTGTGTGTGTCCAGTGTGGACTCTTTCCTGTCACCCAGCCGCTGGTCTGACCCAACCACTCTTCTTCTTCACACAAAGCCCCAGTTGTCCAATATGGCACACGAGGTCCTCCGAACTCATCTGCCCAGCCACATCCCTGTCTCGTTCCCTACCATGTCCAGTGCTCAGACATCCTAAACCACTGCTGTTCCCTAAAGTGCCAGGCTAGGTCAAGCCTCAAGGCCAGGAGGGAAGCAGCTCATGGAAAATAGAGACTGAGTCTGGCAGTGGGCCTGCGCCGGTGTGGTAGAGACAAGAGACTCTCTGACTGATCGGTGTGTTTTAAAATAATATTTTAAAAATGCATGGGGAATAATATAATGAACCAACTAGCTTAAGAAGTGAAATGTTACCCTTATATCAACCTTTCCATTTACCTTCTAGCCTCCCCCGACCCGCACCACCCTCCCACCAGAGAAAATCACTATCTTAAATTTGGTGTCTAGTATTTCTAGAATAGTCTTTGGGTGGTGCAAAACTTGGCTGCTGACCAGAAGGTTGGAGGTCTGAGTCCACCCAAAGGTGCCTTGGAAGGGTTTTGGAGATCTACTTCCGAAAAATTAGCCATCAAACACTCTATGGAGCACAGTTCTACTCTGACACACCTGAGGTTGCTGTAAGTCAGAATCAACTCGACGAAACTGTTATTTTTATTTTTAAATACCTAAGTATTTAAAAAAAGGAAAAGAGGGAGACCCTCAATGAGATGGATTGACACAGTGGCTGCAACAATGGGCTCAAGCATAACAACAATTGATTGTAAGGATGGTGCAGGTCCAGCAGTATTTCGTTCTGTGGTACACAGGGTTGCTATGAGTTGGAACTGATTCAATGGCACCTAACAACAACAACAAGTAATATATAGTATTGTTTTGTGTGTTTTCAGGCTTTATATAAATGCTAGCTTTCTGTATGTATCTTTATGAAATTTACCCATTGACATTTTAGTCACATGTTCAACAAACTAATCCTTGCTTTCTTGCTGATTCTGGTAACATCTTATTATCACAGTCTTAACAAGAGTCATGTCAGCCAGTGATATACCAAGGGGAGAGGGTGAAGGGAAAGGCCCAGACAATGTCAGTTTTATCACTGACATTGTTTGGAGTTGCTGGTGCATGTGGGTAATAAAAAGTACACCAGTTTTTAGTGGTTTTATTATTGTTTTAAAAATTCTCTTCAGACAACGCACCCCTTATTGCCTGCATGCAGGGCAGACCGCTGTCTCCATCCCCATCCCTCGGCACGCCACTGATGCCAACACATTTCCCTTTTTAAAAATTGTAGAAAAGGGATGCATTCAGAGAAAATGTTCGGAGAACCCACCACACCACCTGTTCTGCCTCCTCTCAGCCCTCACCTGTCAGACTTGTCCCTGCCCAGGTCTTTGCTTCCAAAGATCTCTTCTCCTTGAACGCCCTTCAGCTTGTCTCCTTCCCCTCATGGCCTGGAGAGCACCCATTTGTCTTTCAAAGCCCAGCTCCAGCTTTGGCTTCTATGCAATGCCTTCATCTGTGCCCCCAGGGGCACAGACCTCCAGCCCAGAGGGCCCTGGGGCGCCATTCCTGGGAGGCAGCATTGGAGAGAGTCCATGCTTCAAGCCAGACAAACCTGGTCTCAAAATCTAGCTCCACTTCGTACTACCAAATTACTTCTCTTCTCTGAGCCTGATTCCTCACCTGTAAAATGGCGAGAACAATATCCACCTCATAGTATGGTGGTCAGGATTGACTGATTTATATGTGTGTGTGCAGGGGGAAGAGGGGCTCTCGCTTGCTGTTCTCAGGATGGCGTCTTTGAGGGGAGCTGGTGTGGTCCCCTGTCTCTCCTGGTTGGGCTTGGCCTCCTCTGGCTGCTGGGGTCCCTTTGCCTGGGGTGGGCTGTCTTGTGGCGAAGCCATGGTAGGATAGCCCCTGAACCCTACTGCCCCACAAAACTCACGGTCACTGCTTGGGCATGCCAGCTGCTGCACCTCAGACTCCCTCCAGCCCCACAACCTCTCTCCAGCCCAGAAATATGCTTCTTGCAGGCACCCACAATTGCAAGGGATGATTCTCTTGACTGGGGAAGGGAGAGCCAAGATATTCCCCAAACAGTGCTCTGCTCAACTGTGGGGGATTCCAGCCCTTTGCTTATGTAGCCTGAGGTGGTGGGAAGGCTGAGGTGTTGGCTGGGTCTACTGGAGTTGAGGTGAGCCCTTTAGTCCAGTTATTCAAAATTTTTGACATTTTTCTTTTGCAACAGCTTTCCCTAAGATTAGCTGGATGACCCTACTAGCCATCACCAAAGGCTGCTGGTGCCCAATGGACCAAAGGCTGCCTAAAAGTTCAAAGGGGTTGTAGTATGGAGCAGGGTTTGAGCCAGGAATCACCAATCATTAGCTTTCAACAACTATCTTTAAGTGGCCACAATTGTACTCACCTCTAGCAATTAAAAATCAGATCCAGAGCCGTATCTAACAGGAAACAGGCCTTTAGTGAGCATTTTCCACATTTCATAACAGTGCTAGATGCTATAGGAAAGACGGGCGCATGTTAGAGTGGAAAATCCACCAAACATGGATGCCTGTTCTGCTGCCAACTTGCCATGTGTTTTTAGATGAATTATTTTGCTTTCCTCAGCCTCAGTTTTCTCATCCATAAAATGGGCGGTAACGTGTACTGTTTATGTGATTTGTACAACTACAAAGAAGAAACTCAAGACTTAGACTAGATGATCTTAGATCTCTTCGGGGTCTAAAGTCACTAAGAGGCTTAGCTCCTATCTCTGTGTCGCTTTACATACTCTTTGTTTGTTTTTATTTATTCAATCATTTCTTTGTTTCTTCTTTCTTTTTTAAATTGAGCATTAGGTGAAGGTTTACAGAACAAATTAGATTCCCATTCAATAGTTTGTACACAGTGTTTCCTGGCCTTGGTTTCATTCTCCACAACGTGTCAGCTCTCCCCTCATTTCTACCCTGGCTTCCCTGTTTCCTGACTTTCTACCCCTTCCTCCCTTCTCATCTGTGCTTTTGGGCAAATATTGCCCTTTTTGTCTTGTATAATTGATTGTTCTAAGAAGCACATTCCTCTCAGGCGTTATTGTTTATTCTATGGGTTTGTCTATTGTTTGGCTGGAAGGTGTTCTCTGGGACTGGCTTCAGTTCAAGGTCAGAAGGGTGTCTTAAGGCCATACCGTTGGGGGTTCCTCTGGTATCTGTCAAACCAGTAACTGATCTTTTTGTGAATTTGGATTTTGTTCTATACTTTTCTCCTGCTCTGTCCAGGACCTCTACTGTGACCCCGGTCAGAGTGGTTGGTAGTAGTAGCCGGGGCGCCATCTAGTTCTTCTGGTCTCAGGCTAGTGGAGGCTGTGGTTTGTGTGGGCCATTTGTCTTTCAGATTAATTGCTTCCTTGAGCCTTCCAGGTCAGAAAGGTGTCTTAGGGCCCTAGTCTTGGGGGTTCCTCCAGTCTCTGTCAGACCAGTAACTTTTTTGTGAATTTGACTTTTCTACATTTTTCTCCTGCTCTGTCCAGGACCCTCTGCTGTGATCCCAGTCAGAGCCATTGGTTGTGGTAACTGGGCACCATCTAGTTCCTCTGGTCTTGGGGTCATGCAGACTGTGTTTCATATGGTCCATCAGTCCTTTGGACTAATTGCTCCCCTGAGTCTTTGGTTTTCTTCACTCTTCTTTGCTCTGGATGGGAAGAAATCAATAGTTGTGTTGTAGATGGCTGCTCATAAGCTTTTAAGACCCCAGACGCTATTCACCAAAGTAGGATGCAGAACAATGTCTTTATGAATTATGTTGTGCCAATTGATATAGGTGCCTCCTGAGTCATGGTCCTTTGCCTTTGAGCCCAGGAACTTGATCCCATGAAGTGTTTGCTTACGTCTAAGAGGTTCCCCTGACTGTGGCCCTTGTGTGCTCTACTGTCTATATTAATATGAGGAGCACCTACAGTCATATATGTAGAAATATCCACCGCCACACCTGTATCTGCTGGTGGGTGTGCTCCCTTACACTCTCGCACACAACTTGGCATATTTATCTACCTGTGTATCAATGCGAATCCTGGAACACTTAATTGTGCTCGTGAGGAATCTGTACATGGATTAACAGGCAGTCGGTCTAACAGAACAAGGGGATACCGCATGGTTTACAGCTAGGAAAGGTATGCGTCTGGGTTGTATCCTTCCACCATACCTATTCAATCTGTATGCTGAGCAAATAATTCGAGAAGCTGGACTATATGAAGAAGAACAGGGCATCAGGATTGGAAGAAGACTCATTAACGACCTGTGTTATGCAGGTGACACAACCTTGCTTGCTGAAAGTGAAGAGGACTTGAAGCACTTACTAATGAAGATCAAAGACCACAGCCTTCAGTATGGATTATACCTCAACATAAAGAAAACAAAAATCCTCACAAATGGACCAATAAGCAACATCATGACAAACAGAGAAAAGGCTGAGGTTGTCAAGGATTTCATTTTATTTGTATTTGCAATCAACACCCAGGGAAGCAGTAATCAAGAAATCAAAAGATGCATTGCACTGGGCAAATTGGCTGCAAAAGACCACCTTAAAGTGTTGACAAGCAAAGATGTCACCTTCAGGACTAAAATGTGCCTGACCAAAGCCATGGTGTTTTCCATTGCCTCATATGCATGTGAAAGCTGAACAATGAATAAGAAAGCCTGAAGAAGAATTGATGCCTTCAAATTGTGGTGTTGGTGAAGAATATTGAATATACCATGGACTGCCAAAAGGATAAATAAGTCTCTCTTGGAAGAAGTGCAGCCAGAATGCTCCTTAGAAGCAAGGATGGGGAGACTATGTTTCACATACTTTAAACATATCAGGAGGGATCAGTCCCTGCAGAAGGAGGACATCATGCTTGGTAAAACAGAGGGTCAGTGAAAAAGAGGAATACCCTCAACCAGATGGATTGACACAGTGGCTGCAACAATGGGCTCAAGCACAGCAAAAACTGTGAGGATGGTACAGGGCCAGGCAGCGTTTCATTCTGTTGTGCACAGGGTTGCTATGAGTTGGAACTGACTTAATGGCACCTAACAACAACAACATGCATCCATTCATAAATTATTGTATGTTAATACTATTTTTGCAGGATTGTCTTTGCTATAGTAGTTACCATAGTTGCCCTTGATTCTTGTGTTCCTCTCAGTGTCTTCTTTCGCCTTGGTCACATTGGGCTGGCTTCTCCCATATTGCCTTTCCCTTCACCAATTTTAACATGTGTCCTCTATCTATTTGGTAATTTTCCCTCTGTCCCCCTCCCATCCCTGGTCACCATCAAATAGTTTTTTTTTCCTACGTGTAAACTTTTTGTTGTTACTTTATAATGGTGGACTCATACAAAATTTGTCATTTTGTGATTAACTTATTTCACTCAGCATAATGTCCTCCAAATTCATCCGTGTTGTGAAACGTTTTGCAGATTTGTCATTATTTTTTATCATTGCATAGTGTTCCATTGTGTGTGTGTGTACCACAGTTTATAAATCCATTTATCTGTGGGTGGGCACTTAGGTTGTTTCCATCTTTTTGCTATGGTGAACAATGCTGCAATCAACATGCGTGTGTATATGTCCATTCGTTCTATGGTATTTCTATTTCTGGATCATACGGTATTTCTATTTCTAGATTTTGAGGAAGCGCCATACCATTTTTCATAGGGGTTGTACCATTTTACATTCCCACCAGCAGTGCATAGGTGTTCTAATCGCCCCACAACCTCATCAACATTTGTTATTTTCTGATTAGTGCCAGTAATATCGGGGTGAGATGGTATCTGATTGTAGTTTTGATTTTCATCTCATTGTAGTTTTGATTTGGAGCTCTCTCATTGCTAATGATCTTGAGCATATCTTTACATTTGTTAGCTGCCTGAATGTCTTCTTTGGTGAAGTGTCTGTTCATATCCTTTACCCATTGTCTTAGGCTGGGTTCTCTAGAGAAGCAAAACCAGTAAAGTGTATAAACATATATAGAAAGAGATTTACATCAAGGAAACGGCCCACCCGATTGTAGAGGCTGGAACATCCGAAGTCCTGGATTAGGATAGAGGCTTCTCCTGATTCACGTAGCCCCAAGGGCTGGTGAACCCAAGATCAGCAGGTCAGAGAGCAGGGCTCTTGCTCACAGGCTGTGAAGGTCAAGAAATTCCAAGATGAGCAGGTAAGCTGGTAGCTCAAGTCCCAAGAACTGGAGGGCAGATGAACAGGAGGCAGCTGCAGGATTCAGACAGGGCAAAAGCCAGAAAGTTCCCTTGCATTCTCCTTCAGCTGACTGGCTACTCACAGCAGATCCCATCATGGGGGTGATCACATATAAACATTGAGAATTGAGAATCATGGCCCAGCCAAGTTGACACACAATCTTAACCATAACGCCCATTTTTAATTGGAATGTTTGTCTTTTAATTTTTGAAGTATTGAAGTGGTCTCTAAATTTTAGAGATTAGACCCTTTCCAGATATGCCATAGCCAATTTTTTTTTTCCTAATCCGTAGGTTCTCGTTTTACCCTTTTGGTGAAATCTTTTGTTGAGCGTAAGTGTTTAATTTTTAGGAGGTTCCATTTATCTAGTTCATCTTCTGCTTTGTGTACATTTTAAGTTTGGTATTCTATTTATGCCATATATTAGGGCCCCTAATGTCCCTGTTTTTTTCCTCCATGGTTTTTTTTTTAATGTCCCTGTTTTTTTCCTCCATGATCTTTATAGTTTTAGGTTTTAATATTTAAGTCTTTGAGCCATTTTCAGCTAGTTTTTGTGTATAGTGTGAGGTATGGGTCCTGTTTCATTTTTTTACAGATAGATATCCATTTTTTTTTAAAACCAGTTTTACCAGCACCATTTGTTGAAGAGACTGTCTTTCCCATTTAATGGACTTGGTCCCTTCTTGAAGATCAGCTGTCCACACAGCTGTCCATAAGAGGATGGATTTACATCTGGGATCTCAATTCTGTTCCATTGGTCTACATGTCTGTTGTTATACCAGTACCAGGCTGTTCTGACTACCGTGGCTGTATAGTAGGTTCTGAAATCAGGTAGTGTGAGGCCTCCTCCTTTGTTCTTCTTTAATAATGCTTTACTTATTCAGGGCCTCTTTCCCTTCCATATAAAGTTAGTGATTAGTTTTTCCATCTCATTGAAGAATACTGTTTGGGATTTGGATAGGGATTCATTTTATCTATATATCGCTTTGGCTAATATTTGACATTTTCACAATGTTAAGTCTTCCTATCCAAGAGCATGGTATTTTTTTCCATTTATGTAGGTCTCTTTTGGTTCCTTGTAGTAGGTCTCTTAGTTTTCTTTGTGAAATCTTTTATGTCTCTGGTTAGATTTATACCTAAGGATTTTACCTTTTGGGGGGCTATTTTAAATGGTATTTTTCTGATTTCATTTTCAAAGTTCTCTTTGTTGATGTAGAGGAATCCAACTGATTTTTGTATGTTGATCTTGTATCCTGCCACCTTGCTGAATCCTTCCATTAGTTCCAGTAGCTTTCTAATGGGATCTTTGGGATTTTCTATGTATAGGATCATATTATCTGTGTATAGGGATAGTTTTACTTCTTCCTTACCAATTTGGAAGCTCTTTATTTCCTTTAATTGCTTTATTGCTCTAGCTAGGACTTCCAAAACAATGTTGAATAAGAGTGGTAATAAAGGGCATCTTCGTCTGGTTCCTTTTCTCAAGGAGGAATCCTTTCAGCCTTTCTCTGTTGAGGATAATGTTGCCTGTTGGTTTTGAATAAATGCCCTTTATACGGGAATTTTCCTTCTTGCCATTTTGCTTAGATTTTTTACAAGGAACGGGTGTTGGACTTTATCAAATGCCTTTTTTTGCATCGATTAAGACAATCATGCGGTTCTTTTTCTTTGTTTTATTTATGTGGCAGATTAAGTTGATTTCCTAATGTTGCACCATCCCTTGCCTGCCTGGTATGAATCCCACTTGGTCATGATGTATTATTTTTTGATATGCTCTTGAGTTCTATTGGCTAGAATTTTGTGTCTATATTCATGAAGGATATTGGTTTGTAGTTTTCTTTTTTAATAATGTCTTTGCCTGGCTTTGGTATCAGGGTTAAGCTGGCTTCCTGGAATGAATTCAGGAGTATTCCTTCCTTTTCTGTGTTCTGGAATAGTTTGAATAGAATTGGTTTCAACTCTTCTCTGAATGTTTTGGTAGAATTCTCCAGTGAAACTGGACCTTTTTTCTTTGGGAGGTTTTTGTTTTTTTTTTTCTTTTTTAATGACCCCTTCAATTTCTTCTTTTGGTATGGGTTTGTTCAAATTTTCTACCTCAGTTTGTGTTATTTTAGGTAGGTAGTATGTTTCTAGAAATTTCTCCATTTCCTCTAGGTTTCCAAATTTGCTGAAGCACAATTCTTTCATGGTATTTTGTTATGATCCTTTTTATTTCAGTTAGTTCTGTAGTAATGTCACCCATCTTATTTCTTAATCAGGTTATTTGCATCTTTTCCTGTTTTTTTTTTTTTGTCAATTTGGCCACTGATTTGTTGATTTTATTCGTCCTTTCAAAGAACCAACTCTTAGCCTTGTTCATTCTTTCTATTGTTTTTCTGTTGTTTCATTTATTTCTGCTGTAATTTTTATTGTTTTTTTTTCTGGCAACTGCAGGGTTCTTTTGCTGCTCTTTTTCTAATTGTTTGAGTTGCAGGGTTAATGTTTTGATTTTTGCTTCTTCTTCTTTTTTAATCTGTGCATTTATTTTTATAAAATGACCCCTGACCACTGCTTTGGCTGTGTCCCAAAGGTTTTGGTATGTTGTGTTTTCATTCTTGTTTGATTCTAAGAATTTATTTAAATTTCATCTTTAATTTTTTCTGTTACCCAGTAGTTTTTAAGCAGGGTGTTTGTCGTGGATTGAACTGTGTCCCCCAAAAATATGTGTATCAATTTGGCTAGGCCATGATTCCCAGTATTGTGTGATTGTCCACCATTTTGTCATCTGATGTGATTTTCCTATGTGTTGTAAATCCTACCCCTATGATGTTAATGAGATGGGATAGTTGGCAGTTATGTTAATGAAATAGGACTCAGTCTACAAGATTGGATTGTGTCTTGAGCTAATCTCTTTTGAAATATAAAAGAGAGAAGTGAGCAGAGGAATGGGGGACCTCATACCACCAAGAAAGCAGCTCCAGGAGCAGAGCGCATCCTTTGGATCCAGAGTTCCTGCACAGAGAAACTCCTAGTCCAGGGAAAGATTGATGACAAGGACCTTCCTTGAGAGCCAACAGAGAAAGCCTTCCCCTGGAGCTGACACCCTGTATTTGGACTTCTAGCCTACTAGAGTGTGAGAGAACAAACTTCTGTTTGTTAAAGCCATCCACTTGTGGTATTTCTGTTACAGCAGCACTAAATGATTGAGACAGTGTTATTCAGTTCAATGTATCAATTTTTTTCCCTTGTTCTTCCTGATACTGATCTCTACTTTTATAGCGTGGTGATCAGAGAGGATGCTTTGCGTTATTTTGATGTTTTTGAATTGTTGAAGCTTGTTTTGTGGCCTAAAATGTGGTCTATTCTGGAGAATGATCCATGAGTATGAGAAGAATGTGTACTTTGCCACTGTTGGGTGGAGGGTTCTGTATATATCCATGTGTTCAAGTTGTTTGTTGTATTTAGATCTTCTGTGTCTTTGTTGGGTTTCTTTCTAATTGTTCTGTCCTTCACTGAGAGAGATTTGTTAAATTCTTCTAGTATTATTGTGGAAGTGTTTATTTCTCTTTTCACTGCTGTTACAGTTTGCTTTATGTATTTTTTTTGCACTCTGTCATTGGGTGTGTCTGTATTTATTATGGTTATGTCCTCTTGTTGGACTGATCCTTTAATCATTATGAATGTCCTTCCTTGTCTTTTATGGTGGATTTTGCCTTCAAGTCTATTTTATCAAAGTTTAATATTCCCATCCCTGATCTTTTTTGTTATTATTTGCTTGATATATCTATTTCCATCCCTTAAGTTTTAGTTTATTTATACCTTTGTGTCTAAGATGTGTCTCTTGCAGACAGCATATCGATGGGTCATGTTTTTTAAAATCCATTCTGCCACCGTCCATCTCTTTACTGGTACATTTAGGCTTTTTACATTCAGTGTGATTATTGATAGGCGTGAGTTTATTGCTGTCATTTTGTTATGCTTTTTTTTTTTATGTGGTGTTGGTAGTTTCTTTTTTATGCTTAATTTTCTGTGCTGAGTTCTTTTCAATTGCAGATTTTTTTTCATTTCCTTCATTGTTTTTGGTTTTGCGTGTGCTGAGTCTTTATGATTTTCTTCTGTTATATTTTAATGAGTAGGTTTGTTAACTTTCTTTGTGGTTACCCTGAAATTTACCTTTGCCTTCTTAAGTTTAAAGCAGTCATTTACTTCTTGATTTCACCTTGACTTCCTCTCCATATGGAAGTTCTAACCCTATACCCTTTATTGCCCCTTTATAATTTGAAGTGATCAACAGTTAGAGATGGACGTATCTGGTTTCCTGTCTTTTAGATTCATTTTATTTTTGAGAATTCTTTATTTGGGTTGATATCTGGCTGGTGTTCTTGTGTGTTTTAATCTCAGGTTGTTGTCTGGTGTTGTTAGCTTTTTGTCCAAAAGACTCCCTGTAACATTTCTTATAAAGTTGGCCCAGTTTTTACAAATCCTGTTAATTTCTAGTTATTTGGAAATGTCCTAATTTCACCATCATATCTGAGGGATAATTTTGCTGGATATATAATACTTGGTTGGTAGAAAAAAGTTTTTTTCTTTTAATGTTTTATATATGTCATTCCATTGCCTTCTTGCCTGCATGGTTTCTGCTGAATAACCAGAGCTCAGCCTTACTGATGTCCCTTTGTAGGTGAGCTTTCATTTTTCCAAGCTGTATTCAGGATTCTTTGTCTTTGGTTTTGGAGATTTTGAATATGCTATGTCTTGGTGTTCTTCTTTTGCGATCTTTCTTATATGGGGTTCGTTGTGCTTCTTGGATGATTATCATCTCATCTTTCATGACATTAGGGAAGTTTTCTGTCAGCAAATCTTCAGCAATTACCTCTGCACTTTTTGTTGTCTCCTCCCCTTCTGGGATTCTGATCACGTGTAAGTTGCTCCCCTTGATAGAGTCCAACATAACTCTTAAAAACCAAACCAAACCCATTGCCGTCAAGTCAATTCCAACTCATAACAACCTAAAGGCTTTCTTAATTTTTCTTTTTTTTTTTTTTTTGATGTTCCTTGAACAGTTTAGCGTCAGGGGATTTGTCTTCTATTTTGCTGATCCTGTCTTCCATTGTTTCATTTCTACTCCTATGACTTTCCATTGAGTTGTCTATTTCTGAAATTTTATTGTTAATGTTTTAGTCATCTAGTGCTGCTGTAACAGAAATACCACAAGCGGATGGCTTTAACAAAGAGTAGTTTATTCTCTCACAGTCCAGTGGGCTAGAAGTCTGAATTCAGGGTACTGTATCCAGGGGAAGGCTTTCTCTGTTGGCTCTGGAGGAAGGTCACCAAGATGCATCAGTCTTCTCTTGGCCTGGGAGCATCTTAGTGCAGGAAACTCAGGTCCAAAGGATGCGCTCTACTCCCGGCACTGTTTTTTTGGTGTTATGAGGTCCCCATGTCTCCCTGATCACTTCTATTCTTTTATACCTTAAAAGAGGTTGGCTTAAGACACTATCTAGTCTTGTAGATCTCATTAATATAACTGCCACTAATCCATCTTATTACATCATAGTGATAGGATTTACAACACATAGAAAAATGACATCAGATGATAAAATGGTAGACAGTCATACAATCATACAAGGGAATCATGACCTAGCCAAACTGACAGATATTTTGTGGAGACACAATTCAATTCATGACAGTAAAGCTCCTGGATTTTTAGTTGCTGTTTCTGTAGGGTTTCCAATTGTTTATTTATTTTGTCATTTTGTTCATATATCGTTTTTCTGAATTTTCTAACGCTTTGTCTCTGCTTTCCTTCATTTTGTCTATTTTCCTTAGTTTTGTCTATGTTTTCCTTGCTTCCTTTGAGGGCCCTATACTTAAGTCTTTTGAATTCCTTATCAGGTAGGTCCACTACCTTTTCTTCCTCAGGGAGGTTTTCTTTTCTTTTCGTCACTTGCTGGGGTCATCTTGTCCTGCTTCTTTAGGTGGTTGCTACTATCTGTTGTCTCTGGGACATTAAGTAGTTATTATATTTATTTTTAATTGTGTAATTATTTGCTGGGTCCTGTTTTTTTGTTTTGTTTTGATGATACTAGCAGGCATGGCTGGTGTGATGCTCTGGTTGCTGGACTGGCCGTGCTGGAGTGCTCCCTATCTGTCTCTGGATGGGTGAGGTGGTGGGTAGGTTCAGGAGCTTGGGTCTCTGTTTACTGGTCTTGCAGGGTGGCTGAGGGTGGGTTGGTTGGGCTTTGGCCTCTGTCTCTCTTTAGTTCTGTGGTACAGGAGTGGGTAGTGGTGCTCTCTGTGTAGGCAGAACACCCAGTGTGGTGGGTGAGACCATGGTCATCACCTCACCAGTTTGGGGTGTGGATGGCAAGGGGGTGGCAGGCAGACACACATGGAGTCATGTTTCCTCCACCTCTTTCTGGGTACAGGGAGAGAGTAAGGAATGGCAGGTTGATGGGTGCTCAGTTGCACTGCATCCACCTGTTGGTGGGCGGGGAGAGAGAGGAAAGAGCAGCAGGTGGATGGGTGTGCATTCGTGCTGCTTCCATCTCACACTGGGCAGGGGAGGGAGGAAAGGCCGGGGGTGGGGGTGGTGTGTGTGTAGTTGCAGTGTCTCTGCCTCTCCCTGGGAGGGGTGAGGGAGGGAGGCGCGCAGGGCAGATGTGCTTACAGTTGTACCACTCCCAACTCACTCCAGATGGGGGGAGGGAGGAAGGGGTGGCGTGGGGGCTGTGCATGCAGCCATGCTGCTTCTGCCCAGTCCCATTTGTCGAGTGGGTGGGGGGGGGGTAGTGAAAGGGTCTGGGTGAGGTAGTGGGGAAGAGGAGAGGCTTATGTTGTGGTCACCTGGTCAGGCAAGGCAGTCAGGGTACAGGACCCTCTGCCACCTCCAATCAGGAAGATGGGGTGAGGCGAGTGTGTCCCTCCAGCTAGGATATGCAAGTACCGTGGCACCTTGCGTCCACTTCAGCCAGTGAACGGGAGCTCTCCCTGCTTGAGTGTAAGAAGGGGAGCCACCCATGGTCCAGCTGGGTGGGAGACCTCCCACCAAAACTCCAAGGGTCCACTGCCTCATGTGTGTCACTCACCCTGAGGTCAAGGGCCACCGCTCCTGAGTATCTGTGGTTCTGGATCCTGGCGTCCTCCTTGCTTCTGCTTCTCTCTGGGTGTGTCTATAGAGCTTCTCTGTCCCTTTGGGAAAGTTGTGAAGTTGCCTTCCTGTTTTCTTCACCTGGGGTCACTGCTGGCTTTGTTCCAAGATGGCCACTTGGGGCTGGAATAGCTGGTTGAACTCCTCCGTCCCATGATACTCCTCATTTGCTGTGTTCACTTACTTTTTCCTTCCATTTGGTGTTCGGTTCAGTTTTTAGACCTTCTTTTTTGATGTTCAGGGTTCCGGATTGTTATCTGCTCCTGTTTTGCTTGGTTTTTTGGGTGTTTGGTGCAGTGGGATGTTATGGTGCATGTGACTAAGCCGCCATCTTGGCTCCACCCTCCTTTGCATATTCTTAGGGAGACAAAACAAATGTGAGGGAAACAAAAAAGCATAAGTACCAAGCTGTGGCACAATGACTCTGAGTATGTAGGGGGCCAGAGAAGGGAGGAGAGGGTCTGTGCTCTGCAAGAGAAGGGCTGTGGGCTCAAAGTGAAGAAGCAGTTCTTATAAGGGGCTCTGTGAGACAGAAGCACAAGCAGACTTCCTCAGGGGCTCAGATGACACACTGTGTCACTATGGCCTGGGCGTGCATGTGTGTGCATATGTACATACACGTGTGCATGTGAGTGTGTGTGATCCTGTAGTGGGGGAATGGTTCAAGATTAAAAACATACAGGAAACATACCTACCAGATGCAATGTGTGGACCTTGCCTTTTTGGAACAACTGGGAAAATTTGAATACAGATTGGGTATTACATGACAATAAGGAACTCATGATAATTTTGGTAGATGTGATAATGTTATTCTTGGTGTGTAAGAAAATGTCCTTATTTTTTAAAGATACGTACTGAAATCATTTAGCAATGTGGTGTCTGAGAATTTTTTTTTCACAAAATAAAAAACAGATGAAGCGAATATGGAAAAATGGTAATCATTATTAATTCTATGTGGTATTTGGGTATTTATCGTACTATTTCTATCATTAGGATATTACCATGAGACAAAAGTCACTTGAGTATTTAAGACAAAGGGACTTGGATATACAGTATTTCTTATGCAGGTGATGGGAAATTGAGAAGCCAAACAGAGAAATTAGAGGTTGGCCACCACCCACCATGGTTTGGAGGGGCCGAGCAAGAAGGTGCTGTCACAGGAGAGCGCTGGGGTCACTTAGCAAAGCAGAAACCACAGCAGGCCTTCTAGGCAAGGTGGAGCCACACTGCTGTGGGGATATAACCCAAGGAAGAAAGGGAGGGAAACACATTGGCTTTTCTCTTCCTCCCACCCTGCAGTCTCCTGCCAGTGTTTTCCCTTGACAAACCCAATCTAAAGTCCAAATGAAACCATCAGAGTTTGGCCCCCTGCAATGCAGAGCAGGGGAGGGCACGTGGAATGGACCCAGTGCAGACAGGCCCAGGGCCTGCACACTATTCTCACTACATTCGTGCATGTTTAAAAGAGCATAGTTTGCAGGCCAGTATCTCACCCCACTAAGGCTTGCCATGGAGACTCCCTGCTGCCCCACCAGACTCAGACAATGGGGCTTTCTGGGAGATTGGCCATTAGTTCAATTTCACAACAGCTGCTAGTAACTCAACCACCTTTCTGGCAAGTGAACCAAGAACATTTCTCTGTAAGCACTGCCTGCTGACAAAGACCCAAAAAGAATCAACTGCTGTCACTGAAGTGCCCCCAGCCATTGCAGATCCCTCAGCTTTGAGAGACCATGGAGTTTGGCATAAGTCCCCACAGTGATCCTGCTGGTGGTCTTCCCCAAGCCCATGTTCCCGTCTTCCTAGTAACAGAACCTTGATTTTGTTCACGGTGGCAATGTGCCCAGCTAAAAACTTTACTTCTCCATGGTCTCTTGCAGCTATTGTGAAACATGGATACAATGACTGGTGATGCAGCAGCAGTCTTGTGACCATGAGGACCAAAGTTACAGGAGAAGGAAGAAGCCTAGAACAATGATGACATCTCTGAGCAGCTGCACTAGCCCAGGACAGCCTTGGGCTTCCTGTTAGGTCACTTTCATGCTCTAAACATAGTCGTGGGGATAAGAAGGGGAATTCTCACTTATTGGGCTCCCATAATGACCCAGGCACAGGGCCAGGCACTTTACACACAGCGACTCCATCAGTCATCACAGTGCCCCGTAAGGTATTTATTGTTATAACCATTTTACAGATAAAAAGCTGAGGTCACACAGTGGTGGAGCTGGAATTCTAAGAAATTAAGTCAGCTCCTCCCATTCTAAGCTGGGTTAGAATTTGGGTTAGGGAAAAACCAGGTCATCTGAGCATGTGGCCTACTTTACCAGGTCTTATTCTATTTTTTTTTTTTTTTTTAATCAGAAGCACTTTCTTAAGAATTAAGCACATTCTTAAGAATTCAAATAGCGTGCATTAAAAACACACACAGAATCTGGCAGTAACTTATTGCAACTTTTAAATGTAATAAATGTCTACTGTACCTTCTACACTTTTCTTTTGTCAGCATGTTCTTCTCCTTCCATAAAGACATTACTAGAATGTTCCTTCAAACCCTATTTAAATTTGAATCTGGAACCCACTCTCCTTCAGGCTGGCTTCCTCTGCACTGCTGTGAGGATTCATGAAACAATGCAGAAAGCATCAGGCCTTCTTTCCCCCCCATAAAATGTTCTGTATTCTTCTCTTTTTGCTTAACATGTGTATTGGTCAGAGTCCTGGCAGGACAATGCGTCCACTGAGATGGTTCGAATGCAGGGCAGTTGCTGAAGGATGATGCACAGAGGTGTGGACAGGCTTAAGGGACCCAACGAAGGCTGCTGAGGCACCCAGGAACTGGCAATATCAGGAAGCTGTTACACCCACAGAGCCCAGAGGGAACTGCATGCATAGAAGAGGGCTGCCTAGAGGTAGCTGTAGTCCTGGAGGCACTGAGGCAGGGAGGGCAGGGAGGGAGTGCAGAAGACATGTCCTGGCCTCTTTCTCCTCCACCCTTCCATCTTCTGCTGGTAGTTCTCATTGGCTGAACCCAACCTGCAGCCAGAAGGCAAGGGAGCCGGGATGAGGCAGTCCACCTGGAACAGCCTCCTGGGGTGCAAAGACGGGCAGGGAAGGGCAGAGGTGGCTCCAGGAAGACAAATGGAGAAAAACTAGCACATTGTATTGTAAGCATTCATCCATGTCATTAAATGTCTCTTGAAAACAGTGTTACTAATGACTGGAAAATATTTCCTCATATGGTGAGGCTGCAATTTTTTTTTTTTTTTTTAGTTGTTACTGTTATTATAGTTGCCATTAATAGTAGTAGTGAGGAGGACACTTGGAGTGGTCCCAGTTCAGTTAGTGCAATGGGCGTCTTTGTCCATAATCGTTTCTCTCCATCTACCATTTTTAAGTGACTCCACTACCCAGCCATCCCCGGAGATTCCTGGAAACCACTCTGGGTAGTACCTGAAAAAATATTCTAGAGAACAATGCAGGGCTGAGCCCAGAGTTGTTGGCAGATGGATGTTCAGGGGTGGGGCTGATGCTCACAAAGGTGTCCACTCCTTGGGATGCTATTAAATACAAGGAAGATCTTTCAGCCCTCTAGGTTTCTACCCACCCTTCTAGGCCCTGGGGCTCCTGCTGAGCCGGCCACCCTGGACTGCAGTGAATTTGCTCCCCCTGCTGGCCATCTAGGGACTCTGCTGGAAACAGTGCCCAGCCTGGCTTCTGTGGGCCCTGTGGATGTGCTGCCCTGAGGATAGTCACCAGCATGCACCCAGGCTCTGAGACCAGCCCCCTGAGAAGTTCCCAAAGGATTTGGGCATCCAAGGGATACTTGGGATATACCTGGAAAAGAGACCGTCTTGGTTAGAATAGGATCTCTCAGACACTGGGGGGAATTTAAACCGGTACAGCCTTCTGGAGACATCTTAGAAAATACGTATGGAGAACCTCCAGTTTTTTTAATCAGTCAGCTCATTATCACCTCCACTAGGAAACCGTTTGCTTTCCAACCAATCAGTGTGATTGACACGTCCCCTTGGCTGCTCCTGTAGCACTTTGGTTTGCCTCTAACTCAGGGGAACAAGAAAGACCTCTTTATTTTGTTCTAATTTTTACATTTCTATTTTGAACCCTAATTCCACCAGGAAGTTGCAATAACTGGTTTTCAATAACTTCAGAGGATCATGTCCTAGCCGGAGGTGGAGGGAAAGGGTAGAACTACATAATGCCAAGACACAGGCAATGTGCAGCCACCAGCCCTCTTCACCCTCTGTCCTCACAGGCACCTGCTGAGGTGCCCTGGGTAGCAGCCAGGGGTCACCACCAAGAGGTCCCTTGTCCCTGATTGAGGGCTCCTTTACATGTTACATTTGGACTCCTGGGAACCTCTCTGTGGCTCTGTCACTTCAGAGGGGCACAGGATTTTCCGAAAGACTCTATTCATCTTTTTCCCCCTGAGATCTTGCTGCTTCCCAGGTGAATGAAGGCCAGGTCCCTCTGCTGTCCTATTCCGTTGGCCCTCCTGGGGTCTTGCCACATTCCCCGGGCTTAGTTCAGGGAGTAGGGCACAGGGCCTATCTCTCGCCTCTTCCCCTCCAAATTATCCCCTTTGCCAACCCAAGGATACTTATGTTAGCCTGTTGTTTCCTCCCAGGTCTTTTGTCCACTTCCAAGTGAGCGTTTTCTGTTCCCTTAAAGGTTCAGGCCACCACCCATCTGTCCGTTTGTCGTAGTGTGGTGGCGTGCACGTTGGTGTGATGTTGCAAGCGATGCCACCAGTATTTCAAATACCAGCAGGGTCACCCATGGTGGACAGGTTTCAGCGGAGCTTCCAGACTAAAACAGACTAGGAAGAAAAGCCTGGAGATCTACTTCTGAAAATTAGCCAGTGAAAACCCTATGGATCACAACAGAACATTGTCCAATATAGAGCTGGCAGATGAGCCCCTAGGTTGGAAGGCATTATGCACAAGGGCCACAACAGTGACTCAAACACACCAACAAGCATGAAGATAGCGTAGGATCGGACGGCATTTCATTACATTGCATATGGGGTCACCAAGAGCCAGAGCCAACTCCATGGCAATGAACAATAGCAATAAAGACCTAGGAGGGCTTTTGGAAAACAAAAGCCAGGAAGCTATGGCCATTTTCCTGCTGTCTGCTCTCATGTGTCGTCCCGAAGGCAAGGAGCAAGGCCGCTCATATGGGGAGAGGAAAGGAAAAAAAAAAGAACATGGGGGTGGGGGACAGGGGAAGCCATCCAGCATTTCGAAAATATCAACACCCTACACATTCCTGCACTCGCCCATGCCTCCACCTTGTCCTTGTCCCCCCGTCCCTGGGGGTCAGTCTGGACCTCTCGTGGACAGAGAGGGAAGCTATGAGCCCCTTAGCGGCAGGGTTACCCCTGTAATCCCAGCCCCAGCACAAGCCAGCCCCTCCAGCAGATCCCTAGTAAACAGTGAACACATGGAATAAATAAGGGTCTTTAAGACAGCCAGAAAAGCAATGAAGCGACCCGCTCCCGGGGGCAGTGGGGGTTCGGCGGTGGAATTCTGGCCTTCCCGGTCACTGCACTCGTGAGCAGCCCCCGCCAGTCTGTCCGTGGAGGCTGGCACACTGCTATGATGCCAAGCGAGCTTCCAGGCGAAGACAGCGGAGCTTCCAGACTAAGACAGACTAGGAAGAAAGGCTTGGCGAGCTGCTTCCAAAAACGAGCCAGGGAAAACACTCCAGAGCACAAAGGTCTGACAGTGAGAGACAAAGGAAAAAAAAAAAAAAAAGACAGGTAGATCTCCTGAGAGAGAAATCTGGAGCTCTGCCAGGAGAAACTGCCTTTAGTGACATGAGCACTTGACTGGGAGCCAGGAGACCTATGTGGAGCGAGGCCTTCGAAATGTCGCTTCATTTTGCTACCAGGTCTTATCAAGTCTGGAAGGCAGAAGTAGAGAAAAGGTTGTGGTTTTGCAATTGATAGGGTTGTGACCGTGAATTTTAGCCCACTTGTGTAACCAGGGGCGGGTACTTAACCTTTCTGTAAGTCTTATTTTCCTCATTTGTAAATTGAAGACCAGAGCTGTAGTGTTGTGGGGAGTGAAGGAGATCCAGGATCCAGTATAGTCTGCCTGACACAGAGCAGCAGCTTTCCTCTCTGGGCCCTGTGTCTTCTGTCCGCAGTCAGTCCTAAACCACTCCTCATGGCTCCTTCAGTTTGCAGGTTCCTTAAGAGCAACAATTCAAGTAGTTTAAGTCAAGAAGCACATTTTGAGTATTGACTACATAATCACTGCTACTCAGAAATCTCTTGAACACCTCTCCAATAAAACCAAACCTGTTGCCGTTGAGCCGATTCTGACTCATAGTGACCCTGTAGTACAGAGTAGACCTGCCCCATAGGGTTTCCAAGGAGCACCTGGTGGATTTGAACTGACGACCTTTTGGTTAGCAGCCATAGCACTTAACTACTACGCCACCAGGGTTTCCATGTATGGCATTCCCACAAAATCAGAATTACTTTCCCTTCTGGAAGTTTCCAATGACATCAGTGAGAATGTTTTCAGCATTATTATAAATTCATTGATTTTTATACTTCGATGTGTTTCAATCCATTATAGGCATTACTGTTTCTAGTGCTCAGTAGGTGCCCCTCAGGTTGACTCCACTGTCCTTTCAGCATGACCCCATTAGTCTTTGAGGGCTTCCTTGGTTTCTGGCACAAGATGTCCTAGGCTTATATTGTACATTTCTTATCCCAGACCTAGAATCAGCCATTTCTCCAAGAAATGGCTTTTATTACTGTATTTTTAAGTAAATAACGTGTGTTCTACTTTTCTTTACCAACAGCGCCTCCCCCGGTGAGGTATTTTCGTAAGCACACTATCCTAATTTTTTTAAAAGCAACACGTAAAAAAAAATGGTGCTTATGCAAACACCTGGGGGGTGAGGCAGGAGGGCTCATTGTTGCCAATGTTATCATTACTTCTAGACCTTTCCAGTGGATAGAGTCAGGAAAAACACATTTTTTTTTTATGCCCAAAGAGGAAAAAAGTCATGAATTCATAACGATATTTCTAATCCAAACATCAGATTATGGTATTTGTATTTAACTTTTTTTACTTATAATATTCTCTTACGCTGAACGTCTTCATTCGTAAAGGTAATGATCCAAAACCCACTGCTGCTGAATTGATTCTAATTCTTGCTTTATCATATAATGTACCTAAAAGGGAGCGCTGGTGGCGCAGCAGTTAAGCATTTGGCTGCTCAGCAAATGTTTAGCAGTTTGAATCCACCAGCCACTCCTTGGAAACGGTGTGGGGCAGTTCTACTCTGTCTTATAGGGTCGCTATGAGTTGGAATCGATGGCAATGGGTTTATACCTAAAATAGTTTCAAAATAATAATACCAAAATCACTACAAATAAATCTAGTGGTAATAAAACTAATAAATGCAATTTAAAATCTGTTGTTCTTTTTGTCTTAAGACTATACGCCCACTAAAGACATACATTTAAAATATTGGTTTGAACTGCTTGAAGGATTCTTTTCTCTCTGTGGTTATGCCACCACTCTGGCATACAGGTAGATTCATTTGTTCCAGTTTGTTTCCAATTTTTAGAGTTGTATTTTTTTTCCTTTCTGCCCTCTTACATAGCGATGGGATCATTCTTTGCAAGGTAGTTTTGAACTGAATAATATGTCATGATGGGCAAAGCACTGAAGAAAGAGTCGGGCAGCTGGCTCCAGCCCAGCTTAGCCAAACTTTCTGGGCCTTGGTTTACTAACCTGTAAAATCAGGGGGTTGGGTGACATGATTCTTGAAGTTTAGTATTTCTTTGAAAATGTATTTATAAAGTTAAATTTGAAGGGAACATCCCATGAAGTCTTCAAAAGTCAAATTATATATTATCCCTTGTCTCTGGATTTTTTGGTGACCTCAGAGAGCCTCTGGGATGTGGTATTCTCCCGCTGTGGACAAACCAGAGTTGACCGTAGCTTTAAATGTCCAGGAAAGCCCAGGCAGTGCAATGGGACACAAATAAACAGACTCAGTAGTGCTGGGTTACGTGTGGAAGCTAGTAACCTGAAGACCCACGCAGTGTAGCCTTCTGATGAGGCCTGTTCCCTGCTTACTCCCCTTCCTTGCTCTAAGGCCTGAGTTCCCCGGCCCTCTGTCCCCTCTTCCTGTTTTACTTCTAGCCTGATTCCTCTCCATTCTGCTGTCTGGTCACCAGTGCAGTGAACAAACAATCTGGTTTCCTTTCCTCCTACTGAAGATCTCCTACTCGAGATCTTCTTATGCACCAGCCACAGTGCTGGGTGCCAGCGGTGCCTGAACAGGATAGACATGGTCTCTGCCCTCATGGAGGCTGCCGTCTGGAGGAGAAGGACAGGGAACTGCCCAACAGTGTGATTCAACAAGATGACAGAAATGGAGGGAGCTGGGGCAGCGCCGAGGGAAGAGGAGAGGGCATGGAGGACTCAGGCAGGGCTTTCTGGGGGAAGTAGGTCTGACAGGAAGGATGAAGGAGCCAGGCTAGGAGGGGGCAGGGGTTTCAGGCAGAGAGAAGAGCATGTGTAAATATGTGGAGGTGAGAAAGACTAGCCTACCGTTATAGATGGCTGGATCCCTAAAGCAGGGACGTGGGGAAATGAGGCAGAGCCAGCAGGGCCACACCGTGATCCCTCAGTCCCCATTAAGGGGTTTGGTTCCATGTGTTGATGTAGGGGAGCCCCTAGGTGGTGCCAACGGTTAACATGCTCAGCTGCTAACCAAAAGGTTGGAGGTTCGAGTCCACCCAGAAGTACACTGGAACAAAGACCTGGTGATCTACTTCCGAAAAATCAGCCATTGAAAACTCTGGAGCACAGTTCTACTCTGACACACACGAGGTCAACGTGAGTCAGAATCAACTCGGAAGCAACTGGTTTGGCTGGTGTGTTGTTGTGGTGTGCTGTCAAGTTGACTCCAACTCACGGTGACCCTACAGGACAGAGTAGAGCTGCCGCGTAGGGTTTCCTAGGCTGTAGTCCTTACAGGAGCAGATCGCCAGGTCTTTTCTCCTGCAGAGTAGGTTCGAACCATTCGTAGCTGAGTGCTTAACCACTGTACCACCAGGGCTCTTTCGGTTGGGTGTGACCTGATCCTCTGAGAACCATGACTTTGGGTGTCCTGGGGAGCCTGGGGTCCGCATGAGCTGCCAGCAGCAGTCGGCAGATGGCCAGCGCAGGCCCACGTCTGGCTGCCCATGTCTTCTCCAGGGCAGGCTGCTTCCCACAGGAAACAGGCTTAGCCAGAGACACAACAGATCTTGGCTATGGAGTGAAGAGTAAACAAAAGTTTCCAGATGAACTGGGGGAAAGCCCCAGTCCTTATTTCACAAGACCCTACACAATCTAGCCTCTCGCCCACCTCCCTAAGTGTCCCCCTGTCCCCAACACTGCCGAACCACACTGGCTCTGTGCTGTTTTTCAAACACACCAGGCACACCCCTGCCTCAGGGCTTTTGCCACTGTGGGTCCCTTTCCCCAGATTTCCATGAGGGTCTTTCCCTGGATTTCCACAAGGCTCACTCCCTCACTTCATGCAGACCTCTGCTCCAAGGTCACCTCTCAGGATAGGCATTCCCTGGCCAGACTGTTTAGGAAAGCCCCACTCCCCCTTCTCCCCCCAACCCCCGTCTTGCTCTGTAGCAGCACTTACCATCTGCTAACTACTTACTGTCTGCATCCCTCACTTAATTATAAGGGGAGGGGTTTTTATCCATCGCTATTTGTCCAGTACCTAGAACAGGGCCTGACACATAGTAGGTGCTCAATAAATGTACGTTGATGAATGGAGGGTTGTTGGTGGTGGTGGGGCAGGTGTGTGCCGAGCTGCCGTCCCTGGCACTGAGGACAGTGACCGTAGGGATGCCCTAGATGTCCTCCTAGGCCTAGTCTTCTGGGATTTATGGTTTCTTGATAATGCCCTCAACAGCTGTCTGCCCCACCATTCGTTCCCCAGGACTCAGCCTGTCAGGTCTGCCTTAATGCCTGAGGATGGCCTCTGCCTGTACGCTTCTGAACAGCTGGGATTTCTGGACACTGCCCCATCCAGGCTGCTCACCTACCCATTTATTCACTAAAGTCTCCCCAGCCAAGTCCTCTAAGATGGTCTGTGGATTCAGAGACGAGGCGGTCCCTAATCTTGCCTGCCTCCTCAGGCCTGAACCTGCCCTGAGATTCATGGTGCCTACAGACTTCGTGTTAAGCAAGTCTAGGTTGCAGGCGAGGCTGGGGCACTTTGAAAAGTGACACAATCCTCCATCCGACAAACCAGGATGCTGAAGTGTCTCACGGTCAGAGCTGGCTGGGCACAAAGCCAGGTACTCAAAGCAAGATGCGTGGCCCAAGGCCACGGCTTTGCTATTCCTCACGTACACTCTGTAAGCCTCGCTCTCTTCTAAGGTAAAACAAGGATAATTCGTGTCCAACTGATCTAGGCAGGGTGTTGTGAAGTCAAAAGAATAACATAAATGAAAGTGTTTGTAAACTGTGTCTTCCAAATCTGGACTTTTCCCCAGAGCCTTACACAGTGACTTTCACACAATGGAAGCTCAGTAAATGCTTTTGGGTTGAGTTGTCACAGGCCCACAGGCCCCACCTCTGCCGTGCTATCTCCCTACCTCTCTGCTGTTGCTCTGTCTTCCCACCTACCCCACCATCCAGTTACTGAGCACCTACAGTGTGCCAGGTGCTGGGCCAGGTGCTGGGCCAGGTGCCTGTGAGACGAGAAATCAGATCCGGCCCTGCCCACAAGGCATTCACAGCCCAGTTGGGAGAGACAGACAAGGAAGGAGACAAAATGCAGCGTGAAAAGTGCATGGCAGAAGCGGGCCAGGCTGCCATGGGAACGAGGGAGGGCTCACAGCCCCAAGAGTGAGCGGAAAGCAGAGCCTTACCTCTTCCCAGTGTTTACAGCTTCGCAGGGAAAGGGCTTGAAGGGGGAAGGTACAGAAGGTTAAGAAATGGAGTTTCCCCAATCGCATTTTATTTGCCTTCCTAAACTGTCACCTTAGTTGAGCTTATGCTCTTTCAATGGAAAAAGGAAGGATAAAGACAGGAAGGAGGAGCCCTGGTGGCGCAGTGGTTAAGCACTCAGCTGAAAGGTTGGTGGTTTGAACCCACCAGCCACCCTGTGGGAGAAAGATGTGGCAGTCTGCTTCTGTAATGAATACAGCCTTGGAAACCCTATGGGGCAGTTCTACTCCGTCCTGTAGGGTCACTATGAATCAGAATTGACTTGATGGGACACAACAAGAAAGACACTCTCACGCACCCCCAAGCAAAGCATTCTTAGCAGCTCTGTCTGTGTTGTGCAACTATTTCTTGGTGTTTGTTTTTCAGAAAGCCTTTGCAGCATCAGCTGACATGAGGCTGTAAAGGCCTAGGCATTAAGAACGTGCAGGTCTACCTCAAAGGAGCAGAATTCTCACCTCCTATTAATAGTTTTTTTTTTTTTTTTTTTATTAATGAGCCTCTTTACAACCCACTTCTAGTTTGGTGCCCAATCACAGGAATTGTTGAGGAAGAGTGAATATAACCTTTGTGTGGTACAGCAGCAGGATGGGGGAGGTGATGCTGTGGTAACAAATAACCCCCAAAACTGGGCCTTAAAATCACAAACGTTTATTTGTGCACTACACCCTGGTGGCACATTGGTTAAGTGCTCTGCTGCTAACTGAAAGGTTGGCAGTTCGAACCCACCCATGGGAGTAAGACCTGGCGATCTGTTTCCTTAAAGATTACAGCCAAGAAAACCCTATGGAGCAGTTCTACTCTGTCACACAGGGATGCTGAGTTGGAATCGACTTGATGGCACTCAACAACAACGTGTCCATCATGGGCTGGTGGAGAGCTCTGCTCTATATCATCCTTACTTGGGGACCCAATGTCTGAGTCCCACTGTGGGGAGGGAAGACAGAGAATGCCACCCTGGTTCTGGAATGCTTTCACGCGTGGAAGCGACACCTGTTATGTCCATTCATATTCACAGGCCAGCACGAGTCAAGTGGCTGTGCCTAACTCGAAAGGGGTGAGGAAGCAGGTGGGACCAGCTCACAGTGGGCAATCATGTTTACCCCAAGTGGTAAAGAGCATAACCCACTGGCAGCACTGACTCCATCCCTGGTGATCTCTGAGGGCCTCGAGGCTTCTTCGGGCCCCACTGTGAACAACCAACTCTCTCTGGACCTCTGGGTTAAATCCGAGACAGGATCTGATGGAACTGGTGAATTGATATCACTCTTTTTGGACTGGACTTACAAATGCTTTCTGGAATGGAGTATGTGTGTGTGCATGCGTGTGCACGTGTGTGTGCATGTGTGTGTCCTCAAGGGCTCCAGCAGATGGGCAGAGGTCACGTGGGTGGGGTCACGTGGCACCTGCAGGAGATCTTTGCTTCAGGCACGGCCTAGGCCTTTTCCCTCAGAAGGGGCTGCATTAACCTAAATGTTGGCTTATGGGAAATCAGTGATTCTCAAACTTGAGGGAGGAGCTTGGAGAAAATGCAGCTTCTTGGGTCTTGCCCATAAAAATTCAAAACCCAAACCTATTGCTGCCAAGTTGATCCCCACTAATAGTGACCCTAAAAGATGGAGTAGAGCTGCCCCGCAGGGTTTCCAAGGCTGTAAATTTTTATGGAAGCAGACTGCCACATCTTTCTCCCATGGAGCAGCTGGTGGGCTTGAACTGCCAACCTTTCAGTTTGCAGCCAAGCACTTAACCTCTGCGCCACCAGGGCTCCTTATAGGGTCTAATTCAGTAGTTTGCAGGTGGGGCCTGGGAATCTGCATTTAACAAGAGCACCGAGTGGGTCACAGGCCTCTATTCCAGAAAGCTGATCCAATGTGAACCCTCCATTTCCCTCTCATTGTAGGAGACTTCCAGGCCAGCAGCACCCAGGAACAGAATAGAGACCCAGGGGCTGAACTGCTCCAGCTGGGGCTCTTGGGTGCCCCATTTGCTACTGCTTCAAATCCATTCACCCAGAATGCCCCAGCAGCAGGGTGAGGCTCCTGGGGTCTCCAGGAGGCTTCGGTACTCCATAAGAGGGTGCTGATGTCCTCACTGTAGAAACCCCCGCCCAACTCTTCCCCACTGAGGCTGCAGCCTTGACGCAGAAACCAGCACAGGCTCTGCATTGGGGCGCCCTGGGTCCCAATCTTGGCCCCACCACTGACGGCTCTGTGTCCATGGCAGGTTACTTAACTGCTCTGGACAAGGAAACTGAGGTCTGTCTTTGTTTAAGGGGTTCGTTGTTGTTGTTAGGTGCCATCGAATAGGTTCCGACTCATAGCAACCCTATGCATAACAGAACGAAACACTGCCCAGTCCTTCGCCATCCTCACAATTGTTGTTATGCTTGGGCTCATTGTTAAAGCCTCTGTGTCAATCCACCTCATTGAGGGTCTTCCTCTTTTCCGCTGACCCTGTACTCTGCCAAGCATGATGTCCTTCTCCAGGGACTGATCCCTCCTGACATCATGTCCAAAGTATGTAAGACCCAGCCTTGCCATCCTTGCTTCTAAGGAGCATTCTGGTCGTACTTCTTCTAAGACAGATTTGTTCATTCTTTTGGCAGTCCATGGTATATTCAATATTGTTCACCAACACCACAATTCAAAGGCATCAATTCTTCTTTGGTCTTCCTTATTCATTGTCCAGCTCTCACATGCATATGATGCGATTGAAAACACCATGGGTTGGGTCAGGCGCACCTCAGTCTTCAAGGTGACATCTTTGCTTTTCAACACTTTAAAGGGGTCCTTTGCAGCAGATTTATCCAATGCAATGTGTCGTATGATTTCTTGACTGCTGCTTCCATGACTGTTTGTGGATCCAAGTAAAATGAAATCCTTGACAACTTCAATCTTTTCTCCATTTATCATGATCTTGTTCATTGGTCCAGTTGTGAGGATTTTTGTTTTCTTTATGTTGAGGTGCAATCCATACTGAAGGCTGTGGTCTTTGATCTTCATTAGTAAGTGCTTCAAGCCCTTTTTCACTTTCAGCAAGCAAGATTGTATCATCTGCATAACGCAGGTTGTTAATGAGTCTTCCTCTATTCCTGATGCCGCTTCTTCTTTGTATAGTCCAGCTTCTCGGATTATTTGCCCAGCATACAGATTGAATAGGTGTGGTGAAAGGGTACAACATGACACACACCTTTCCTGACTTTAAACCACTCGGTATCCCCTTGTTCTGTCCCAACAACTGCCTCTTGATCTATGTGAAGGTTCCTCATAAGCACAATTAAGTGTTCTAGAATTCCCATTCTTCACAATGTTATCCATAATTTGTTATGATCCACACAGTCAAATGCCTTTGCACAGTCAATAAAACATATGTAAACATCCTTCTGGTATGATTAAATGAGAAAATCATACCAGGGGTTCAGGGGTGATTAAATGAGAAAATGTAAGGAAGCAGCCTGGCACAGAGCAGCCACTCACTACAGCTATACTACTGTTCATGGAGGAAGCCCTGACGTGGGACTGGGCAGAACATGCCAAGGTGAAGACTCATTGCAGGGGCCTAGGGAGATAGGAGAGCTCTGCCCACCTCAGTAAGCACAAGACCCCAACTGTGCCCACTCTGCAGAGGGCCGCCCAGTGCTGGCCTGGTCGTGGGATGTCGGTGCTTTCACGAGGTGCTACGGAGTCCATGTGGCAGCAGCATGGTGGGTTCCTCCTTCAGCCACGGGAACTGCTGGCTGGGCCCCTTGGTTGTCTCTGGGCTTTCTCCTGCCCTTCCCCTTGGCTGCCAGTTCTGCCTTCCTCTGGTTAATGTAACCTGAATAATTTAGCAAATCTCCCCTTGCTCAAATAAAGATCTCAAACAAAATCAATTCATATGTATGCAAGCATTTTCCCAACAGCTGCCACCGGTTTGGGCAACCAGATGGCTCTTAACATTCATTTGGCTGTCAGAGAGAGCCTTAGTGCCAGATTCAAAATTCCTGGTGCGGGGAGCAAAGGGTCTAACTGGAGACCGGGGGTGGAGAAACAGCCAGGTCGCCAGGGTCAAGGAGAAGACAGCTCCAACAGGCTAGGGCATGGTGGGTCTCCTGGGCCTCTCTGCACCCCAGGGCACTGTATATACATTCTCTGCAAGGGCTGAGTCCAGACCTCAAGGCCAGCCCCCTTCCTGCCCAGGGCCCAGGACAGGACCATCGGGGGGCCAGAAGCCTGAGCAGAGCAGACCTGGGCAACAAGAGCTGAGGGTGGCTTCCAGCTGCTGCTGCTGGGAGCTATGTCAGAGGCGCTGTGGGCCCTTCTGAGATGCCTTATCCAGAGGGGACCAGACTGCGGTTTAGAGGCGTTGTCTCAGCAGGCTCTTCCTCACGTGGCCCCCTGAAAATGTGGGCTGAGCTCCACAGACCAGGGCCTCTGAGGTCTGCCCGCTGGTCACACACCCTCTCTCCTATCGCAACTGAGTCAGGTATTCAGCAAACACTTTGTCAGGTACTGAGTATGAGAGGGTGGGCACGGCCCAGTTGTTGCCCTCCGAGGAGTCTCAGGCTGGTGGGGCAGTCAGACGGAAGGAGAACCTGGCCAGGGGACTTGAGCTTACCTTACAGGGCAGTACCACTCACCCTCACCGTACATCAGAATCACTGAGGCGCTTCCACAAGTGTCACACTGAGCGGCTTTGGTTCGTGCACTTCCCAACAACTGCTTAGGGCAGCAATTAAACCCCCAAACCACTGCAACTAAAAAGTGAACCAAAATTATAGCCAACCCCCTGCATTAACTCTGCAAGGCACTCTTCTAAGTGCCTTACAAATATCAACTCATTTAATCCATAAAGCAACACTAGAAGGCAGGTGTTGTCATCAACCCCCCCAAAACCATACCCATTGCTGTCAAGTTGATTCCGACTCACAGCCACCCTGTAATACAGAGTAGAACAGCCCCATAGGGGTTTCAAGGCTGTAATCTTTACGGAAGCAGACTGCCACGTCTTTTTCCTGTGGATCAGCTGTGGGTTCAAACAACTGATCTTTTGGTTAGTGGCTGAGTGCTTTAACACTGTACCACCAGGGCTCGTTATTGTTGTTGGGTGCCATTGTGTCAGTTCTGACTCATGGCAACCCTGTGTACAACAGAATGAAACGCTGCCCAGTCCTGCATCGTCCTCATAATTGTTGCTGTGTTTGAGCCCATCATTGCAGCCACTGTGTCAATACACCTCGTTGAGGGTCTTCCTCACACACTTTTCAGGCCTGCAGGGCTGCTTAGAGCAGCGGGACCAGAAGGGGCCCCCTAGTCTGCCGGGCTTAGCTCTGAAGTGAACCTGATCAGGGCTCTTACGCTCAAGGACCTGAGAAAAAGAGGAGAGCTCGCTGTTGAGGACAAGGGATAGGACATTCGTCTTTCCACAGGTAGATGAAGTTAGGGGCAATTCTACACTGACACTGACTTGAGGTCTTGGGAAACCAACCTAGTGAGCAGATACATAGTATCCACTTGATTGGGCTATGCAAAAGTGAGTGTAATTATACTCATGCTGTGAACAGTCTGTGCCCAACACAAAGATCATTGTCAGTGTGTCACACTCTGGTAGGTTTTGTCTGAAGACAGCAATACAGTTGATGAATACAGGGGATATGATTATAAAGCCTACCCCACGTGGGCTCTGGCTCCATAGCTGTGGCTGATGTCCAGGTCCCAGACCCATGCCCTCCAGCTCTTCCCACCTTAGCAGCCTGTCCTTCCAACGATGCAGTACAACAGGTGGGGTGAAGGGTCAGGCGGGGGTGGGTGAGAACATGAGTCTAGATCCACTGATAAGATTTACCCTTGACCTCTAGCAGGGAGTAAAGCCTTCTGGGGAACAAATGTTCCAGGGGGCTGGGATTGCTTCCAGATGGCTTGCACCCCCTAGGCTTGTTAGAGTTTGGCTTGGCTGAGTTAGAAGGTGCAAAGGAGAGAGGACGGGAGAAGAGGTCCCTGAAGGGGAAGTGGACAGGATCACACCAGTGCACACTGGCTGCACACCTCCATGGCCTTTGCACTGAGCAGTCTTTGGCTGCTTTCAATGCCTTGTTTTCCTTCCTCGTACCCATTCTGCTCCCACGTGGGAGCTCTTGAGCATCTCTGGAAGCTGAAAGGCCTCAATCAGCAAAAACGGTCTTTACAAGGAGGCATGATCAATCCAGAAGGGACATCTCAGGAGACAGAGAGAGATGAGGACTTAGTTACTGAAAGTCCTGCAACCAGGAGCAGAAAAGGCAGAGGATTCAGCCAGTACCTAGTCTCCCAAGCTAGAAACCTGGAGACTCCCACGACCATGGACCCTGACCCTTCCTCTCCTGCAGCCCTCTGCCCAGTCAACCACTAAATCCCATCAATACTATCCCTAAATACAGTCCTAGTCCCACTTTTTTTCCAAATCCACTGCTGCTCCCAAGTCCAAGCCACCATTCTCTCTCCTGTGTTACTACAATGGTCCCCCCAACTGGTTTTCCTGCCTTTTGTCTGGCTTCCCTCAACTCACTGTCCACACTGAAGTCACTTTGTAAAATCCAAGCATGACCACGTCCTTCTCCAGCCATGAACTCTTCAAAGGCTCTCCACTGCACTGCCCCAAAGGCCCTGTGTACTCTGGTCCCTGCCAGTCTCTTTAGCCTCATCTCTCCCCACACTGTCCCTGGCACTCTATGCCACCCATGCTAGGTTCTGTTCTTTGAAAATTGTACCAGTTACCAATTTATTGCCTCTCAGCTCCAAAGCCATCCTTCATTGCCTGCTCTGAGAAAACATAGATGGGCCCTTTAAATATTTCTCCCCAGCTGGCACAATGTTAATCTTGGCCAGTAGAGGGTGCTTGAGGGACACTGGAGGAGGACTGGATTTTTCTCTTCCTGCTTCCAGTGTGCTCCTCCTGTCTGGGTCTTGCAGCACAGTTTCTTCAACACTGGGCTCCTCAAGCGTAGCCTCTCGGTGTCCAACCCCTGAAGTGTGCCCTGCCCTAGCAGCTGCCCTGGCACCACTCTGGGGCTTTGGCAGCAGAGTGCTGCTGGGGAAACTCCTCCCTGTGGATAGCTTCCCTAGCATCCCCTGGGGTGGCTTTGTATTGAGTTCAGTGATGTGGCACCTCTCTGTGAATGGTTTCCCTGTTACCCCAGAGGATGAATTTCCAGCAAGTTCTGTGAGTGTGGCACCTCAGCGACTTCCCTCCCACCCAGTGAGCCATGACTGCATTTCTCCAATGAGGTCTAGATCTCAGGCCTGGGCAGACGTACTGGGTGTTCCTTATAGCTGCTATTCATCTATTTAGAGTTGTCTTTACTTCTTATAAGCCAGTCTCCCATTACTCCAATGCCGTGTTATACTAGCAATAATAATTCTTTATATAATAACAATGCTATATACTAAACTTCCCCTGTTCAAATTATTACGTGGCTTCAGTTTCTGGCTGGACGCTGACTGATAAAAAAATCACACAAACTGTTTCATTTTGAACTTCTCTACAGGCTAGTTTCCTGGCCTGTTTCAACTAACTAACATGGTATGTGGTTCATAGCACAGATGCTATAGCCAGGCTGCCTGGGTTCAGATCCCATGTCCAGCTGGGAAAAGTTACTTAATCTGTCTATGCCTTGATCTCTCCATCTGTAAAATGGGGATAATAGAATTGTTGTGGGGATTGCTGTGAGTCAATATATACAAAGCAGGTGTTATATTATTCTTGTTATTTGGTGCCGTTGAGTTGGCTCCGACTCATATCAATCCCACGCACAATACAGTGAAATGCCCAGTCCTGCTCCATCCTCACAATGGGCTATGTTTGAGCCCATTGTTGCCGCTGCTGTGTCAATCCATCTCACTGAGGGTCTTCCTCATTTTTACTGACCCTCTACTCTACCAAGTAGGATGTCTTTCTGCAGGGGTTGGTGGCTCATGATAACATATCCAGAGTAAGTAAGATGAAGTCTCACCATCCTCTCTTCAAAGGAACATTCTGGCTGTACTTCTTCCAAGACATATTTGTTTGATCTTCTGGTAAAAAAAAAATGGTAGTCCATGGTATATTCAACATTTTTAGCCAACAGCATAATTTGAATGTGTCAATTCTTCTTCAGTCATCCTTGTTCATTCCTTATTCATTGTCATTGTGGTTTAAAATCAGAACAGGTGTGCATCAGGGTTGTACCCTTTCACCGTACCTATTCAATCTGTATGCTGAGCAAATAACATGAGAAGCTGGACTGTATGAAGAAGATCATGGCATCAGGATTGGAGGAAGACTCATTAACAACCTGTGATATGCAGATGACACAACCTTGCTTGCTGAAAGTAAAGAGGACTTGAAGCTCCTACTGATGAAGGTCAAAGGCCACTGCCTTCTGTATGAATTACACAACGTAAAGAAAACAAAAATACTCACAACTGGACCAATAAGCAAGATCATGATAAATGGAGAAAACATTGAAGTTGTCAAGGATTTCATTTTACCTGGATTCACAATTAATGCCCATGGAAGCAGCAGTCAAGAAATCAAATGACTTCAATGACAGACACATAGACCATTAGAATAGAATTGAGAACCCGGAAGTAAATCCGACCATTTATGGGCAGCTGACTTTTGAAAAGGGGTCAAAGTCCATTCAATGGAGAAAAAACAGTCTCTTTAACAATGGTGTTGACAAAACTGGGCATCTATTTGCAGAAAAATGAAATAGGGTCCATACCTTACACTATACACAAAAACTAATTCAAAATGGATCAAGGACCAGAATGTTAAAGCTAAAATTGTAAAGTTCCTGGAAGATAATATAGGGACAAAACCGTAGGACCCACTTTTTTTTTTCTTTCAGAAATAGGTTACTAAACACAACTACAAACGCAGGAGCAACAGAAAACAAATCAGATAAATGGGGCCTCCTAAAAATTAAATACTTATGCTCATCAAAATACTTTATCAAAAGAGGGAAAAAATAACCTACAGACGAGGAAAAAATCTTTGGAAATCACATCTGATAAGGGTCTAAACTCTAAAATATACAGAAAACTTCTACAACGCAACAACAAAAAGACAAGTAATTCAATAAAAAAAATGGGCAAAGGACACGAACAGTCACTTCACCAAAGAAGACATTCAAGCGGCCAAAAAACACATGAAAAAGTGCTTGTGATCATTAGCCATTGCTGTTGTTGTTGTTAGGTGCCATCCAGTTTGTTCTGACTCAGTGTTCCGTGTACAACAGAATGAAACACTGCCCAGGCCTGAGCCATCTTCATAATTGTTGCTATGTTTGGGCCCATCGTTGCAGCCAGTATGTCAACACAACTCACTGAGGGTCTTCCTCTTTTTCGATGACCCTTTACCAAGCATGATGTCCTTCTCCAGGGACTGGTCCCTTCTGATAACATGTCCAAAGTCTGTGAAATGAAGCCTCACCATCCTCGTTTCTAAGGAGCATTCTGGCTGTACTTCTTCCAAGACAAATTCGTTCATTCTTCTGGCAGTCCAGAATATTCAATATTCTTTGCCAACACCATAATTCAGATGCATCAATTCTTCTTTGGTCTTCCTTACTCATTGTCCAGCTTTTGCATGCATATGAGGTGACTGCAAATACCATGGTTTAGATCAGGCATACCTAAGTCCTCAAAGTAACATCTTTGCTTCTTAAGATTTTAAAGGTCTTTTACAGGAGATTTGCCCAATGCAATACTTTGTTTGATTTCTTGACTGCTGCTTCCATGGGCATTGACAATTGATCCAAGTAAGATGAAAGCCTTGACAGCGTCAATATTTTCTCCATTTATCATGATCTTGCTTATTGGTCCAGTTGTGAGGATTTTTGTTTTATGTTGAGGTGTAATGCATACTGAAGGCTGCAGTCTTCAATCTTCATCAGTAAGTGCTTCAAGTCCTCTTCACTTTCAGCAAGCAATGTTGTGTCATCTGCATTCACAGGTTGTTAATGCGTTTCCCTCCAATCCTGATGTTGCGTTCTTCTTCATACAGTCCAGCTTCTCACATTATTTGCTCAGCATACAGATTGAATAAGTATAGTGAAAGGATAAAACCCTGACACACACCTCTCCTGACTTTAAACCATGAAGTATCCCCTTGTTCTGCTCAAATGACTTCCTGTCCAGGTTCCTCATGAGCACAATTAAGTGTTCTGGAATTCCCATTCTTTGCAGTGTCTTAGTTTCTAGTTCTGCTCTAACAGAAACACCGCAAGTGGGTGGCTTTAACAAAGAGAAATTTATTCTTTCATAGAGTAGTAGACTACAAGTCCAAATTCAGGGTGTCAGCTCCAGGAGAAGACTTTCTCTCTCCGTCGGCCCTGGAAGAAGGTCCTTGTCATCAGTCTTCCCCTGGTTGAGGAGCTTCTCAGCACAGGGATCTCGGGTCTAAAGGACATGCTATTCTGGCTCTTGTTTCTTGGTGTATGAGGTCCCCCACTCTCTGCTCATTTTCGTTTCCTTTTATCTCTTGTAAGATAAAAGATGATATAGGCCACACCCCAGGGAGACTCCTTTTACATTGGATCAGGTATGTGACCTGAGTAAGGGTGTTACATCCCACCCTAATCCTCTTTAACATAATCTAATCTTGCCTCATTAACTACAGGTAGAGATTAGGATTTACAACACATAGGAAAATTATATCAATTGCAAAATGGAGGCCAACCACACAATACCGAGAATCATGGCCTAACCAAGTTGACACATATTTTGGGGGGACACACAATTCAATTCATGACAGCAATATTATCCATAATTTGTTATGATCCACACAGTCGAATGCCTTTGCATAGTCAATGAAACACAGGTAAACATCTTTCTGGTATCCTCTGCTTTAAGTCAAGATTCATCTGACATCAGCAATGATATTCCTTGTTCCACTTCCTCTTCTGAATCCAGCTTGAATTTCTGGCAGTTCCCTGTCGATGTACCACTGTAACCATTTTTTAATTCAGCAAAATTTTACTTGCATGTGATGCTAATGATATTGTTCAATAATTTCTGCATTCTGTTGGGTCACCCTTCTTTGGAACTGGAACAAATATGGAACTCTTTTAGTCAGATTTCTTGGCATAGATGAGGGAGTGCTTCCAGCATTGCATCCATTTGTTGGAACATCTCAATTGGTATTCCATCAATTCTCAGAGCCATGTTTTTTTTTGCCAATGCCTTCAGTACAGCTTGGACTTCTTTCAATACCATTGGTTCTTGATCATATGCTACCTTCTGAAATGAGTGAACATCGACCAATTCTTTTTGGTACAGTGACTCTATGCACTTCTTCCATCTTATTTTGATGATTCCTGCATCGTTCAGTATTTTGCTCCATACATGTTCAATACTGCAACTCAAGGCTTAAATTTTTTCTTCAGTTCTTTCAGCTTGAGAAATGCCAAGTGTGTTCTTCCCTTTTGGTGTTCTAATTCCAAGTCTTTGCATTTCATTATACTACTTTGTCTTCTTGAGCTGCCCTTTGAAATCTGTTCAGCTCTTTACTTATCGTTTCTCCCATTTGTCTTAGCTACTCTACGTTCAAGAGCAAGTTCCAGAGTCTCTTCTGAAATCCATTTTGGTGTTTTTTCCTCTCCTGTCATTTTAATGACCTTATGCCTTCTTCATGTGTGATGTCCCTGATATCATCCCACAACTTTTCTGGTCTTCATCCATTAGTGTTTAATGCGTTAAATTTATTCTTGAAATGGTCTCTAAATTTAGATGTGGTATAGTCAAGATCGTACTTTGTCTCTTGTGTTTTTTTTTTTTTATTTAGCTTCAACTTGAACTTGCATATGAGCACTTAATAGTCTGTTCCACAGTTGACCCCTGGCCTTGTTCTGACTGATGATATTCCGCTTCTCAATCGTCTCTTTCCACAGATGTAGTCGATTTGATTCCTGTGTTTTCTATCTGGTGAAGTCCAGGTGTATAGTTGCCATTTATGTTATTGAAAAAAGGCATTTGCAATGAATAAGTCATTGGTCTTGCAAAATTCTATCATGTGATCTCCAGTGTCATTTCTATCACCAAGGCCATTAGCCATTCCCAAAGCAAAAACCAAACCCATTGATGTCAAACAGATTCCAACTCATAGTGTCCCTGTAAGACAGAGGAGAACTGCCCCATAGGGTTCTAAGGCCATAAATCTTTATGGAAGAAGACTGCCACATCTTCCTCCCATGGAGTGGCTGGTGGGTTCAAACTGCTGACCTTTCAGTTAGCAGCCAAGTGCTTTAACCACTGCATGACCAGGGGTCCTTCATTAGCCATTAAAAAAACCAAAAACCAAACCCCGTGCCATCGGGTAGATTCCGACTCAAAACGAACCTACAGGACAGAGTAGAACTGCCCCATAGGGTTTCCAAGAAGCGCTTGGTGGATTCAAACTGGCAGCCTTTTGGTTAGTAGCCATAGCTCTTAACCACTACGCCACCAGGATTTCCTCATAGCCATTATTATTACAATAACTACTCATCCCTGCAAAAATGTTATGAATAAAAAAACAGATAACAAATGCTGGCGAGGTTGTGGGGGAGTCTGGAGTCCTTATCCACTGCTGGTGGAATTGTAAAATGATACAACCACTATAGAAAACAGTATGGTGCTTCCTCAAAAAGCTAGAAATAGAAATACCTTAGGATCCAGCAGTCCCACTCCTAGGTACACGTCCTAGAAACATAAGAGCAGCAACTCGAATAGACATATTCACACCTATGTTCATTGCAACATTATTCAAATAGCAAAAAGATGGAAACAACCTAAATGCCCATCAACAGATGAATGGATAAACAAAATGTGGTATACACACACAATGGAATACTACACAGATATAAAGAATGATGATGAGTCTGCAAAACATCATATAACATGGATAAACCAAACCTGAAGGATATTATGCTGAGTAAAATAAGTCAATCAAAAAAGGACAAATATTGCATGACTCCACTTCTTGAAAAAGACAAAAATAGGCATACATATAGAAATCAATATTCTTTGGTGGTTATCAGGGATGGGAGGGGAATGGAGGAGGAATCACTCTCTAGACAGTACACGCTTGTTACTTTTGGTAATGGGAAAGGCCATACCAAATGTGGGGGTGAGTTGTACAAACTTGACCAAGGTTAATGACACAGAAGTACACAACTATAAGGGATGTTATTGGTAAATGCTATAGCATACATACAACTTTACAAGAGCAGTAACAGCCAAAAAATATGTGAGTGGTTACACAGGTAGATATGTATGCTTGTATTTACACAGGGAGGTGTATGTGTGTATATACATGTGCAGGTGTATCTGTAGGCATATGTATAATACACGTTTGTGTGTGCTGCACATATATTCACACACATAGGGGGCACGGTCATGGATACTTCCCAGACATAAACACCTCACAGACCAGTCTACTGGGCTTGAAGGCTTAGGACCGTAGTCTTTGGGACAACTCTGTCAGTTGGCAGAACATAGTCTATAAAGTTCATGTTGTACATCCTGTTTGGTAAATAGTGTCTGGGGTCTTAAAATCTTGCAAGTGGCCATCGAAAATACAACTATTGGTCTCTACTCATATGAAGCAAAAGAGAATGAAGGGGGAAAAAAAAAAAGACTGAAAAAAGAAGCTAGCCTACAGGGCTAATTGCCTACATGAACCACAGCCTCAACTATCCTGAAACCAGAACTAGATGGTGCCCGGCTACCGCTGCTGACCGCTCTGACCAGGGACACAATAGATGGATCCAGATCAAACGGGAGAAAATTGTAGAACAAAACTCAAATTCCTAAATAAAGACCAGACTTACTGGACCAGTAGAGACAAAAGGAACCCCCCAGACTACTGCCCTTTAAACTTTGAACTGAAACCACTCCTGGAGGTTACCTTTCAGCTAAATAATAGATTGACTCATGAAATAAACACTATCACCTGTGAGTACTGTGATTATTAAAAAAAAAAAAAAAAAATCACCTATATGAGACCAAACAGTCAACATTTGCCCTACAAAAAAGATGGGAAGGTCAGTTGCGGGGCGGGGGGGTATGTGTGTATATACATGTGCAGGTGTATCTGTAGGCATATGTATAATACACGTTTGTGTGTGCTGCACATATATTTACACACATAGGGGGCACAGTCATGGATACTTCCCAGACATAAACACCTCACAGACCAGTCTACTGGGCTTGAAGGCTTAGGACCGTAGTCTTTGGGACAACTCTGTCAGTTGGCAGAACATAGTCTATAAAGTTCATGTTGTACATCCTGTTTGGTAAATAGTGTCTGGGGTCTTAAAATCTTGCAAGTGGCCATCGAAAATACAACTATTGGTCTCTACTCATATGAAGCAAAAGAGAATGAAGGGGGAAAAAAAAAAGACTGAAAAGAGAAGCTAGCCTACAGGACTAATTGCCTACATGAACCACAGCCTCAACTATCCTGAAACCAGAACTAGATGGTGCCCGGCTACCGCTGCTGACCGCTCTGACCAGGGACACAATAGATGGATCCAGATCAAATGGGAGAAAATTGTAGAACAAAACTCAAATTCCTAAATAAAGACCAGACTTACTGGACCAGTAGAGACAAAAGGAACCCCCCAGACTACTGCTCTTTAACCTTTGAACTGAAACCACTCCTGGAGGTTACCTTTCAGCTAAATAATAGATTGACTCATGAAATAAACACTATCACCTGTGAGTACTGTGATTATTAAAAAAAAAAAAAAATCACCTATATGAGACCAAACAGTCAACATTTGCCCTACAAAAAAGATGGGAAGGTCAGTTGCGGGGCTTGGGGGGGGGGAGGTGGAGGGGAAGGAAGGTGGGTAGGGAAGGGAGGGAAGCTAGATCAATGGAAACAGAACTAGAATGGAAACATCTAGAAAACATCATTGAACAGTATGTATAAAAAAGAATGGGAATCTAATTTACTGTGGAAACTTTGACCCGAAAAAAAAAACAAAAACCAAATGACATATGGAATTGGGTAAATCTGTTGCAAAGGACCTCTTTAAAGTGTTAAAAAGCGAAGACGTCACTTTAAGGACTAAGGTGTGCCTGATCTAAGCCATGGTATTTTCAGTTGCCTCATATCATATGCATGCAAAAGCTGGACAATGAATTAGGAAGTGTTATACAGTGTTTGATATTATCATCCGCTTCTTTCAACTCACCTTTAGAGGCTTCGGCTCCAGGGTCACTTCTTTTGGGAACTACTTCCTGACCACCTCCTGCCCCAGGCTGTGAGGTGCCCCCCCACCCACACTAACCTGGCCCTCACACACCTTCACTGCACTGATCTTCTGCAGGACTGCTAGCTCCATGTGGCAGGGGTGTGTTCCTAGGACCTCACGCTGCACCTGACTCAATGAGAAGTAACTGTTAGTTTGGGTTCTCTGAGAAAAGGACACCAAGATAGGATTACTTGAGTATGTGATGTATTGGGGAAAATGCCTGTGAAAGATAAAGTGGGAGGAAACAGAAGACGGCGGAACCTTCATACCATGATGCAGGTCTGAGACCTGAGAAGGAAAGGGGGAGGAAGAAGGATTGGGTAGGAAGAGTTTCAGACTTCAGCACAATTCTAAGAAAGGGTTGACCAGGCCATTAGGGAGTTCTTGAGCCAATCACCCATTTTAAGAATCCCACAACTCACTGGAATGGACCAGCATTAGTATTGCCAACATGTTTGGTCACTGACTGGAAGCAGCTCACGGAGAACATGGCCTCGGCTTGAATGTGGTAGATGCAGAGAAGTAAAAGCTGGGGCTTTCATCGATTCTTCACCCTGCAGCAGCAGATCTGAGCAGCACATCTTCATGGTTGCCACAGTAACTGACAGACTGGAGGTTGGCCATATCCTAAGGCTGCAGGGTAAAAACCAGTGATGCTCAGATCTATCACCTTGACACAGGGAGAGCGAGTGGGCTCACAGCCCTCTCTGAGCCAGCTTTCATATCTTCGTATAAAACAGGTTCATTCAGAACACAGTAGGGTTTAGATATTAAAATAAAGTCATTGAAAATCCCACCATAACAGAATCATCTTTAATTTTGTGAATTTCTTCCCAGGTCTTACCCGTGTTTACATTATTGCAATCATTATACAGATAGCACTTCGTATTTTTTAAAAATTTGCTATTTATAACAAATATTTCCCCATGTTTCTACCATAGTCTTCATAATTATTAGTGGCTGAACAGTATTAAAAAGTGGATGTATCATAATTTCCTAAACCACTCCCTTACTGTTCAAAATTTTCAATTGTTTCCATTTCGTTATAGCTAATGCTCATATGTACATCTCTGGGCATACACTATTTAGTTTCTACTGGATTGTATCTCCAGGATAAATTTCTAGGTATGAAGTTATGGGGTCAAAAGATAGTTTTGTGATTAAGTTTTGCCAAACTGCTTTCTAAAAATGTTTGTCAGTGCTGATTCATAATATGTATTAGTTTTTATTGCTACATAACAAATTACCACAAAACATAGTGTTTAAAACATGTATTTATTATCTCAGTTTCCGTGGGTCAGGTATTCATGCATAGCTTAGCTGGGTCCTCTGCTTCAGGGTCTCTCACAGGCTGCAATGAAGGTGTTGGCTGAGGCTGGGGTCTCATCTGACCCCAAGGAAGGACCCTTTTCTAAACTCACATAGATGGTGGCAGAATTCAGTTCCTTATGGGCTATTACAATTAGCTTCTCAGTCTTTTGCTGGCTGTTGCCCTTAGTTCCTTGCCACCTGGGCCTCTTCAACATGGCCACTTTCTTCATCAGACTTGGAATGCAATAGAGTCTGCTAGCAAAACAGAAGTCATAATCTTTTGGAACCTCATCACAGAAGTAACTGACCCTCAACACTGTCATATTCTATTGGTTAGAAGCAAGGAAAGCAAAGAGAGAGGATTATACAAGGCCAAGAATACCAGAAGCAAGGATCATTGGGGCTGCCTACCACAAACATCACCAAGAACATACCCCTGTATCAATTTTATCACAATGTTTAGAACACTGAGTGTTCTAGTATTTAAAAATTACTAGTACAGTAGCTGTAAAACACCATTTCCTACTTTAAAGACCTCTTTCCTAGTCGTATTTCTCCCAAGGTCCCCTGGGTCCTTTGATCTCCGCTGCTGCCAAGTAATGCCCCATTAGGTGTCATCTGACAGTACCTAAGGAACTGCCCTTTATGGGGCTTTGAAAAGTTATAAACACAGACCTGTATTAGGAAGGAGTGAGTTCCCAGGGAGGTTCCCAGTCTCAAGGAATTGCTGATATTTGTGCAGCAACTCTAAGGCCTGAATAACCTGGTACCTATACCACTTTAAAGGATTAACACTGAAGAAATCATTTTTTTTTTTTTAAAGCCTACCATATACTCTTACTGGGCATTACATTTCACAAACTTTATTTTACTTTAATTGTCAAAGCAACCCTGTAATATACGTACTAAAGACACAGTAAGACAGAGTTGGAAGCTGTAGGGTTCAGTTTCTCCCCTAAAGCAACCACTGAGATGGAAAGAATGACTGGAATCAATTATTTCAGGTCTCTGGAACTTGATCAGACACTTACAACAGCCAGAGTAGTGCTTGATGAAGGGAAAGGCTGTTCACTTTTCATAAAAGGGCAGCATGCATGAACCAGCTACCATCCCCATTCCTCAGCCTTGCGGTGGTTGTGGGGACAGGAGCTCACATTCCTGAGGTAGCTGACTACTGCCAAGGTAAGCAGTGGGGACCTCACCCTCCAAAAGTGTAGCGTTATGCATTCTGGTTGGCTGGTGGTGCCCTGAGGGACCGGCACAGATGCTTGTATTGGTTTCAGTTCTCTTGGCTGCAGAGGTTCCCCCCAGAGGCATCTACTGGAAGATTTAAAGGGCCCAAATCCCTTTTTATTCCCCTTTTTGAAGTCAGACATTTAAGGAAATCTTTGTCAGGTCACTAGCTAACTCTACATACAATAGGAAGGAACTTCAGTGATCACACACAACAAGGAATACACATTTGGCAAAAATAGTTTGGAAAAGTCACAGATGGATGGTTGCAGTCCTCAACAAGCTAAAATCAGCAATCCCTGAGGAGTGGAGGGATCAGATTTCCAGAGTTACCACATATAATGCTCAGAAGGTCCTGTTCTCAACAGAAAATTACAAAACATACAAAGGAATTGGAAAATATGGCCCAATTACAGGAAAAAAATAATTTGACAGAAACCATCTCTGACAAAGAGCACACATCGGAAATTACTAGTCTGAGATGTTGTTATATCAACTGTCTTGAATATGCTCAATGAGCTAAAGGAAACTATGGACAAAGAACTAAAGGAAATCAAGAAAATGATGTATGAACAAAATAAAAATATCAATAAATAGAAATTAAAGAAATCAGGCAGAAATTCTGGAGCTTAAAAGTACAATAATTAAAATTAAAAATTCATTTGAAGTCCAACAGCAGATTGGAGCAGGCAGAAAAAAGGATCAGCAAACTTGGAGATAAGACAATTGAAATTATCCAGTCTGAGAAGCAGAAAGAAAAAAGAATAAAGAAAAATGAACAGAGTCTAAGGGACACCATCAAGCATATCAACACATACACCTAAGGAGTTCCAGGAGGAGATAAGAAAAGGGGGTAGAAAAAAATGTTTAAAAAAACAATGGCAGAAAATTTCCAAAATCTGATGAAAGACATAAATATACACATCCAAGAAGCTCAACCAAATCCATGAAGAATAAGCTCAAACAGATACACACCGAGACATATTATAGTAAAACTGAGAGACAAAGACAAAGAGAGAATCTTGAAAGCAGCAAGAGAGAAGTGATATATCATGTACAAAGAATCCTCAGTAAAATAAACTGCTGATTTCTCAGCAGAAACCATGGAGGCCAGAAGGCAGTGGGATCACATGTTTAAAGTGCTGAAAGAAAAAATACTGTCAACCAAGAATTCTATATCTGGCAAAACTACCCTTCCAGAATGAAGGAGAAATGAAGACGTATCCAGATAAACAAAAGCTAACGTAGTTCATTACTATTAGGTCTAGCAAACTGAATTCAGCAGCATATTAAAAAGATTATACACCATGACCAAGTGGATTTATCCCAGGAATGCAAGTGTGGTGCAACCTACAAACCTCAGTGTAATATACCACATTAATGGGATGAAGGGGGAACTGTATTATCATTTCAACTGACGAAGAAAGGCATCTAACAAAATGCAACACGCTTCTATGATAAAACACTCAGAAAACTAGGATAGAAGAGAACTTCCTCAACACGATGAAGGGTATTTTTGAAAAACCCACAGCTAACACCATACTCAACAGCGAAAGTCTGAAAGCTTTCCCCCTAAGGTCAGAAACAATACAAGGATGGTCACTTTCACCACTTCTACTCAACATCCTACTGGAAGTTCTAGCCAAAGCAATTAAAAAGCAAAACAAAAAACCAGTAGCCATCAAGTCTGTTCTGACTCATGGCAACCCTATGTGTGTCAGCGTCGGGCTGTACGCCATAGGATTTTCAATGCCTAATTATTTTTTTAACATTTCAGAAGTAGATTGCAAGGCCTTTCTTCTTAAGTGCCTCTGGGGGGGACTCAAACTGCCAACCTTTTGGTTACTGTTTAATGGGTACAGTGTTTCTGTTTGAGATAATAAAAAAGTTCTGGAAACAGTGGTGGATTACATGACATTGTGAATGTACTAACAAAAATGACTAAAATGGCAAATTTTATGTTAATGTGTATTTTATCACAGTAAAAAAAAAAGAAAAAAAAATTCCCATTTAATAGGAAACTCAGCATTAGAGATGTGAAATCACTTGCTCAAGGTCACTCTGCTGAAGTGGCAGGGCTGGCTGCCCAGTCTGTCCCCCTGCCTTCTAAGGCTCCTTATTCTCAGCTGCGACCGCCTAGAGCTAATACTATGCTTTCCACCCTATTACCATTTGAGCACTAAACACAATACATTGAGTGGCCCCTTCCTCTTCAGTTAGCTGAAGGGATAGCCCCTGGAATTCCAGAAGGCTCTGCTCAGTGACCATTACTTCCTAATAAAAGAGGTAAGTCTGGAAACACTCCTAACTCATCATGGGAAGAAGGGCTATAGAGTTCACTCTACAAGTTTGTACCATAAAACCTTCAGGATAAATAAGGTTGTATAAACGAGGTGTTCTGGGAATGGAGTCTGGAGCCAGACCGTACATTTCAGATCCTGGTTCTGTAACTTACAAAGCTTTGTGACTGCGCAAATTTCTTCACATCTCCTCAGTATTTCCTCACCTGTAAAACTGACATTGCTATGTCCCAATTTGAAGATAAATGAGAAAATGCCTCTAAGAGTACAGTAAAGGTCCCATAAACATCACTATACAGACCTGATGGGCAGGAGACCAACAGGAGGCCCGTGTGAGGACTCATGTCTATGTGGGTCCTGGCCTATGCACACATGGAGACTGAGTGTTCCTGTGTCTGTCCATCTCCAGACGTGGCTGAGTGGGGCCCTACACTGTGGACATTGGGTGGGGACAGGGGCAATGTCAGCGCCATGACTCCTCTGCACTCTGGCTACCTCTGTCTTTCATGATGTAGCTCTCTGTATGTCACCCTAGTCTGGGTCTGTGTGTGACTGTTCTCTTTCCACATTCATGCCCAGAAAACCATGAACGTGGAGAGTGAAGGGACCACAAGTCACCAGGGACTCAGGGCAGAGCTCATCAGTGTCATGCAGCGGACACCTGAGAAGGAAAGTTGCAAGGTATGCTTACAGGGCGATTGCCCACCACAGGGCCCAGCGGCAAAGCCCTAGAGCATGCTAACCTTTCTGGGGCCAAACTCTGAGATCTTTGTGCAGGGGGACAATATATCACAAAATTTGGGGGGTTCACCTTTCTCCTACTATCCCTGGGGCTGTGGGTAGTAATCTGTGCCCTACAGGAAGTGATCCAAGCCTCCTGGTGTCTCCACTGAAGTCAGAAATCATGGAAGATTGGGACCAGACCCTACCCTTGGAGACTGCCACCAAGTTGGGAAGATAGGGTCAAGCATGTATCCATGATGCCGTTGCCCAGGGTGTCCTGCGGCACAGATCCACAATGGTGCTGTCCGCGGCGTCCTGTGGCATAGGCCCACGATGGGACTGTCCAGGATGCTCTGCAGCCTTCCTGTAATTGCTCACAGGTTTAGGGAGCCAGGGCTGTGTCTGTTGTAGGTTAAGAGTGCTGCTCATTTATTCAAAAAATGTTATGGAAAATATGAAAACAAAAACATTGCCGTCGAGTCAATTCTGACTCATAGCGACCCTACAGAACAGAGCAGAACTGCCCCATAGGGTTTCCAAGGAGCAGCTGGTGGATTTGAACCACTGACCTTTTGGTTGGCAGCCATAGCTCTTAAGCACTGAGCCACCAGGGTTCCTATGGAGATTACAGGAACAGTAAACAAGACATACAATCCCTGCCCCTGTTGATATTATATTTCAGCAAATAAAATGCTAGACTGCTAACTACGTGACAACTTACATACAGTTAGCAGTCAGAGCTAGGAAGAAGTGTAGTGTGTGACTGCATATAAGGGAATTCACTGTGAGATCGGAGAAAGTTCTGGGAGGACTGACACTAGTGTCACGTCATGTCCCTGAGTACCTCCTACAGCAAGAGCCCTAAGTAACTGAGCAAGGGGCTGGACAATGAGAGAGCATCCCAGATCACAGATATAGCGCAGGGGCCTGTGTGGGGAAGGGTATTATGGGACCAAGAGGCTGGCAAGGCTAGAATCCAAAGGGTCAGAGGAAGCGAGGCACCAAATGGGTTGGAGAGGCTGACCCAGGCGTGGAGATGGGGCATTAGCCAGAAAGCTAGTCATGGTCTAAAGGTTTTAAGCAGGAAAGCAACCTGCATTTTCAAGAGCTGGGAGAGGTGAGAACAGCTGGATGACTCAAGTGAAGAACTGTCTGGGAGGGTAAGGGTTTGAGCTGGGTTTGGTGGGACGTGCGGAATGCGTGAGGAGCAGCATTGTGCGGCCTGGGGTTCTGTGAGCCTCGGGTGCCATGAAAGGCATGTGTGGGCACTGGGGACAGCCCACCTGAGTGGCAAGTTTGTGAACTGGAGTAGGGGAAGCAAGAGCTGTTACAGGGCGCTGATTCCCTCCCCACCCCCACACTGGGGCACCCTTACCATTTGGGCAGACCAGCAGGAATGTCTGTCTTCATCTTGGCTCCTACAGTACTGAGTGGTTGGGATGAGGTTGCGAGGGGTGAGAAGGTGGAGCTTATCAGATCCCACACTGCACTTCTACAGCCAAGAATTAGGTGGCTCCATGTGGCCTTGTGGCCCCTGACCTGCAGCAGCAGCAGCAGCAGCAGGGTGATACCCTGAGGAGCCCATGAAGTGGCATTTCCCTGAGTATAGGCTCATTCGGCCATTCACTACCTCATCTACCCTTCCATACATTTGTCAAACCCAGGCCCTGCACCCGTCCTAGCACCAGGGACCTGAGAGCTGAGTAGGGGGCCCCCGGAACTCAAGTCTGCCCAGCCTGATGTAAGGACACATGGGCTGACACAGGACGAAGCCAAACTCCAGTTCAGGGGGAAAGACCCAGCAGGAAGGTACCATCAACCCCATCTGACCCTCTCCTCTCACATGTGCCACCTGTGCTGGGCTCCCCAGTCTTGCTGTTTCATGTCCTCCCAGGATGTGGCCTCATCCCTTTACCCTGAGTTACTATGGACAAGTCCTGACTTCTTCAGAACTCTTCCAGGGAAAAACACAACCTCCAATGAAAAGATTACACAAGTGTCCAAGTTGGGCCTAGCTTGCTGATCATGAGTCTCTTCACCTAGCCCTGCTGTGGTCTCCTCTGCTCAGCCCCCTCCTCTTTTGTCTAAGGTAAAGATCAAAAGTGGAGATGTGCTCTACCCACCACCTGATGGGCTCATGAGGAACAAGCAGGGCAAGGACACAGCCTTCCTAGGGATCCTGAGTGTGACCCCCAGGTGTGGTCCACTCCCCACCTCCACCCCACTGCCCGCTATGAACCAAGCTCACCCTCTTCTCCAGGCCCTGACAATGCTCTGGGCCCCAGGAGGCTGACTGTGCTGGCCTGCATCACTGAGCTCCCTGTCCTGGGCTCCCTCCCTGCATGGCCTTGGATTTAGCGATGGCTTCTTCCCCTACCTTCAGCGAGAGCTCCAGCCAGGTCTCTCACATTACAGATCTCACCAGATTCCGGAACACCTTCCCTCCCTCACCCAGGGGTGCTAGTGGCTTTCCTGGTGCCCCAGCAGCCCTGTTGGCTGCGCACACCTCTCTGAGCATGTCACTTGTGTCCACAGGGCCCTACTACCCTACCCTTAAAGCCCCACCTCAAGTCTATCTTTCCCAGCTCGCAGGCCCATGCTAACCTCTCATCATCTCTACACATTAGAGAATAATTGGATTTGGCAAATTATGAGGCGGTTCTCACTCTAATAGTGGTCACATCCATCCTGCAAGCATGTCTGGTGGGGAAGATATGGCCAGACTCCCACAGTCCACTGGTATTCAGAGACCAAGAAGGAAGGGCCTCCAGTTTATTTATGGAATGCTCTGCCAGGTGTTCATGATCTTTATGTTCATGTTTTCATACAGCTCTACAGTCCTGCAAAGTAGTTTTCACCATCTCAGTTTTACAGCTGAGGAAGTCAACACTCAGGTTCACAGAGACATGCCCCAGGTTACAGAGTTCACAAGCGGTGGGTTAGGGTAGACCTCAGGGTATTTAACTGCAGAGCCTGTGATGCTTCTGACGTTGGGCTGTGGGTGCTGAGGCACCAAGAGAGCCCCCCAGAGTCAATGGCAGGGTGGTACCTGCAAGACTGGAATGTCTTTGTGATGACCCCTCAGGACTGGCCTGGGCTGAGGGCCACCCTCCACATCTGCAGCACAGAGTCCCGGCGGACCGTATAGGGTAGATGTTTGATGCGGAACAAGTGTCTGGGGTTGATGTTTCCACTGGGCGTATACAGTTTCTCCCCACGTCTGCCCAGGAGACTGCGCAGGGCCAGGTTGCCTGACAGAATCTTCTCATAGAACTCCACGCCCCCTCGGGCATAGGCTATGGACAGGGAGGCCGTGCGGCGGTCCAGCCACGCTTCCAGGGTATGAGTGAGTGAGTCCATGGAAAAGGTATAGGCCACAAAGCCCACTACTGCTATCACCAAGTTGAACGCAGCCCGTAAGTTCATGGGGCCTCCATAGAGCCCCAGTGCCTGCTTGACACCCACACCCAGTGCCCAGGTCCCTGCCAGGCAAGCTGGGGCTGGCAGGGACTGCAGGGCAGCTGCACTGCTCTCCAGGTACACCACCTCCCTGGCCAAGGCAAACTTCTGGGCATCATGGGACAGGGTCAGGGCATCTCTCAGCCGGGCACCTTCTGGGCTGTGCCAGTCCACTCTTTGCCCATGTACCACCACAGGCTGGCCAGTGTTGGTCACTGTGCCACCCAGAAAGTTGGCAGGGATGCCCACCACGGCCCCACCTGGGAGCCGTGGGAAGCCGGCACTCACTGGCTGGAAGGTGAAGGTGGTGAAGGCCTTGTAGCCGTGGCCTGAGGGGACGCCCATGTCCTGAAGCACCTCCTGGAAGAGGCTCTGCAGGTCCAGGGAGAGTGGGGCGGGCTGGCCCTGAGGCCAGTACTGGTACAGCCACTGGACCACAGGATCTGGGAAGAGGTGATATGAGACTTGGGCCCCAAACAGTCCTGCGCAGGAAGATACCAAGACGCCTGTCCTGTGTCTCTGTATAAACACTGCAGCCCACCACAGGGGACCAGCCATGAGTGCTGCCACCGCTGACAACCTGGGCCAAGAGAGAGAGAAGTCAGCCAGAAGTTCTCCAGGTCTGCTTGCAGACTGAACATTCCCCAGGCCCATATCCTTTTTAATTAAGGCAGTACCGAATAGCCCTTAGAGCCAGACCTGCCTGGGTTCAAATCCCAGCTCCATCTCATACTAGCTCTGTGACCCTGGGGAAACCACTCAACCACTCTGTGCATCATTTTCACCAAATGGGTATGTGACCATGGCTTCCAGAATGTTTGTGATGCGTAAATAAATTAACACACATAAAACATTTAGTGCCTGGCACAGTGGCAGGCACCCCTGTGGTAACTGTTGTGATCTTTATTTTTATTCTCACGCTAGGCATAGCACTAAGTAGCTGACTGTCTCATTCAACTTATTCATCCCATAGTAAAGCCCTATGATCTTGAATTTTTAGATGAAATACATATGCTAATTTACATACTTAGTATATACCAGACTGAGTGCTTTAGATGTACAGTCATGTGTCGTTTAACATCCACGACACGTTGTGTGAAATAGGACGTTATGTGATTCGGCCGTTGTGCGAACACCGTATTAAATACAGGCAGTGCCCGGGTTACGACTTAAGGGCAATTCATACTAAAGAATGGACTGCCATAAAGCCTATTAAAAGTTTGAGTTCAAAATACAATGGTTGTAAAAACACATGTACTGTTTTGCGACATTCATGAAAACACTGCGCAGTTCAGAAGTGTTTTATACGCATATAAAGGTATATACTAAGGCAAACATTTGACTGACACTAAGAGCACCATGTACCTGTCTCGACTTATCCACAAACTCGACTTATAGACATACTTAGGAATCTCGTTAATAACCCGGGAACTGCCTGAAAATACATCAACCAACTTTAACCATCATCAGCTCACGGCCAATCCTGTTTCATCTCTACTCCCACCCACGCCCTCTCCTCCAACTGGTTTATTTTGAAACACATCCTGGACCTCCAATCATTTTATCCTAATTATTTAAGTAAAAATTCATAATTATTTAACTTTGGTTGAAGGATACTGCCTTCCTATCTAAGTGTTTTATTAGCAAAGAAATTGCTGCTAACAAGAATGGGTGTGCAGTGGGGGGAGGTATTACTTGGCCTATTTCAATAAAAAAACTCCTACGAGTGTCCATATGACCGATAAAGGGCCAACGAGACATTTTTTTCGATGGAGAAACTGAGGCCAGGGAGGGAAGGGTCTGGCTAAGGTCAATGCCCCCAGGACCACGGCCTTGCAGGCGGAGCCGGGCGGGTCGAGGAGGAGCTGTAGTGTCCTCGCAGGGGGCTCATCGTTCTGCTCTCACCTCCTTACCTACCTCCTGTGGCGCGAACAGGCTGCGAGCAGGGACGCTGGTGACGAGACACCACCGCGCGGGTCTGGGCGAACTCACCTCCTCCGCCTCTGTCCGGGCGCCGCGAAACGTGCCCGGGGCGGGGCCGGGCGCAAAGCACGCCGGTCCGGCGACGGGGCGGGGAGAGCTGGAGGCGGGCTCTTGGGGGCGGGGCCGGCCGCAAAGCACGCTGGCCCGGGGTCCAGGGAAGGGGTTGGGGGAAGAGGCCGCGGTGGCGCAGGTCTTCGCCGTTAGCCGTCCCTTAACTGAGCTCTTTGGGGTGGGTGTGCGACTTTTCTGTGGCATTGCTAGTGCTGGGCTGAGCAACGCCGGCTGCCTGCCTGGTTGTGTGAGGAGAGGAATCGGCGGCCCCGGGAGGGTGACGGCCCCGCGAGGGTCTCGGGGCGGTCTGTGACAGTGCCGCCGGCGGGACCCACGCCCGTCCGACTGCCGGGCCCGTGCCCTTTCCTCCCTAGAAGCGCTCACCGCCGGCGGATGTGCCGAGCTACATTATTGCTACAGCCGCTGCGCCCCCGTCCCCATCGCCTTCCCGGCAGCTCTGTGGGGTAGATCAGGAATCGGCTTGCCTGTGGGCCAAATCTAGCCCACTACCTGTTTTGGTAACCAGTTTTATGGAAGCACAGCTGTACTCATTCCTTTACAAATTGCCTGTAGCTGCCTTTTCAACGGGGGCAGAGTTGAGCTGCAACAAACAGCGTGGCCCACAAGCCTAAAATATTTACTCCCTGGCCCTTTACAGAAAAAATTGGTTGACCCCTGAAGTAGATTATTCTTATTTTACAGGTCCAAAAACAGGCTTGGGGCTTGTGCAGGTCGCATCAAGGCAGGATAGGAGCCTTTCCTTCGCATTTGCCTTCATCCCTCCTGCCTCCATGCAAAGTCACCCTAGTGGGCCTTGCCAGTTCTCCCAAGTGGGTCTTGTTCCGACTTACCTACAAATTTGACTTAAAGACAGAGTTAGGAACAGATCTCGTTGGTCTGATTTTTCTTTCCATTCCAGCTCCTCTGGTTCCCTCACTCCCATCCTGAGCAGAAGAGTGAGGATGTAAGGAGATCCAGAAGAGTGGGTCCTTGGGATTGGGCTTTGGAAGGTTAGCTGCCCCTTGACCATTGTGTCTCTAGACAAACCGCCAATGTAGTGACCAATGGAAGGGTTTCTTTTTGGGGTGATGGAAACGTTCTGAAATTAGGTAGTGGTGATGATTGCACAAAATTGTGAATATACTGAAAAACCGCTGTATTATACACTTCAAATGGTTAAAATGGTGAATTTTTGGTGAATTTTATCTCACTTAAAGATGCATATATTAAAAGAGGCCAGCCAACACCACTGCAGAGCTGATTTGTCACTCGTTCCACTAAAGCACCCCAGGAGCTTACATTTCCCCATGAGACATGTGTGTTTTGCTTAAGGCTGGGCTTCCCAATAACACTAGTATGTGGTCGTCTACCTTGCGTACTTAGGTGTGCAACTGTCCCCGACATCTCCTCACTCACCATTTCCTTGTCTGAAATGCTACCACTCACGAATTCATTATTCATTCACCTCCTACCCTGCCAAGTACTGGGGATGAAAGCATGGATAAGAAACAGCACAATGGTGAACCTTCTCGTGCAGACCCTTTCCTGAGTGTGGGAGTAGATAGAGATAAAAGAGTTGAGGAAGACCAGCCATAACAAGATGGGAGAGGCCCTGGAGAGCAGCCCCTAGGTGACTTTGAGTGTAGGAGGCAGGTTCTTGGAGTTGAAGCCTGCATGGCCTCAAAGGCCTTCTTACAAATCCCTAATGTGAGGCTGGAGTGTGGTCAGTATCTGGCCCTGTTAATAGAGGCTGCCCAGGCAGCCCTTAGTTTGGGAGGCTGCCAGATAGAGAAAGCCTTTCTCTGCTACTATTTGGCGGGACCAAAGAACAGCTATGAAGGAGTCTCTTGGTCCTTCTCCTCTGCTGGGATTCTCTTTCTTTTCAGGAATGTTCTGCTCCAGGTCTGGGAGGAGCTTGCCCGACTCAGGGTGGGCCCAGGGAAGTGGCAACAAGGATCTGTTCCTGCCACAGTGTCCCTGGCCTTCCCCTGCCGGCTGCCCCTGTCTGAGGACAGTGCCCAAGGGTGCATTCAGGGGCTGTGAACCAGACCCACAAACATGCCCCTGAGTGGTGCTCCTGGGTCGGCAGCCAACCAGGTGCCTCAGCAGCAGAACTGGTAGGCCCTGGCCCTGCTCCCTGAGGGACCTGACTCCTTGCACCATTCTTTCTTTCTGCTACTTGTGGGTATGACATTAACTTCAGCAAGGGTTTGCTTATTCAGTCAACACATTTATTTATTATTTTAATTTATTTAGCACCTATAAATATAAGAAAATGAGATCATTTCTGATAGAGATAAGGTTATTAAGGAAATAAATCTGGGTAATAAGGTAAAGAAGGTAGGGGAAGCCCTTTACCTATGGTGGTTAGGGAAGGCTCCTTGAAAAGGTGATGTTTGAGCTAAGTTCTGAATGATGGAAGGATGAGATGGAGATCCAGGTGAAAACGGCCCAGCAGAGAAAATCGTTAGTTCCCAGACCCAACAACACATTGCGTTGGGTAAATCTGCTGCAAACCAAACCAAACCCACAGCCGTCAAGTCGATTCCGACTCATAGCGACCCTATAGGACAGAGTAGAACTGCCCCACAGAGTTTCCATGGAGCACCTGGTGGGTTTGAACTGCCGACCTTTTGGTTAGCAGCTGTCGCTCTTAACCACCAGGCCACCAGGGTTTCCAATCTGCTGCAAAGGACCTCTTCAAAGTGTTGAAAAGCAAAGATGTCACCTTGAAGACTAAGGTGCACCTGACCCAAGCCATGGTATTTTCAATCGCATCATGTGCATGTGAAAGCTGGACAGTGAATAGGGAAGACTGAAGAAGAAGAATTGACGCCTTTGAATTGTGGTTTTGGTGAAGAATATCGAATATACCATGGACTGCAAAAAGAATGAACAAATCTGCCTTGGAAGAAGTGCAACCAGAATGCTCCTTAGAAGCAAGGATGGTGAGACTGTGTCTTACATACTTTGGAGATGTTATTGGGAGCGATCAGTCCCTGGAAAAAGACATCATGCTTGGTAAAGTACAGGGTCAGCAGAAAAGAGGAAGGCCCTCAACGAGGTGGATTGACACAGTGGCTACATTGATGAGCTCAAGCATAACAATGATTGTAAGGATGGCGCAGGACTGGGCAGTGTTTTGTTCTGTTGTGTATGTGGTTGCTATGAGTTGGAACCAACTTGATGGCACCTAACAACAACAACAAGACAGGAATGAGGTTAGTGTGTTTGAGGGGCAGAAAGCTCAGTGTGGCTGCAGTAAGGCAAGAAGAAAAGATAAGCAGGGAGTTGGAAGAAGTGGGCAGGGGCCAGATCACCAGAGTTTTGTGAGTCTGAGAGAGGACTTCGCATTTTTTCTAACTGCAATAGCAAGTCCTTGGTGACCTTGATAGGAGCTGTTGGTGGAGAGGTGAGCAGCAAAGCTTGACTGGTCGAAGAGAGAATGGGAGGTGAGGAATGGACCCAGGGAGTACAGACAACTCTTCAGCTGTGAAGGGGAGTAGAGATAGTGCTGTGGGTTGAATTACGTCTCCCCGAAAAAGATATGTTCAAGTCCTAACCCCTGATACCTGTGAATGTGACCTTATTTAGAAATAGAGTCTTAGCAGATGTAATCAAGTAAAGATGAGGTCATATTGGATTAGTGTGGGTCTTAATCCAATATGGCTGGTGTCTTTATAAGAAAGAGGTGACGGAACACAGGCACACAGAGGGAAAAGAGCCATGTGAAGGTGGAGGCAGAAATTGGAGTAGCGAATCTACAAGCTTAGGAATGCCAAGCACTGCCGGAAGTCACCCGATTCTAGGAGAGAGGCATGCGGCAGATTCTTCTCTGGAACCTCAGAGAGCGTGGCACGGCTGATACTTTGGTTTTGGATTTCTAGTCTTCAGAGCTGTGAGAGAACAAGTTTCTGTTGTCCTACACCACTTCTTTGTGGTGCTTTGTTACAGCAGCTCTGGGAAACTAACACAGATGGGGTGAAAGCTCAAGGCAAGCGTGAGGTCTGACAAGTGTTTTCTTTTTTTTTAAAGAGATAATATGGAGGCACGTTTATATTATAATTATCTCATTGAGAGAGAGAAATCGACGATGCCAGAGGCAGGACACTGTAGGCAGGAAGGAATTCCTCGGGTAAGTAAGAGGAGATGGGACCCAGGGCAGGAGTGGAAGGAGTGCCTAGACAGGAAGCACTGCTTTGCTGTAACAAGAGGGAAGCTATGGTCAATGGACGTAGGGATGGTAGGCTGGGCATTTCGTGGTGGGAAGATGAGGCTGTTCTTATCTGATTGCTTTTATTTCCAGTGACACATGGGGTGGGATCATCAGCTGAGAGTGTAGTGGGAAGGGGGTAGTGAAGGTTTGAGAGTGTAAAAGATGTAAAATTTCCATTTGAAGACGTAGAAAGAATCCACCAGGGAAACATGGTTGCCGTTCGTTCAGTGTCCACTTGAAATCTGTGATCAAAAATGCAATGTGAGACTTGTAAGGTTGTGTGATTTTCTCCAACGATGTTCAGGTGCTCAAGTGCAGGGATGTAGGTGGGTAGTTGGTATTAACCAGAGTAGGGTTTAGCCAGCCAAGAACAAATTGGGGAGAAAGAGAGAGAGAGAGAGACAAGGGGAGTGAAAATAGGTGCAAAGGAGTGATTATCTAGTGATGGACCATGAACTCCAGGCTAGTGAGGAGGATAGCAAGGAACTATGGGGGTTAGTTATCTATTAAACACTTAAATGGCGTGTACCACATGCCAGGCACTATCTCTAGGCAGGATCATTAGCCCAGTGGAATGTAAGGCTTACCATAGTAAGCCAAGTAGAAGTATAAGAAGGCAGTGGTGGGGTAGGAGACTTGAAACAGATGTCTCAGAGATGATTCTAACACTGATGATGACACGGTCAATGGTTTGACTCTGGGGGTGGATGGCTGAGATGGAGTAGAGGACGAGACTATTGAGAATTGAAGAGCTCAGTTAAGAGGCCAAGATGTTGGATGCTGAATGCTGAAGTTGGCAAAAATGGTGAAAGGGGGAGTAGTAAAGAATCCAGGTGCTAAAATAATTCAAGAATGCATACAAATGACCAGGAGGTGGGCAGATAATAGCACCAAAGATGGGTAGTGTAGTGGAATGGTATGAGGACATGCCCTTCCAAGGAGCTGGAGTTTGCTAAGGAGAAAACAGCCATGGGGAACAAAGAGGACACCTATTCTACTCTGATTTCCATAGAGCTTGAGGGAGAAAATAACTTCACTCAAGAGGGCTGCTGTGTTCTCAGAGAGGAGAGCCAAGTTTTGATTGGCAAGAGAAGGAGAAGTTCAGAGAAGGGGATGAAGGTATGGAGGTCTGTGTTCTAAGGATCACAGTGAAGTTTGGCAGGCCTGCAAGGGGTGGTTGATTGGGGCCAGATTAGGGGATCAATGGGAATAAATATGGGAATGAGCATCTAGGAAATAATGGATAACAGGGCATCTGATAGAGTTTTTAATTCTGAGGGGACTTTTATGTGTGTCAGGGATATGTTTTAATTACTATTCAGTTTATTGAAGTAGTAAGTTTAAATATCCTGTGTCTCCCAAGCCTAAAATCTCAATTTGCAAATATTGCTACTTTATTAATAAATCTGGAGTCCCTGGGTAGTGCCTAATGGTTAAGAACTCAGAAAGGTTGGCGGTTTGAGTCCCCCAGAGACGCCCTGGAAGAAAGGCCTGATAATCTACTTCTGCAAACCAGCCACTGAAAACCCTATGAAGCAACGTTCTACTCTGACTCACATGGGGTCACCATGAGTCAGAATTGACTCGACAGTAACTGTTTTTTAAAATTAATAAATCTAGTAATTTTTGTATAAAAATAAGACATTTTCTATTTGTTCTTTGATTAAACTTTATTAACCCATGGGCTTTACAGATTAAATCTCCCTTAATTACACCCCACTACTTCAGTACTTAATTGATCAAATTCCCGTACATTTTAAACCACGCTTTCAAATTTAATTTCGCTGATTCTCTTAAAGACACTAACCCCCCCAAACAAAGTAGTTTTTCAAATCTAATAAGCAAACATTTTCTAAACCTTTAAGCAACTCTTGGGAACCCAATAAAATAGATAAAAAATTTAAAATAGATTCTCCTACCTGTTTCAAACATTTTAAAATTGAAGCACACACGAAACTGTGGACTGATTATAAAACTTGTCATTACAAATAAACCTAACCAGCACCACAATACTAGAACCAAAACCAAGCCCGTTACCATTGAGTTGAATCTGACTCATAATAACCCTATAGGACAGAGTAGAACTGCCCCATAGGGTTTCCAAGGAGTGCCTGGTGGATTCAGACTGCTGACCTTTGGTTAGCAGCCAAGCTCTTAACCACTGGGCCACCAGGGCTCCCACAATACTATAACTCATAACCATAACCCATTTCTGTCGCATCAATTCCGCCTCATAACGATCCTATAGGATGGAGCAGAACTGCCCCACAGAGTTTCCAAGGCGGGCCTGGTGGATCTGAACTGCCGACCTTTTGGTTAGCAGCCGTAGCACTTAGCCGCTATACCACCAGGGTTTCCCCACAATACTATTTAAAACAAAACAAAACGAAACAAAAATTTTTTTTTTTTTTTTTTTTGGTATCAATACCACAGGTAGATTCCTTTATTCACCCCAAGCTTACAAATATACTCACCCAACCCATGGGCACAGAACCATTATCTCAGGCCACTTCACACTGAGACTCTGCAGATTGAGGTGCCCAGCACAGAGGTCCAGAGACTTCTAGATGATTCATCACGAGTTGGTGTTATTAGGCTGAATCTCTGTAGAAATAACTGAACTTTCCAAGCTTATGTCTTTTTTTTTGTAATAGAAGAATCTTTCCCAAGTTTTCACTGTCTGAGCAGAGCTAATGCGATGCTGCATCTCCTTTGAGATTGCAATAAATCTTTTTATTGTTTGGTTTGTAACGATGACATTTTGCTGTTGATCAAAACTTGACTGTAGTATGCACATAGTTTGGCTTGGTCGATACACGATATTTCCTATAAACGTCATTAAAAATGTGTACATGTCTTTCCTTTGGTGTGCCTCATGTGGCTCTGTACAGAACTATTACTTTCTTCCTAATGTCAAAGTGGTCACAACTTGACCAATGGGAACCCCCTTCAACTGCTTCCTTTATCCTTTAAAATGACCCTGGATATTTTTGGAAGCATATTGGCTTTCTGGAGACAACACGGTACTCCAAGTCCATCTTTAATTATCCTGGTTGCAAGATATTAACCAATTTTCAAGAATCCCCGATTACTTTTTCTGGAGAATTACATCTGAGATCAAAATCTGGGTGTTATGGACATGTGTTAGATCGCTCTACTTGGCACTGAGGGTGGGTGACACCAACAGCAACACCACTTTAAAGGCAGAGCCATAAAGATAGATTTTTTTTTTAAATGTCATGAACTCATGATACTGTTTGCAATTCAACTCCAACTTTACTGAGTCCATAAACTTACCTTGTTCAAATATAAAAGATTTTCAATTCTTTCTTGTCTTTATGAGATACCAGCTTCCCTTATTGCCACAATATACAACATTCTTTCACTCATTTTAACACACCATGTTAAACATGCTATATGTCATAGGATCGAACCACAGGCCCTGGATCAGACCCTGCGCCCCGCACCTCGGCCACGCTATGTGCCACCCCCCTTCTCCGTCATGATCCTTATTTTTCCCATCGACTTCCATTCTCCACCGTCTTTCTGACATCAGAACCTTGGACTTCCGGTGATGACTATAATTGTGAATCATTTGATTGAGGAATATCAGCTCACTGGGGTATGAATCAAATGGCTTTATTGTTCCAATAATTGCTACCAATTGTGCTCTTCAAACTGTCTGATTTCCTGCTTCGTAGCAGGCTTCCTTAATGATACACTATCCAAATCTGTAATTTGTCAGTTAACATCGGTTATTAAGACAGCTTCATTTTGGTTAAGACTCAATCTCATTGTTTTAAAATGTCACCCCCATATTTCACACAAAACTGCCCCCACCCCCTCAGAGCCCTACCCCCAATGTAGATTAGACTTGTGGTTCCAACTGCTTGAAGTGGGCGTATATGGGCTGATATCTTACATTTAACCTTTTGTAAAAGGATTTTTCATCTGGTAGGAAGGACTGAACGAGAAGAAAGATATTTTCTTAAATAACTGCTGTCTTCCTACTTGTGGGTCATAATGTGAACAGCCCGTGTTGGTGGTGGCCAAGTTCCTGTTCTCTGGTTAATTTCTCTGCTAATCTAGCTTGATTTTTTGGTGGTAGGAGGTAAACAGGACTGTGAGGCAAGATGAGATTAGTCCTGTAGATTTAGAACCCAAGGAAAGGTGGGTAAACAATTCATTTAAGGGTCTAGAGTGGTCAACTGGGAGTGACAGGAAAAGTCCTGAGAATCTGGTTAGTCTCAAGGTTGGAGGTGAGTGTATCGACCTGAAGTAAGGGCAAGAGCTTTAGGGGGCGGGTAGGGAAGGGTACAGCAAGACCATTGGTGCCCCAAGGGTGGCCAGCTTGGCACTCCAAGCATGGGGACCTTGACAGCAGCCTATCCTCAGGTCCAACCTTAACCCGGGGCAAGTTCTACCATCAAGTAGAGTAAACACATAGAGAAGGGCCTGCCTTTTTATTGTGTAATAAGCTCCCTTATGTGAACTTTTGCCCTCAGGTCTTTGGAAAAAACAGCTTGGGCACAGGTTTGGCTGGGGAGGTTGCCCAGGCCTGAGTTGACTGACATTTCCTGGGTAATCATGGATTGGTTGGGCTGCAATCCTACTAGGAAGGCCTTGCCTTGAAATTGACAAGAAATGGCTAACCCCACAGAACCGGGGGACCTCATGGTCAAGAGCCTTTGGACACAGGACCGTGCTGAGAACCTCCCAGACCCAGGCAAAGAAGCTGTAACACATCCAGTGGAGACAACGAATGGGCCCAGAGGCAGCAAAAACCCTGGTTGAGCTGAGATCTGTAACCTCAGTGGCGAAAGGCTGAAGTAGCCTACAGGGCAGAGAGGCAGCAGGGAAAGACCCAGAGGCAATGGCAAGGGGCCCTGGCCCAGAGGCTGGGAGAGAGGCCCAAGGCAGCTGCATGCGACCCTGTGCAGCAGTCTGTCCGCCAAGCCTTGGGCACCCTGTGGCAGGGGCTGCCCGCCAAGCCTTGGGTCCCCTGTGGCAGGGGCTACCCGCCAAGCCGTGGGCGCCCTGTGGCAGGGGTCGCCTGCAGAGTAGTTCTGTTTTCAGAGCTATTGTGATGCTGGCCTAGGGTTGGGGCTGGCCCAGGGCTATTCCGGGGCTGCTGGTTGAGAGGTAGACCAGTCAGCGATGGGAGCAGAGCAGGCCAAGAGGAGCTGCTGAGAGAGAGTGCGCAACAGCAGCAGCCATGACACACTTGCTGATACTGAAGTGGTGGTGTGAACTTGTCACCTGAAGTGTGGCACACCTGCTGACACCTGAGCCACAGCATAACCGCCCAGTGACGGAAGAGTGAACATCTGTTTTTGGGGAGGGTAAGTGGGTCTCCTTTGTGACATAAGCAGGTCCTTCTCCCACGGTGCAAAGTGGAGCAAGCATACAGGAATCTTCATCCTGCCTGGGCAGCTTCCAGAGCCCAGGGGGACCGGCTCAGCGCGGATCTGATCCTGTTCTTTGCCATCTGTTTTCTGAGTAATAAAATGGCTTTCACTTTGCCAGCACTGTGTAAATGTCTCGTGTGTGCAACTCCATCGGACTAGATGGGTGTAGCACCCATGAAGGGGTTTAATGCTACTGGCTGGGGTCCTCATTCTACTAGTCTCATCCCCGCTTAGATCTTAGGACTGCCTCTGGGGGAATCTGTGTGTGCACCGTACTTTTGTGGGGTTTAGCTGTTGAGATACAGATAGGGCAGACTCTGTGTGTGTGTGTGTGTAAGGAGCTTGCACTGTTGATCAATGGGAGAGTGAACAGTGTCTGACTACCATCTCTATACATCTCAGGGTCTTGATTTCATAATGCTTTCTCTAAAGTCTTTTCACAATGGGTTTAACAAAGTTCATTCAAACAGAGTACCAGAAACAAAAATTGTTTGTGAAGACACAGAACTTTTGGAGAATGTTTTACCAGACCTCTGGATTCATGCCTTGGCCAAGTCCCGAGAGCTGGTCAGGCTCTTTGGGTGGTAAACAACAGATTCCCTAAAGCTTTTTCAAGAAAAAGAGGGTTGTTTTAAGGCCTGGAACTGGGGCTGGCTGGACCTGGGGCAGCTCAGAGACAGGCAGGCTCAGGTTCCATCCTGGTCCATCTCGGTGCCTCTGGTTTTGTTCTGTGTGTTTTCCAAACATTATAAGCCCACTTCCTCCGTGCCTCATAACTTCAGCTGCTCACAGTCCAGCCTGGCTGCCCCACTTGTTTCTCTACTTCCTAAGTGGCCAGGTTCTGTCCCTGCTGCTAACATGCTCAGTCTCTTTCTACTCTTTAGTCCAGATTCCTGGGAGAAGGAATTTGATTATACAACCTATCTTTTCATGCCAGCATCCCTGGTCTGCCTGTTGATCAACACCCCTTGGATAAGGTGCATACTCTGACCTGATTGACTGTGAGGAGGGGAGTGAGCACCATGGACTCTCAGGCCTTGGAGGTAAGTGGCTGCCCCTTTCTTCCATGTTTCTGGATAAAGGGACCTCTGCAAGATGTCCTCTAGGAAAGCTAGGTCTCCTCGCCTTCTTGATGGACCTACTCTCTGTGGTCCCATCTAGTGAGAGAAAGGCACATGGCTGTGGTCTGACCTGGAAGGGGAAGGCTACAAGCTCAAGACAAAGACCTGAGACTCTCTCTCCTCCACATCTTTGGAAGGGATGTGAGAGAGCACTGAGCCCATCAGCCCGTACCTCTGCCTTCAGAGAGGCCCACCCCAAACCATCCCACTCTTAAACATTTACCTGAGCTCATCCCCCCAGAGGCTGGCCAAAGAGAGAGCCTTGGTGCTCTTCAGAGCAATGTTTCATCCCCTCACCATATGAACAAGACTCTTTCATGCCCAGCTCCCAACTTAGCTATTGGAAAATGGGAGATGGTTGGGTAGAGGGTGGGGAGGAGAAATGAGAAAGATGGGTGGTGGGTAATGAAGTCAGCTTCACTCCTTCAACAAATATTGAGATCCTAATAAGAGCCAACATTTATTGTGCACTTACTGTATTCCAGGGACTGTGCTACAAAGATTACCTCAGTTAACTTCACAACAATCCCATAAAGTCAATACTGTTAAGACTCCCTATTTATAAAAGGCGAAGAAACTTCATGAACTTGCTACATTTGTTGAGGGTGTACTCTGTGCCTCAGGAGCTTGTGAGGACCTTTGGGAAAATACTCCACCAACAGATAGTCCTATATAAGGAATCTATTAAAATTATGTGTAAAATGAAGGAACTGCAGGGGTTTCTCCTGAGGTGCTTTGGTTTTGTATTTGGCCTTAGAGAGAGAGAGAAGAGAGAGAACAATGTGATAATCTGAGTAAATGCCAGAGAGAAGGACCCAGCAGGTCTCCAGAGACCGTGGTTTGACCCTGTGAGCCTCATTCACTAGGCTAGTCCTTGATTATATCCATGACCCCTGGTAGAAGCTGAATATTGGTTCCACAGGGAGCCCCCAAACTCCATGGAGTCAATGATTTCCCTGAAGGACTTTTTTCTATGAGATTGATCATGGAAGAAAATATACCTACGGTTTCCTTGTCTTTCCACCCAAAGTTGATCTGAAAAATGCAAGATGATAATCCATATTTGGCGGGAGCCCAAGGCTTCAATTTGGGAGGGAGAAGAGGCCTTTCTTGTGGCATCCGCCAGGTGGCGCCAAATCTCCAACACAAGCAATACAACCATTCCGTGAGGGCCACAGCCTTATGATGGCCCTTGGAAGGTAGAGAGAGAAAGAAAAGAAATTGGCTCTTGTTTATATGTGGAGAAACTGAAATGGATGTAAATACATGCATTGATATGAGAACAGATTCAAAGTCATGTAACCAGCCCTGAACAAGAGAGTACACATAAATAATGCAATGCTGGGCCCAGGAAGAAGAGGCGTGGAGTGGGTGAAATTAGTCAGGGCTTAATTGTTGATTGGGTACTGCTGAATGAAGCAGGTGGACAAAGTAGTTTTAAATCTGGTTGTCGAGGGGAGCAATTCCCTGAGCAAGCACTGACTGGACCCACTCTGCAGTGGCAGGCGTTAGGTGCCCAGAGATGAAAGACTTAGCCCCTAGGTCAGAGGTAAGTGCAAAGCCCAAGGGGGCGAAGGCCCGGAAGCCTGAGCTGAGTACGGCTGTGAGAAGGTGGTGGAGGCTTAGGGCACACCATGTGCAAAGGCTCCCAAGCTAGCCTGCAAACTCTAGCTGCCCCACAATGTCTCCCCAGTCTCAGTGCCCTCTCACCAGTCTGCCACAGGCCTAGCTACCTGGGGTGCCAATGAACATGCCAACGCTGTTCTTTCTGGGAGTGGCTGTCAAAGCCAAAGTCTGCAGTGCTCAGGGAGCCAAGGGGGAGAAGGGATTCTTCCCCAAACCCATCCCGCCTCCAGCCCTGGGCCCCACACCTCCAAACCACTCTCAGGATGAGCTGTCAGGACTGGCTCCTAGCCCCTAATCACAGCGGCTCTCACCTTTCTCAGGCAGTTTTTGTTCTGGCACTAAGCCTTGCACCAAGAAGCTTCAAACGTTGCCATCATATTAATGACATTTTATTTTTAAAAAGACAAATTATACTTTAAAAATGTAATATCCACATTTCTTTTCTCTAGGAACTTGAACGGACAGCAGTGTCGCACAGAACGTGAACGAGAGGAAGTGACTGGTGGTGGGCTTTACACCAGGAGCAGGTATGGGTTGAGCGCTTTCCCCCGCAGATTCTTCATCTCCTCCAGCACCTTTTCTCCCGCCTTCTCAGGTAGCTGGGCTTGCTCTCTCACCTCTCTAAATATCAAAAACGTGACAAGGAACATGAGGACAATTAATAAAGTGCCCCTCTGCTGGGCCCAGTGCTGGCCGGGATACTCAGTGGAGTTTTTTATAAAAAAAGGTTTTAAACTATAATTATAGTGAAAAAATTCAGCTTGTAAGTCATGCACGCCTGGCTTCTGATCTTAGTTGCACTGGTTTCTTAGCATGGACAAGTCATCCCAACTTTTAGAGTCTCTGTTTCCTGTTGTATCAGAAAAAAAAAAAAAAAAAATCCAAACAAACCATTGCCGTCCAGTCATTTCCAAGTCCTGGTGACCTGATGTGTATCAGAGTAGAGCTGTGCTCTACAGGGTTTTCAATGGCTGGTTTTTCAGAAGTAGATCGACAGGTCTTTCTTCGTCTAAGTGGATCTGAACTGCCAACCTTTCAGGTACTAGCTGAGTGCTTAACTGTTAGTGCCACCCAGGGACTTTGCTGATGTATAAATGGTGCTGATTTCTATCTCCCAGCATTGTTGTGAAGGTAAAATGAGAAATCGCAGGCATTTAGAAGCATGTTGTCTTCTAAATGCTTCATCAGCATTAGTTGATTTTCCATTTTATGTATAAAACAGACACAATATCTCTAACCCCGACAATGACTCCAGAAGGCTGAGAGGGAGGGCTATGCACCTGGATTGCTGGGTGTGCAAGGCGGCTATTGGTTAGAACTTCAACCTAATGTGGAAATAAAATACGGCTGTCAATTAAGGGGTGAGAACAATTAGGGGCTGACAGGCAGGAAGTATCTGGGCTTCTTAGGGGTCAACTAGCCTTTTGGTGGGCTCAGGCCAAGGGTTAAGGTGAAGACAGAGACTTAACCGAGAAGTTTTTGTCAGGTTTACTACCATTCAAATATCTAAGAGGAAATGATGAATATATTTGGTTGAAAGGGCAGAAGTCTACAGACTGTGAGCTCAGCTGTATGATCTGCCTTGTAGAGTAGATAGAAGAATACAATATACAATGGCATGCTTCTATTAGTGGCCACTAGGAATGGGAGGGAGGGGGAAAGAGGGAGCTTTTGGCTAGGGGGCACTGAGTTTATGTTAATGGTGGTAGAATAATCTGGAAAAAAAATAGCGAGAATGGTTGCATGATGTGAACAATGTCATTAAATTATATATGTAAAAATTGAATTGGCGTATCTTGTGATGTATATATTTTCAACACAATAAAATATGGAAAAGACAAAACAAAAACTAAAAAAATTCCATGCTTCTAAAACATTTTCTAAAGAGGGTGAAATGTGAAGTCCTGGCAAATGCGACAGTTTGGGAAAACCAGAAATATCTGAAAATGGAGAATTAAAATGTTCCTTAATACAAGCAACTGAAAAAATGAGTTAGCACCACTTTAGAGAATCACGTCTAAAACTACACAGGTCACATCTGCCCTTAAAGGTATTAATGATTTGGAGAGACAGTGGTAATCTAAGGAGCATTCAATGATGTGTCCAGCAGCTACGGGCGATCTCAGTTTCTTGGACGTTTAAGGCTTTTCACAACATGGCTGCCCTTACTGGGTCTTGATGGGGCTGAAATCACTGTGGAGGCAGAAAAGAGTTTCTCAGATTAATTACAGCCACCAGGGGATAGCAGATAATTCTTTGCATCCGCAAGAATAAACGTTTGCCAGAAACCCAACGGATAGCAGTCTTCGTGGGGGAATTAAACACTGTTGAGGTGCTGTTCTCTTCTACCCCTGAATGTTTAAGCTCTGGCTGCGTGTGTGTCTGATGGTGGTGACGCTGTTGGCTTCTGGCTGTGGAGGCTGAAGGAGATGAGAAGAGGGACAAGGAAGAACAAAGAAGGCAAAACTGAATATAGGGTAATGCTTGTTATGAGTGAAGAGGATTTCAGAACCAAGTAACCTGTGAGAACAGTCTGTGGGATATCAACCTGTTGGAATACTCTGCAGCCAAAAAGATGATCATTCTCTTGACAATTTTGACACATGGAAAAATGTACATAAAATAATTTGAACTGCAAAGCAAGTGAACTCAGAATACCAGGGATATGCTGATGGCACATGTGTGAAATGCATGCAGACTCTGAAAAGCTGCAAAAATTGGAAGACAATTTGGTGTGCAGAAAATGTGTAGAGTTTGTTCTGTGGTAGTTTATTTTATTTTTATTTTTGTAAAGTAGTTGAAATTCATTTAAAAAAGGAAAAGAATGACACACTCCTTTGGGTGAATATATAAAGTAGTACTTCTATTTCATTTAATAATAATTTAATAATCAAGCGGCATTTAAAAGTAGCTCCGTAGTAAAAAAAGGTGAAAAAGCACTTCAGGTGCAAACGTATACACAGTATTGGACATAACCCTGCTCACAGGGCGAGCTGTTCTATGTTCGGGGTAATTTTTGAAACGGAAAATAAAGGGGGGTGGTATTTAAAACTCTTAGTCAACCATTTGAAACTTGAAACAAAAGACCAAGTGGATCCCATTGCTGAGGTGTAAGAGGTACTGGGTGCTATGCAGTTTAACAGGATATTTTATTGAATTAATTAACTGATCAAAGCAGATGCTCACTGAAATACCATTAACATTTTTCATTCCCTAAACCCTTTGCATGGAGCCCTGGTGGCACAGTGGTTAAAGAACTCAGCTGCTAACCAAAAGGTCAGCAGTTTGAATCCACCAGCGGCTCCTTGGAAATCCTGTGGGGCAGTTCCACTCTGTCCTATAGGGTCACTGTGAGTTGGAATTCACTCAATGGCAATGGGTTTAGTTTTTTTTATTAACTCTCTTTTGCCAGAAACTGCTAACTTTTGAGAAGTCTTGGTTGCTGTGGGCCTCTGAAATTATCACAGGCAAGCCAAGAAACCCCATCCTACTCCAGGATACTGGGCATTTCTTTCAGAAAAGGTGATGCCCCTACCCCAAAAACAAAAAACACCCTAAACAAAATTAGAAGACAAGCTGAGAAAACAAATTTGCAACCTATATAAGAAAAGGTAGTTATCCTTAATATATGAAGCACTCTTACAAATAAATAATAAACACTTAATATAAAATAGGCAAAAAGACCAAAAGTCCTCTCACAAAAGAAGAAAAATAGCTAGTAAGCACAGGAGACTTTAATAGCACTAGCAGTAAAGAAATGAAAATTAAAACAATAAGATAGTCATCTTTTTATCACATTGGTAAAAAGAAAAAAAAAAAAAAAAAGATACTAGTCCATGTTGTCCAGGTGTTTGAATTGCAGGCACTCTTTTTTGTTTTTCCAATTTTACTTATTTTGTTGTTGAGAATATACACAGCAAAACACACACCAATTCAACAGTTTTTACATGTACAATTTAGTGACATTGATTACATTCTTCGAGTTGTGCAACCATTCTCACCCTCCTTTTCTGAGTTTTTTCTCTCCAATTAGCATAAACTCACTGTCCACTAAGATTCTTATCTAATCCATCGAGTTGCTGTTATTGATTTGATCCCATATAACCCATTGCTGCTGAGTCAATTCTAACTCATAGCAATATCATACAGATAATTCTTAAAAGAGCATAATGCTCAAGGTGGACATTTTTCACTAGTTAAAGATAAACCATTGTTTGGTTTTAAGAGGACTTCAGAGGATATTTTTGGTTTAAGGTTTAAAGATTACCTCAGGGCAATGGTTTCAGGGGTTCATGAAGCCTCCATGGCTCCAGAAAGTCTGGAGTCCATGAGAATTTGAAATTCTGCAATTTTCCCCTTTTGATCAGGATTCTTCTGTAGAATCTTTGACTAAAATGTTCAGTAATGGTAGTCGGGCACCATCCAGTTCTTCTGGTCTCTTGGCAAAGTTGGCAGTTGTTCTTGGAGGCAGTTAGCTACCACTGAATGCAGGCGCCCTTGACCTGCTGGTACCTTGTTGTACTTTCTGGATGGCAATTTAGCAATCTGTCTTAAAACCTTAAAATGCACATTGATTTAGCATTTATGTTTTTATCTGGTAAGCTTTGCAGAAAATTCTGGCACAAAGATGTTTGCTGAAGCATTACTTATAATAGCAAAACACTGAAAAGAATCTATGTGCCCAATCACAGGGGTTGGTTAAATAAGTTATGGTACATCTACACAGTGAAATACAATGATATTTATATTTATAAATGCATATATATGATATATTGTTAAATACAGAAAACAAAAAAGTTTATTATGATTTATTTTTTGTTATGTGTGTATACATATGTATATAAAAATGTTTAGAAGGCCATATATCAAAACGTAAAAGTTACTACCACTTGAACCACAGCCTCCACCAGCCTGAGCCCAGAAGAACCAGATGGTGCCTGGCCATCATCTCCAAATGCTCTGACAGGGATCATGATAGAGAGTTCCAGACAGAGCAAGAGAAAAATGTAGAACAGAATTCAAATTCGCACACAAAAAACCAGAATTACTGGTCTGAAAGAGACTGGAGGAACCCCCAAGACTATGGTCCCAGATACCCCACTAACTCAGAACTGACGCCACTCCCGAAGTCCACCTTTCAGCCAAAGATTGACAGGCCTATGAAGCAAACAATAACACATGTGAGGAACGTGCTTCTCAGTTCAATCGTGTATACGAGACCAAGTGGGCAACACCTGCCCAAAAGCAAAGACAAGAAGGCCGGAAGAGACCAGAAGGCTGGATGAATGGACGCGGAGAACCCAGGGTAGAAAAGGAAAGGGGGAGAATACTGAACATTGCAGGGATTGCAACCAATTTCACAAACAATTTGTGTATAAAATTTTTTTTTATTGTACTTTAGATGAAGGTTTACAGAGCAAATTAGTTTCTCATTGACCATTAATACACATCATTTTTGACATTGGTTGACAACCCCACGACATGGACATATCAACATTCTCCCCTTCTCGACCTTGGGGTTCCCCGTTACCAGCTTTGCTGTCCTCTCCTGCCTTCTCATCCTTGCCCATGGGTTAGTGTGCCCATTTAGTCTTGTTTTGTTTTATGGGTCTGTCTAATCTTTGGCTGAACAATGAACCTCAGGAGTGACTTCAGTATGAAGTTAAAAGAGTGTCTGGGGGCCATACTCTCAGGCTTTCTCCAGTCTCTGTCATACCAGTAAGTCTGGTCTTTTTGTGTGTGTAAGTTACAATTTCTACATTTTTCTCCAGCTCTGTCTGGGACCCTCTATTGTGATCCCTGTCAGAGCAGTTGGTGGTGTGTGTATAAATTTTTGAACGAGAAACTAATTTGTGCTGTAAACTTTCACCTAAAACATAATAAAATAAAATGAAAATGTAAAAGTTACTTCCCTTGGGTAGTAGGATTATTTTTATTTTATTCTTTATATTTTTCTGTGTATTTTGATTTTTTTTATCAATAAAAAGGCATTTTCTTTTAAACAAGAAAGTTAAAAAAAAACTAAACTGTTTCAAACTTACAAAACATATAAACTATAGGTGGTTATTTAAATTACAACAGGAGTCTTAAAAAACCAGTCTTTTTCATGACTGTGAAGGTGTTTGCTTAGCTAGTTAGCCACCTGCTGGAGCAGCGAAGGAAAGAAGTAACATTTGCTGACCACCTGGTTCACACCAAGCAACTCGCTAAACGCTTTCACATCTGGCATCTCATTTAATCCTCACAACCACCTTGTGAAAGAGGTTTTATTGTCTGCATTTTACAAATCAGGCAAGAGAGGCCCAGGAAAGAGAACTAACTTGGTTCAAGGTCTCAGATATGATAAATGGTGGAGCTGGGATTCAGCCACAGGTCTCGTCTGGCTCCAGAGTCTGGGTTCCTTATGCTGAATGAAACCCAGTCAGCTATTAATAAGAAATAGACACATCTCTGTTTTATAAGAAATTAAATTATAAGCAAATGGAAAAATTGGATTCAGGGTTTAAAAGTTCACTTGCTAATAACAGTTGAAGAGGCACGATGTGCATAAAATGAAAAAATACATATATCTAAATATCATATATCTAAATATCTACAGCATCAGAAACGTGTCTGTCTCTACACCTGAGATATTTAGATTCAGACAACACAACCGTTTTGTACTTTATGTAGGACAAATTTTATCCAAGCTTACCTCCTAACAAGGCACAAAAACATTCACTTACTTCTCCTTCTTGGAGTCTTTGTGGTCCAACATTGGGAATTCCACCTGAATCATTTCTGGAGTCAACATAATGTCTATATCCTGTTCACAGAACTCACTGAAAAAGAATAAGATGTTTAGCTGAAACTGTTTTCCCTTTCCAAAGTAAAAATAGAATGAAATATTGTGATCATTTTAGAGTTACTCAGTTCATATGGCTTTCAACTGTTGTCCCATCTATTTTTGTTGAGTCTAAAAGCAAAGAGAAGTAGAAGCTGATAAATTGCTTTTGACCAACAAATGATAGTAGGAGTAACCATTTATAACCAGAGAATAAAAAGCAGTTTTTAAAAATGGGGTTACAGAATTTACATTCTTTTCAAGTGCACATGGAACATTTACCAAAATTCACCAGGTCTGTGGCCCTAAAGCAAGCCTGAATGATTCTCAAAGGCTGAAATCATTCAGAGCATGTTCTCTGACCACAATGGAATTAGGGTAGAAATCAACAGCAAAATAGATAAAACTAGAAAATCCACAACTTCTTTTAATTTAAGCCATATACTTCTAAACGATGTATGGGTCAAAGGAGAAAGCACAATGGAAATTAAAAACAAACAAAAGCATGCTGCCAAGAGCAATGCAGGGGCATTTCCATCCCTAGACTAGCCAGCCCTGCTGTGCTAAACACGATGGACAACATGGTCAAGTACAAACCAGTTCTTCTGGGCTGGCCTAGTATGGAAGACACAGGTACCTCCTCAAACAATCCACAGTACAAGTCAGCCTGTGACAAGTACCCACTGAATGAGGCTTTCAGGGTATAAATCAGGAACAGATGAGATGGTTGGGAGGAGGCAGGATTTTAGTTGGGTATAAAGGAGGGCATGAGTTTATTATATGGATGGTTGTTTTCGGCATAAAGAGCTTTAAAAAGCTCTCAGCACTCAAGAAAAGAAGAAGGTTTCAGCAGATTTATATGTCTTTTCCTTTAGAAAAATCTGCACTGAAGAACCACGGACATGCTGGGCCGTAAATACAGAAGAGGATTGAAAGTATCTAGAGACCACGCCCCATGCGTTTGCATATTTTGCACAATTCAAATATATACATTTGTTGAAGAACACACACACCCACCAGTTTTGGAGCAGAGAATAAATCAGCCTAAAAAAATCACTCTTTCTAGTAATTTAACTGAATATGAATCTCAAGCACATATGAGAGCAGTACTCAATGTTCTTTTAATCAGTTTTTAAAAATTAATTTAATATTTATGAAACATATATATAAGCGTGGTGAAACCAAGCTCTTCTGTTGAGTCACACACTCATACTTTATGACTGTTGGCAGTATTGCCTTTGCTGAAGTCTTGTGACTCATTCTGGGAGAGGATGACTTCTGGAACACCCACGAAGTGTGCTGCCTTTGACAGCAGACAGGCTTGTCCTGAACTCAGCACTTCGGTGAAAGTCATCTGGCTCTCGTGTCCAGGATCAGTTTATTGAACTGCTCAGGCTGCCTGGGTGCTGTGTGAACCTTCTCCTCCTCCCTCAGGGCCTGCCTCACTTCCTCCCACCACTTGCTCAGTGTATTAAGGAGGTGGGTTAAGGGACAAAGAAGTTTCTCCCTCTTTCAAGTCATTGCTTGAGGTAAGTATCCCAGATTTGTAGGTTGCTCTTTTTTTTTTTTTCCTGCAACATGAAGTCCTTTAGAGCTCTCAGTTATTTTTTTTTTTTTATCTTTTTGTGGTTCTTCTATCCCCTAGAGCAGGAATGGGTAAGCTTTTTCTGTAAAGGGTCAGATAGTAAATATTTTAGGTTTTGTGGGCCATATGGTCTCTATTGCAACTACCCAACTCTGCCACTGTAGTGTGAAAGGACACACAGGAAATACATATATGAATGGGCATGGCTGTGTTCCAATAAAACTTTATTTACAAAAACAGGAGGCAGGGCAGATTTGGTTGCAGAGCCTTTGTTGTTTGGTGATTAAAGCTGAGTCACTGCTTGTATGGGTTCCAGTTGGAGGAAAGGGGGAGAGACAGTGTGGAGGCGCCACACTCACTGTAAGGCCCTTGACCCCAGTGGTAGAATGCTCACATTCCATTGACACCTAGTGAAATGGCCAGCTTAATTGCAGGGGAGGCTGGGAAACTTAGTCCCTAGTTTCAACAACTCTATTACAATGGCAACGGTCTTTTTTTTTTTTTTAATTATTATTTTAGAAGAAGAGAAAAATAGTTTTTTTTTTTGATAGCAGTTTCCACCACACTCAGTTAAAGAGAAATGCTTCCAAGATCTATAATTATTGATACTTTTCCTGGCAAAAAAAGGCTTCAGAGTTTGGAATTACCAACAGGAACACTTTGCTCAGCAGTGATACATAAACTGAGATGGTCATAGCAATTTTGTGTTCAGGAAATACCCATGAAAAGTGCAAAAAGTTGTTTAATCCTCTAAGACTGAAAGCAAACTTTTACTGAGCACCTGCTATATGCGCATTACTATGCTGGTGCTTTGCAAACATTATTTCCTCATTAGCAGTTTCCTTATTTCTAAAGTATGAATAATGAGACCTCATTGTAGGGGTTAAATGAGACAATAATAGCAAAGCACTGTGCCTGGTACACATTAAAAAACCAAAAAACTAAACCCATTGCCATTGAGTTGATTCCAACTCATAGCAACCCTATAGGACAGGATAGAACTGCCCCATAGAGTTTTCAAGGAGCGCCTGGTAGATGTGAACTGCTCACATTTTGGTTAGCAGCCACAGCACTTAACCACTACACCACCAGGGTTTCCTGGTACACATCAGTGCTCAATCAATGTTAGCTGTCATTATAACCATCCTCACATTACCATTATCTCCTTTAATTCTGACAACCCTCTATGAAGTGGGTGCTATTTTATTCCCATGTGAAAGATGAGGAAAGTGGTGACAATGGTCTGCACATGAGTGCTGAATGAAGGAAGTGCTGACTATGTTTTGGTCTGCTGAACGTCTCCCTAGCGGGCACTGCCAGAGGGAACTTACTTCTCTGGCCCTGAAGGAAATGTGTATTGTGTTGTCCTGGCTGTGGTACTCTTGGGAATGTCCCCATGCAGTATCTTGAGTGGAAGGCACTCAACTTTCCTTTTCAGATCTGGACTCAAGTCCCTAGCGAAGTATAACTACATGTGGGAAGGGCTTAGAATAACTAGATATTTAAGCCTCAGACATTTAGGATTTCACTAATTATTTACCTGTAAAACTGCACTGAAAGTATTAGTATATGTTTGCAAAAGAAAATTATAGAAACAGTAATCAACTAACACCCATTTTTGAGGATATAAAATGTGAAACATGGTCTAGTGTGCGAGGTAATAAAGCATTTCCTGTGATCACATACATCTAATTTAACATGGCAGTGATAAATTGTTATCAGCACTCAAGTCATCAGAATTTCTTTGCTGCCATCACAACTGATTGTATAATTTAATGAAGTCCACGTTATCATTTTTTTCTTTTATAGATCCTGCTTTTGGTGCTGTATCTAAAAAGTCATTGCCAAATCTAAGCTCATCCAGATTTTCTCCTATATTATCTTCTGTCATTACTGTCAGGTGTGTTGAGTCGGCTCTGACTCATAGCGACCTTATTATGTACAACAGAACCAAAAGTTGCCTGATCCTGCGCCATCCTCACAATCGTTGTTTCTATGTTTGAGTGCATTGTTGCAGCCACTGTGTCAATCCATCTTGTTGAGGGTCGTCTTCTTTTTTGCTGACCCTCTACTTTACCAAACATAACGTCCTTCTCAAGCTATCGGCCCCTCCTGATGATGTGTCCAAAGTAAGCGAGATGAAGTCTCGCCATCCTTGCTTCTAAGGAGTATTCTGACTGTATTTCTGACTGACTGTTGTCTTCTAGAAGTTGTTTTGCATCTCACATTTAGGCCTATGATCCATTTTGAGTTAATTTTTATGAAAGGTCTAAGATCAAATGTCTAGCTTCATTTTTTTTACACGTGGATATCTAGTTTTTCCAGCACCATTTGTTGAAAAGACTGTCTTTTCTCCATTGACTTGCCTTTAGTCATTTGTCGGAGATCAGTTAACACCATCTGTGTGGGTCTATATCTGGGCTCTCTGTTCTGTTCCATTGATTTACTTGTGTATTCTTTGACCAATACTACACTTTCTAGATCACTGTACTTTATACTAAATCTTAAAGTTGGGTACTGTCAGTCCTCCAACGCTGTTCTTCAGTATTGTGCTGGCTATTCTGGGTCTTTTTTCTTTTCATACAAACTTAGGATCATTTTGCTGATGTTTACAAAATAGCTTGCTGGAATTTTGAATGGGATTGCATTGAAACTATTGATCAAATTGGGAAGAATTGACATTTCAATAATATCAAGTCTTTCTATCCATGAACATGAAATATCTCTCCATTTATTTAGATCTTCTTTGATTTCTTCATCAGAATTTTGTAGTTTTCCTTGTATAGATCTTGTACATATTTTGTTAGCTTTATGCCTAAGTATTTCTCTTTTTTTTGGTGCTAATGTAAAGAGTTTTGTGTTTTTAATTTCAAGTTCCAATTGTTCATTTCTGGTAAACAGGAAAGCAAATGACTTCTGTATCTTAACCTTGCATTCTGTAACCTTGCTGTAACACTTATTAGTTCCAGGAGAATTTTTGTCACTTCTTTGGGATTTTTCAACATAGACAATCACATTCTCTGACAACAAAGACAGTTTTATTTCTTCCTTCCCAATCTATATACCTTGTATTTCCTTTTCTTGCTTAATTGCAGTAGTTAGGATTTTCAGTACGATGTCAAACAGGAGTGGTGAGAGGGGATGTTCTTGTCTTGTTCTCAAATTTTGGGGGAAAACATCTAGTTTCTCACCATTAAGTACGATTTTAGCTGTAGGTTTTTTGTAGGTGTTCTTTATCAAGTTGAGGAAGTTTCCCTCAATTCCTAATTGCTGAGAGTTTTTATCATGAGTGGGTATTGAATTTTGTCAAGTGCTTTTCTTGCATCTATTGATATAATCATATCATTTTTCTTTTTAGCCTGTTGACATGATGGATTACATAAATTGATTTTTGAATGTCGAATCAGCCCTGCATTAAAAAAAAAAAAACTGCATACATACACTTAATTGTGGTGTATAATTCTTTTTATACATTGTTGGATTCTATTTGCTTATATTTTGTTGAGGATTTTTACATCTATGTTCATGAGACATATTGGTCTGTAATTATCCTTCCTTAGTAATGTTTTTGCCTGGTTTGGGTATTAGAATAATGCTGGCTTCATAGAATGAGTTGGAAATGTTGATTGTAGAATATGAAAGCTTAGATTTTTTTAAGAATGAAGATATATTTGAATAGTGGGAATAGTAAGTGCAAATCGGCATGCCAAAGAAAATTTTGGCAAATCAGGATGCCAAAGAAACAGCCAGTTAGAAAAATATATTGATAAATACAGTTCCTATAATATTTTTGCAAGTGATAGGAGTTAAATAATGAGAGTTTCATTTGTGAGGTAAACATTTTCAGAAAGACCATGTATAGGAACGATTCATCCCAGAATCATTTCTCAAATAAAAACAAAGGCATCCATCTTACAAAAGACATGCAGCTATACTTGAGAACACTTCTTCATCGCTTCAAGGCAAAGTGATACCTGGCAGCTGCCACCTGTGCAGGAGTCAGAATCACATGCAGGAACAATCAGGCAGACCCTGGACTGGGGACTTAGCCTGCTCAGTGAACAGAGATGAAACCCTTTATGCAAATATTTAACTCCAGTCAAACAGAAATGTGCAGGGACATTCAAAAAACCATTGTTTTTAATTTAGTTTTTGGTGAAATGGCTAAGCCAACTGTATGTGTTTTCAGCTTCTCACCATCCCCTCCTCAAAGTTTCCTCAGTCTCCCTAGTGGACCAGGAATCTTCCATTTCCACTTTTGCTCCTGCCACTCAAAGGCTCTGAGTAGCTTATACTGAGTTATAGGTGAGACTCAAAGTGTTCTCTGCCCTGAGATATTTGTAGTTTGATTAGAACAAAGTCCAAAGGTGAAGGAATGGCTCTTCAGTGATAGGCGTTCGGGAAATAGAGAGTAGAGAGAGCTTTTTGGAGCCAAGGGTCTTCTTGATGTGCCTGAAATCTTGTTGCATCGGACTGGTGGCCCTCTGAGCCACACTCCAGCTCTGCCAGTCAGAGACGCAGTATCACATCCAAGTGTTCTTTCACATTCCCCAAAGGTATTAAAAAAATCGAAGGTGGAGCTCTGCCTCAGTTTAAAAATGTCAGAAATATTAATTCATCTAGGAAACCTCTTGGGACATGACTATCTCTTCATTTGATATTTTGGACATATAACCGCATATCTTCTCTCTTTCTTAATTTCTCACATTGTTACTATCGTGTGATATGACATTTATTCCAAAAAGAGTCACTGCTTGCCTACCATGTACCAGATACTGGCAAGGGGTTTGGGACATCAAGGATTCAAGGAATAATAATAGCTTTCAATTATCAAGACCTTATGTGCTAGTCATCTGACAAAACACTGTATCAGTATGCATTGCTCAACATTCCCCACTTTGAGCTCCTGGAGGGGAGATCAGACACCAAAACATTTTAGACCTCAGCGTCTCTCTATCCCCTACCATGAATTTAACATGCTTTATCTAGTTAGTGGCATGGAGTCCCTGGATAGTGCAAATGGTTAACGTGCTCTGCTGCTAACCCAGAGATTGGTAGTTCAAGCCCACCCAGAGGTGCGTCGGAAGAAAGGCCTATTTCCCCAAAACCAGCCATTGAAAACCTTATGGAGCTTAGTTCTACTCTGACACACATGGGGTCACCACGAGTTTAAGTTGACTCGATGGCAACTGATACTGGTTAGTTAGTGGTATGGCTGGGTGTTGGCCTTCTCTTCTTATCTGGTTTTAGGCTCAGGCACTGTGTGCTCCTCTGAAATCCCTCACAGCACCTACCATATTTTTGGGAAACAGATAACATTAGAGACCAAAGGCAAAAAAGTACCGTTCCATGATTTCCAGTCTGTCTTCTTCTGGTAAGCCATGCACAACAGCAGGGACATCTACAGGAAGCATAACTGTGTTGAAGGAATCACAGCTGTGGAAAATCACACGAGCGGCCAAAGATGAATGATCACATTGGTAGTTTGGAGGTCTTTATATTATTTCCCAAAGCATTTTTACTTTACCACTTGGTTAGGCCTCTACCACTCTGTCCTCTCTCCCTCCCGAAAACCCACTGATATTTTCCAGAGGCAAAGGCTGGTGGTGGGATAGGCCTCCAGAAAACTCAGGAGAATGTTGTCAAATACAATGTTTTCCAGAGTTAGGAAATGGAATAAAACATAGAATCAGAATTTTTGAGTTGGTAGGGTCTGAAGTTACACCAGTTCTTTGAGGGGTAGGTAGTTAGATAGTTCACTTCTTGTACTTAATTTTTTTTCCCTACGTTTGTGTCCTTCCTTAGTCATTCTATTCAGTTTCAAACATTCCTTCCCTCCTCTTATGTATTGCTTCGTATTACAAGTTTAGAGCTTTATATAAAAATTCCTGGGTACTGATGACATTAAAATAATTTAGACAGAAAAATATATTGTTATTTTAAACGTTGGCAGCAGATTTTGTATCACGACGGTGGAACAAGCACTTACTTTATGTCTCAACTCCTTCCTTATTAACCTTTCAAATTATATTAAAGGGAAAAAAAATGGGCCTACAACAGCAAAGAAAACAGGAGAAAGGACATCAGTGAATCAAAGGTCTCAGTAATTTTCAGGAAGAAATCTCTGAAAGCTGGGAAGAGTGTTGTCTCAAGAAAAAGAGCCAAGAAAGAGGCGCTTAGGAGACACACATAAAAGGCTGCAGCAGAGGGAGAAGGGGGCTGATGTCCTGGCAGACCCCAGAGAAGCTCTGGGCTGTGGGTAAGGCTGGAGGCAGGAGTGGAAAACCAGGGGATTCACTGAAGATTCCTGGGTGTACACATATGCCTTCAGGATAGGCCTCTTGTCCATGTTTTACTTTTGTGCAAAAATGTACCTGCTTGCCAAGTATAGAAGACTGGTTGAATAAAAACAATGGTACATAGTTTTTATAGCTGTAAATAAAGAACGAGGTGGATCTCTATAAACTGATATGAAGTAATTTTCAAGAGACATTAAGTGAAAAATGTGAAGTGCAGAGGAACATATAGTGGTGCCACTTGTTGGATAAGAAAGAAGAGAAAATAAGGAAAATACATATATTCTGCTTAGCATCACAAATAGAAATACACAGCGACCCCATAGGACAGAGTAGAACTGCCCCCCAGGGTTTCCAAGGAGCAATTGGTGGATTACGAACTGCTGACCTTGTGGTTAGCAGACAAACTCTTAACCACTGTGCCACCAAGGCTCCAAATAGAAACATAAAAAAAAAAAAAAAAAAAAAATAGCAAGGATAAATTAGAAGACCAGGCTGGTTATCAACAAGGGGTGGAAGAAATATGAGAGGAAGTGACACTTCTTTGAGTATAACTTTTTGTGTAGTTTAAACTTTGGAAAACATGGTAAAGTTCCTGTTATTCAAAAAATAAAATTAAATCAATAACAAAAGGGAAGGAAACAAAAAAAAGAAACATAATATTTCACATAAATTTTACAATTATACTAAAAGGAAAAAAGAAAGAAAGAAACCAAGTAATTTGTAAACACAGTATTTGACTATATATACCCCACAGTGTTGGATTAGGGGAGGAGGAGAATTGCAAACAAATCCTGAACTCCATTTTGCTTGTTTAATGTAGTGGTTATGGGTGAAGGAATTCTGAAATTATTTTAGCTGCATTATAGAATTGAGCAAGTGGGTAAATGTGTTAGGAGCCAGGGTTCTCACGGTGGAAAAAGGGACATACAAATAGGAAATGGGAGAAGGAAAACAATAACCTTATGGGGATGAAGCCCTGGTGATGCAGTGGTTAAGAGCTCTGGCTGCTAACTTAAAGGTCGGCAGTTCGAATCCACCAGCCGCTCCTTGGAACTGCTATGGGGCAGTTCTGCTCTGTCTTATAGGGTCGCAATGAGTTGGAACCGACTCGACGGCACCTAACAACAACAACAACAATGGGGATGGAAAGGAATTGGAGGTATTGAGTATGAATCCCTGATTTTTTTGTATACATACGTGCATTTATGTGCACATGTGTATGTACATATGTGCATATACGTATGTGTTTATGCATTTTTACATGTATGTGTAGATATATGTGCCATTGTTATTGTTGTCAGGTGCCATTGAATTGGTTCTGACTCACAGCGACCCTACTATGTACAACAGAACGAAACACTGTCCGATCCCATGCCATCCTCACAATTGTTGATATGTTTGAGCCCATTGTTGCAGCCACTGTGTCAATCCATCTCATTGGGTGTTTTCCTCTTTCGCTCACCCTCTACTTTACCAAGCACGATGTCCTTCTCCAGGGACTGGTCCCTCCTGATAACATGTCCAAAGTACATGAGATGAAGTCTCGCCATCCTTGTTCTAAGGAGCATTCTGGCTGTTCTTCTTCAAAGAGAGATTTGTTCATTCTTCTGGCAGTCCTTGGTATATTCAATATTCTTCGCTAACACCATAATTCAACAGCATCAATTCTTCGGTCTTCCTTACTCACTGCCGGCTTTTTGCAAGCATATGTGCACATACAGGTATATATTTCCTGGCTTGTGTATAGTGACGTGTGCACCTAGCACCCAGATCTTAGTCTTTAATACATTTCCCCATTAAAAGAGACTGGGCTTCTTGGAGAGAAGGCTGATTCTAGGGTGGGGTAGGGTAGCTATAAGATAAACGTGGAATATTTTGTTATGCCAGAAAGTAAGAAAGTGCTCAAACAATGAAGGGTTATGTCAGATCGAAGCCGTCAGCTAATAGGTTCTTGTCAAGCAGACTAGTAAATTGAAGTCAGCCAGACGCAGGGTTGGAAGAACAGAAAGGCTTATTCACAGTTTGTAAACTGGGAGGCAGGCAGGCAGGGTCTCCTGACCTAAGGCTAGCTCAGCTTAACCAGGGTAGATTCGCTCCTTTTATAGAGAGGGACATACCTATGCACGAGCAGAGAGGGGAGGATCTTCAATCTTGTGATGCAGGCACAGTCTGCGTAATTTTTGTGAATGAGCTTTTGCACACGGCTCTAAAGATATTGTGCACAGCTCTAAAAAAATGGCGACGGCTCCCACTGCCACCCCAGGAAGGTCATATATTGGGTAAATTTGGAGTTAGTGCGCCTGCCCCTCTGCTTCCTGCTAGGAGAAGAGAAGAAACCTAGGGAACCAGCCAATCATGGTGAAGTGCTGTAAAGGTTGTAACAAAAACGTAGCAAGAGTAGACTTTTCTGAAGAATATGGGATACCTTTAATAACCTTGGAAACCCTGGTGGCCTAGTGGTTAAGTGCTATGGCTGCTAACCAAAAGGTCGGCAGTTTGAATCTGCCAGGCGCTCCTTGGAAACTCTGTGGGGCAGTTCTACTCTGTCCTATAGGGTCACTATGAGGTGGAATCATGGGTTTGGTTTTTTTTTTTTTAATAACCTTTTCATGGCTGCCTGCTTCAAGATGACACAGGAGCCACCCTAAAGGAGGGTGGTTGCAGGAGCACTCACGTGGGGATCAGAGTCCAGTTCTGCTGTGGTGAGAAGAGACCTGCTATGGATTGAAGTGTGCCCCCCAAAAAGGTATGTTGAAGTCCTAACCCCTGTACCTGTGAACGTGACCTTGTTTGGAAATAGAGTTTATCTTTTGCTATCAGTTAGCATGAGGTCATACCCAGGAGTAGAGCAGGCCCTAATCCCTTCCGAGTGGTGCCTTAGGAAAGGGGAGAACAGACTTGAAGACAGAGTCTCGTAGGGGGAAGATGCCACGCAAAGATACAGCTACAGACAGCAAAGGAACACCAAGGACTGCCGGGAGCCACCCGAAGACAGGAGAGAGGCATGGAACAGTTCCTCTCACAGATCCCTCAGGAGGAATCAACTTGGCTTATACCTTGATTTGGACTTCAAGCCTCCAAAACTGTGAGAGAGTAAGTTTCTGTTCTTTAGAGTCCCCACTTTGTGGTATCTTGTGATGGCAGCCCTAGGGGACTAAGACAAGAGCCTGTCAATCTGGGCCTCCATTTCTTCTCCTTATAAAGGACAGAGGTTTGACTGGGTGATTGCTTTTGTCCCTAGAAGCCTGGGCTTCCATCTGAGACAACATTTGTCTCCATGCTCTGAGAAAGGCACCTAGAGGTCACCCAGAAACCTCTGTGAAGGCAGGACTGTTCCTGTATCAAGTGGAGATTGTGCCATCCAGAAGGTTAGTGCTTTTTACTGACTTTATGACAAAGAATGTTGTTGAAACTCCACCGAAACTTTAGAACATGTGTGATCAGAGGATTTCTCCTGAGAAGAGGACGGAGGTGTTGAAAGGCTTGCCCACTTTCCAGAGACTAGGCTGCTCTGGGGAGATGGAATGGCAACAACCAAGACAATGTAGAGTTCTTCATGAAATAACATTTATCCAATTTTTAAATTTTGAGACCATGTTCCTCTTACCTTTTTTGTGTGTTTTAATGTATTCTTTTAAAAATGAGATGTGGAGAATGAAATCCTGATGCATGCCACAACGTGGATGGGCCTTGAAAACATCATGCTGAGTGAAATACCTCAGTGGCAAAAGGACAAATACTGTATGATCTTACTTATATGAAATAAGCAAATATACAGAAAGCAAAGATTATTAATGATTACCAGGGGTGAGAAGGAGGGGAAAAGGGAGAGTTTTTGTTTGGCGGCACTGTTAATGGTGGTGGGACTTGGGAAAAGGATAGTGATCATGGTGGCACAACATGGAAAACGTAATCCATGGCATCGAATTGTAAATGCGGAAGTTGCCCTGGTGAATGTTTTGGTGTGTATATTGTCACCACGAAAAAAAACAAAAAAACAAAGGAAAATGAGAAATGGCGGCAACAGTAGGTGGTGGGTTTTTTAAATGTTTGTTTTACTCTAATGTCCTTACTTGACAAAGTAAAACTCTGACCCTAAATCAGATCCCAAAACCCTTTTGGGAATTGGACTCATCTATAAAGTCTGAAAGTCTGAGAGTTACTGGGTTAGATGGTCTCTTTAGATGTTGTTGGTGCACAGATTTGAGGGGAGCCCATAGGAACTGAACACATTCTCTCTGAATTTATTAAAGAGTACAGAAAACCAAACGAGAGGTTTCTATGATTATGAATTAAAAGATGACTCCTAATAAACAAACACCACATAACTACATCATATGGTTTAACAACAAACAGATGATTTTCAGGAGCAAAAGATACAAAGGGAAACACCTCCTAAGTAATCGGAGGTAATTTATTCAGGCAAAATGGCTGCAAAATGGAAATGCCATTAAGGGATTTGTAGGGACTTAAAAAGGAACTAACATTATTACTTTGTAACTGCTTTTACAAATAAAAACATGATCCAGACTCTTACATCCAGTGGAAATCTATGAAAAGGAAGCATCGAATCCTATTTTGGTTGTATAATCTGTTAAAAAAATTTAATTTGAAACAAACTGGCCCAACAGAGCACTCAGGCACATGAGCGAAAAGTAACAATTCATGGTCGGAAGAGTCTTCTTTAATTCAATTAGAATTCATGTTTAATTCATGTTTGATGTTCAAGTCCAAGTTAGCTGCATTCTGACTGTATGTTGGAAGGACAATCTTGGGAGATTTTTTTCCAAGGACATTGCTTGGCGTGGGGGCGGGGGGGAAGGATGTTTTCTCCTAATTCTTCAGACCTGTGAATGTTGACAGTGGGTGGACACAGGCACTTCTCCATTTCTCACTGTTGCTCATTTTTGTCATCGAGTAGATTCCAACTCATAGTGACCCTATAGGACAGAATAGAACTGCCTGTAAAGCTTCCAAGACTGTAATCTTTTTAAAAAATATATAACTCTATTTTGTTGTTGTTGAGAATATACACAGCAAAATGTACACCAGTTCAACAGTTTCTACATGTACAATTCAGTGACATGGATTACATTCTTCCAGTTGTGCAACCATTCTCACCCTTCTTTTCTGAGTCCTTACTCCCCCATTAATATAGATTCACTGCTCCCTAAGGTTCCTATCTAATCTTTCGAGTTGCTGTTGTCAGTTTGATTCCATATAGATAGTTCTTAAAAGAGCATAATGCTCAAGTCAGACATTTTTTACTAGTTAAGTTTTTTCTATTGTTTGGTTTAAGATTTAGAGATTACCTCAGGGCAATAGTTTCAGGGGTTCATCCACCTTCCTGGTTTCAGGAAGGCGATAATCTTTACAGAAGCAGACTGCTACATCTTTCTTACGTGGAGCTGATGGTGGGTTCAAACTACCAACCCTTCAGTTAGCAGCCAAACACTTAACCACTGTGTCACCAAAAAAAAAAAAGTGTCACCAGGGCTCCTTCAATTTGTATTCACACACCACAGCAAAATGGTGTTCACACACCATCAGGGCAGCGGACCACCGTCGCCACCTGGTGGCAACGGAGTGGCTCCAGGGTTTACAGGGCAGGGCGTAGGGTAGGAGAGAACAGAGTTAAGCGTGCACCAGGCACGGTGCTAGACACTTCACAGACATCATCTTACTTGAATCCTCACAACAACCCCATGAGGGCGCGATCATCGCCCTTGCTACACAGGTGTTGCTTATGGGGTTTCAGTAATAAGTGACTTGCCCAAGGTCCTACAGCAGGTGACATGGTAGTGAGTAATGGAGGCAGTTCTGACTCCAAAGCTTTTGTTCTTTCTATAGTGCCACTGTTTCCCCCCAAATCTGGAGATTTCAGATTTCAGAAATACGTGAAAATGAACAACAAAGATGCTGAGTTTATTTTGGGATGGCAATGAGGTCTGAATGAACACAAAGAAAAGGATCTAATATTTTTGAGCTTCTATTTTTTTTTACCATGTCCCAGATCCCATACTGGGTGCTTCGTGTTTATCTCATTTTAATCTCCAGGCAAAGCAGAGTAGTAGAGAAACACTAAGAAAATAACCCGAAAGGGACAGTACACGGAGAAGCCTCTGGAAGTCAGGCTGGGTTTTAATTCCGGAAGAGCTTTTCCTGCTGGCAATAAAGGAAGGAGTCATGCACTGGATCCCAGCTATCTCCCCAGATACCTCGGGTGGGCAGTTGGGGTGTGGATGGGTGGTATATAGAGAGAGCTGTACAGTTGAGAAGCTTTCCTACTAAAACTAAAATGTCAAGACTGAGAGGGACCTTTGTAGCAAATCCAATTTCCTTGTAGTATCAACAAGAGAACCGGTCCCAGAGAGGTGGCCGAGGAGCGTGTGGGAGGTCACACAGCTCCTGGAGGCTGGGGGGCGTTCTTGGTGAGGGGAGGGATCTTAGGAATTTGGTTTTCTGAACCAGAAGATCCACCACACACCGGTGGCAGGGTAGGAGTGGAGTGGGGGTGGGGTGGCTATAAAAATTCTAGGTACCTCACCTGGTTGGTGACAGGGCTCAGGTTTTCTGATGTTTTGGGGCCATGACAGGACCCTGCCCAGCCTGGATCAGAGGAGTAGAACAAAGGTGACAACTGATGGTCATCATCTGGGGATATCAGTCACATTTCCTCACTGGTAACTCATTTAACTATAGTTATAAGGGCAATGGGCTCAGGAGAGGGTTATTGGCTGGGCAGAGCCCTCAAGAAAAGTCATCAGGCTATTTGTTTGATATCTTAGAGCTTTGAAGGGATATTAAATAAGCAAATTTAAAAGGTGTGGTTACTCTAAATTTCTTCTATCTTTGGTCCAACAGTATTCTCGTCCACCCATTGTAGGCTGTACCTGTAGCAGAGCTGTGTCCCCCCATGATTATAGCTGCGGGCACTCAGTTAATGTCAGGTCATGGCGTGAGAGAGGAGTGGAGCTTTGGACTTGGATGTAGAGTGTGGCGGGGGGCGGGGGGCGCAATCTGGGCACTCAGGGGAAACAACCAAATTTTAAAAGGGACTGAATATCTCAGCTGAATTATTGGATCAGCTGTCTACTTTTACAGAAGAGTTACCAATTAGCCACTTGTGACATTAATTTTTTTAAGTGTACCTCAATTAAGAGAAATTAAAAATATGCAAATCAGTGTTACATTGTCACATTTCTCTGAAGAGCAATCATCTCTCTGTATTAAGAATATAAGTTGACATACTATTGGCATTTAACTTTTCAGGGAGACAGCCTCCATCACCCACGCAGCACCTGCCTCTGTGGCACAAACATGGCTGGCTTACCTCCGTGTTGTCTCCGTCTTAGAAGTGTCGGGCAGGGATGACAGGACCAGTGACTGGAACTTCTTCCAGTGCATTATGCCAGGAATAATATCCTGTATGGAAGCCGGCACGAGACACTAAGTGTCAAGGAGCTGGTTAGTGAAGTAAAATCTAGCAAGAACTTCCAATTCATTCAGCCGCACTCTTTTTCGGTCTTAAAAGCTTAGTTCAAAAGTTTACGGTTTCATTAAGTTTGATTTCATTTTTCTAAAGCCAAAAAACAACTGCACCAGCAAAGGACATTAAGCAAGGCAACACAGAATTACAGTCGGGACGGAGCAGAGTCCCCCTCCTTCCTCGGGCACGTCAGGCACACGCGTCCTTATGCTGAAGGGCAGATTTGGCTTTGCAGCTGTTCTGACACGCGTGACTGCGCCGCCAGTGCAACCTGCGCAGAAGCGGGGCGGCTCACCCGCTGGCGCTCCGGACCAGGGGAACTGTGAATGCGAACACGTGGCCCCGTGCATGAGGGCGCCGTCAGGAGACCCCCGGCTTGGTGGGGTGCAGGGTACTATGGGGACTTATGGGCGAGGCAGGCAGATCCTGAAGGGCCTTGTGGACCAAACGAACAAGATTGGAGCTGCTCCTCCAGATGGCAGGGACCCACTGTGGGCTTTCAAGCAGGAAAGTGACATGATCAGATTTGTGTCTCAGGAAGATTTCCACAGAGGGCCAGTGGCTGCAGTGCGGCCATAGCGTGGGGCAGTTGGAGGGGGCTCACATGCTGTGTAAGGGGCAGACTGATGGAATCTGGTGATGGTCAGATATGGGGAATGAAGGAGAGGAAGGGATCAAGAGTGACAGTGAAGCCACTGCTGAGGCTTCCCCCTGCTCCACTGCAGTCTCCCCCCTCCCTCGCAGCCCACCAAGCTGCTGTTTCTAACTGCGGCTTGTCCAACTGTGCCATGGCCCTAACTGTGGTTTGAATTTGGTGCCAGAATCCCATGCATGTGCAAACCAAGATCTAGGAACAAGTGCAGGACCTGAAGAGCTGGTAGCCCTGAACTTGACCCTGGCCTCAACTTTACCGGAGAGGAAGATGTTCTCTGGCTCACAGCTGCACCCAAGCCCACTTGAAAAGCAAAGGGTCCCTTCCTTTGCAACATGACTCAGCACCTGGATCTCCAAATATGGGCACAGGAGGGATGAGGGTGTCAGATTTTGGATGCCAGTCCCTGCCCCTTAGGGACTGGAGGGCATAAAAGCTCCAAGCTCCCCTGAGGCAGGGAGCATGTGGTCTTTTGGCTGCTAGGCACAACACTGCTCCTTGTTTGTGCAAACAATAAATTGCCACTTTCTGTTTCCCTTGCAACTGGTGGTATGGTGTCCGTCTTATTTTGATTGGCTAATAGGACAGGACAAGAACATTTGTTCGGTTACAACAGAAGTAGCTGCACAAGTTGATAGAACAAAAAGGCAACTAGGTAATAAAGGAAGAATAGGCAGTTTTGGGTGTGGTCAGTGGAAATGGGCAGAGTTGGGGATCTTTTGAGCTCGAGGGGCCTGAGGGCAAACTCCAAGGGATGTCCTGAGACGGCTGGATATTCAGGTCAGGTCAGTCATCTGGTGGAGGAGGAATTTTTGGAGCCACTTCTCCTAGTGTGCCTTTGTCACCTCACCACTTGTCTACCCTTGATGTTTCCACACTTGGTGGGGCCAAAGAAAGAAGAGGTCAGACCATGGGGTTATGCTGGCCACGTGATCATTCTGACGTGGTTGTAATATGAATACAATGAACCATAGGAGTAGCCTTCAAGGGGAAAAAAGAGCAAGGCTACTGTGAAAGGGCAACACATGGTGAGAGGTGAGTCATGACAGGCTAGAGGTGCTAAGTCTCACCTCTTCCCTCTAGGGCTGGCTGTAGGAGTACATGCAAAAGCTGCAGTTGTTACCACTCCTGTTCTGCAGCTGTGGCCACGAACCTTTTTCTCAATTCCACCCGTGTCCCCTACCACTCCCTGACAGCGTTACCGTGTGATGGAGAAACTGCTTTTGGGTGAAAGGAATGCTGGAGCCTTCATGGAGCTCTCTGGTGAACTTGTACTTGGGGTGAGGGCAGAGGTGGTAATCTATTATGGTTTCTGGGTAGGTCAGAGGGTGCATCACAGCAAACAATCGTGGGCTGGGATTCTACAGAAGAGAGAGAGAAAAAAAAAGTAAGATCCTTTTCTGTTTACCACTTTCTAAGCCAGGCATAGGAAAGGCGTCAGCCAATGTTCTCCCCGTGGCTCCCACTAGCACTAACACGCCACGATTCCATGCCATCTTGTCTAAGGAAGAGAAGCAGATTGCAGGTTTTTAAATGTTACAATCATTCGTAAATGTCACTTTCTCAAAGCATTTTTTAAAAATGGTTTAAGAGCTTCATGATATGCCATGTGGGTTTACTAAGCTCACTGGAAAACAAATATAACTGAAATGACAGCATAAAATGGCTTAAGTATTTGTTTCTGAATGTGACGAATTCGGGGAATTATTAAATGAGCAAACTGGCTTTAAAAAGAAAATAAGCTTCTGGTTTTGAAAACAAAAATAGCCTCTTAAAAACCACTTTAAAGAGAAGACAAAGAAGAGGATGACATTTGATATCAGAAAATGTCAACATTTAATAATGTTTTTGGTAATGTTCTTAATTCAGGAAGGCTCCATTTGGATGTGGCATCTGGTTTTTAAGGAGAATTCCATTTTTTACTAATTTTCCGGCAGCACTGATGGAGGCACAGAGCAATTATTCCAAAATACTAAAATACAGAGCTTTTTAATGTTCCTTCCAGAGCCTGCACAACAAAAAATTTATTCCTGTCCTAAACAACAATATAAATAGCCTTTATCTACTCAGAGTTTAGTTACAGGTGTTTAAGAACTGCTGAGCTGAGGCTTTGATTTGTTTACTTGCTTGTTTGTGTGATTTTTTTTTTTAAACAACAAAACAATTCTAGATGGCCTATGGAAACCCAATCTTACTGTCAAGCAACACCCTAAAGGAAATGAAGCTGGATCAGGGGAGACATTGCAGCACAGATGAAAGGGGAGGCAGAACCTGGATGTGGTCCATGCACTAAGTGTGTTGGTTAGTTAAGAACCTTGGAAAGCCGATAAGCAGTGAGTGCAGAGAGGCAGATCTGCATCTAGGGCCAAGATGAGGGACTGGGGGAAAGATGAGGAGATGGCACTTGACTGAACTCATGGACATGAAGGAGGGAGGATGGCGGGAGGCAATAATGTCCACTGAGGGAGTTTGTGATACATATAGTAATGTAGAAAAAAGCACACACCTCAGTAAGTCTTTGAATTTGAGGATGAGCTAAGGTACATATACAAGAAGATGGTGTGACAGGGGATAGGGCTGGCCTATGGGGGTGGTAATGGAGCAAAGGTGCATACCACAAAAAGGGGAAAGGAATTGAACATGTGACCTTCAGGAGCATCTTCTACACTGGTTGACTACGGGTATGTGAAGCTGCCATTGGCCAACTCTCCTGATCTGCTTTGGGCCAAGTGTGATAAATGAGACCTTTTTGGAAATGGCAATATCATCTTCTCTAATGGCGTCATGATTTAGATCTCCCTGGGTGGCTGTCATTATCAGAAGTAAGTGGTCTGAGGGATCACATTATGATCACTTCAGTTTTGCTCCAAGTAATGCATGTATATAGTAACAACTCACCCAGGCTGGAAGAACTTGCCGTGAAAAGCATTAGAGCTCCTGAGGGCTCTTCCCAAAATGTATGAAGCAGACATTGACAGAATTGAAAGGAGAAATAGGTCGTTATACAATGATAATCAAAGACTTCAACACAACACTTTCAAAAATGCATAGAACATTTAGACAGAAGATCAATAAGAAAATAGAGGACTTGAACAACACTATCAGCTATCCAGACCTAACACACATATATAGAACACTCCACCCCCAACGACAGCAGAGTACACGTTCTTCTCTACAAAGTATCTTCTCTTATGACAATAGAATAAAGCTGGAAATAAAACTGGAAAATTTACAAGTATGCGGAAATTAAACAACACAGTCTTAAACAACCAATGGGTTAAAGAAGAAATTACAAAGGAAATTAGAAAACACTTGGAGTTGAAGGAAAAGCAAACATAACATACAAACTTGTAGGATGCACCAAAAAAAAAAAAAAATGCTTATAGGGAATTTATAGCTGTACAAATTAAAAAAGAAGAAAGATCTTAAATCAGTAACTTAATCTTCCATGTTAGGACACTGAAAAAGCAAAAACAAACTAAACCTAGCAGAAGGAAGGAAATAATAAGTATTAGAGCAGAGATAAATGAAATAGAGACAAGAAAAATAGTAGAAAGAATCTATGAAGCCAAAGTTTGGTTCTTTGAAAAGATCAGTAAAATTGACGAATCGATGGTAGGCTCACAATGAAAAAAGAGAGAAGACATAAATAACTACAATCAGAAATGAAAGCGGGGACATTACTATGGATCTTACAGAAATAAAAAGTATTATAAGAGAATATTATGAGCAGCTGTATGCCAACAAATTAGACAATCTAGATGAAATGTACAAGTTCCTAGAAACATATAAATTACTTGAACTAACTCAGAAGAAATATGAAGTCTCAACAGACCTATAAGAATTGAAGAGATTGGATCAGTAATCAAAAATCTTCCAACAAAGAAAAGATCAGGACCAGGGAGCTTCACTGATGAATTCTGCAAAACATTTATAGAAGAATTAACACTGATCCTTCTCAAACACTTCCAAAAAATAGAAGAGGAGGGAACACTTCCTATCTCACTCTATGAGGCCAGCATTACCCTGATACCAATGCCAGATAAAGACACCGGAAGAAAACTACATACCTGTAATGGTTAAGGTTGCGTGTTAACTTGGCTGGGCCATGATCCTCAGTGATTTGATAGTTGTATGATGGTGTGATCACTTCCATGATGGGACCTGCTGTGAGTAGCCAATCAGTTGAAAGGGAGTTTCCTTGGGTGTGTGGTCTGCATTGAATATAAGTGGATATTCTGGCAGGGCTTGCAGGAGTTTGCTCCTTCTGGATCCTGCAGCTAGCTCCTGTTCATCTGATCTCCAGTTCTTTGGAACTGAGCTAGCAGCTTACCTGTGGTCTTGCCTGCTGATCTGTGGGATTTGTCAATCTTCACAGCCTGTGAACAAGCGTCCTGCTCTCTGATCTGCTGATCTTGGGTTCACCAGCCCCCGTGGCTATGGGCATCAGGAGAAGCGTGACCCACAGACTTGGGACATTCCAGCCTCTACAACCTTGTGAGCCATTTCCTCGATATAAATCTCTCTTTTTTTTTTTATGTATATTTATATGCTTTACTGGTTTTGCTTCTCTAGAGAAGCAAAGACATCTGGTACCGAGAGTGTTTCTAGGGAAACAAAATTGTAAGGATGGCTTTTCTAAATTGGTTCTCAAGTTAGTCTTAAAGGTGTTGATGACCCTGCTTCCAGTAGTAAAGAGAGCACTGCTAACCCATGGTGTGAGGTGGCAATTCAAATATGCAAAATATCACCACCAATAGATCAGGTATGGGTGAAAGGTGAGGCTCTGAGTGATTGCATGTGTGATACCTTTCTACAATTTTGTCAGAATGAGGAGTATGAGGAAGCTGGTTGGTTGGTCCTACTTTCGCTAGACAAACTGGTGGAATTCACTGGTCTTACTATGTTCTCCATAATCCTGAAGCAGCTGCCTTGATGGAACGATGGAATGGCCTTCTAAAGACACAATTACTGTGCCAGCTAGGTGGCAATACCTTGCCGGGTTGGGGCAATGTTCGGCAAGGGGCTGTATACGCTCTAAACCAGCATCCAGTATATAGTGCTGTTACTCCCATAGCCAGGATTCATTGGTCCAGGAGTCTAGGGGTGGAAATGGGAGTGGCACCACTCACTACTACCCCTAGTGACCCACTTGCAAGATTTTTGCTTTCTGTTCCCGTGACCTTATGCTCTGCAGGTCTAGAGGTCTTAGTTCCAAAAGGAGAAATGCTCCCACCTGGGGACACATCACTGATTCCATTGAACTGGAAGCTGAGAATGCCACCTGGCCACTTTGGGCTCCTTATGCCTCTGGATCAACAGGCAAAGACAGAGTTATCATACTGGCTTGTGTGACTGATCCAGACTACCAAGAGGAAATCGGGTTGACATTACACAATGGAGGTAAAGAAGAGTATGTCTAGAATGCAGGAGATCCCTTAGGGCATCTCTTAGTACTACCATGCCCTGTGATTAAAGTCAGTGGAAAACTACAGAAACCCAATTCTGACATGACTACTAATAGCCCAGCCCCTTCAGGAATGAAGGTTTGGGTCACCCCTCCAGGCAAAGAATCATGACCAGTTGAGCTGCTTGCTGAGGACAAAGGAAATACAGAATGGGTGGTGGAAGAAGCTTGTTCTAAATACTACTTACAGCCACATGGACAGTTGCAGAAATGAGGACTGTAATTATTATTAGTATTTCTGCTTTGTGTGTGTGTTCATTGTATCGTGTTAGAGACAAGCATGACTTTATGGTTGCCTTTATTCAGAAACTACGTATGTTTTGAGGAGATGTGTACAGGTGTCCAGTTAACAAGGGGTGGACTGTAATTGTTAAGGTTGTGTGTCAACTTGGCCAGGCCATGATCCTCAGTGATTTAATAGTTGTACGATGGTGTGATCACTTCCACGATGGGACCTGTTGTGAGTAGCCAATCAGTTGAAAGGGAGTTTCCTTGGGTGTGTGGTCTGCAGTGGATATTCTGGCAAGGCCTGTGGGTTTTTGCTCATTCTGGATCCTGCATCTGGCTCCTGTTCAGCCGATCTCCAGTTCTTAAGACTTGAGCTAGTAGCTTACCTGTGGTCTTGCCTGCCAATCTTTGGGATACATCAGTCTTCACAGACTGTGAACAAGAGCCCTGCTCTCCAACCTGCTGATCTTGGGTTCGCCAGCCCCTGTGGCTATGTGCATCAGGAGAAACCTGATCCACAGACTTGGGGTGTTCCAGCCTCTATAACCTTGTGAGCCATTGCCATGATATAAATTTCTCTCTATATATATATTTATATACTTTACTGGCTTTGCTTCTCTAAAGAACTCAGCCTAAGACATTACCTTATGAATGTAGATGCAAACATCTTCAACAAAATACTAGCAAACCAAATCCAACAGCATATTAAAAGGAAAATACACCATGGCTAGGTGCAATTTATCCCAGAATGCAAGGATGGCTCAACACAAGAAAATCAATGTAATACACCACATTCATAGAACCAAGGAAAAGAACCACAGTGTCTCAATTTATGCAGAAAAAATGCATGACAAAATCCAACACTGTTTCATGATAGTAACACTCAGCAAAGCAGGAATAGACAGAAATTCCTCAAGATGATAAAGGGCATTTATGAAAAATCCACAGCTAACGTCATACTCAATGGTTAAAGAATAAAAGCTTCCCCCTTAGCATCAGGCTGAAGACAAAGATGCCTATTTTCACCACTGCTATTCAGCATTGTACTGAAAGTTCTAGCCAGGGAAATTAGGCAAAAACAAAAGATAAGAGGCAACCAAATCAGAAAGGAAGAAGTAAAACTATCAATATTCACAGATGACATGATCCTATACATAGAAAATCCCAAAGAAGTCACAAGAAAGCTACTAGAGCTTATAAAGGAATTCAACAAAGTTGCAGGATACAAGATCACCATTGAAAAATCAGTTTTGTTTCCATACACAGCAATGAACTATCCCAGAAGGAAATTAAGAAAACGATTCCATCTTTTCAACAGCATCTCAAAGGAATAAAATACCTAGGAATAGGTTTAACTAAAGAGGTGAAAGACTTGTACACTGAAAACTACGAAACATTGCTGAAAGAAATTAAAGAAAACCTAATAAATGGAAAGACATCCTATGTTCAGGAACTAGAAGACTTCATATATATAATTAGAAAAGATCATAAAGCTATTGCTATAAAAATGTATACTAGTATTGTTACAAGATAGAAACATTGATATTCTACAAACAATAAATGCTGGAAAGCAACTTCAAAGATAAGTTATCATTTAACGTTTGAAATTCCAAACAGAAAAAAAAATTCCCAATTAATGATGCTGTTTTCTTATAAAGTAATTGCTGAAATAAAGGAACCCAGAACAAAAACTTCTGCCAATTTTAACTTACAAAAATATAAAGTGGATCATACTCTGGAGATCTGGCCAAGGCTTCAGGCGGCTTCATGTTCAAGACTGAGGTCTTTCCAGAGGGCTGAGTTGTGGAGTCCTGTTTCGGAAGGACTATGATGGTGGTGACTTCATCCTGTACAAAGACCAACAGCAGGCATTAATCTTGACGCCAGGACAAGAGCAGAAATGGAGAGCAATTCTTGAAGGTGGAGGGGGGTTACCTCAGCTCCTTGTTTCAGGGTTCGAGCAAGCTTTTCAGGTTTGTAACTTGTTGAAGACTCCTGGACAGAGAAGGGTTTATACCCCATGATTTTGTACTGTTGAGGAACCTGGGGGCGAAAGAAGACAAGTGGCTGAGTATCCTTAGAGCCTGTTACCATTTTCAAGCGCCACTATAAATATCGGAGAGACTTAAAAGAGGTTGGTGACATCTACTTCTAAACAACAGCATCTCTGAGCATGGTAAAGGTAAAACAAGCATCATGTTGTAACCTCAAATTGGGGCCATTGCTAATTTGGATTTAGTGCTAGACAAGTCCCGAGCCCAGAGGTCCCCATACATGTAATTATTCTCCCATACCACACAGCTCAACTGTAGAAATATACCAAACACTGGTTTGTCAATTTGAAATATTTACATTTTCAAAAACAAAGTGGTGATAGACTTCAGGCAAGGCTGACTAACTTGTATTCACCTGATCTTGTGTTTTTTTCCTAAAGTTTCTAATATACGGAGTTCAGATAGCTTCATGTATGCATAATATATGGTATATCGAGAGTGAAGATACTGGTTTCCACAAGCCACATTAGGAAAAAAAAATACACTTCACACATGCAATGAAATGACAGCAGAAAAACACACACAGTATGCTACTCAGTATAATCCAAAACAGAACAAAACTAATAAAATAAAAAAAATTCAAGAATATTTTGTTTGCTTCAGATGAAACCCAATTAACTAACACCATACAATAGGTCTGACCTGCAAATTGAGGAACGAATAGGACTGCTTGATTTGAACTTCTGAAGATTTAATTGGGACCAGTCCAAGGCCGTCAGGTGCCTAAAATGTGAAAATTCAAATAAATGACACACAATCAACACTGAGCAAAAGCAGCTTTGCTTCTATTGCCACTACATTTTGAAACATTAAATGAACAGTTCTACTCTCAAAGTAACCCTTTCCATGACCACAGTTGCTCCTTGATGTGTGGGGGCACTGAGGCAGCACCCATCCTCTGGGAGGTATTTGATGCTCAGTTTCAGGGAGGACCCATGGTCCAGCTGGTGCTTGAAGAACACCAGAGATAACCTCAAAAATACATCCAAACAACCTAGCTCAAAATGCACAAAGAAGAACCAGGCTGGGAATTAAAATGGACACCTAGTTTTCCTGTCATTTTCTGCCATAGAAAAGTAGTTATTGGTAGTGCTGAAATAATTTGAGAGTAATTTTGGACCTTGTTTTCACACAGATCTGCTGAGATTCCTTGTCAATTTACTAAAGATTGGGCCCAATTCTACTTCTGCTATGAGAATACAGGTAGTCCCAGACTTAAGACAGGGTTCTGTTCCGTCAACTCTGTCGTAAGTTGGTTCTGATGTAAATTGAATCCCTCATTTTTTTAAAGAAGTTTTTATTATCAGTATCTTTATTTAATACATAATACATTAAAGAATACACAAATCATAAAAATTTTCTACAATGGTGAAGAGTTGGACGACGTTGGCGTTTTGCCAGCTGTGGTAATAACTCCACTTAGCGAAGGTTCTGGATCACCTGGGTTCTCCCTGGGAACTGAGATGGTGTTCCTAGTCAGGAAACTAGTGAGAGTTGTCTGTGTGGTCCTTTTGTTTCATCACGTATTTTGTGGTAACATCTCACTGCTTCCCGAATCTGCCTATTGACTTCAGCAAAGTGATCAGCGCTTGGGTCCACGTTTTCAAACAACTGAAGCCCCTGATTTAAATCTATACAGCAGTGTTTTGAACAGTAAATAATAAAATCAAACATCTGCAAGTGAACATCTGAGAATGATACCAGCAAATTACATGCTGCAACACTGTATGTAGTACATATTATTAACGATAAGATGTACAAAAACAAAAAACAGACGATTGTAAGTGCAGTTCATAACTTGAACACATTGTAAGTCGGGGGCTCCCTGTATACAGTTTGAATGGTGCTCTCTGAAGTGTTGTCACTTCTTGTCTAAGAAGTGATGTGGGTAGAGGTAGTATAGGTGACTGTACACCTGAAGTCCAAGTAGACAGTCCAGGGTTTAATTAAAGTCTCTCTTACGGGAATAAATGGGAACCCTGGTGGCGTAGTGGTTAAGCGCTATGGCTGCTAACCAGGAGGTCAGCAGTTCGAATCCTCCAGGCGCTCCTCAGAAACTCCATGGGACAGTTCTACTCTGTCCTAGAGGGTCGCTATGAGTCAGAATCGACTCGACAGCAATGGGTATGGGAATAAATGAATGGGCTTTCTTGATAAAGCAAGCATTTAGCCAGTTGGGTAAAAAACAGCTTACAAGTTCCTCCGTTCTTGTTTGGTATATCCTCACGAAGAAACAGTTGAAGAATTGGTGTTCCTAGCTCACTGATCTTGCTAAGGATTGGGGGTAAAGGAGAATCATAATGATGGTACATAATAGCTAACATATTTTGAGCACTTACTATATGCCAGGCAATGTGCAAAGTACTTTATGTGCATTAACTCATTTAATCTTCACAAGAGCTGATGGAATTTAATATCTTGTTTCATAGAGGAAGAAACTGAGACTCTAGAGAGTTAAGGAGTAGGTGCTTGGTGGCACCATCATTTAAACTCGAAGTTCTCTGGTGGTGTAAATGGTTTGTAATTGACTGCTAACCTAAAGGTTGGTGGTTCAAATTCATACAGCAGTGCCATGGAAAAAAGGCCTGATGATCCACTTCCATAAAGATTATAGCCAAGAAAACCTTATGAAACAGTATTACTCGGTCACACGTGGGGTTGCCATGAGTCAGATCAACTCAATGGCAATAGGTTGGGTTTTGCTTCTGTCTCCAAAACCCACACTATTCCCTTTCTTAAGCAACTGGCTTGTGGAGGCTGACCCCTCTGTGAGATCTTTCCGGATCTCCCCTCCCAAACGGGAAAGCTCCAGCAGCCAAGTATTTTTCATCTTACTTTTCACTTCCCAGAGAGTCACTAGTAGATATGTGGTTTAAGTTTTTGTTCTTCAGCTAGTGGATCGGTGTGGAATGGATGTGCACAATTGTTTGAAAAATCAGCCTGGGGAGGATACTAGCTACCTCTACTATCAAATCAGGGCAGGAACATAGAGATGATGTCTGTGGTGTAATTCACTGCTGGCCTAAGGATGTGTTCCTGATTTAAAAGCCAATTCTGGTTGTCCATGGAAAGAAAGAAGCTTCTAATTTCCAAGTCTATTCTTTTGTCTGGACTTTCTACTAGAATGAACCACACGAAATTGACATTTTTGAATGTAAAAAATAGCAATTCGATATGGTGCAACCAAGCATTTATGGAATTCTCCCCAAGGACCCTCTTTGAAAGGGGAATAATGATTGTGTATCAAAGTGGTCTGAATTTATGCTCTCATGTTTGTGAAAAAGGTCAATTAAAAAAAATCAAGCAATACAAAAAGTATAAAACGTTTCAAAATTCTAGTATGCAGATTTGGTGAACATGATTTCGGATATGTCTCAATGCCTATATACAAGTAGAAAAATGACAGTAATTGTTGACATGGGGTCCAAATACTGTATATGTGGTTTTAAAATTACAGAAAACATTAAATTAATCTTAATTTGAGTTTAATGGAAAAGGTAACTGAGATGAAATTGTAAAGAACATGCTAATTATTTTGTAGAATATCCCTCTTAAATCTCCCTTTTAAGTTCTTATTTCAGGGAGATAATATCATCTGCAATTTCTTTGAGCAGATGGAGAATTTTCCCCCTCCCCCTTGAACTCTTCCTCTGTTTCCTGGGTGAATTCCTCTTCTAAAGTATGTTTTTATCTGCACCCCCCTTCTCTTTTTTCTCCTCATCCTTCATTCCCACTTCTCACCACTCTGCCCACCGTAACTATGCAACAGTCCTCTGTTGGCTCCTTTCTAGTTAATCATCTTTGAATGGGGACAGTTCTACTGAGACCATTAGCTGCAGATTAGAGTGGAGAGAAATGGAGCAGGACGTAGCAATTTGGATTTATTGTCTTGAACACCTCATCACATTTGTAATGCCCTCTGTCCTGGATATAAGTCTACTTTTGGTTTACAGAGTTTAGAAGAGAAGCGTGGCTCCCAGTCACACTCCTTAAATCACTGCCACTCGTTGTTGTGATCTGATGGTTGCTCCTACCTTTCCCTCCTTCATGAGCCTCACTTCTGGCAGTTTCCTTTCCAACCTCCAAGGAGCAGTCCCACTGCTAACCCAAAGGTTGGCAGTTCAAATCTACCAGATGCTCCTTGGAAATTTTTGGGCAGTTCTACTTTGTCCTATAGGGTTCTTATGAGTTGGAGTCAGCTGAACAGCAATGGATTTGGTTTTTGGTCTGGTATAACCTACTTATAACATCAATCTAAGAATTCCTGAATGGGCCCTTCGGGAATGTGACACCTGTCCTGCCCCCACCTGCCAGCTACCCTTGTTTTTTTTCTTTTTCTCTCTTTTCTTTCTCTTTCTTCCCCCCATTTAGTCCTGTACATCACACCCCCTTGCCACCAGCCCTCACTGTGCCACCAAGCCTACAGCATACATGGCTCAGGCCTGCTGCTACACAGGGCCTGCACTCTCCCTCCCCTCCCACAACTTGACCAGCTGCTGAAAGGTGGTAAGCAAATCCTATACCACTCCCCATGTGACACTCCTGTCTATCTGACAAGGGGCTGTGAATGCTTCTACACCACTGGGCCAACATCAGGAGGCAGATAGCACCTTCCCAGTCCACCCTCAGACACCTTGTCAAACCAGTGTCCAATGAAGCAGGCTCGCCCTGTTTGTTGCTGCCTGGCCCACATGGACAGGTGGTGAGAGTTATTGTGCCCACAGATGACCAAGCAGCAAAGCATGCCCGGCCTGCCTGCCCCAACATATCAATACAAACAAACAAAAAAAGAAGCAGAATGAAACAAACAAATATACAATCAATAAAAAAAGAGAATAATACCCTAATGTCTCAGAGACAGGAGGCAATATAAAAAAATAAAAAAGCAGGACAACATGGCTCCAGCAAATGATCAAAATAAAGAATCAGATGATCTTCTGGCAGTGAAGCTACTCGATATGGAATTCAAGAGGCTGGTTAAGAGCTCAGGCTGCTAACCAAAAGGCTGGCAGTTCAAGTCCACCAGCTACTGCTTGGAAACCCTATGGGACAGTTCTACTCTGTCCTATAGGGTCGCCATGAGTTGGAATTGACTCAACAACAATGGGGTTTTTTTCCCCCCAAGAGATCAGTAAATAGATTAAGGAAAACACAGACAAAATCAAGGAAAAACAGACAAAACCAACGAAAACATAGCCAAAGCCAAGGAAGACACAGACAAAGCAATAGAAGAAATCATTATAAATCAATAGAAGAAAATAATACAAAAACAAATTATCCAAATAAATAAAAAATTAGAAATCACACAAAAACAGCAACAAGAAATCAAAAAGTTAAACAACAAAATTTCAGAAATGGATGACTCAAATAGAAGATTTTAGGAGTAAATTTGAAACAATGGAAGACTGAATCAGTGAGACTGAAGACAAATCCTTGGATGCCGCTTTGAGGAAAAACCAGAGAAAAGAATGAAAAAAATGAAGAAAACCTAAGAATTATGTGAGACACAATCAAGAGCAAAAATTTGCACATGATGGGAGTTGCAGAACAGGTGGAGAAAATGAAAAAACACAGAGAAGACTGTTGAAGACTTGCAGGCAGAAAACTTCTTAAACATCAGAAAAAATGAAAAGTTGATGATCCAAGAAGCTCAACGAACCTCATATAAGATAGGCTCTAAAAGAATGTCACCAAGACTTATCATAATCACACTTGCCAAAACCAAAGACAAAGAATCCTGAGAATAGCTTGAGAAAAATGGACAGTCACGTACAAAGGGGAAACAATAAAACCAAGCTCTTGGCAGAAACTATGCAGGCAAGAAGGCAATGGGATAACATACAAAACCTTGAAAGAAAAACAATTGCCAACCAAGAATAGCATATCCTGCAAAACTCTCATTCAAATATGATGGTGAAATTAGAATATTTCCAAATAAACAGAAATTAAGGGAATTCATAAAAACTAAACCAAACTTACAAGAATTATTAAAGGGAGTCCTTCGGTTAGAAAACCAACAACATCAGACTACAACCAGAGTCTAGGACACAGGACACTATCAGCCAGATACCAACTTAGATAAAGAACTCTCAATAATAAAACAAAACTAAAAGACTTAAGACAAGGAAACAGAGACATCAATCTGTAAATGATGACAACATCCAAACAATAAAATCAGGAATAAACAGTACAACTATAAAGCTTTCAAATGGAGAGAAAGTCAAGGCAATATCAATTAATAAAAGAATGCTTGAAACTTCAGAAGCTAAGGGTAAATTTCAAGGTAACCACAAAGTAAGTTAACAAATCTACTCATCAGAATAAAAAAGAAGAAAAACATAAAGTCTCAGGAAACACAAAATCTATAATAATGAAAGACAAGGAAATCCACAAACAAAAGGAACTCAGCAGAAGAAAGTAAGAGGAACAAAGAAAACATCAGCAACACACAAAAAGCACATCAATAGGACAGCAATAAACTCATACCTACTGATAATCACACTATGTAAATGGCTTAAATCACCTGTAAAGAGACAGAGAGTGGCAGAATGGATAAAAAAGCACAACTCATCAGTATGCTGTCTATAAAAGACATGCTTTTAAACACAAAGACATAAATATATTAAAAATCAAAAGATGGAAAAAAATATATCAAGCAAATAGTAACCAAAAAGGGGCAGAAGTAGTAACACTAATCTCAGATAAAATAGATTTTAAGGCAAAATCAACCACAAAAGACAAGGAAGGACATCATATAATGATTAAAGGGACAATCCACCAAGAAGATATAACCATAGTAAATATCTACGCACCCAATGGCAGGGCTCCAAAATTCATAAAACTAACAGCACTGAAAAGAGAAATAGACAGTTCCACAATAATAGTAGGAGACTTCAACACAACACTCTCGGTAAAGGACAGAACATTCAGAAAGAAATTCAACAAAGATACAGAAGATCTAAAGGCCAAATCAAGCAACTTGATCTCATAGACATTTATAAAACACTCCACCCAAAAGCAGCAAAGTATACATTCCTTTCTAGAACATCCAGAAAGAAACTCAACAAAGATACAGAAGATCCAAAGGCTAAAATCAACCAACTTGACCTCACAGACATATATAGAACACCCGAAAATGGCAAAGTGTACATTCCTTTCCAATGCACATGGAACATTCTCCAGAACAGGCCACATTTTAGGCCACAAAGCAACCCTCAATAAAACCCAAGACATCAAAATAATACAAAGCATTCTCTCTGATCATGTCATAGAAGTAGAATTCAATAACATGAACAGCAACAAAAAAAAATCAAATAAATGGAAACTGAATAACATCTTGCTTAAAAGCAACTGAGTAATAGAAGAAATCAAAGAGGGAATACGAAATTCCTAGAATTAAATGAAAATGAAAACACATCATACCCAAATCTTTGGGACAAAGCAAAGGCAGTGCTCAGAGGTCAATTTATAGCAATAAACACACACATTAAAAAAGAAGAAAAGGTGAAAATCAAAACGTTAGCCCTACAACTTGAACAAATAGAAAAAGAACAGCAAAAGCAGCCCACAGGCACCAGAAGAAAAGAAATAATAAAGATTAGAGCAGAAATAAATGAAATAGAGAACAAAAAATAATAGAATCAATAACACCAAAAGCTGGTTCTTTCACAAGAGCAGCAAACCACTGGCCAAACTGACAAAAGAAAAACAGGAGAGGAAGCAAATAACCCAAATAAGAAATTAGATGGGTAACATTACAACAGACACAATTGAAATAAAAGGATCATAACAGAATACTATGAAAACTGTACTCTGAAAAATTTGAGAACCTAGAAGAAATGCACAAATTCCTAGAAACACACTACTTGCCTAAACTAACACAAGCTAAGATAGAAAATCTGAACAGACCCATAACAAGTGAAGAGGTTGAGAGGTAAAAAACAAAAAAACTCCCTAAACACAAATGAAAAATCCCTGAGCTGGGCAGCTTCACTGAAGAATTCCACCTAACATTCAGAGAAGAGCTCATACCAGTACTACTCAAACTATTTCAGAGAATAGAAAAGGAAGGAATACTCCTGAATTCATTCTTTGAAGTCAGCATAACTCTGATACCGAAGCCAGGCAAAGACACCAAAAAAAGAAAGAAAATTACAAACCAATATCTCTCATAAATATAGATGTAAATATTCTCAACAAAATTCTAGTGAACAGAATTCAGCATCACTTTGTTACAGATTGAATTGTGTCCCCTAAAAATATATGTCAATTTGGCTAGGCCATGGTTCCCAGTATTGTGCGGTTGTCCATCATTTTGTGACCTGATGTAATTATTCAATGTGTGGTAAATCCTAAGCTCTACAATGTCAACGAGGCAGGATTAGAGGCAGTTACATTAATGATACAGGACTCAATCTACCGGATTAGGTTGTATTTCGAGTCAATCTCTTTTGAGATATAAAAGAGAGAATTGAGCAGAGAGGAGAGGGACCTCATACCACCAAGAAAGAGGCACTGGGAGTGGAGTGATTCCTTTGGACCCAGGATCCCTGCTCTGAGAAGCTCCTAGATCATGGGAAGATTGATGACAAGACCTTCCCCTAGAACCAAAGGAGAGAGAAAGCCTTTCCCAGGATCTGGCACCCTAAATTCAGACTTCTAGCCTCCTAGACTGTGAAGAAATAAATTTGTTAAAGCCATCTACTTGTGGTATTTCTGTTATAGCACCAAGAGGTAGCTAAGACACATATCAAAAAAATAATACGCCACAGCCAAATGGGATTCATACCAGGGGTGCAAAAATGATTCAACATTAGAAAATCAAGGAATGCAATCCACCATATAAACAGAACAAGAAAATCACATGATCATTTCAATTCATGCAGAAAAGTCATCTGATAAAGTCCAGTGCCCATTCCTGATAAAAACTCTCAATAAAACTAGAAGGAAATTCTTCAACATAATAAAAGGCATCTATACAAAACCCATCCCAGTGATACGTGCCCTAGTGACGCAGTGGTTAATGTGCTCTACCGCTAACTGAAAGGTGGTTCAAAACTACCAGTAGTTTCATGGGAGAAAGATGTGGTTGTCTGCTTCTGTAAAGATTTACAGTTTTGGAAACCCTATGGGGCAGGTATGAGTTGAAATCGACTTGACAGCGGTGAGTTTTTTTTTTTTAATACAAAACCAACAGTCAATGTCATTCTCAATGGAGAGAGGGCTGAAAGCATTCTCCTGGAGAGTGAGAACAAGACAAGGATGTCCTTTATCACCACTCCTATTTAACACTGTGTTGGAAGTCCTAGCTAGAGCAATAAGGCAAGAAAAAGAGATAAAGGTCACCCAAATTGGAAAGGAAGAAGTAAAACTATCTCTATACACAGATAACATGATCCTACCCATAGAGAACCCCAAAGATTCCACAAGAAAACTACTGGAACTAATAGAAAGATGCACCAGAGTTCAGGATACAAGATCAACATACGAAAATCAGTTGGATTCCTACACACCAACAAACAGAACTCAAAAGGAAATCAGGAAAACAATACCATTTATAATAACCCCTAAAAAGACAAAATAGTTAGGAGTAAATCTAACTTGGGACATAAAAGACCTATACAAAGAAAAGTACAAAACACGACTTCAAGAAACCAAAAGAGACCCGCATAAATGGAAAACATACCATGCTCATGGATGGGAAGACTCAACATTGTGAAAATGTCACCCTACCCAAAGAGATCTACAGATATAATGCAATCCTGATCCAAATACCAATAGCATTCTTTAATGAGATGGAAAAACTAATCACCTACACTATATAGAAAGGAAAGAGGCCCTGGATAAGGAAAGAATTATTGAAGAAAAAGAACAAAGCAGGAGGCCTCACACTATCTTATCTCAGAATCTACTGTATTCAAAACAGCCTGGTATTGGTACAATGACAGACATATAGATGAATGGAACATAATCAAAAACCCAGGTATAAATCCATCCACCTATGGTCAGCTAATTTTGACAAAGGACGAAAGCCTATTAAACGGGGAAAAGACAGTCTTTTTAACAAATGGTGCTGGCAAAACTGGATGTCCATCTGTAAAAAAAATGAAACAGGGCTCATACCTCACACCATATAGAAATAATTAACTCAAAATGGATCAAAGGCCTAAATATAAAAACTTTAAATGATAAAGATCATGGAAGAAAAAATAAGGGCAATGCTAGTGGCCCTAATACGTGGCATAAATACAATACAAACCAAAACTAACAATGCACAAACACCAGAGGAGAAGCTAGATAACTGGGGCCTCCTAAAATTTAAAAAATTACGCTCATCAAAAGACTTCATCAAAAGGGTAAAAAGAGAACCCACAGACTGGGAAAAATTTTCGGCTACAACATATCCGACAAGGGTCTAATCTCTAAAATCCATAGAATACTTCAACACCTCAACAACAAAAAGACAAATAATCCAGTTAAAAAATGAGCAAAGGATATGAACAGACACTTCACCAAAGGAGAGATTCAGGTGGCAGATACATGAGAAAATGCTCACGATCACTAGCCATTAAAAAATGGAAATTGAAACTACAGTGAGATATCATCTGGTAGGAATTACTGGTAGGACATTACTGGTAGGAATCATTACTGGTAGGAATTAAAAAAACAGAAAAAAATGTTGGAGAGGTTGTGGGGAGGTCGGAACTCTTATGCACTGCTGGTGGGAATGTAAAATGGTACAACCACTGTGGAAACCGATACGGCACCTCCTTAAAAAGCTAGAAATCCCACTTCTAGGAATATATCCTAGAGAAATAAGAGCCATCACACGAATAGACATGTTCACTGCAGCATTATTCACAATAGCAAAAAGATGTAAACAATCTAAGTGCCCATTGACAGATGAATGGATAAACAAATTATGGCACATACACACAGTGGAATACTATGCAACAATAAAGAACAAGGATGAATCTGAGAAACACTTTACAACATAGATGAATCTGAAGGGCATTATGCTGCGTGAAATAAGTCGACCATAAAATAACTAATATTGTATGAGATAACTATTATAAAAACCCAAGAAAAGGTTTACATATAGAAAAAAAAACAAAAACAAAAACAACCAGTCTTTGATGGTTACAAGGGAGGGGAAGGATAAGAAGAGGAAATCACTAACTAGATAAAACGCAAGTATTAACTTTGCTGAAGGGAAAGACAATACACAATATAGGGGAAGGCAACGCAACTTGACCAAAGCAAAGTCATAGAAGCTTCCTAGACACATCCAGACACCCTGAAGGACTGAGTTACTAGGGCCGAGGGCTGGGGACCACGGTCTCAAGGGACATCTAGGTCAACTGACATAATTTGTAACTGTTCTACATCCTACTTTGGTGAGTAGCATCTGGTGTCTTAAAAGCTTGTGAGAGGCCATCTAAGCTGTATCTATTGGTCCCATCATATTCTGAGCAAGGGAGAATGAAGAAAACCAAAGACACAAGGAAAGTATCAGTCCAAAGGACTAGTGAACCACATGAGCCACAGCCTCACCAGCCTGAGCCCAGAAGAACTAGATGGTACCTGGCTACCACCACCGACTGCTCTGACAGGGATCACAGCAGAGGGCCCCGCACAGAGCGGGAGAAAAATGTAGAACAAAATTCACACTTACAAAAGAAGAGCAGACTTATTGGTCTGACAGATTGGAGTAACCACCGAGACTACGGCACCCAGACACCCCGCTAACTTAGAATTGAAGCCCACCTTTCACCCAAAGGTTAAACAGGCCTATAAAGCAAACAGTAACACACGTGAGGAATGTGCTTCTTAGTTCAATCAAGTACAGGAGACCAAATGGGCAACACCTGCCCAAAAGTAAAGGCAAGAAGGGGTAGGAATACCAGACGAATGGACCCAGAGAACTCAGGGTAGAAAGGGGCAGAGTGCTGACACATTGTAGGGACGGCAACTAATGTCACAAAACAATTTGTGTATAAATTTTTGAATGAGAAGCTAATATGCGCTGTGAACCTTCTCCTAAAACACAATAAAATTTTTTAAATTTTAAAAAATTACTTTGCTTATGCGCTTTCAATACTGATTTAGCACACTTTTCAGTAGTAATTGCGTGAACTTGGGCCACATTTTATTAGTGGCTATGTGACCTTGTGCCTCTGTTCCCTCATCTATAAAATGATAAGCCTATCACATAGATTTGTTGAAATTGCCATGAGTTGATATAACTAAATCTCTTAAGATACTTCCTGCTACATGGTAAATGCAACGTGGAAGCTGTTATTTATATTATAATGCATCACTGTGCCTGTAGGGGAAGAGGGAGGAGCTATTACATCTCCTGTCACTTGTACAGAGAAAGAGAGGAAAGAGAGGTGAGTGTTGTGAGTCGGATGGGCTAGATATTCTGCGGCTCCCCCTCACAATGCCGTCGAGTCGATTCCACATTCCCTAATTACTAGATCGAGTCCCAGCAGTATGGACTCGCCCCAACTGCCCCAGCAGCAGAAGGGGCTCTGCTGAGCAGAGTCTGCTTCCTGGGGCCAGGCCCGGTCATCTGGTTTCCCTCTTTGCCCTTCTACTCTCAGACCTGGCTCTCAGCAGTGAGGAGGGGCTCAATGCTGGGTTCAGGGTTAAGAAGGACCGAGCTCAATATACCAGGGAGCTCTGTCCGGTATATAAGGACAAGTCAAATGGCAACAGTGGCCCTTGTTTCCCATTGGTCACTGTTTCCTGGGCAAGATCTCCCTTGGGAACCTCAGGAGGTGGTGAGGGGGTGAGACTGGGTTAGGGCTTGCCGACCACCATCGGATCACGCCCGGCCCCCACCCCACAGCCAAACCGCACCCACCAATTCGTCGAAGGCCTGAGGAGGACTGTAGGATGGGAAGGCGAAGGGCAGCACTTCACTGGGTGTCACAGAGAACCGGGAAGAATAACCGTTTTGGCTGATCCCAGGCAGAAAGAGGTACTTGGAGGATTTCTCTTCTATGGGTAAAAAACAAAAACAGTACTTTCAGGGGTTTCTTAAAGTTTTTCTGTAAAGCCACCATCTTTAGTTGCATATTTGCCATGTGCCAATTAGTTTACAACACAACATTTCAAAAAGGACACACACACACATATTTTTTTTCCATTTTTAGTTCCTCTTTCAGTCCTTACCTCAACCCCTTCTCCAATTTTTAAAAAATTTTTACTCCACAAAACTATAATTCCTAATTAAAGCATCTCTTACGAATATTCTTTGTTAAACTAAAGAAGAACATGAAGACCTTTTACAGATATCCACACATAATTTGCAGGTAAACTTTTCAATGCTTTTTCCTAAAGAGAGTTTCTTTATTAAAACTTAAATACCAGAGACAGAAGTAACAGGAGGAAAAAAATAAATAATTAAAATACTGCAAAATGTTTTGAAAAACAAGAACATACACCCGGATATTGGTGGAGAGAAAGGAAAGGAGAGAGGGCTTGCTGCCTGGGGAGGAGAGGAAAGGAAGCCTGACCCAGGCTCAGAGGGAAGAGGCGGTCTGAAGGATCAGGGCCTGCCTGTGAACCTGCATAAGATCCGCAGATTGGAAATGCATATATTGGGAGAAGATGGTGGTATAGATTTCGGATGCCCAGAAGCAGCTGAGACTAGACCTCCAACAGCCCCGGCTAATCTGGGGATCAAAGGGTTGAAATTTCTTTAAATGGCAAAGACTTATGTCCCACAGTATGAGATGAAAAGCTTTCCGTGCAAATGCTAGTCGAGACAACACCAGACTCAGTCCATCGGTGAGTATAAATGACGACAGTCCCGGTCTCCCTGGATTCAAGAGGGTTTGCACACAAAACGGGAGTTCGGAACCACAGATCTCACAGATATTACCCCTTGGCCTTCAGACCATTTGTTGACTATCAGTTGGGGTGGTGTTCCGGGAAAACTTGGCATGGAGGTCTGTCTGCATCATAGTGATGTGGTCAGCTGAGTAATGACCACCCCCACCCGCAAGATCTCCACATCTTAATCTCCACAACATGTGCATATGGTAAAAGGGACCATGCAGTTGTGGTTACATTAGGGATCTTGGGATGGAGAGATTATTCTAGACTATTTGGGTGGGTTCATTGTGATCACAACGGGCCTTATGAGAGGGAGGCAGGCGCTCAGATTCAGAGAAGGAAATGTGATGGCAGAAGCAAGAGGTTAGAGCGATATGAGAGAGGGGCCACAAACCAAGGGATGCAGGCAGCTTCTAGAAGCTCAAAAAAGCAAGGAAACAAATGCTTCCCTGAAGCCTGCAGAAGGACACAGCCCTGCTGACACCTTGATTTTAGTCTTCTGGCGTCTAGAACTCTAAGCCACTAAGTGTGTGATTTGTTACAGCCGAAATGGGGAAGTAATACACGTGATTTATGAAATCATTTTGTTTCTGCCCAGGTACCTTCATAACCAAGAAACTGCACATTCAAAGAAACCATCAGTCTAAGCATCACTGTGCTTCACAGGCACACTTTACCTAACAGCGATTTTTTCTCTTGACTGAATTGCTGCTTTATGGCCTCTCTGTCCATTTCACGAACAGCATCCAGCATACTGAGTAATCGTCGATGAACCATGACCTGGAATTGGAGAGAAGAAGGACTTCAAGTTATTGATACATGCTTATTCAGGCATTCAACTTAATTCACTTTCCCCCAGCTGCAACTGAGGGCTGAGACCCCCATTCTCAGTCGGAGTTCACAAGGAGAGGGGCATGCTGCCCCGGACTGAGACTACCGGAACTTCAAGGTCTGGGCAGTGTTGGCCCAGACCTTGAACACAAAAAAGACCGGCTTGTCATCTAGCCTTGTCCCATTGAATTTATGGGGCCTGGTCGACGGCACTGGGTTTTTTTTTGCTTGTTTGTTTGGTGGGTGGGTTTTCACATATTTCCAGAGTGGAAAGAATGACTAGTTGTATATCACTTCTTTTGGACATGTCTAAATAGTAATGCTACTGCCATGCTATTTTTGCAGTTGAAGGACAAACTACATGGATGATTCTGTAGAAACAGGGCATGATAACTGTGCACTCCTGCGCTTTGCATTCAGAGCAGATGTTATTGAACGTGTGTTTGACCTATGCCCAAGAGCTGGGGATGAAGGAATCATTCGTTCCATGATTTACACTTCTTCCCATTCTGTAAAGGACTCTTTTCTTTAACAAATATTATGAAGTGGCTACTCTGTGCCCAGGGGTAGCAGTGATTCCGTGGTAGATTTCTCGCCCTCCATGCAGGAAACCAGGTTCAATTCCTGGCCAATGCACCTCACGCACAGCCCTCTGTCAGTGATGCTGAACAGGTTTCAGCAAAGACTCCAGACTAAGATGGACTAGAAAGAAAGGCTTGGCAATCCATTTCTGAAAACCAGCCAGTGAAAGCCCCGTGGATCACCACGGTCCAATCTACAGCCAATCATGGAGATGGCGCAGATCTAGGCAGTGTTTCGTTTCATTGTGCATGGGTTGTCATGAGTCGGGGGCTGACTCAACAGCAGCTAACAGCAACAACAATTCTGTGTCCAACATGTGTGTTGGAGTAGAACTGTGTTCTATAGGGTTTTCAATGGACCACTGGAGATACAGTGGGAAGCCAACAAGGGTCCTGCTGCATGGAGCTGACATTTCAAGTTGACACGGAGGAGGTGGCGTGACAATAAACCCTTAGATGAATAAATAAGATAAATATGAAAGAGGGTAGATGGACGAGGGCAGGACTGGAGGGGGGTCTGCCCTCTGTGCAAGGATAACCAGGGAAGACTCTGAGGTGGTGATGCTCGACCTGAGACTTGAACGTTGAGGAGACCGTGATGGAAGGATCTTGGGCAGAGAGTTCTGAGCAGAGCACATCAGCCAGTACAAAGACCCTGAGGCAGGAACAAAGGAGGTGTGTTTAAGGGACAGAGAGAAAGCCAGTGTGGCCTCGTAGCTTTGACAGAAAATGTGGATTTTCTTCTAATTGCAATGGGAAACCTTTGGAGGGTTTTACCAGGGGTGAGATATTATCATCTTTAAGTTCTGAAAAGACCACTCCAGCTGCTATGTACCTGGGGACTGGTCCAGGCAAGAGATGATGGTGCCCTGGGCTGTGGTGATAGCTGCAGAGATGGCAAGAAGTCATCTGGCTAGGGACATATTTGGACACAGAACTAACAGACTTGCTGTGGGATTAAGGAAAAGAGACTGAGCCATCACTCAGAACAAAGTACAAAACTGTTGACAACATGCTTTTTCAGGTTGGAGGGCTTGCTGCAGAAGGGATAAGGTAGTCCCGCTTGTGGCAAGCCAGCCTGGCCAGTCTCTTGCTGTTGTTTGCCATTGTCAACAGCTGTGCCCTCCACTGCCTTCTTCTTCTCAATGAGCATCACGGGGCCACCTCTTCTCTGCATGTACACAGAGCATGCTCAGGGAAAGCCTCTCCAGGAGAACTGGTTCACTATGGGCCTCGCTTCTGGGCAAGTACCTCTCCCGACAGAGTGAGCTCCGCCTCTTGAAAGATAGTGTTTAACATAAACTTTCTAGAATTCTTTGCACATATTTGCTCATTTAATTTTCACAGCAACCCCATGAGGCAGGTATTATTATTACCTCCATCATACAGGTCTGGAGTCCCTGGTTGGTGCAAATGATTAACACGCTCAGCTTCTAACAGAAAGGTTGGCAGTTCAAGTCCACCCAGAGGCACCGCAGAAGAAAGGCCTGGTAATCCACTGAAAACCCTATGGAGCACAGTTCTACTCTGACACACATGTTGTTGCCATGAGTTGGGGCGGCTTGATGGCAACTGACATTTTCTATTGTACAAATTAGGAAACTATGTCACAGAGGTTAGGGAACTTGTCTAAGATCATAAAGCACCTAAGAAACAACACTGAGAATGAAGTGTTCAGGTCTTAACCATCGGATCTCCCCTGTTTGAGGTGGGGCTCCACTCTTCACCCCCTCTTGGGCAGCCACATTCTAGTGGCAGGGACAAGGGACCCACGGGCAGCATAAGATACAAGAGGCACGAAGGAAACCCCTAAGTGCTAAACCTTTCAAGGGCTGTTTGTTAGAGGAAAGGCAGACTTGAGCTGGGCCCAAGAGGCATTTTAGTTGGAGGACGAGGAGCAAAGACACAGGTTTATAGTCAGGATGCGCATGACGTGTTTGGAAGAAGATGAGGACTGGGACAGCAACAGGGACAGTGGGGGACCAGAGGGGTGTGGCTGCAGCCAAACAAGAGGGCTCTGTAAGCCCCCATTAACATTAAAGGCTAAGAAGCCTTCATTTTACCCTGATAACAGAAAGCCACTGGAGACAGAAATGTGCCAGGTGGAAGACCAGTGTGAGGGTGAAGGACGTGGCACACTCTGAAGGGGAAGGCATAAGCCTGGACCTTAGAGACAAGGCCCCACAGGGATTCTCAACTCTTCTGTCTAGAAATAGCTGATCCAAACCCCCCTGTTCTAGAATTACCACATGACCAGGCAATTCCACTCTTAGGTATATACCCAAGAGAATTCAGGACACACATCCACACAACCACTGGTACATAAATATTCATAGCAGCATTATTCATTTTAGCCAAAAAGTGCAAACTACCAAAATGTCCATCAAGTGATGAATGGATAAATAAAATACGGTATATCCATACAATGGCACATTACTCAGCCATAAAAAGCACTTAAGAGAGGAAAAAAAAAAAAAAAGGAATGAAATACTGATACATGCCCCAGCACGGATAAACCTTAAACATGTTAAGTGAAAGAAGGCAGTTACAAAGGGCCACATATTGTTATGTTTCCATTCTTATGAAATATCCAGAAGAAGAAAATACAGAGAGAGAGAAAGCAGTGTTTGCCTAGGGCTAGAGGGAGAGGGGAGTTGAAGAGTGACCACTAATGGGTTTTCTATTTGGAGTGAAGAAAATTTTTCAAAAATTAGATAGTGGTGATGGCTATACAGTTCTGTGAATATACTAAGTACTTTTGAATTGTACATTTTAAAAGGGTAAATTTTATCCCTGGAGAAGGGCATCTTGCTTGGTAAAGTAGAGGGTCAGTGAAAAAGAGGAAGACCCTCAACAAGATGGACTGACACAGTGGCTGCAACAATGGGCTCAAGCATAATGACTGTGAGGATGGCACAGGACCAGGCAGTGCTTCAAACTGTTGTACATAGGGTCACTATGAATTGGAACCAACTCAACGACATCTAATAACAACAACAAATTTTATGGTATGTGAATTACAGCTCAATAAAACTGTCATAAAAAATCTCGTTGTTCAATTTCCTTGTGCTGAAGGTTAAACAAATTAAAATTTCAATCTGGTGCTGAAGCTTACCTTGCGTGCTACTTGCTGAAATCGCCTTAGTGCTCTGAACCTGTTGGCCCAGGTATTGTTGATGAGTGGATCAAAACTGGGATGAAATTCCTCGATTTTCTGTGAACATAAAATATTGGCAAGCTTTAAACTTCAGCTCTCGGTGTAAGCATCTAAAAAAAAAAACCAGAGTACTGTTTCTGAGCCTGATCCCAAGTCAAATTATTATTTATCCATTTTGTCATGTAATGAGCATTTACTAAGCACTTTTAGTGTACACAGCATTCTAGGGGAGCCCTGGTAGTGCAGTGTTTAAGAGCCATATATGGTGAGTGACAGCTGCTAACCAAAAGGTCGGCAGTTCAAATCCACCATCCACTTCTTGGAAACACTGTGGGGCAATTCTACTCTGTCCTACAGGGTCACTATGAGTTGGAATTGACTCGACAGCAGCAGATAGCATTGTAGGGGATACTTCTTGAGTTGGGAGCCAAAAGCAAAAGGTGTGGTTTGGTTTTTAAGGAACGTAGTCTAGTTGGGGAAATTCAAACAAATACCCGTGACTCTGAGGACAAAGGATAAAAAGCCATGCAGAAGCCAACCCCCGTGGTGGGTGCCGCACAGCATCAAATCTGAGAAGAGGCAACTGTGAGATCCACCAGGGAACGAGCACGGCCTAGCTCTGCCCTGCGCGCCAACACACACAGCCCCTGCACGACGGGTCCCCGTGGGCCTAGAATCAGTGAATAAATGAGGAGGGAAGGGAACCTGGGTATGCTGACTCAGCCACCGCCAGAGTCTGGAGCAGTTAAACTTCAAATTTGCCCTTTTGAAGTGGCAAAAGTAAGAAAGTCGTTAAAAAAAAAAAAAAAAGGGTGGGGGAGAAGAACCATAAAACCTTGACATGATGGAAGCAAAGGGCCATGCCAAGGGACTGTAGACAGGGCCTGGGCTTTGAAGTCAAAAAGCAAATAACATTCCAGCTCTGCTGTTCCCTGCTGGTTCTCACATCTGTAAAATAAACATGTTCATACCGACCTCAAGCCTAGAAGGAGCAAGTAAGCTAACACAGGTGAAAGCATTCAGCACGTTACAAAGCTCTGGGCTCCACACTCAAACCAAAAACCTACTGCCATCGTCAATTCTGATTCACAGCGGCCCTACAGGACAGAGTAGAACTGCCCTATAGGGTTTCCAAGGAGCAGCTGGTGGATTTAAACTGCCGACCTTCTGGTTAGCAGCTGAGCTCTTAACCACTGGGCCACCAGGGCTCCTCAGTGGTTCTCAAATTTGCTTGCATTCGAACCACCTGGAGGGCTGGGCAAAGCACAGCTTGCTGGGCCCAGCCCCAGAGTCTCTGATTCATCAGGTCAGGGGTGGGACCCATGAATTTTCATTTTGAACAGGTTCCTGGGAAATGATGCTGCTGGTCCAGGAACCATGCTTTGAGAACCCCGGGTCTATGCAAACATTGACCAAGTTAGAGTAGACTGAGCTGATCAGTGTTCAGGAAACAACGGAGGTTCTTGAACAGAAAAATAACGTGAAGAAAAAGGGACTGGAAGTGAATTACTCTCAGGCTGGCACACGCAGTAAACTGCAGAGGAGAAGGAGCAGGCAGCAGTGTGAACAAACACCTGCTTGTTGGTTGGGGTGAGACATGAAGGGTGGATTCAGGTGTGGCCTGCGGAAGGGCTACTGGCAAGACTTTGCGGCCAGACTAGATGCAGGAGAGAAGAAAAGAGCTAAAAATAATTCAACTGTGGCAAACGCAGTAAAGAAAAGTGAGGACAATGGAGATGGGGAGATTAGGAAGAATTTTTTCACTGGTAAAATTTAAAATTTGGATTTTAAAAGGAAACGATACCACGAGAAGAGGGCACCAAGCAGAAGGGCTACTGGCCCTATTTTGCAGTTGAGGGCACTGAGACCCCAGAGCTAAGAGGGCTTCCCCAGGGCCCACGTCTGTGGTAGAGTGGGGACCAGACTCTGGCTTCTGGCTTCCGACAACCTAGTATCCTGTCTACCAAGGGGAGGGAGGCAATGAGCAGAGGCCCAGAGACCCACCTGGGGACCTGCAGACAGGGGCTTGGAAAGACACGGGAAATACGAAAGGAGAACAAGAAAGAGGAAGTGGAGTGATGGAAGGGAAGAACCAAAGCACATACTGTTGTTAATTTCAACGGAAGAATTAATTCCAAGTTTTGATGCTTTACTTACAAGTACATAGTAAAAAGCATTCTGAAAATGTGAGCATATTAAAAATTACTAGATAGCTTCTTGGTAAAATAGTTTCTATAGAGCTCTTTAGTTTTTTTTTTTTTTAATAAGCATATAAACAGTTGTCATTAATAAGATTATAAATAAAGTTACCCACGTCGTCTAGATTGCGAACGACCCGTTTGTGGCTAACTTCTGTCTGGAGCCGCTGAAATTCCTCGTTTTCAATGGGATCTCCTCGATCTAACTGGGTTTTTTAATCATGAAAAATATTAAAGTTAAATACAAGTGCATAAAACTTTGACTTTAAAACTGGTGGAAACCCATTAAGGAACTGGTCAAACCCACCCACAGAGTTAGCTCCCCTCGGGAGTGGTGGAGCCACCTGCAGGCTGCAATGTTCATTCTAAAGACGTCTAACGTTAAAAAGCGAGCCTTTACAGAGGTACAGGCCCGCTACCTTCTTCGTGTAAACAGAGGACAGTGCATCCAGAAGTTATTTCTGAGGCATTTAAAAGTCACAGGAAGAGTTTTAGGAAATCTTGTCATTCGGGAACTACACAGATTTCATTTAAAAGAAGTTTAATACCCCAGTGAAATTTTAAGCTGATAAAAAAAAAAAAATTTATTTTTACTTTTTATCCAAGTATGGAGTGTTGATGTGATTCCCCTTCTTTCTGAGAGGTGGAGGCTGCAGGTGCCTTCAGGGCCAGGAAGGGACCTGCCTCTGTCCTTGGAGAAACTGTCTCCACGTTGCCCTCCTTCCCCCACTTGCCTGTTTCCCAGATGGGCCTCTGGCCCAAGCTCCTCACAGCTGAGCTTTCTTTCCTGTTCCCTGAGAGCCACGATCACTCTGTGGAGGGCTGGCTGGGCCTGGACCAGTGTGTACACATGCTTGGCCTCTTTGCAAGGGGGACTGCATATCTGGTTAGTTTTGGCCAAGTCTCAGGGTGGTGCAAACGGTTACGCACTTAACTACTAGCAGAAAGTTGATGGTTAGAACCCACCCAGAGGTGCTTCAGAAGACAGATCTGGCAACCTGTTTCTGGAAAGAACTGACAACTACTCCTAATATTTGTTTATTCGGAAACCAGCAAAACTAGTTTGCCTCTTATGTGCACAGTTCATAATTACTTTTAAAGAATTAACTGGACAGAATGTGTCCCGATTACCACACGAACACCCTATCCAGATGTAAGAGGGCTGTATTATTCTCGCCAGGGTGGAGAGCTGTCTAGCTCCTTTAACACTGATTTGAACATACCAGAAGTTGAGTTTGAGATTGTGGACCTTAGGTTCAAAATACAAATTTCACGGGGACAGACCCAGACCCCCACAACTAAAAATAAAATAGGCTATTTAAAGAAGGAATTGGCAAATAGGTTGTCAGTTGGAACAAAGAGGAGGAATATAATATCTTTATATTAAAACTCTATTTATTTATGATGACCATTTCAGAATTTAATATTCCTGATCTTTTCCTCTGAGTAAAAAGCTCAGCATCCTTTAGGGTCTATGCCATCCGGCTGTAACGCTGACTCTACGCTCCACTCCTACCATCCCACCCCTGCAGTTTCTATTTTCCCCAACTCTCCACCATATCTCTGGGATGCTTCTTGCCACTGGTTCACCTGCCAGGGGTTAGCTGCCAGGCCAAATCCCCTGGATACAGAGAATAGAGTCTCTACAACACTCGGTCTCCAACTACACTGGGGCCTCAGGGTTGCCTGCTCATCCTTCTACTTGTCCGTTTCATCTATGATTATTCTTTACCCTGAGCCTATAAATATGCCCAAGTTGTTCCAATTTAGAACCCTTTCCTTGCCCTCTCATTCTTCTCTAATTGTCCTTATGATCATTCTTTGCCCCTGCACATCTCAACTTCTCAAGAAACTGTCTCTACTTCCTCACATCCACAAATTCCTCTAAGGAGCCCTGGTGGTGCAATGGTTAGGCACTCAGGTGCTAACCAAAAAGGTTGATAGTTCCAACCCACCCAGCAGCTCCACAGGAAAAATGACCTGGATTACAACCTAGGAAACCCTATAGGGCAGTTCTACTCTGTCACATAGGATCACTACGAGTTGGAATTGACTCAACGGCACACAACAACAACATATTCCTCAGTTCATTACATTTTGACTTTTTGCCTCCACAAGTCTACTGAAATGGCCATCCCTAAGGCAAATAATGACCTCCAAACTGCCAAACACAATGTGTATTTTCCGGCCTCATCATCTTGGAACCTTCTTTGCATTTGTCTGATCCCTCTCCTTTTACCTGAAGCTCATTCTTCCCTTTGTCTCTATGTTGTCCATTTCTCCTGACCTTTCTGACGATAAATGGTCCCCTCTGCTCTCCATTTAAATCATGAAGTTCTCTAGATTTCCCTCCTCAAGCCATTGCCTTTCTCACACTATTCACTTTTCTTGGACCACCACATTTGTTTTGTGGTCTCCTCTATCTCTGTGCTGATCACTGCTAAGTCTGTGTCTTCAGCTCAGACTTGCTCCCCAGCTGCCACCTAGATGCCCCCATTACCCCAAATGCACCATGTCTCAAATTAAACTCTTCTTCTTTCCCAAAGCCAGATTTTCCTCCCATATTTGAGATACCATTTAGAACCACCAACATGCATCCAAGCTGGAAACCCAGGAGCCATTCCATCTTCTCCCTTTACTTACCCCTCCCCTCCAAATTGTCAAAAAATTATATCTCTAACACTGCACTTAGCACATTTTAAATCATCTTGTTATATGTTTGTGCCTCTCTGGACTGTGCCCTTCCTCAGGGCAGGGACCATGGCTTAGTCACTAGTACTGAATGTAAACACACTTGTAAAAATAAACAGTTGCATTTGCCTGTCAACTAAATGCTGGCAATCACAGCCTTAAATTTCACATTGACCTGGCCATAGCATGTTTATATCACCGTTATGCCCTGGTGGTGCAGTGGTTAAAAGCCCAGGCTGCTAGCCAAAAGGTTGGCAGTTCAAATCCACCAGCCACTCCTTGGAAATGCTATGGGGCAGTTCTACTCTTTCTATAAGGTCGCTATGAGTCGAAATCGACTTGATGGCAATGGATTTTTTTTATCTTTAAAATGTTAGGAGATACTTGATATTTTGTTTGAAAAACAGCAAAAAATCTAAAAAATGCAACAAACTAAATCTAAATGCAAACCTATCATGTGCCTTTCCTAAATGCTAAAACTTAGCAATGTAGTATAATGATTTTACATTCTTTAGTTTGCCTTGTGAAAAATAAAAAAAAAAAAAGAGGAATTTATTCAAAGATTCTAAATCCAGGAAGGAAAATGTATTCTACATGAAAAACATACTCCTATCTGACAAGGTACATGGATTGTCCCTAATCCATCCTACCCATTGTTACCAAGTTAGTTTACCTTAAGTTTACCTACAGTCCCAAGCTTAAACATATGTGATGCTTCCACGAGGCCTACCAAGTGAGTCCAAGTGCTCCACCAGGGCCTTCAAAGTTCTCCTACATGGAGCCTCAGCCGAGGCCTAGCTCCCATGCCCCACGTGTGGCCTATGTTCTAGCCATTATGGCTCCTCCCAGTGTTTCCTGCACCTGCGCTGCACTCAGCCACCCATCTCCCAAGCCATGGGTGTTCCACAGTCCCCTAGTTCCTGTTTCTACCCACCCTGAACCTACAGGTGTGGCCCTCACCCAGTTTCCCCCTCTCTGCTCAGCCCCTTTGAGTGTCTCTGTCATGGAACTTTTTGTTTGGATCTGGTCTAGCTTGGCTCCTGGTCACCGTCTTTGGGTCTCTCTTGTCTTCATGCTTTGTGCAGCACAGACAGACGCACCTCAGGCACCTCAGTCCAGCCTGACTTTGAGTCATACCCTCCATCTGGAATGCTCTCTCCTCTTTGCTACTTCTCAAAATCATACAATGTCTTCCAGGAAGTCTTTCCAACTAGAGGAGCTCTCTTTCCCCTTTGGCTTCTGAATCCCCATAAACTCAGTACAGGCCTCTCGTGACATTTATAGCCAGCCTTGATTTATAGTTAGCAATTTACTTGTTATCAGCCTCCCCTACTCCCAACTTAGCTATAACTTCTCTATCTCCTAATATGGCATCTTGCATATAGCAGGAAATCAAAGTATTGAGTGAAGTAATGATATCAGGGTAGCAGTGATTCTGACCTTGTATTTTGTGCATGCTCTTTGATGTTCTTCAATAAGCTCTCTTTTTAATTTAAAAGATATGGGATCTTTACCAAGGTGCACCTGCCTGGGGAGAAGAAAAACAACTTCCAAAACCCATTGCAATACCATGGTCAGTTTCAGGAAGGAACGTCTCAGCTATACTCCACAACTGAAGAGGGCTGATGAGACACCGGAGGAGACGTCATGAGGGAGAAGTTGTAGAGACTTCAGCAACATAACCACAATGAAGAACGTATTCTATAAAATGAAGCTTACATTCTAGTGACACATACTAAAATATATACGAATAAGAAAATGTGAGTGCTCAACATCATTAGTCATTAGGAAAATGCAAATCAAAACCACAATGAGATACCACTTCATACCCACTAGGATGGCTATAACTAAAAATCAAAACCAAAACAAAATGAAACTAACAAGTGTTGGTGAGGATGTGGAGAAACTGGAACCCTCATACATTGCTGGTGGAAGACAACCGGGCAGTTCCTCAAAAAGGTGAACACAGAGTAGGGATATTTGCCATAATATGGATGAACCTTAAAAACATTACGCTAAGTGAGAGAAGGCAGACAGAAAAGACTACATATTGTATGACACCACTTGCATGAAATGTCCAGAACTGGCAAGTTCTTAGAGACAGAAAGTAGATTAGTGGTTGTCAGGGGCCAGGGGGAGTGTGGAATGGGAAATGACTGCTTAATGGGTTAGGGTATCATCCTGAGGGATGGAAATGTTCTGGAATGAGATAGTAGTGATGACTGCACAAACTGTGAATATACTAAAACCACTGAATTGTACACTTAAAAGTAGTTAAAGTGGTGAATTTTATGTTATGTGAATTTTACCTCAATTAAAGTAAAATCTGGTATTAAACACATCAGTCATGGAGCTTGGCACAGATCGCAAATAGCTATGATTTAAAAGGGGAGGGGAGGTGTCCGGAGAGCTTTTTAGAATAAAGGAGACTAAAAAGACATGAAAACTAAATGCAAATTGTATGCTCTTTGATTGACCCTGGATTCCTCTTTTCCATAAACAAAACCAAAAAGCCCCAGCTATAAAGGCCATTATTGGAACAACTGGGGAAATGTGCACATGGATTGATTATTATAATATTATTGATAGAATATTGTATCAATGTTAAGTTTCCTGGAAGCCATTATGGCAACAGAGGAGAATGTCTTTGCTCTCAGGAGCTACATGACGAAGTATTTAGGGGTGATAAATCATGACTGTCTGCAACGTACTTCAAATGCTCAGCAAAAAATGTGGCATATGTTTGTCTCTGTGTGTTTTTATAAAAAAGAAAAACAAAACCAAAACCACCGCCATCAAGTCGATTCCGACTCATGGTGACCCTACTGGACAGAGTAGAACTGCCCCATAGTTTCCAAGGAGCGCCTGGTGGGTTTGAAGTGCAGACCTCTTGGTTAGCGCCACAGCTCTTAACCACTACACCACCAGGGTTTCCATGTGTGTTTACAGAGGCGAGTACACATGCTGACAATTAGTGAACCTAGGTCAAGTGTATATGGGTGTAACTGTGGTTTACAAATCTTCCAACATAAAATGTTCGAAAAAAATATTAGGTGAAAACCACAGCATACAGAGTTAAATTTAAGTGTGATTTCAAGTATGCTACAAATAAGCCGAGAGGAAAGAAAACGCGCCGGTGTTAACAGTGGGATTACAACTGATTTTTTCCCCCTCCCTACACTTTTTAAAAAATATATTTTCAGGTTTTCAACAATGACAATGTATCAGTTTTATACATGGGGGAAAATTATTTTTAAAAATGGTCTTCAGTTACTTTGTGTACTTCTCATTTAACTGAGGCCAGACCATGAACACAGACTTTAGGTGGAAGCAGAGGGATTTCCGTCAAAAACAAAGGCCATTCCCATAAAAGCAGGATAGCAGCGTGGCGGAATCACCTTCTTGGAAGGCCCTTGAGATCAGGTCAGAGCGTATTCTTAGCTGTACAAACGAGGATGCCTGGTATGATCTGGTATTTTAAAAAAAAATTGTGGAAAAGGTTCCATTTTGAGCACAGAGGCATAAGTAAGAATTCTCACATCTGAATTTTAAAACCTCCACCAGGCCTCCCCCCACCCCCATCCCCACCCCAGGTTCATTACCCTGTATCACTGGGCTTTCTGGAGGGTATCGGGGGCACACAGCACACAGCACAGGGGCTCGCGATGGGGCAAGAGGTGACGGGCAGATTTGGGACACCCAAGTCACCCCGACCTGCCCCAGAGCCAGGGAGTGCTGGCAGAGGGAGCAGGGCCAGCTTCTCCCACAATTCAGCCTGGCTCTGCCACTGTCCAGTCACCCTCAGGAAACAGTACAGTTTGGTCACATTAATTTACTCCCAGTAGAAACTTCATTCTGCAATAAAAGGGTCAGTGGATAGGAGAGAATCATCACATTCCCCTACGGGCATAAAATGCTATTATATTTCATTGTGTCTTGTGCATAAAAAGTCATCACCTAAAAACAACCACGCTGCCACTTGGTACAAAAATGGGTGGATATTTACCACTTAAGGTGATTTTCGACTTCTTCACAAGTGTCCTGTCTGACTTTCTGTTCAAAGAGAGCTTCCTTCATTTGTCTCGTTTTGGAAATCTCATTGCCTTGGTCCAAAACTGAAGGCAGGAACAAAGAGTAATCGAATGAGAAGCATTTGCCCAGAGAAAAGTACATTTCTAACAACAAAACCCAACCGCTAGCTAACCGACTTTCGTAGTCGTTCGTCAACGGTAAGGGGGACGAGCAGGAATTCCTTCATATCTCACCCAGGTGCTGATTTATGGGGGATCGACAGGTTACCTTCTCTTAATTCTTTGATCTTCAGTTTTCCTGGTTCTTGGTTTAAAACAGTTGCCACGGCAAATGGATTTGATAAATCTACTGGAAATCTCAAGTTCTGGTATTCAATTTCCTAGGAGTCCAGACCAGGGGGGAAAATTAATTATTTTGCTTCTCCCTCAGCCCTTCCATCCTGTTTAGGATAACGCCACTTTACCTTCATCTTTTGAGGCTTTGCCTTCACTGGTAGTCTCTGAAAATTGATACGTGTCATTGTCTTTTCTGGAGGGACGTTTACTTTCTTAGAAAGAGTATTTAATCTTTCAAATTCTTCTACTCTATGGTTTAAAACAGATATTAAATTAGCATATAATCCAACAACTCAAGGCTCCTATTTTTATGGTCCTTCTGGTAATACCATGACTTACAGCCCACCAATTATTACAGCTCAACTGAAAATAAAGCTGTGTGCTCAACAGTGGTCTACTAAGACGATGCAATGTCAGTGTATCCGAGCTTAAGCATACACCAGAATAGCCCACCGATGGCTGTTTTTCCTTTCATTCTTAGAGAGCTTAGCGAGTGAAAACCATGATACAATGAAAATGCTCATGGTCTAGCATGATTTCTAGGCTGTTGGTTTTCAACAGCTAAATTTATTACGTTGTTAAAATCTTACACTGATTTACTTTTTAGTTAAAGAAAAATTATGCCCACTATTTGTGGCCAGACCTTTCAAAAGAGATCCAGGCTAACCGTCTGGATCTTTTCTCAACTGAAAACTGCCTTGTAACATACATAGCTAGAGACAGTGCTGCTCACATACCTACAGAAGCTATTCTGATGAACTGATTGCCCCTGAGTTGATTGTGACTCATGGCCATCCCATGCGGGTCAGGGTTTTCAATGGCTGATTTTTCAGAAGTAGATGGCCAGACCTTTCTTCTGAGGTGCCTCTGGGTGGACTCAAACCTCTAAACTCTCAGTTAGCAGCCAAGTGTGTTAACCGTTTGCACCACTCGGAGACTCCACAAATGTTATTAGGAGTTGTTTATAATGAGATGTAGTAAAATCACGTTATATTCAGAAATGCTACCAATAAGGTATTTGTTTTTTTAATTTTTATTGTGCTTTAATTTTTTTTTTAAGTGAAAGTTTACAAAGCAAGTCATTCTCTCATACAAAAACTTATATACATCTTGCTATATATTCCTAATTGCTCTCCCCTAATGAGACAGCACACTCCTTCCCTCCACTCTCTCTTTTCATGTCCATTTGGACACCTTCTGACCCCCTCTTCTCTCTCATCTCCCCTCCAGACAGGAGATGCCAAAATAGTCTCATGTGTGCCCTTGATCCAAGAAGCTCACTGTTCACCAGCATCATTTTCTATCCCATAGTCCAGTCCAATCCCTCTCCGAAGAGTTGGCTTTGGGAGTGGTTCCTATCTTGGGCTAACAGAAGGTCTGGGGATGATGACCTCCGGGGTCCTTCTAGTCTCAGTCAGACCATTAAGTATGGTATTTTATGAGAATTTGGGGTCTGCATCCCACTGCTCTCCTGCTCCCTCAGGGGTTCTCTGTGCTGTTCCCTGTCAGGGCAGTCATCACTTGTAGCCAGACACTATCTACTTCTTCCTGTCTCAGTCTGATGTAGTCTCTGGTTTACGTGTTCCTTTCTGTCTCCTGGGCTCAAAAATACCTTGTGCCTTTGATATTCTTCATTCTCCTTTGCTCCCGGTGAGTTGAGACCCATTAATGCATCTTATTGGCCACTTGCTAGCGTTTACGACCCCAGAAGCCACCCTCCAAAGTGAGATGCAGAATATTTTTTAATAGATTTTATTAAGTCAATTGGCTTAGATGTCCCCTGAAACCATGGTTCCCAAACTCCTGCCCCTGCTACACTGGCCTTCAAAGAGTTCAGATTATTCAAGAAACTTCTTTGCTTTTAGTTTAGTGCAGTTGTGCCGACCTCTCCTGTATTGTGTGTTCTCTTTCCCTTCACCTAAAATAATTCTTATCTAAAACCCATCTCCCTTCCCGCTCTTGTAACCATCAAAGAATATTTTCCTCTCTGTTTAAACTATTTCTCCAGTTATTATAATAGTGGTCTTATACAACATTTGTCCTTTTGCAACTGACTACCATCACTCAGCTTAATCCCTTCCAGATTCCTCCACATTATGAAATGTTTGATGGATTCATCATTGTTCTTTATCCATGTGTAGTATTCCAACTGTGTGAATATACCATTATTTATCCATTCATCCATTGATGGGCACCTTGGTTGCTTCCATCTTTGTGCTATTGTAAACAGTGCTGCAGTGAACATGGGTGTGCATATATCTGTTGGTGTAAAGGCTCTTAATTCTCTAGGATATTCCAAGGAGTGGGATTGCTGGATCGTATGGTAGTTCTATTTCTAGCTTTTTAAGGAAGCGCCAAACCGATTTCCAAAGTGGTTGTACCATTTGACATTCCCACCAGCAGTGTATAAGTGTCCAATCTCTCCACCATTTATTATTTTGTGTTTTTTGGATTAATGCCAGCCTTGTTGGAGTGAGACGAAACCTCATTGTAGTTTTGATTTGCATTTCTCTAATGGCTAATGATTGTAAGCATTTTCCTCATGTATCTGTTAGCTACCTGAATGTCTTCTTTAGTGAAGTGTCTGTTCATACCCTTTGCCCATTTTTAACTGGATTATTTGTCTTTTTGTTGCTGAGTTTTTGCAGTGTCATGTAGATTTTAGAGATCAGATGCTGATCGGAATTGTCATAGCTAAAAACTTTTTTCCAGTCTGTAGGTAATCTTTTTACTCTTTTGGTGAAGTCTTTGGATGAGCATAGGTGTTCGATTTTTAGGAGCTCCCAGTTATCTAGTTTCTCTTCTGCGTTGCTAGTAATGTTTCGTATACTGTTTATGCCATGTATAAGGGCCCCTAGCATTGTCCCTATTTTTCCTTCCATGATCCTTATAATTTTAGATTTAGGTCTTTGATCTATTTTGAGTTCGTTTTTGTGCATGGTTTGAAGTATGGGTCTTGTTTCATTTTTTTGCAGATGGATATCCAGTTATGCCAGCAGCATTTGTTAAACAGACTGTCTTTTCCCCATTTAACTGACTTCGGGCCTTTGTCAAACATCAGCTGCTCATATGTGGATGGATTTATGTCTGGATTCTCAATTCTGTTTCATCGGTCTATGTATCTGTTATTGTACAAGTACCAGGCTGTTTTGACTACTGTGGCAGTATAATAGGTTCTAAAATCAGGTAGAGTGAGGCCTCCCACTTTGTTCTTCTTTTTCAGTAATGCTCTACTTATCCGGGGCCTCTTTCCCTTCCATATGAAGTTGGTGGTTTGTTTCTCCATCTCATTAAAAAATGGCATTGGAATTCGTATCAGAGTTGCCTTGTATGTATAGATGGCTTTTAGTAGAATAGACATTTTTACAATGTTACATCTTCCTATCCATGAGCAAGGTATGTTTTTCCACTTAATGTAGGTCTCTTGGTTTCTTGCAGCAGTGCCTTGTAGTTTTCTATGTATAGGTCTTTTACGTCTCTGGTAAGATTTATTCCTAAGTATTTTATCTTCTTGGGGGCTACTGTAAATGGTATTAATTTGGTGATTTCCACTTTGATGTTCTTTTTGTTGGTGTAGAGGAATCCAACTGATTTTTGTATGTTTATCTTGTATCCTGATATTCTGCTGAACTCTTCTATTAGTTTCAGTAGTTTTCTGGAGGATTCTTCAGGGTTTTCTGTGTACAAGATCATGTCATCTGCAAATAGAGAGACTTTTACTTCTTCCTTACCAATCTGGATGCCCTTTATTTCTTTATCTAGCCTAATTGCTCTGGCTAGGACCTCCAGCACAATGTTGAATAAGAGTGGTGATAAAGGGCATCCTTGTCTGGTTCCTGATCTCAAGGGGAATGCTTTCAGACTCTCTCCATTTAGGATGATGTTGCCTTTGTATAAATGCTCTTTATTAAGTTGAGGAATTTCCCTCCTATTCCTATTTTGTTGAGAGTTTTTATCATGAAAGGGTGTTGAACTTTGTCAAATCCTTTTCTGCATCAATTGATAAAATCATGTGGTTCTTATCTTTTATTTATATGACAGATTACACTAATTGTTTTGCTAATGTTGAACCATCCCTGCATACCTGGTATGAATCCCACTTGGTCATGGTGAATTATTTTTTTGATATGTTGTTGAATTCTGTTGGTAAGAATTTTGTTGAGGATTTTTGCATCTAAGTTCATGAGGGATATAGGTCTGTTATTGTCTTTTTTTGTGGAGTCTTTTACCTGGTTTTATTATCAGGGATATGCTGGCTTCATAGAATGAGTTTGGGAGTATTCCATCCTTTTCTATGCTCTGAAATACCTTTAGTAGTAGTGGTGTTAACTCTTCTCTGAAAGTTTGGTAGAACTCTGCAGTGAAGCCGTCTGGACCAGGGTTTTTTTTTTGTTGTCGGGAGTTTTTTTTATTACCTTTTCAATGTCTACATTTGTTATGGGTCTATTTAGTTGTTCTACCTCTGTTTGTGTTAGTTTAGGTAGATAGTGTGTTTCTAGGAATTTATCCATTTCTTCTAGATTTTTGAATTTGTTAGAGTACAATTTTTCAGAGTAATCTGATATGATTCTTTTAATTTCAGTTGGGTCTGTTGTAATATCGCCCATCTCATTTCTTATTTGCTTCCACTCCTGGTTTTCTTTTGTCGGTTTGGTCAATGGTTTATCAATTTTGTTAATTTTTTCAAAGGACCAGCTTTTGGTCTTGTTAACTCCTTCAATTGTTTTTCTGTTTTCTATTTCATTTAATTCTGCTCTAATTTTTATTATTTACTTTCTTATGGTGCCTGAGAGTTTCTTTTGTTGCTCTCTTTCTATTTGTTCAAGTTGTAGGGATAATTCTTTGATTTTGGCCCTTTCTTCTTTTTGGATGTGTGCATTTATTGATATAAATTGACCTTTGAGCACTGCTTTCATTGTGTCCCAAAGGTTCTGATAGGAAGTGTTTTCATTCCCATTGGATTCTATGAATTTCTTTATTCCATCCTTAATGTCTTCAATAACCCAGTCGTTTTTGAGCAGGGTATTGTTCAGTTTCCAAGTGTTTGATTTTTTTTCCCTGCTTTTCCTGTTAATGATTTCTACTTTTATAGCCTTATGGTCAGAGAAGATGCTTTGTAATATTTTGTTGTTTTGGATTCTGCTAAGGCTTGCTTTATGACTTAATATGTGGTCTATTCTAGAGAATGTTCCATGTGCACTAGAAAAGAAAGTATACTTGGCTGCTGTTGGGTAGAGTGTTCTATATATGTCTATGAGGTCAAGTTGGTTGATTGTGGCATTTAGATTTTCCATGTCTTTATTGAGCTTCTTTCTGGATATTCTGTCCTTCACCGAAACTGGTGTGTTGAAGTCTCCTACTATAATGGTGGGGCTGTCTATCTCACTTTTCAATGCTGATAGAGTTTGTTACATGTATCTTCCAGCCCTGTCATTGGGTGCATAAATATTTAATATGGTTATATCCTCCTGGTATATTGTCCCTTCAATCATTATATAGTGTCCTTCCTTGTCCTTTGTGGTGAATTTAACTTTAAAGTCTGTTTTGTCAGAAATTAATACTGCCACTTCTGCTCTTTTTGATTGTTGTTTGCTTGATATATTTTTTTCCATCCTTTGAGTTTTAGCTTGTTTGTGTCTCTAAGTCTAAGGTACGTCTCTTGTAGGCAGCATATAGACAGATCATGTTTTTTAAACCAGTCTGCCACTCTCTGTGTTCTTATTGGTGCATTTAGTCTGTTTATTTTCAGCATAATTATAGATAGGTATGAGTTTAGTGCTGTCATTTTGATGTCTTTTTTTGTGTGTCGTTGACAGTTTCTTTTTCCCAGTTAATTTTTTTGTGCTGAGTAGTTTATCTTTATATACTGTCTTTTCTTCGTATTCTGTGTTGTTGATTTTGTTTCTGCTGAGTCTCTATTTTTTTCTTATATTTTATTTCGATGAAAAGGATAGTTAGTCTCCTTTGTGGTTACCTTAATGTTTACCCCTATTTTTCTAAGTTTAAACCTAACTTTTGTTTCTTTATATCACCTGTCTTCCTCTCCATAGGAAGGATCTATGACTTCATTTCTTAGTCCCTCTTTATTGTTTTAATGTTGTCTTCTTTTACATAATAACTTCGCTGTTTCCCTGTTTTGAGCGTTTTTTTTTTAACCTTGATTAATTTTTGTGATTTCCCTGTTTGGGTTGACCTCTGATTGCTCTGTCCAGTGTTCTCGTCTTGGGTTGATACGGTATTATTGATCTACCCAAAGAACTACCTTTAGTATTTCTTGTAGTTTTGGTTTGGTTTTTATGAATTCCCTAAACTTCTGTTTATCTGGAAATGTCCTAATTTCACCTTCATATTTGAGAGGCAGTTTTGCTGGATATATGATTCTTGGCTGGAAATTTTTTCCTTCAATGCTTTATGTAAGTCATCCCATTCCCTTCTTGCTGGCGTGGTTTCTGCAGAGTGGTCTGAGCTTATTCTTATTGACTCTCCTTTGTATATGACTTTTTGTTCATCCCTAGCTGCACTTAAAATTCTCTTTTTATCTTTGGTTTTGGCCAGTTTGGTTATGTCTTGGTGACTTTATTTTAAAATCTACCTTATGTGGAGTTCAATGAGCATTTTGGGTTGCTATCTTCTTGTCTTTCACGATATCAGGGAAGTTTTCTGCCAACAAATCTTCAACAATTCTCTCTGTATTTTCTGTTATCCCTCCCTGTTCTGGTACTCCAATCACTTGTAGGTTGTTTCTCTTGATAGAGTCCCACATGATTCTGAAGGTTTCTTCATTTTTTAAAATTCTTTTATCTGATTTTTCTTCAAATATATTGGTGTCAAGTGCTTTATCTTCAAGCTCACAAATTCTGCCTTCTACTTGCTCAATTCTGCTCCTCTGACTTTCCACTGAGTTGTCTAATTCTGTAATTTTATTGGTAATCTTCTCAATTTCTGATTGCTGTCTCCCTATGGATTCCTGCAGCTTATTAAATTTTTCATTATGTTCTTGAAGAACCTTTTTAATTTCTACAACTACTTTATCTGTGTGTTCCTTGGCTTGTTCTGCATGTTGCCTGATCTCCTTCCTGATCTAGTTCCTGATGTCTTGAAGAGTTCTATATATTAATCTTTTGAATTCTGTACCCAGGAATTTCAGGAAGGCACTTTCATCCAGAAGATCCATTGATTCTTTGTTTTGAGAGCTTGTTGAGGCAATCATGGTCTGTTTCTTTATGTGACTTGATATTGACTGTTGTCTCCAAGCCATCTATAAGTTATTGTATTAGTTTATGTTTGCTTATTGTATCCTAGCTTCTTGCTTTGTTTTGTTTTGATATGCCCAGATGGGTTGCTTGAGTGAGCTACCTTGACTATCTTCACCTTTGAAGCTCTGATGTCCTGTCACCAGATGGCTAGAACTGTTATCAGGTATATCAGTCTAGGAGTCCATTCACTTTTCTTGTATGAATTCAGCTCAGGTGTCCAGGTAGCTGATCATCAAGTGTGTGGTACGGGCTCTGTCCTACAGTCTTAAAGGGGCAGGTGTGATTGGTGTGGGTACAAGTATCTGAAGTGCGGGGTCATGCTCTGAACAAGGCAGGGTGCTAAGAACTGTCCCCCAAGTGTGTGTGAGGAAAGCATGTCCCTGTTCCCTACAGTGTACAGGTGGGTGGGTTCTGCAGATGGACCATGGGCACCCAATGTTTTTGGTTGTAAGGACTGGGAGATACTAGTTATTCTTGGACCACTGTCATGGGTGGCTGGGTGACTTGAGGGGAGCCACCAGTCCTTAGCCCCTGATGTGGGTAGATGAAGACCGTGTTTAATAGGTAAAGCAGTGTCAAATATCAAACACCCACGTCTCTACCGCACAGCTGAAACAGTTGCAGTCTGCCAACAAGGGCCTAGTCTCCTGAAATAGGCCCTCACAGGTCCATGCAGGGGTGAAAGGTATTCAAAGTCCATAGACCATTTATGCCTGGACAGGAGCCGCTTCTGTCCCGAGCTCCCCTGGTTGGTAAAAAAGTGGAGCTGGCAAATTATCTTTTCCCCCAATTGTGAATTTATTCTTACTCCAAGGCTGGGAGCATGGCTCCGGGCACTCAACAGGACCTATCTCAGTCCCAGGGAAATCAACAGCCACTGAAGCCAGCTTGGGGGCAGGGAGGCATGGTAAAATATCTGCAAGTACTTAGCTTTTGCCAAGAGTGACGTTCTTCTCTAGTTCCGGAGGTGTGAGTAGGCTGTGTAAGTGGCTGCTTCTCTCTGAAGAAACTGCGGTGGAACGCTACTATCAGCCCGCACCAGCTGCTTCTGGAAATGGTGCTTGAAGGATCTTGGCGATTCAGGTCCAGTAACTCCTCTCAGATTCTGAACTGTCTCTTCCTCCCCCTGCCGCTCAGTCCATTTTCTAACCTTGCCTTTGTTATTCAGCGCTTGTCATAAATATAATCGTTTCACTTGCTCTTTCAAGTCTTTGTTGTAAGAGGGATCTCTGGAAGCATCGGCCTATTCCGCCATCTTGGCCCCGCCTCTCAAGCATTTCTTTAAACAAGAATGTGTTTTATAGGATTACATAACTTATGATTGTAACACCTGTTTTACAGGATTATACATATCCATGACATTACAGAAGTTAGATAAGCTAGTTTCTGTGGAGCTGTCATTCTGATGTAGCTCACCAGGTCTTTCTTCTGAGGCACTTCTGAGTGGATTCTGTCACCCTTTCAGTTAGTAGCCAAGCCCTTAACTGTTTGCATCAGCCAGAAACTCCATACAGAAACTAGGTAGGAATATACTAAAATTCACTCATTCTGACAGTCAATATGCATTTGCTGAGTACCTACTGAATACACCCCACTGGATAATATGGGATATATGCTAGCAATCTCTGATTTAACATCCACCTGTTTAAGAGTGTCCTCAAAGGTCCATGGCATGGAAGAAGCTGTCATTTGGTGAAGCCCACATTGGCTGACATGTCCTCATGTGCAAGGATGAAGCGCAGAGTTGGGGACTGAGCTGCGGCCTAGCATCCACATCTCAAGTGAGCTCTGCCATCACCTCTGCCGTAAATCCTGGGAGCAGTATCGAGAGTGTGAAAAATAGTCTTGTAAAGAGATGTGATTGCTAGTGCTAGTGATGGAAATGAAGGGGTCTAAGAAAGTGATAAACTAAAGAGTTAAATGTGGAATTTGGCAGTGCAAAACTTAGGATGTGCGTAGGTCCACACACCCTGTTCTGAAATGAGAAAAGCAATCTCTGAAATTTTCCGAGGGTACTACAGCCAGTGTAATTCTTTTCCTTCATGGTAGAATCTGTATGTGAGAGTACTATCTGCAGTTTGGGGAGAAATGTAGGTCTTGAGACATAGCCCTTGAAAAAAATCAAAAGTGTATTAAATACGACACAAACTCTAGTTGGGAAACCAAAACACGTTACGGTGAAACCTGTAAGAGCTGGAGCTCGACGGGCCTTGTTTTCCCGGGTCTCGAAAGTTTTCCTCCTTTGACAGGGTGCAACCATCACTTTTCTATCACTCTCTATTAGTGGGAAATGTTTGCGTCTTCCTTCTCTGACAGGTTTCCACTTTACACAGGTTCCGGCTTTCACAGGTTGCACTGTAGTTTAGAAACAGTGTGATCTGCATTTGTATTGTGCTTCTACTCTTCAAGGGTGTGCTTGTGTATCTGAGAACGGGTCTGTGGAAGCACATGTACAGGTAAAAACCCCACTGGTAAGAAGCCATTGACACACTGCAGCACGTTACAAGAGAGGGCAAATAACACTTTTTTTTAGGCCAGTAGCTGACATCAGAAAAATGAGCACTATTCTTCATTTGTATTCAGTCCTACTTGTTTGTTGCCCAGGTGATTGTGGTTTCTTGCAGGTTTGGGTTCAGCAACCCACGCTAAAATCCCACAGTTGATTTAGGCTACTTTAAACATTTAGGAAGAAAATCATGGAATAAATGTATAATAAAGCATGGAATTTAATCATACTTTGGTATAAGATTGTTATTGAACTTTTAATATGCCCAGTGGTGTTAACATGTTATGTATCCCTAGTTATGAAAGGAAGAGGAAGAAAATTAAGGTATTTATTTTTAATTTTCCAAGTAATTTTAAGGATTTTTCAAGATTAGTATTTACATTGTGACAACTTTTCCTTTTAACTTTTATAAAAATCATGTGCATTAAGAAAAAACTTAATGTTAACCACATACATTGAGATATAAAAATATCAGCTCATATTCAAATAAAAGAGGATGCTCAGAAAAGATCTGTTATGGAGTAAAAATCCCATCTCGCGTCTTTCTTCTAACTCGAATTTTGATGGTGTTTATAAAAAAAAAGACACTTCTGTACAGCACATTTCAGTTCTGGTCTTCTCGTGTGTGACAAATTTCTACTTCTCTTTTGTATCTAAGGGCATGGGACATTTCCCATGGGGCTTTGCACTGGGCAGAGCACACAGCAGGCACTCAATTAGTTATAGTGTTATATTTAAACTCTAAAAACAGTTATTTTGTTCTAGCCTCATTATTAAAATTTTTGAATAGACAGCAACGTGGTCAAAAATTCAAATGGCATATCAGATGTCATCAGTGAAAAGAAAGTATGTCTTGAAAACCCCTTTCTCTCACCCATTTCTACCCCCTTTTGCAGAAGCAACTAGTCCTACTGGTACAGAGATATTCTATGAATTACTGTTATATTTCAAAGTATATTTTATGTTCATTTTAAGTAAGTGTTTGATGGCATTCTGTCACAAGAACGAAAAACAGAATGGAAGAAAGGAAGATTTGGATTTTCAAAAAACACTTTAAGAGTAAACCGAACATTCCAAAGAAGGCCTACTTTAAAGCCATGCTGGGGTAGCACGTCCCCGTGAACACACACTCGTAAGGCTGGGAGTTGAACTGGGAAATCCATAACTGCACTTTGATCTGTGCAGTCCCATACTGAAATGGTGTAAACTTGACAGTCACATTCACCTTCCCATTAGCTGGAATTATTCCTGAGAGGAAAGAAATGAGAAACCATGATAATCTCTTCCTGCCAAATCCAGTCAAAGAGGCCAACACATGCAATATACTCTATTATCTTTGCCTAGTCTTTTCATTAAATACTTCGGCACATTTACATTGAATCAACTTCTGCACATTTACACTGATCTTATTTATCGATTTCTACATTAGTCCTTTATAATAATTATTTGTGTCATATATATATTACGTAAAGACTAATTGCCATTGAGTCGATTCTGACTCACGGCGACCCCACGTGTGTCAGAGTAGAGCTGTGCTTCATAGAGTGTTCAATGGCTGATTTTTGGGAAGTAGATTGCCAGGACTTTCTTCCAAGCTGCCTCTGAGTGGACTTGAACCATCAATCTTTCAGTTTAGCAGCCAAGTGAGTGAACCGTTTGCACCACCTAGGGACTCCTATATAATATATATCTACATATACATATATATCAGCTGATATATATATTATACTATATATGGTATCTTATATATATGTATATGTAAGTATTAGTGAATCAAAAATAAAATCTTAGAACTGTAATTTGCAAGACCAACAACCAATGCATTGGAAACACCTTTTTTAACAACATAAACGGTGACTTTTCATTTTGACCTCACCAGATAGAATATACAGGAACCAAATTCAGCTACATCTGTGGAAACAGGTGATGGAGAAGCTCAATATCATCAGCCATAGCAAGGCCAGGGACCAACTGCGGAACAGACCATCAATTGCCTGTATGCAAATTCAAGTTGAAACTGAAGAAAGTTAAAAGAAGTCCACAAGACCCAAAGTACAACCTTGAGTATATCCCACCTGAATTTAGAGATCATCTCGAGAACAGATTTGATGCATTGAACAGTAATGAATGAAGACCAGATGAGTTGTGGGATTGGACATCAAGGATATCATACATGAAGAAAGCAGGTCATTAAAAGGACAGGAAAAAAAAAAAGACCAAAATGGATGTCAGAAGAGACTCCAAAACTTGCTCTTGAACATCAAACAGCTAAGAATGAAAGAAATGATGAAGTAAAAGAACTAACAGAAGATTTCAAAGGGGAGCTTGAGAAGACAAAGTATTATAATGAAATGTGCAAAGACCTGGAGTTAGAAAACCAAAAGGGAAAAACACACTTGGCATTTCTCTGGCTGAAATAACTGAAGAAAAAAATTCAAGCCCCCAGTTACAATACTGAAAGACTCTATGGGCAAAATGGAGCCCTGCTGGCACAGTGGTTAAAAGTTTGGCTGTTAACCAAAAGGTCAGCAGTTCGAATCCACCAGCTACTCCTTGGACACCCTATGGGACAGTTCTACTCTGTCCTATGAGTTGGAATTGACTCAATGGCAGCCAGTTTGGCTTAGTTTTTATGGGCAAAATATTGAATGAAGCAGGAAGCATCAAAAGAAGGTGTAATGAATAAATAGAGTCACTGTACCAAAAAGAATTAGCTGACATTCAATCATATCAAGAGGTGGCATATGATCAAGAGCCAAGGGTACCAAAGAAGATGTCTAAGCTGCACTGAAGGCACTGGAGAAAAACAAGGCTCCAGAAATTGATGGAATACCAATTGACATATTTCAACAAATGGATGCAATGCTGGAAACACTCACTTGTCTATGCCTTGTTCGAACAGAACAAGGGCATGCTTTGTGGTTTAAAGTCAGGAAAAGTGTGTATCATGGTTATATCCTTTCACCATACTTATTCAATCTGTATGCTGAGCAAATAATCTGAAAAACTGGACTGGCTGAAGAAAAACGGGCATCAGGATTGGAGGAAGACTCATTAACAACCTGAGAATATGCAGATGACACAACCTTGCTTGCTGAAAGTGAAGAGGACTTGAAGTACTTACTGACGAAGATCAAAGACCACAGCCTTCAGTATGGATTACTCCTCAACGTAAAGAAAACAAAAATCCTGACAACTGGACCAACGAGCAATATCATGATAAACAGAGAATAGACTGAAGTTGTCAATGATTTCATTTTACCTGGATCCACAATCAACACGCATGGAAGCAACAGTCAAGAAATCATACCATGTATTGCATCGGGCAAATCTGCTGCAAAAGACCTCTTCAAAGTGTTAAAAAAAAAAAAAAGATGTCACTTTGAAGACTAAGATGTGCCTGGCCCAAACCATGATATTTTCAATTTCCTCATGTGCATGCAAAAGCTGGACAATGAATAAGGAAGATCGAAGAAGAACTGACGCCTTTGAATTATGGTGTTGGCGAGGAGTATTGACTATACCATGGGCTGCCAGAAGAATGAACAAATCTATCTTGGAAGAAGTATAGCCAGAATGCTCCTTAGAAGCGAGGATGGGAGACTTCTTCTCACATACTTTGGACATGTTATCAGGAGGGATCAGTCCCTGGAGAAGGACATCTTGCTTGGTAAAGTAGAGGGTCATGGAAAAAGAGGAAGACCCTCAAGGAGATTGACTGACACAGTGGCTGCAACAATAGCCTCAAACAGCAATGTTTGTGAGAGTGGCACAAGATCTGGCAGTGTTTTGTTCTGTTGTACATGGGGTTGCTATGAGTCAGAACCAACTTGATGGCACCTAACAACAAGACAATAACTAATTACCAGATGTAAATGTAAATGCTATAAAGCAACAAGGAAAAACTAGAAATACACATAAGAATTTGTGTCCAATAATTCACTTCCCTATGTTTGTGTGAGAGCTTGGCCGCTAACCAAAAGGTCAGCAGTTCGAATCTACCAGCTGTTCCTTGGAAACCCTATGGGGCAGTTCTACTCCATCCCATAGGGTCGCTATGAGTTGGAATCAACTTGTCAGAAACAAGTTTGGATTTTTAAAAATATTTTTGTGTAATTTGGTTCTTTCATGTCTTCAGGATGGACCAGCAGTCACTCCAAAGTCAAATATCAAGCTATGCTCTATTCTTCCTTTATATCTCTGGTGCCAGTGGGACTCCGAACATGGTAACTGCTCAATAAACATAAAAAAGAAGGGAGGTAGGGAAAGATGGGTGAAAGCAGGTGGCAGAGAGGGAGGATGGATAGGTGTACTAGTGCTACCAGGGCTTATGTTCTCTCTGACTTCACTGAAGGCTCTTTGGTTTGCTTTCTGCCCTTGCACAGCTGGTCTCTGCACCATCCCCACAGAGGCCTGGTATGTTCCCTCATACATGCTCGGAATACCCTCCTCCCCGTCTACCTCTCCTCTGAGCTTTATATTACTCTTTTGCTCACTGTGCTCAGCCACATGGACCTTTCATTCAGCCATTCAGCAAGTATTTACTGAGCACTTATTGTGTGCCAGGCACTGTTTTAGGCACTCGAGATACATCAATAAACAAAATGAAGTCCCAGGTCTCACAAAGTTATATTCTAGATGGGCCTTTGAACTGGTTGTTCCCTCAGCCTGGAAAGCTCTCTCTCTAGATCTTCACAGGAATGACTCTGTCTCATCATTAGGGTCTTAGTTCAAATGTCACCTCCTCAGAGAGGCCTTCCCTGATTGCCCCATCTAAAGGGCACTGCCCCCCCATCCTCTGTCACGCTCTATTACACACATTACCTTCTTTTAGTTTCTTCATTGTACTTTCTAAAACTATTTCATTTGCTGTCTCTCTTCCCCTACATCAGAATGTAAGTTTCATGAAAGTAAGTGCCTATTTATTACCGTGTCCCCACTCAGTAAATACTTGTTGACTGAGCGAATGAACCTAAACTTCAAAGTCCACATCAGTCTACACACTCCATGAGACTCCTCCTGACTCACCAACCACAGACTGTGCACTTCCCTAAACTTGTCAGCTCTATAGTACTCATGTGTTACTTGAATCATTCCCTTTGAAAGTTCATATGTCTTCCAGCTAGACTGGAAGCCCCTTACACAGACACCAGGCCTCAGAGCTCTTTTCTCTTCCTGGATCTCTAGCATGGTGCTTCGGAAAGAGGTATTTGTCAACTTCTTAAGAGCAGGAGCCAAAATCTTTAAATGATTTTTTAATCATTTGGGAGTTCCTGGGTGGTTTTTGCAAACGGTTAACGCTTGGCTGCTAATCAAAAGGTTGGAGGTTCAAGTCACCCAGAGGTGCCCAGGGAGAAAGTCCTGGGCATCTACTTCTGGAAAAGCAGCCATTGTAAACCCTGTGGAGCAGTTCTATTCTGACACGTACGGGATCGCCAGGAGTCAGAACTGACTGGACGGCCACTAGCTGAGCCCTCTGCAGGGAAGAGTGAATTAGCAGAAAAGCTTGGCTCTCTCAGGTGACCTCAGCTCAGCTGAATGGAAGCTGCCTTTCTCCATGATACCCTGAAGTCCAACACCTTGACCGCCCACTTGGTCAGGAGATATACTTGTTTGACCCACAATTCATTTGGGACTTTAGACTAAGAACATTCTATTGCTCCAGCTCATTAACTTTAAAAAAAAAAAAAGAGCAAAGATTAATGGTTGCCTTGACCTGGCTGATTTATTTTTAAGTGCTCCAAGCCCAGACCTAATACATCAAGCATGGCTGTGGAGAGGTAGCCTAGGCAACCAGATAGCTGCTTTCTCCATTAACAAGGACACCAGCCCTGTGCAGGGAACATGGTTGCCGCTGATTGTCAAATGTTGACAGCTGTAAAAGGCGTGCCACGTAGTCACAGCTTGTCGCTCAGCAAAAGCTAACACTGGCAGAAAGGAGAGTGAAAGCTCATGTTATAAAAGTGTAGAAAGGCACCCTGAAAATTACTACTTCATTTCAGAACAAAAGCACCATTTTATGGTTTCAGTCCAATTTCGTCTGGCTGAAATTCCAGATTCTTGCCCTTAACGCACTCCAGGGATAATGTTAAATCACAGGGCAGGGAAGGTGGTGGGACAGATGGAGAGGAGAGAAAAAAATGAGAAATAAACCAAACTTAAAAAAAAAAAAACCCAAAAAACCTGATTTATTGATAAAATGAGTGTTCTGAAGCAAATGTAACAACCTTGAAAAATGATATAATGATAAAGGAAATCACCAGAAAATAATTCTGTGTCTTTGCCTTGATTGTAATTATGTAAAACATGTGCATAAAAATGGCCAGTTACTACAAGGAGATGGAAAACTAAAAGCAGATTATTTTTTAGGAGAATAAGGCCCAAATGAGGATCATTTAAAAATTTTTCCTACATGCCCATACAGTGTTATTACAATATTGTTATAGTTTTTAAATAACATTTTCTTCGAAAATCTCCAAAAGTACACATTATTCTCCTTAAATTGTCGGAGAGCCATCTAACCCACACACTTGAAGTATTCGTTTTAAACTTCCAAGACTTAGGGTTTCAATAGCTATGCGAATTTGAGTAAACTACTTAATCAAAATGTAACAGGTACCTAGTTTAAAAATAAATCACTTACAGGATAAGGATATTTTCACTGCAATAAAAAATTTTAAAATCATTCATAAACAAGCTGTTGACAAACTGTAACAGTGTTTTAGATTCAATGGATTACAGAAGGGAAGACTTCAGGGTCTTTCTTCCATCTGACTCATGTGCTAACAATTTCAGGCCACTGCCACCTGCCCAGTGGGTACGGCCAAGAGAAAGGTCTCAGAGACTACACAGACTCTGGCTCATATCCTTGTTCATCCTTGTATAAGCGCTGTGACTTAGTTTGTTTACTCTACCTGAGGCTCAGTTTTCTCATCTGTAAAATGCGGCAAGGTTTAAAGGAGAAAATAATATATGCCTGGCATACAGCGTGTATCCTTTAAATGTGTCCTTCCCGATGTTTGTGCCAAATAAAACGAGTAATAATTTACATATTAAATTATTATTAACATGTCAGGAAAAGGAAGTATTTCTCCAAAAAACTGATACTTGACCTACTTGAAAAAAAGTCTTAAAAAAGCAGAAGCAATTGCGTTACAATGCCAAGCCTCTGGGATGCGTTTCCCAAGGCACTAGGCCTTTCTGTTGCTCCATAAAAATGCCAAATGCAGGCGAATCTACAGGTCAGAACACAAGGACTGGGCTGACTCTGGAAAGGTCCCTTTTAAAATTTAGTCCTAGAGAATTACGGCAAAGAAATTAAATATAAACCTTGAGACTTTTGACTGCCAGTTCACTTTTACATTTCCTGGGAAGAACCAACTTTTGCTTAGCCACAGCAGGTAAAGACTCTGTGGCACAGATATTTAGACTACTGATAATCCTTGGTATCTGTCTTAGTCGTCTAGTGCTGCTATAACAGAAATACCACAAGTGGGTGGCTTTAACAAACAGAAGTTTATTTCCTCACAGTAAAGTAGGCTAAAAGTCTAAATTTAGGGTGTCAGCTCCAGGGGAAGTCTTTCTCTCTCTGTCGGCTCTGGAGGAAGGTTTTTGTTCTCAATCTTCCCCTGGTCGAGGAGCTTCTCAGGCACAGGGACCCCGGGTCCAAAGGATGTGCTCTGCTCCCAGTGCTGCTTTCTTGGTGGTATGAGGCCCCCCACTCTCTGCTTGCTTCCCTTTCCTTTTATCTCTTGAGAGATAAAAGGTGGTGCAGGCCACACCCCAGGGAAACCCCCTTTACACTGGCTCAGGGATGTGACCTGGGTAAGGGTGGTGTTATAATCCCACCCTAATCCCTTTAACATAAAATTAAAATCACAAAATGGAGGACAACCACACAATGCTGGAAATCATGGCCCAGCCAAATTGATACACACATTTTTGGGGGGATATAATTCAATCCATGACAGTATCTCATTCATTTCTATCACTTGCTTTAAGTAATCCTTGGCAATGATATATCTGTATGTCCCCGTTTCTCTACATAGTCATACAATCGGTAGACCTTTGCTGTGATGAGGCTATTCACCAATAAGCATTTTATGGGTCCTGCTTTGTGTGCTGGGGATCCAAAGGTCACAGAGTCCCTTTTGTTAAGTGTTTACTATCCCTTGATAATGGTGATCCGTCCCCTGCACAGTCTGTGCGGGGCTCTGAGGGTCTTCTGTCTCACCCCTCTGCAGGTGTATGGAGATGAGGGCAGGAAAAGCAGTGACAACCATCCCCCCATTCTTGCCTGGCTCTGCCTGGCCTCCTGGAGGCTGCTGGTCCCTGCAGGTGAGGGTTGTTGCACTAGCTTTGGAGCACGGTGATAAAATACCTCCACCAGGTGCCAAGAGGCCTTTGGAGAAAAAAGAGGCAAAAAAGGGAACTTTCCTTCAGAAATCTAAATTTTGAGGTGTGGGCAGCAGCACAGTGGCAGGGCTTGCCAGGAGTAAGAAGGAGTCCAGCTGAGACAACGTGATCAGACAAGAGCTCAGGTCCAGACCAGCCACCCGGGGCACAAAGGTGCATGAAGGTGCCTTGGGCCTCGATATGCAGGGTGCGGTGTCCAGGGCACCCTGGTCCTCATTCTGGGGGAAGGGGCTTGTTTTTTGCCTGGATGTGCTGCCTGCTGGATTGGTGGCCCTGGGCCTACGGGTACTGCCTACAGTAAAAAGAATCTAAGGTCAAGGCCAGGGCAGAGGCACTGGCCTTACCCCCAAATCAACATAAAGTTCTAAGAACTTTTTATTTTAAAAGAAAGGCAAGATATAAAATTACTTGTAAATGGCTTATATATTCCTCATAATTAAAAAAATGAGAGAAAATGAAAATATTGAAACTTCATACAAGAACTCTGGGCATATAGCCCCCAGGAGCCCTCGCATAACAAGTCCTTCTGTGTTACGATTCACCAGTTATATAAATTGGGTGCATTCCTCCTTAGTGGATGTGACACTAAGCAAACGTCCAGGATTTCAAAGTGGTCACAGGTAAACAAGTTCAACAATTTTTTACAGCATTTGGCTGGTCTCCAATACAAAGATCTGAGCAAAGTCATGTATTGCTGGCTCTCCCAATAATAACAACAGTTTTCCTGATGTTCTAATTTTATGTTATTTCTTGTCAGCAGTACAAGGAAGGTCACAAAACCTGTTACTAGTTTTTCCTGAGCGCGGGATAATTCTGGCTCCACCAGCAGATCCAGCTGTTGACGGCTACAATGCAAACCTGCATCTTAAGGATGCCTAGTGGGCAGATGGCCAGCTTAGTTACAGTTGAGGGCATGATATCCAATTACTATCTTGAAAATGGAATTGATTTTATTGACACTTGTTCATTTGTCAAGCCTGGCTATAAAATTTCCAAAAGGCATGGACATATGATGCTTCTAGCTCCTAAAGAAGGCGTGGTTTCATGGCCTGATGAACTACAGATGTCTCCACAAGTCTTTGAGACAATCATTACTAAAGACATGCCAGAGATGCTGTCTATAAATACACCTCTAGCTCTGTAAAATTAGCTCAAGGTTCTTTGTCTTGGGACCCAATTTTGTAAAACGGAGCTAGTAATGCCTTACTGCGACCTGCTGCTGTCCAACTCTAAGGCATATGAGTCAGGCTAGACTCCCCAGCAAGTCAGGACAGCCAGGAAGGGCACAGCCCAGCTGGTTATCTGCCAGCCCACGCTGATCCACTGTCTGAGCAGCCTAGGTGTTTCTCCTGGAGGTGGCTAAAAGTCATCACTAAATTCTACAGCCTCAAACACAGAACAGTCAAAGACGCACTGATACATAAACAAAGCGGGAAACCAAGAAAATTCCTGAGACTGGTGGACCGAAGAATGGACAAAGCCTCAGCAAATAGCTACCAGGAGTCTGAAGGGTCCAGCCTATTAAAATAGCTTGTAAAGTCATTTTAGCAACACCATACACACAACGCAGATCATTCCAAATAGCAAATTCAAGAGCCCTGGCTCCCCTTTATTCGTTCATTCATCATTCATTCGTTCACATCTTCTCATATTCCCAGGCCACCACAGTCTCCTGTTTTCTCCTGCTCACTGGTTACTCCATCTTGGTTCCTATTCCTGGACCCCCTTCCTCTTGCTGTCCTCTGAGTGTCTGAGCACTCCAGGCTTGTCCTCAGCCCACTTTTCTTCTCTATCCACACTCACTCCCTGGATGACCTTACCCATCAGAACCCAGGTGATCCCTAATTGTGATGCCCCCAGCTCTCACTTCTCTCTGGACTCTAAACTAGTATATTCAATTTACTTTCACTTTAAAGACAGAATTTAAAAAAACATGCAACAAGGCACCAGAACAACCAGAAAAGCCTATCATCAGGTGGAGCAAACCAAAGTATTTCATGTATCGTGTGCTTGTCTGAATTGTGTGGCTGTACAATTTATAATTTGAGACCCTGGGAAAAGGCCTGCATAATTTTTTTTTAAGTGTTTTACATGTAAGGGGAACTGAACTATGCTCGGCATTATATTTGCTTATCTATGTAGTCCCCAGGTCCTGAAAAGTTGTGTTTCAAAATTCCTTTTGTAGATTGATATTCTGTATCTTGGGACACATTTTCCAGAGATTTATGGCCAGGTCATAAGAATCCCCAGCTAGCCCTCCAGATCTCCATTTCTTTTCCTTGCCACTGACACCAGTTTAGTTCAGGCTCTCAAAGTCTAGATTATTTCAATCTCAACACAATATGTCTATTGTGAGAACATTACCTATACATAAAACAGGATCTCTGATGTCGTAGTTGTTAAGAGCTATACCTGCTAACCAAAAGGCTGGCAGTTCGAATCCAGCAGGCGCTCCTTGGAAACTCGGTGGGGCAGTTCTACTCTTTCCTGTACGGTTGCTATGAGTTGGAATATAAAAACAAACAAACAAACCCATTGCCGATTCTGACTCACAGCGACTAGGTAGGACAGAGTACACTGCCCCATATGGTTTCCAAGGCTAAAAATTTTTATGGAAACAGGCTGCCACATCTTTCTCCCACAGAGCATCTGGTGGGTTCGAACTGCTGACCTTTCAGTTCACAGCCGAGTGCTTTACTACTGTGCCACCAGACCCAAAACCCAGTGCCGTCGAGTTGATTCCAACTCATAGCAACCCACCAGGGCTCCTTTTATTAAAAAAAAAAAGTTATTACCTGTGCTTAATCGGAAATATTATCTTGCTTAGCATAATTTTAGTAACTACTTATTTTCTCTTATTTTGAAGGCCCAAACAGCTAAAAATAATAAATCTCTTGTCACTAGAAAGAAAAACAAGTCCTGTTTTATACAATATAGATAGCAGTTACCTTATATTTCAAAAACTTCAGAATGGCTCCTGGTGCTCTAGAAAAACCTATATACATTTCATAATAAAATTAATTTAAAGTTTCTTCTTTGAACATGCATTCGATGGACAAAATACTCATTTGCAATGATGAAAGAGTTGTAAATAAACGGATAAATACCCAGAAAAATGAAAACAACTATTTTAGAGTTCAGTGGAGGCCACTGTGGAGAGAAGTTAAATCCCAAACCTAAACATCAAGAGGCTGAAACCACTTTAGGGGAAAACTGTCACTTTCAACTGTCCTGAGCAGCACTGGGATCTCTGTGCTCTGGGGCATGCAAACACAGACTGTTCACACGACACGTGAGACAAAGTCATTAAGCCCTGCACAAAGATTCTGAAAACTTGGGAAGAAATAATATTCCCATTTTATTTGAAATTGAGTTGAAAGAAGAATATAAAACCAAGGCTGTACAAGGCGCAAAAAATTAGAATAGAACGGATTCATTTCTGGCTTCAAGTTTTAATCTTGGGACAGACATACCTGGACATTACTTAAAGTACATGTATGATACAAATAATACAAACATGTCCTTATTCTCAAGGGTCTGAATAAAATTTATATTATGTCAAATATGTAAAGTTCGTTAACGTTACATTTTAAAATAATACCTTCAAATGTTCCTTATTTTATCTGAGAGCTTGAGACCGCCTCCTTTCCAAACCCTCTGTTTGATCTGAGACCCCTAACGGAATCAGAAATTTGAAATTGTGACTCTCCTTACCTGATGTTGGCTCAATAGTAAAGGCTTGATGTGCCTGAATCAAAGTCACGTGAAACTCAAAATCTACAGGGCAGCTGCATTGCAAAGGAATAACGTAACTCTTGCTGCAAAACAAAAATGGAAAAAGTGAAAAATATTACTTTTCTTTATAACCGGCTCTTTTGGTAACTTAAGTTACATGATAAACTACAACAGTGACAGCCAACACTCACTAGGAACGAGTCTGAGCGTTTCCCCGTATTAACGAATTTAATCCGCACAGCAACCCTGTGAGGTCGGTACTCTGATTATCCCCATTTACGGAAGAGGAAACTGAAGCACCAGGGGGGTTAAGTGTTTTGCCCAAGGTGACACAGCTGGTTACTCAGGGGCAGACCATGGTTTAATGCAGGTTGACTGTCTTTGGTGTCAACTCTTAACCATTGTCCTTGTTGCCTCTTGATACTGTTAGGTTTATTCTATGGCTATTCACAGTGATAGCAAAAAGGCAATCTCTTCCATGCAAGTAGGCCTTGGGGAGCCCAGGAAATACTGAATAAACAGGACTTACAGAAAGTCCCCCTGGTGCGTCTGTCAGTTTGTCGTACTGTGGGGGCTTGCATGTTGCTGTGATGCTGGAAGCTATGCCACCCGTATTCAAATACCAGCAGGGTCACCCATGGTGTACAGGTTTCAGCTGAACTTCCTGACTAAGACAGACTGGGAAGAAGCACCTGGCAGTCTACTTCTGAAAAGAATTAGCTGGTGAAAACCTTATGAATAGCAGTGAACACTGTCTGATACAGTGCCGGAAGATGAGCCCCCCAGATTGGAAGGCACTCGAAAGATGACTAGAGAAGAGCTGCCTCCTCAGAGTAGAGTCGACCTTGATGACTTGGATGGAGTCAAGTTTTCAGGACTTTCATTTGCTGAGTGGTATGACTCAAAATGAGAATAAACAGCTTCAAGCATTCATTAATAACCGGAACATGGAATGTACAAAGTATGAATCTAGGAAAAATGGAAATTGTCAAAAATGAAATGGAACACATAAACATTGATATCCTAGGCATTAAAAAAAAATTAGTGAGCTGAAATGGACTTGTATTGGCCATTTTGAATTGGACAGTCATGTGGTCTATTATGCTGGGAATGACAGTTTGAAGAGAAATGGTGTTTCACTCATCATCAAAAAGAACATTTCAAGATCCACCCTTAAGTACGATCCTGTCAGTGAAAAGAAAATATCCATATGCCTAGAAGGAAGAGCAGTTAGTATCACTATTAATTAAATTTATGCACCAACCACTAATGCCAAAGATGAAGAAATCGAAGATTTTTACCAACTTCTGCAGTCTGAAATTGATCGAACATGCAATCAGTACATGTTGATAATTACTGGTGATTGGAATGCAAAAGTTGGAAACAAGGAAGGATCAGTAGTTGGGAAATACGGCCTTGATGATCAAAACGATTCTGGAGATCGCAGGATAGAATTTTGCAAGACCAACGACTTCTTCATTGCAAACACCTTTTTTCAAAATGTAAACGGCGACTATACACATGGACCTAACCAGATGGAATACACAGGAATCAAATCATCTACATCTGTGGAAAGAGACGATGGAAAAGCTCAATATCATCAGTCAGAACAAGGCCAGGGGCCGACCGTCGAACAGACTATCAACTGCTCATATGCAAGTTCAAGTTAAAATTGAAGAAAATTAGAACAAGGCCAGGAGAGCCAAAGTATGACCTTGAGTATATCCCGCCTGAATTTAGAGACCATCTCAAGAATAGATTTAATGCGTCAAACACTACTGATTGAAGACCAGACAAGTTGTGGAATGACATCATGGACATCATACGTGAAGAAAGCAAGAGGTCATTAAAAAGACAGGAAAAAAAGAAAAGACTAAAATGGGTGTCAGAAGATACTCTAAAACTTGCTCTTGAATATCAAGTAGCTAAAGCAAATGGAAGAAATGATGAAGTAAAAGAGCTGAGCAGATTTCAAAAAGTGGCTCGAGAAGACAGAGTATTATAATGCCATGTACAAAGACTGGTGTTAGAAAACCAAAGGGGAAGGACATGCTTGTCATTTCTCAAGTTGAAAGAACTGAAGAAAAATTCAAGCCTCGAATTGCAACACTGAAGGATTCTACAAGGAAAATAGTAAACAACACAGGAAGCATCAAAACAAGGTGGTAGGAATACACAGAGTCACTGTACCAAAAAGAATTGGTCGATGTCCAGTAATTTCATAAGGTAGCATATGATTAGGAATCGCTGGTACCGAAGAGAACGAAGCTGCACTGAAGGTGCTGGCAAAAAACAAGGCTCCAGGAACTGACAGAATACCAAGTGAGATGTTTCAACAAACAAATGCAGTGCTGGAAGAGCTCATTTGTCTATGCCAAGAAATCTGTAAGATTTGGCTACCTGGCCAACCAACTGGAAGAGATCCATATTTATGCCTATTCCCAAGAAATGTAATCCAACCGAATGTGGATATTATTGAACAATATCATTAATATCACATGAAAGTAAAATTTTGCTGAAGGTCATTCCAAAGTATCTGCAGCAGTGCATCAACAAGGAACTACCAAAAATTCAAGCCAGATTCAGAAGAGGATGTGGAGCCAGGGATATCACTGCTGATGTCAGATGGATCCTGGCTGAAAGCAGAGAATACCAGAAAGATGTTTACCTCTGTTTTATTGATTATGCAAAGGCATTCCACTGTATGAATCATAACAAATTATGGATAACATTGTGAAGAATGGGAATTCCAGAACGTTTAATTGTGCTCATGAGGAACCTGTACATAGCTCAAGAGGCAGTTGTTTGAACAGTACAAGGGAATACTGCATGGTTTAAAGTCAGGAAAAGTGTGCGTCAGGGTTGTTACCTTTCACCATACTTATTCAATCTGTATGCTGAGCAAATAATCTGAGAAGCTGGACTATATGAAGAAGAACGGGGCATCAGGATTGGAGGAAGACTTGTTAACAACCTGCTTTACAGATGAAACAACTTTGCTTGCTGAAAGTGAAGAGGACTTGAAGTACTTACTGATGAAGATCAAAGACCACAGCCTTGAGTATGCATTATACCTCAACATAAAGAAAACAAAAATCCTCACCACTGGACCAATAAGCAACATAAGGATAAACGGAGAAAAGATCAAAGTTGTCAAGGATTTTATTTCACTTGGATCCACAAATCAACACCCATGGAAGCAGCAGTAAAGAAATCAAACGACGCATTGCATTGGGCAAATCTGCTGCAAAAGACCTCTTCAAGGTGTTAAAAAGCAAAGACGACAACTTGAAGACTAAGGTGCGTCTGGCCCAAGCCATGGTGTTTTCAATCGCCTCATATGCATGTGAAAGCTGGACAATGAATAAGGAAGACAGAAGAGGAATTGATGCCTTTGAATTATGGTGTTGGCAAAGAACATTGAATATATTGTGGATTGCCAAAAGAATGGACAAATCTGCCTTAGAAAAGGTACAGCCAGAATGCTCCTTAGAAGCAAAGATGATGAGACTACATCTCACATACTTTGAACATGTTATCAGGAAGGATCAGTCCCTGGAAAAGGACATCATGCTTTGTAAAATAGAGAGTCAGAGAAAAAGAGGAAGACTTTCAACAAGATGGACTGACCCCAGTGGCTGCAACAACGGGCTCTAGCATAACAAGGATTGTGAGGATGGTGCAGGACAGGGCAGTGTCTCATTCTGTTGTACATATAGGGACGCTATGAGTCGGAACCGACTGGACGGCACCTAACAACAACAACAACAACACAAAGTCTGGGAAGCCCTTGGCCTTCACAGAACCAGGAACTAGACAGTGTTGAAGAACCTCAATTTGGGATGTGTTTGGTTTAAATATGCTAGAAACTCTTCACGAAGCAGTGTTGGTTCAGTGGTAGAATTCTCAGCTTCCATGCGAGAGACCCAGGTTCAATTCCTGGCCAATGCACCTCATACACAGGCACCACCTGTCTGTCGGTGGAGGCTTGCCTGTTCCTATGATGCTGAACAGCTTTCAGCAGAGCTTCCAGACTCAGATGGACTAGGAAGAAAGGCCTGGCAATCTACGTCCAAAAATCAGCTAATGAAAACCCTATGGATCACAACGATCCAACCCACAGCCGATCATGGGGATGGCACAGGACTGGTTCCATTGTGTGTGGGGTCGCCATGAGTCAGGGGCTGACTCGACAGCAGCTAACAACAGAAATTCTTTATTTGGTCAGATGTTCTCTCATCCGAAGACAAGGCAAGCCTTCTAAGTAAGCGTGAGGTTGTCGTATCCAGCACCACAGGAGCTGCTGTAGCAATTGCATCTCTCAGAGAGTCCGCCATGCTTTCTGTAATGTCCTTTCTATTAGGCCAAGGCCAAGATAGCTAGAGTTTGTGGACATGAGTGAGCTCCTCCCTTCTTCTCTGGCCACCAGCCAGTTTCTTCCCCTTTAACTTTGCAGTGCAATTATCTATTTCTAATTTTGTTGCCTATATTTTTGGTGTCATTATTAAGAACACAATGCCAAATCCAAGGTCATGAAGATTTGCTCCTATGTTTTCTTCTGAGTTTTATAGTTTTAGTTCTTAAATTTAGGTCTTTGATCCATTTTAAATTTCTGTCTTTGATCAATTTTTGTATATGGTGTAAAGTGTCCAACCTGCTTCTTTAAAAATGTGGATATTCAGATTTCCCAGCACCATTTCTTGGAGAGAATGTTCTTTCCCCATTGAATGGTCTTGACACCCTTATCAAATATCAATTGATCATAGACATAAGGGTTTATTTTCTGGCTCTCGATTCTATTTCACTGATCTATCTTTATGCCAGTACCACACTGTTTTAATTACCGTAGCTTGGTAGTAAATTTTGAAACTGGAATGTGTGAATCCTCCAACTTTGTTCTTCCTTTTCAAGATTGTTTTGGCTATTCAGGGGTTCCCTGAAATTTCATATAAATTTTAGGATGGATTTTTCTATTAATGTGATGTATTGCATTGACTGGTTTTCTTATGTTGAACCACCCTTGCATTCCTGGGATAAAACTCACTTGATCATGGTGTATGATCCTTGTAATATGCTATTGGACTTGGTTTGTCAGTATTTTGTTGAGGATTTTTACATCTATATTAATAAAAAATACTAGCTGTGATTTCCTTTTCTGGTAGTGTCTTTGTCTGGTTTTGGTATCAGGATAATGCCAGCCTCACAGAATAAGTTAGGAAGTGTTCCCTCTTCATCTATTTTTGGAAGAGTTTGAGAAGGACCAGCGTTAATTCTTCATTAAATGTTTGATAGAATTCACCAATGAAGCCATCTGGTTCTGGACTTTTTGTTTGTTTAGAGGATTTTGATTACTGATTCAATCTCCTTACTGGTCTATTCAGATTTTCTATTTCTTCTTGAGTCAGTTTTGGTAGTTGGTATGTTTCTAGGAATTTGTCCATTTTGTGTAGGTTATCCAATTGTTGGTGTACAGTTGTTCATAATCTCTCATAATTCATTTTATCTTGATAGTAATGTCTTCTCTTTCATTTCTTATTTTAGTAATTTGAGTCTTCCCTCTTTCTTAGTCAATCTGGCTAAAGTTTTGTCAATTCTACTGATCTTTTCAAAGAATCAACTTTGGTTTTGTTGATTCTCTCTATTACTTTTCTATTTCATTTAACTCTGTTCCTGTCTTTAATATTTTCTGCTAGCTTTGGATTTAGGTTGCTCTTCTATTTCTAGTTCTTTAAGGTGTACAGATAGGTTATTGACTTGAGGCCTCTCTTTATTTTTTATTGTGGTCAATATATATGTAACAAAACATTTGCTGTTTCAACAATCTCCACATGTACAGTTTAGAGACGTTATGTTCATCATATTGTTCAACCATCATCCTTATCAGTTCTTAAAATTTTCCATCACCCTTAACAGAAGCCCAGTGTCCCGGAACATTGAGTTCCCCTTTCCCCCTCCCTCCTGCCCACTTCTGATAACCACTGATTAAATTTGGTCTCTATACATTTGCCTATTCTAAGAATTTCATAGAAGTGGGATCGTACAATATTTGTCCTTTTATGACTGACTTATTTAACTCAGCATAACGTTTTTAAAGTTCATCCACGTTGTAGCATGTAACAAGGCTTCATTTCTCACTTTGGGTGAGTAATATTCCATTGTATGTATGCACCACATTTTGTTTATACATTCATCTGTTGATGGACATTTAGGTTGTTTCCACTTTTTGGCTATTGTGAATAGTGCTGCAGTGAACATTAGTGTACAAGTATCTGTTTATATTCCTGCCTTCTATTCCTTTGGGTACAGATCTAGTAGTGGAATTGCTGGATCATGTGGTAATTCTATGTTTAACATTTTGAGGAACTGCCATACTGTTTTCTGTAGCAGCTGTACTATTTTACAATCCAGTGGCAATAGCTGAAGGTTTCTGTTCCTCCACATCCTCACCAACACCTGCTGTTGCCTGATGTTTTCTTTTTTTTGAGCATACCCATTCTAGTGAGTGCGAAGTAATATCTCACTGTGGTTTTAATTTACATTTCCTTAATGACTAATGACATTGAGCAACTTTTCATGTGCTTATTGTATTTCTTCTTCTGTGAAATGTCTCTTCAAGTCCTTTGCCACTTTTTGCTTGGGTTGTTGTTAAGTTGTAGCAGTTCTTTACATATTCTGGATATTAATCCCTTATCTGATACATGGTTTCTAAAAATTTTCTCTCTGTCTGTAGGTTGTCTTTTCACTTTCTTGATGAAGTCCTTGGATGAGTTAAAATTTTTTATTTTAATAAAGTCCCATTTATCTATTTTGTCTTTTGTTGCTCATACATCCAGTGTTATATCTAAGAATCCACTGTTAACAACCAAGTCCTGAAGCATATTACTCATATATATACATATTTTTTTTTTAGAGTTTTATGTTTTTCAGTTCTTACATTTAGGTCTTTAACCCATTTTGAGTTAGTTTTTGTATATGATGTGAAGTATGAGTCTAGGCTCATTCTTTTGCTTGTGGAAATCCAGTTGTCCCAGTACCTTTTATTAAAGAAACTATTCTTCCCCCATTGGATGGGGGAAATCAATTGACCATAGAGGTATAGGTTTAGTTCTGCACTCTCAATTTTATTCCATTAGTTTTATGTCTATCATTATACCAGTACCAGACTGCTTTGATTACTGTAGCTTTGTAACATAATTTGAGATCAGGAAATGAGTCTTCCTACTTAGTTCTTCTTTTTCAAGATTGCTTTTGTTATTCAGGGCCCCTCACAGTTCCATATAAATTTGAAGACTGGATTTTCCATTTCTGCAAAGAAGGCTGCTGGACTTTTGATGATTGAACATTTAGACGCATAGGTTCGTGTCCCTCATCAAATTAGGGAAGTTTTTGACCATTATTTCTTCAAACATGCTTTCTGATCCTTTCACTCTCTCTCCTCCTCAGATTCCCATAATGCGTATATTGATCTGCTTGATGGTGCCTCACAGGTCCCTTAGGCTCTGTTCACTATTCTTCATTCATTTTTCTTTCTGCCCCTCAGACTGAATAATTTCTGTGGTCCTGTCTTTGAGTTTGCTGATTCCCTCTTCTGCCTGCTCAAATCTGCTTTTGGGACTCTCTAGTGAATTTTTCATGTCAGTTATTGCACTTTTCAGCTCCAAAATTTCTGTTTGATTCCTTTTCATAATTTCCATCTCTTTACTCATAGTCTCTACTTGTGGAGACATTATTCTCCTTGTTTTCTTTAGATCTTTTTCCATTTTTTAAAAAGCTCTTTGAGCATATTTAAGATAGTTGATTTAAAGTTCTTGTCTAGTAAGTCTAATGTCTAGGCTTCCTCAGAGACAATTTCTGTCCATTTATTTTTTTCTTCTGAATGGCCTATACTTCCTATTTCTTTATATGCTTTGTAATTTTTTGTTGCAAACTGGACATTTGGGTATTATAATGTGGTAACTCTGGAAATCAGATTCTCTCCCTTCTCCAGGGTTTGCTGTTCTTGAAGGATGTACTCATCTATTTGTTTTGTGACTTTTCCAAACTATTTTTCAAAAACTATTCCTTTTAAATGTGGTCAATGAAGTCTCTGTTCCTTTAGCTTGTGTTCAGAGTTTTGACAGCGATTTCCTTGAACACCAGGAGCTAAACAAAACAAAACAAAAACCTCTCCCAGTCTTTGCGGATTGGCTCTGTGCTAAGATATGCTTTTAACACTTAACCAGCTGTTTATAACTCTGCCTTCACTCCTTGCTTGCACTGGGCCTAAAGACCAGCCAGTGGTGAAAGCTAAGAATCTTCTCGGGTCTTTTCTGAGCACTCATTCTGTCCTGGGCATGCACTTAGCGTTATACATTCCCCAGCATACACAAGCACTTTTGAATCCTCTGAGTTTCCAAAGTAACTCTTTCCTTGGCTTTTCCTCCCAGGTTTTAGGTGGTCTTTTGCCCCAGGCAGCTGCAGGTTTTTCAGTTACCTTACAGAATTTTCAAGCAATGCCCACAACTTTTCCACTGTGAGTGGGTTCTGAGTTACGTAAAACAGAGATGGGTGCCTTGTATCAGTCCTTCATATAGCCGCAAGACAGGTTAGAACAGATAAACACAATTGATTGTTGAGTATTTTTTTTTAAGGTCTGCCCTCTTCTCTCCAGAACCAGGGTCCCACACTGGAAAAGTGAGCTGCCATTTTCAAGACTGCTGCTGGGCTGAGAGAGGACAAGGCAAAGGCACTGACAAAAGCCACACATCCAGCTTTAGAATATCACTGATATAATTTAGCAATCATGTTTTATTTCTTAATAACATGTTCACTTTTTAAAATGCGTGTTTTATCTCTACCTCAACTTCATGAGCCTAATAATTCAATTGGACATGTAAACAATTTTTACAATGAGTAACAAGGCTATTAAGTGTACTCGAATTCTCATTATAAATAAAACCCTTACCTCTCTCAAATCAAAGAAGTATGGGTATACTCATATTCTGCCTGAATTCTACAGTCATGAAAAGATTGATTTTTTTTTTTTTTGAGCCAAGGCATTCAAGAATCTTACATTAAAAATATCATTGCAATGCACAGAGACCAAAGTTCATTAGTTGTTACTAGAAGCTGGGGGAAAGACAATGGGGTTGTTATTGCTGAAAGGGTACTAAAATTCTTGTTTGGAGTGATGAAAACTTTGTGGCTTTTAAAATTTTATTTTACTAGAAATTAAGATTAATTGCATTCTCCATATTTTGCAACCATTGCCCTATATCCCAAATGTAAGACATGGAGAATGCAATTAATGTCACTGAATTGTACACTTAAAAATAATTAAAATGCCAAATATTTTATTATACATATTTTACCACAATAAAAGTTTTAAAAGCCAGAATGTTTTCAAGTTGTCCTTTTCTTCATTCACCATCCCCTTGGTTGCCATGAACCTTTGACTGTTTTCCAGCATTCTGACAAAGTTGGTCCTGACAGTTTGTTGGTTCTGATGGGGATGGATGTATGGAACTGCCTACCTTACCATTTTACTGACGTCACTCCCTTCATATTGTTTATCTTTAATCCTGGAAAATTCTCGCTATTAACTCTTCAAATGTTGCCATCCCCTTTGTTCTTAGAAGGAACTTTCATTGCACGTTTGTTGAGCCTCTCAGCCTAGCTTCCTTATCTCCTAATTTCCCTTCCATTTTTTAAAATCTTTCTATGATACATATATATATATATATATATATATATATATATATATATATGCTATATCCAGAGCCCTGGTGGCACAGTAGTTAAGAGCTCAGCTGCTAACCAAAAGGTTGGCAGTTCGAATCCATCAGCTGCTCCTTGGAAACCTTATGGGGCAGCTCTACTCCGTCCTATAGGGTCACTATGAGTCAGAATCTACTCAACAGCAACATGTATGCTGTATTCTGGGTGAATTCCTTAGTATTACCTTCCCAGTTGTTAATCTTTTCTTCAACTGTGCGTATGTAGTTTATCTGACCTTTTGAGATTTTAAAGTTCAATGGCTCTATTTTTAATTTCTAAGATTTCTAACTGAATTTTTTTGTTATTCATCTGTTCTTTTTTTAATTTTTTACCTATTTTTGTTTTATAATTTCTTGACATTTTAAAATAGAAGTTTGCCTTTATCTCACTGACTGTCCCAAGTGTATCTATTTTAAAGTCTTTATCAAACTGTTGGGGAACCCTGGTGGAATAGTGGTTAAGTGCTATGGCTGTTAACCAAAGGGTCAGCAGTTCGAATCCGCCAGGCACTCCTTGGAAACTCTATGGGGCAGTTCTACTCTGTCGTATAGGGTCACTATGAATCAGAATTGACTTGACGGCACTGGATTTGGTTTTTTGGTGTTGTTCAAACTGTTGTATAAAATTATTTTCATATAACCACATTCTGATTGTTGGGTTTTTGGCTGTCTTTCTTAGCATGAGATTTATTCATGTGTTTCGGAATTCAGATTCCAGGTTCATTATGAGTAAAAAATCATAATCTACACTGGGTTTTGTAATTGCATATTGGGGTTCTGCCAGGCAGTTATTTTGGGGGCTATGGTATACTCCGTCATTGGGCTCACATCTGGATTATAAGCTGGCTACTGTCCTCTCATCTTCCTCTGTTCACAACTGGCTACAAAGCCACAGCCCCCAACAACAGGTCAGCAGAGGTTTTCCAGCTTTCTTTCATGGAGTGTAAAGGTGAGAAGGCTCGCCCCTTCCCCTGGCTTCAAGCAATAGACCAGGTTAGGCTCTCCTGTATCACTGGGGCACTGTTGTTTCCTTTACCCCGTGGTAGTGAACTCCAAGCCCCGACTGCCTGCTTCATAACCTAGAGCCTGTAAGCACATGGCTTCAGCCTGCCCACCACCAGCATTTCCATTCTAACAGAATGTCAGCTACTCTGCCAGCACTGAGTAGGAAAAAAGTAACATTACAAGTTACACATGCCCCTCGAGATGCGATAAACTGCCCAAACACAAGCTCTGAGACTCAGGCTGGCAACTCATATGGCCACATGGGCTGTGTGGTCCTCGGTCAGTAACCCCAGGAGCCGGCTCAGCAGCCCTAGTGAGGGGAAGGCTGATACTCAGGGCTCTTCTCCTAAAAGCTGCACGTCTCCATTTTCCTGAACGGAAACAAAAGCTGCTGGGGCTTTTCCCATTGGTATTATATCCCCTGTGTTCAATTAATTTAGAGCCCTGATAATTCCCACGGAAAAGGTGTCAGGGTATTTGTTTAGTGATAATTAAATAAAGCCAAATTCCTGATGTGTTAACCAGTCTGGAAAAACAAACAATTCCCGAGGGGCACAAGATTCCAACTACCATGGTTCGGAAGGAGACATATCAGTGCAAATAATAAAAGTTTCTGTGAGATCACTGAACTTCCGTCATTGCTGTTCATATTACAGATGCTAGATTAGTGAGAATGGCCACCATGATCATAAATCAAGGTCCGTCTAGAAGAATTTGGGTCAAAGGAATTTTAGCACACATAAAGTTTGATTTGAGGGCAGTGATGGTTCAGTGGTACAATTCTCACCTTCCGTGTGGAAGACCTGGGTTTGGTTTCCAGCCAAAGCGCGTCAACACTCGCCTGTCAGTGGAGGCTGGCCTATTGCTGTGATGCTGAATACATTTCAGTGGAGCTTCCAGACTAAGACAGACTAGGAAGAAAGGCCTGGCAAAGTACTTCCAAAAAAATTGACCATTAAAAACCCTATGGATTATAACAGTCCGATCCTGTTGTGCATGGGGTCACCATGAGTCAACCACCAACTAACAACGACAACAAAGTTTAGCTTATTTTGAAGTTTTTAATATTTAAGAAAACAGAATCCTACTAGGTTTTGGTGCGAGGAGGAAAATAAAGACTCTAAACTAAATTTCCATTGCTAAATACCATTAAAAGTGACCTACAATTTTTAAAAAATGAGTAAATATACATATTTTATGCTGTTATTCATCAGAAGCAAATAGGAGCTTGAATTATTGAGTTATTCTATAACTTATAAGAGGTAGGCAATTAAAATATTAAAGCAGGTAAAAGTGCATTTGGGAGTAAACACAACTTTTTATCTCCTTTATTTCATTATTTAAACATTTTATCAACTACATGTATAAAGTACTTTTAAAGAATTGTTCCCTATTCTTGAATAAAATTCAATCCAAACCATTGAAATACTAAACTTTTATATTCTGATCATGTATGCCTATTAGAAGAAGATAGCACAGAATTGCCTTACAGGAAATAAATATAATAACATTATAAGTTCAAATTCATTTCCTGCTTCTTCTCTAAATAAATGCTAGTACAAGGCCAGCCATCACATTAATTTCCAGTTAATTATATACATTTCTTTTTACCTTACTCTGATATTATTTGTACCATTTACCTTAAAATTTAACATTGTGTTTGTCAAAGAAGTAATCAAGAGTTTTTTTTGAGAGAATGAATGATCTTGTGAACTTGTTGTAGATAATATAAAATCAAATATCCTCCCTAATTTGAAAATCTCAATGTCTGAAGTGTGAGTGAGCAGGCCATTCTACCCTAAATAATATTTGGCTCCTTCTCTGGAGAATCAAGGTGGGCTGACCTGGGTGACCAATGAGCATGTCAAATGCCAACTTACTCTCAGATGGCTGGGTTCAGAAAGCACAATAAATTAACTGTTAGTTATTATGTGGGCATAAAATTTGCAGGAAACACCATAAAGAGAAAGGGAAGTTGTTTCACAGAGATATATGCATAAGTTAAACTATAAGATAGACTATACCATGCAGTGATTGCTAAGTGAAGTCTAGACCCAAGTTTTTCATTTTAGGGTTAGGTCAACTTAGACAGGAATTTTCTTTTGTCAGCTGCTTGCTGATGTAAGATTCATTTATGGATCAAAAGATGTAAAAAAACAATGAGGTGTCTGTATAGCATTCTTTCCCTTTTAAAACGTAGAGAAGATTCATGAAAAGACTCATAGTGTAGGTAAGCTTTGGGGTCACATATTGTGACAGTTTTAAAACAAGTCCACAAAATTTTCAACACTCCTCCCATTGGTTGGTAGAGTCTATGTCTCCTTCCCTTTATCTAATATGATCCTGTACCAGTTTTTGAGCTTAGGCTTTAAGAAACTAGCAGTTTCCACTTCTCCTAGGAACTCATGCTGGAATCTGGCCACCATGTTGTAAGGAAGTCCAGGCATTGCGTGGAGAAACCCACATCGAAAGAAAGAGTCTCTCAGTCCCCAGCCCAGGCTGAGTTCTGATAATAGCCAGCCATGTGAGTGAACCATCTTGGAAGTGGATCTTTCAGTTCTCAATAGAGTAGACCCAGCTGACTCTGTGTGGAGCCAAAACAAGCTGCCCTCATCAAGCCATGCCCAAATTGTGGACCCATGAGCAAATAAATGATTGTTGCTATTTTAAATCATTAATTTTAGGATGGCTTGTTAGGGTTTGTTACATAGCAATACGTGAATGGAACCAAACAACATTCTATCTTTCCAATTTCATTTTTACTTTGGTGATAATTATCTTATTCCATTTCTGATTGCAATCTTAATTTGGCAATTTTAAAGTCATACATTCACTCACTCACCCACTCGCTCATTCATTTATTTATACGACACTTGTCTTTAATAAGGAGTCTATGGGTGGTGTAAACTGTTAAAAGCTCGACTACTAGCTGAAAGGTTGGTGGTTCAAACCCACCCAGAGGTACCTCAGAAGACTGGCCTGGCAATCTGCTTCCGAAAGGCCACAGCCTTAAAAACCCTCTGGAGCAGCTCTACTCTGCACACACATGGTTGTCATGAGTTAGAATCGACTGATGGCAATTAGCAACAACAGTCCTTAATATGTACTAGGCACTGTGCTTGTATAGGAGCCCTGGTGGTGCACTGGTTAAAGTGCTCAGCTGCTAACCGAAAGGTTGGCAGTTCAAACCCACCAGTTGTTCCCTGGGAAAAAAACATGGCAGTCTGCTTCCATAAAAATCCAGAGCCTTGGAAACCCTATGGGGCAGTTCTACTCTGTCCTGTATAGTCGCTATGAGTCGCCATCAACTCGATGGCAACATGTTTGGTTGTTTGGCTTTTATCGTGCTTATAACTCAGTTGCCCATTTTAACAACCCTATGAAATAAGTACTATTATTATCCCCATTTTATGGTTAAATAAACTGAAGTATACAGAGGTCCAAGGAAGCACAGTTAATAAGTGGAAGTGAGAAAAGCTAAGTCTCCAGAATCTGAGCGCTTAACTGCTATGCTGTATTATCTCCCCTAAACAAAACAAAACAAAACAAAACAAAACAAAAAGACCCACTGCCGTCCAGTCAATTCCAACTCGTAGCAATCCTATGGGACAGAGTAGAACTGCTCCATAGGGTTTCCAAGGAGCACTTGGTGGATTCGAACTGCTGACCTTTTGGTTAGCAGACACAGCTCTTAACTGCAGCACCAGGGTTTCCATCATCTCCCCTAGATCCCCAATATTAAGGACACCTAATGACATTTCATCGTCTGCACAGTAGTCCTCTTCTATACTGACATTCTCCTTGAAACTGATCCTCCTGTACTTTACTTGTTGAGCTTTTTAGATGACATTTCCTTTAGTCAATCAGCAAGAGAAGTCTATCTAATCCCAAGACCTTTTCTCAAATGCTACCAGCTTCCTCTGAAGTACTGACATGCATACAGAGAGAAGGAAGGAAATCTAGTAACTGGCAGGTTATTTGCATTTATGTTTTAGATATAAATTGCCATATTTAGAATATGACCAATGAAAATGGAGGGAAATTAAACACACGATTAATTGCCTGATAAGCTAGATTCCTCTACCCTATTCCACTCCAACCTCCCAAAAAAAAAAAACAACTTGAAAAGATATGAAGACATGAGAGTAAAAACATGTTTCAAATTTCGCAGAACGCTCTTTTATCTAAGATAATTTATGTTCTTATGAACGTTCATATGCTGCTTATTTTATTTTCAAAGACACAAGCCCACTGGAATTTGGGGCTCAAACCAGAAGCTTAATGGACACATAATCCTTAACAATATTGTCAAATAGATAAACACAAATTTATGTAACTAGATATTCATATAAACAAAAACCAGCTGTTGTCAAGTTGATTCTGACTCGTAGCAACCCCATGTGTTACAGAGTAGAATTGTGCTCCACAGGATTTTCAAGGCTGTGACTTTTTTTACCAACCATATTCTTCTAAGATCTTAAGATGCTTAAAGAGAATCTTTATATAATATTGTATCTCCTTCAAACACTTTATTGTACTTCAGGTGAAAGTTTACAGTGCAAATTAGTTTCCCATTCAATAATTTATACACCTAGTATTCTGTAGCATTGGTTGCAGTCCCTGCAATGTGTCAGCACTCTCCCCATTTCCACTCTGAGTTCCTTGTTTCCATTCATCTGGTTTTCCTACCCCCTTTCTGCCTTAAGATCTTTGCTTTTGGGCAAATGTTGCCATTTTGGTCTCATATAGTTTATTGTTCTAAGGAGCAATTTCCTCACGGGTGTTACTGTTTATTTTATACGCCTGTCTGTTATTTGGCTGAAAGAGGAACTCTGGGAGCGGCTTCTGAGCCAAGTTGGAAGGGTGACTAAATGCCATAGTCTTGGGGGTTCCTCCAGTCTCTATCAGACCAGTAAGTCTGGTCTTTTTATGAATATGGATTTTGTTCTACACATTCTCCGGCTCTGTCTGGGACTCTATTGTGACCCCTGTCAGAGCAGTGGGTGGTGGTAGCACCATCTAGTTCTTTGATTCTCAGCCTAGTGGAGGCTGTGGTTTGTGTGGGCCATTAGTCTTTTGGATTAATTGCTTCCTTGAGTCTTTGGTTTTCTATACTCTCCTTTGCGCTGGATGGGAAGAGACCAATAGTTGTATCTTAGATAGCTGATGGCAAGCTTTTAAGACCCCAGATGCTACTCACCAAAGTAGGATGTCGAATGTTGACCTTTTCAGCTATGTCATAACATTTGACTTACACGTTCCCCAGGATTATGGAAGGCTGTGACTTTGGGAAGCAAATCTCCAGGCTTCTCTTCTGAAGCACCTCTGGATGAGTTCAAATTGCCAACCTTTTAATTAGTAGTTGAATGTTTAACTGTTTGCATCACCAAAAGACTCCAAATGTTCAAATAACAGGTGTTTTAATTTACCTAGAGAATTAAAAACCACCCTCATTTTAGACTAAGCTTAGTCCAGTCTTAGAGACAAAGGGAATCAAAAGGTCAGGTAAATTTTAATTTTTTTCTCTTGGTGGCCTAACCTCCAAGCTCTTTCCTTGCCCTTGGTTCAATTCTTCCTCAACATACTTAGTCCTCTCTATTGATAAAACCCCTCATGAACTCTACCCCAGGGAGTTTGGGAAAAGGTGGAATTCCTGTGAAAAAAGTTACAACCTGAATTAAATGAGGTCACCTTTCCATACTTAAGAAGTTAAGCCATTTCTCTGAGGGCTGAAAAGGAATTGAATTCAGAAAAAGAATTGACTAGATGACATAATATTTGCCATTTGTAGAGATAATACATATTCTATTCATATTTCAAAAACATTTTTTAAAAAATGAAATATTAATTTAAAAGTTAAAAACTTTTGTAAATTTTTCATTTTAAAAATGAAAATATTCACATAAGTAATAAATTTAATAGAAAACATCACCTTACAACTCACCAGAGTTACAGATAACATGGGATAAATTCAGAGGGGGCTCATTAGAGATGAAAGCAGAGTCTTGGGGCTGGAGAGCAGAGAACAGACAGCGCTGCCTTCAGGAGTGGAAGCCACATGAAAGGAAAAGGAAGGAGCTAAACTGTGATGTGAAGGGAGATGAAAAGCCTCCTGCAGACTGACTTCATTTTTTTGAGAAAAAGATAGCATTCACTGGGAGAAGACAAGAGGATCCATGAAAAACTACCAATAGCCTTTTCTTCTTTGAGAAAAGGGGGTAGAAAAAAACAACATGCTGACTATATTCAAACCACACTCGTCAGAGCAAAATGGCCTATAAAGAAGTTTGGCCTGAGGAGCTGCCAGGTTATGGGCCTTGTGGTGTCCCACCAGCAGTTATTAGAATATTATTGTTGTTTTTTACTGTTGGTTGCCTTTGAGTCCTAGTCATGGTGGCCCCATGTGTGCTGAGTAGAACGGCTACATAGAGTTTTCAAGGCTGTGACCTTTTGGAAGCAGACTGCCAGGCTTGTCTTCTGAGGCATCTCAGGGTGGGTTAGAATGGCCAACTTTTTGGCTAGTAGCAGAGGGCTTAATCATTTGTGCCACCCAGAGACTCCTATAGAAAGACTAGAAGGCCCTAAACAAGAAAAATACTGCGTTTTTTTTTTCTAAATTTTATTTAAAAGGCAGGCCAAGATGGTGGAATAGACAGACGCTTCCTGTTATCCCTCTTACAACAAAGACCCAAAAAAACAAGTGAACCGATTATATATGACAACCTAGGAATAGGAACCCTTATCATTAAAGACAAAGCTAAAGAATCGGACTGAGTGGCAGGTGAAAGGAGAGACAACTGCAGTGGAAAAGTATACAGATCACGAGATTGCCAGTGCCCTGCTAGCTGAGTCTGTGCAGTGCACACGGGCTGAGCCAAGTGCAACATCTAAAGATGAGCTCCATCACATCGGGTGCAGCCAAGCAGCAAGGAACCTGCACGCATCTCCAGAACCACGCAGGAGCGACATCAGACCTGCAAAAGTTAAATGCAAGCTTCTAACCTACCACTTACGGGCAAAATAACCCCTCCCCCTCCCAGAGGTTCACAGCAGAGAAGTGCTTCCTTCCTCTCGCCCATCCCCTACCAAGCTCTGCTCCAACACCAGTCTGGCAGTATTCAACAACTGCTACAACCCCTAAGCCAGGAACACAGGGATCTCAGCACCCACACCAGTCTTGCGGCTTTAAAAAACAGCACGCCCCGTAAGCCGGGAACTCAGGGTGGGTTGGGAGGCCTTGCCCCTTTGCCCAGTTACTGGCATAAGGGGTCCAAGAACTTGCAGCACCCTTCGACCCTGCCCAGACCTCCATGGGCTGATTCAACACCCACATCCTCATTAGCATAAAACAGCTGGGCATACACCTGAAGCCCATTTTCAACTGCAGCATCCAAAGGGGAGCTGCAGATTCGTGACATTTGACACCATCCTCCCCCTTAAATAGGGGCCTTACCCATCCACACTAGGAGTGTGAGGGCTGGCGGTACCACCCATTCCATCTAGCCACCTGTGACAGGGGTTTGAGCATAAGTGGTGCCTCCCAGTCTCTCCAGTCAACAGCACCAGGTGCCCAAGGACTGGCTGCAATACACCCCCCACTATGCACTCTAGGGGATAGGGACATGTCCTCCACCCAGGCACCTGGGGGCAGCCGTCAGCCCCCTACCTTGCCCCACACATAGCCCCTACAGCAACAAGATACCTGTGCCTGCTCCAAACACACCTATGCAGCCCTGCCCATCAAGGACTGTAGGTGAGAGCCTGCACCACACACTTGGTGACTGACAACCTGGACACCTGTGCTGCACCCCCACAAGAAAAGTGAACACACTCCTGGGCTCACACACCTAGTAGCTGCTCTGACCATCTGGAGAAAGGGCATGAGAGCTTCAAAGATGCCAATAACCAAAGTAGCTCACATGCTCAGCCTACTTGGGCATATCAAAACAAAGAGCTAGGATGCAGTAAACAAACATACAATAAATAAACATAATAGCTTATTGATGCCTCGGAAACAACAGTCAATGTCAATCACATAAAGAAGCAGCTCAAGATGGCTTCAGCTAGTGACCAAAATAAAGAACCAGGAAACCTTCCAGAGCAAGACAAGGTAATGGAACTACCTGATATAGAATTCAAAAGACTAATATACAAAGCTCTCCAAGAGATCAGGAAGGAGATGAGGAAAAACTCAGACCAAGCCAAGGAACGCACAGACAAAGCAACAGAGGAATTCAGGAAAACAATCCAAGAATAAAACAACAAAATTACCAGGCTGATAGAATCCACACAGAGACAGCAACTAAGAACCCAAAAGATTAACAATTAAATTTCAGAATAGACAACTCCATAGAAGGTCATAGGAGCAGACTGAAGCAATGGAAGTCACAATTAGTGAGACTGAAGATAAATCCCTTGAAACCAATTTATTTGAGGAAAAAATCATTAAAAAAGGATTTAAAAAAAAATGAAGAAAATCTAAGAATTATGTGGGATGCCATCAAGAGGAAAAACCAATCAGTGATCGCAGTACCAGAAGGCGGGGGGGGGGGGGTGACAGAAAACACAGAATTGTTTAAGATTTGCTGGCAGAAAACTTCCCTGATATTATGACAGATGAGAAGATATCCAAGAAGCTCAACAAACCCCATACAGGGTAGATCCCAAAAGAAAGTCACCAAGACATATCAATCAAATTTGCCAAAACCAAAGACAAAGATAGAATCTTGAGAGCAGCTAGGGATAAACAAAAAGTCACCTACAAAGGAGAACCAATAAGACTAAGCTCTGACTACTCTGCAGAAACCATGCAGGTAAGAAGGCAATGAGAGGACATATATAAAGACACAAAGGAAGAAAACTGCCAGCCAAGAATTATATATCCAGCAAAACTGTCTCTCAAATACAATGGCAAAATTAGGTCATTTCCAGAAAAACAGAAGTTAGGGAATTTGTAAAAACCAACCAAAATTAGGAAATACTATAGGGAATCTTCTGGGTAGAGAACCAAAAATTTCAGACAACAAACCAAGATTAGAACAGATCAACCAGTTTGCAACCCAGGTAGGGAATTCACAAAAATAAATCAAAACTAAAAGACTGAAAATAGGGAACCAGATATGTAAATATGTAATTGATGACAACGTCAAAACAAAAAAGATGGAATAAACAGTATAATCATAGAACTCCCATATGAAAAGGAAGTTAAGACAATATCAGGAAACAAAAGATTGGCTTAAACTTAGGAAAATAGATGTAAATTGCAAGGTAACCACAAAAGAAGCTAACCTACCCATCAAAATGAAAAAAAGAAGAAAAACATAAAGACTCAGCAAACACAAAATCAACAATAATGATTAAGATGAAAAGAAAAAGAACTCAGCATAGAAAAGTGGAACAAAGAAACTGTCAACGACACACACACACCAATACATCAAAATGACAGCAATAAACACATGCCTATCAGTAATGACCTTGAATGTAAATTGCCTAAATGCATCTATGAAGGGACAAAGAGTGGCAGAATAGCTAAATTTTATTTACTTTTTTGCTGTTGAGAATATACACAGCAAAACACACCAATTTTAACAGTTTCTACATGTACAATTTGTTGTTGTTATTCTTAGGTGTCATCAAGTTGGTCCTGACTCATAGTGACTCTATGCACAACAGAATGAAACACTGTCCGGTCCTGCACCATCCTCACAATTGTTGTGCTCAAGCCCATTGTTGCAGCCACTGTGTCAATCCACCTCTTTTCCGTTGACGCTGTATTTGACCAAGCATAATGTCCTTCTCCAGGGACTGATCCCTCCTGACAACATGTCCAAAGTATGTAAGATGCAGTCTGCCATCCTTGCTTCTAAGGAGCATTATGATTGTGCTTCAAAGACAGATCTGTTCGTTCTTTTGACAGTCTATGGTATATTCAATATTGTTCGCCAACACCATAATTCAAAGGCGTCAATTCTTCTTCAGTCTTCCTTATTCATTGTCCAGCTTTCACATGCATATGATGTGATTGAAAGTACCATGGCTTGGGTCAGGTGCATCTTAGTCTTCAGAATGACATCTTTCATTTTCAACACTTTAAAGAGGTCCTTTGCAGCAGATTTGCCCAATGCAACGCGTCTTTTGATTTCTTAACTGCTGCTTCCATGGGTGTTGACTGTGGATCCCAGTAAAATGAAATCCTTGACAACTTCAATCTTTTCTCCATTTATCGTGATGTTGCTTATTGGTCTGGTTGTGAGGATTTTTGTTTTCTTTATGTTGAGGTCCAATCGATACCGAAGGTTGTGGTCTTTGATCTCCCTCAGTAAGTGCTTCAAGTCCTCTTCACTTTCAGCAAGCAAGGTTGTGTCATCTGCATAACACAGGTTGTTAATGAGTCTTCCTCCAATCCTGATGTCTCATTCTTCTTCATATAGTCCAGCTTCTTGGATTATTTCCTCAGCATACAGATTGAATAGTGTGGTGAAAGGATACAACCCTGACGCACCCCTTTCCCTGACTTTAAACCACTCAGTATCCCCTTGTTCTGTCCGAACAACTGCCTCTTGATCTACGTACAGGTTTCTCACGAGCACAATTAAGCACTCTGGGAGTCCCGTTCTTCGCCATGTTATCTGTAATTTGTTATGATCCACACAGTTGAATGCTTTCACATAGCCAATAAAACACAGGTAAACATCCTTCTGGTATTCTCTGCTGTCAGCCAGGATCCATCTGACATCAGCAATGATATCCCTGGTTCCACATTCTCTTCTGAATCCAGCCTGAATTTCTGGTAGTTCCCTATCAATACACTGCTGCAGCTGCTTTTGAATGATCTTCAGCGAAATTTTGCTTGCGTGTGATATTAATGATATTGTTCTACAACTTCCAAATTCGGTTGGATCACCTTTCTTGGGAATAGGCATAAATATGGATCTCTTCTAGTCAGTTGGCCAGGAAGCTGTCTTCTATATTTCTTGGCATAGACAAGTGAGCACTTCCAGTGCTGCATCCGTTTGTTGAAACTCAACTGATATTCCATCAATTCCTGGAGCCTTGTTTTTTGCAAATGCCTTCAGTGCAGCCTGGACTTCTTCCTTCAGTACCATCAGTTCCTGATCACATGCTACCTCATGAAATAGCTGAACATCAACTAATTCTTTTTGGTATGGCTCTGTATTCCTTCCATCTTCTTTTGATGCTTCTTCCTATGTTGTTTGATATTTTCCCCATAGAATCCTTCACTATTGCAAGTTGAGGCTTGAATTTTTTTCTTCAGTTCTTTCAGCTTGAGAAACGCCGAGTGTGTTCTTCCCTTTTGGTTTTCCGTCTCCAGCTCTTTGCACATGTCATTATAATACTTTGTCTTCTCAAGAGGCCCTTTGAAATCTTCTGTTCAGTTCTTTTACTTCATCATTTCTTCCTTTTGCTTTAGCTGCTCGACGTTCGAGAGCAAGTTTCAGAGTCTCCTCTGACATCTTGGTCTCTTCTTTCTTGTCTTTTCAATGACCTCCTGCTTTCTTCATGTATGATGTCCTTGATGTCATTCCACAACTCATCTGGTCTTCAGTCATTAGTGTTCAACGCATCAAATCTATTCTTGAGATGGTCTCTAAATTCAGGTGGGATGTACTCAAGGTCATATTTTGGCTTTTATGTACTTGCTCTGATTTTCTTCAGTTTCAGCTTGAACTTGCATATGAGCAATAATGGTCTGTTCCATAGTCGGCCCCTGGTCTTGTTCTGACTGATGATATTGAACTTTTCCATTGTCTCTTTCCACAGATGTAGATTCCTCTGCATTCCATCTGGTGAGGTCCATGTGTATAGTCGCCGTTAAAACTGGTGAAAAAGGTACTTGGAATGAGGAAGTCACTGGTCTTGCAAAATTCTATCGTTCGATCTCTGGCATTGTTTCTATGACCAAGGCCATATTTTCCAACTACCAGTCTTTCTTCTTTGTTTCCAACTTTCACATTCCAATCACCAGTATTATCAATGCATCCTGATTACATGTTCGATCAATTTCAGACTGCAGAAGCTGATCAAAATCTTCAATTTCTTCATCTTTGGCATCAGTGGTTGTGCGTAATTCTGAATAATGATTGTGTTAACTGGTCTTCCTTGTAGGCATACGGATATCATCCTATCACTGACAGCTTTGTACTTCAGGATAGATCTTGAAATGTTCTTTTTGATAATGAATAAACGCCATCTCTCTTCAAGCTGTCACTCCTGGCATAGTAGACCACATGATTGTCCAATTCAGAATGGCCAATACCAGTCCATTTCAGCTCATTAATGCCTAGGATATTGATGTTTATGTGTTCCATTTCACTTTTGACAATTTCCAGTTTTCCTAGATTCATACTTTCCAGGTTCTGATTATTAATGGATGTTTGCAGCTGTTTCTTCTCATTTTGAGCCATGCCACATCAGCAAATGAAGATCCCAAAAGCTTTACTCCATCCAAGTCACTTCTCCAGTTGTCTTTTAAGTGCCTTTCAACCTGGGGGGCTCATCTTCCAGCACTATATCAGACAATGCTCTGCTGCTATTCATAAGGTTTTCACTAGCTAATTCTTTTCGGAAGTAGACTGCTGGGTCTGTCTTCCTAGTCTGTTTTAGTCTGGAAGCTCAGTTGAAACCTGTCCTCCATGGGTGACCCTGCAGGTATCTGAATAGTGGTGGCATAGCTTCCAGCATCACAGCAACACGCAAGCCCCCACAGTATGACAAACTGACAGACGCTTGGGGGATGTACAATTTAGTGACATTGATTACATTCTTTGAGTTGTGCAATCATTCTTACCCTCCTTTTCGGAGTTTTTCCTCCCTTATTAACATAAACTCACTCCCCCCTATGGTAACTAATCTTTGGAGACGCTATTGTCAATTTGATCCCATAGAGATAGTTCTTAAAAGAGCATAATGCTCAAGGCAGACCTTTTTTACTAGTAAAGCTAAACTACTGTTTGGTTCTAAGATGACTTTAGGGGATATTTTGGTTTAAGCTTGAAAATTATCTCAGGGCAATAGTTTCAGGGATTCATCCACCCTACGTGGGTCTAGAGAGTCTAGAGTCCATGAGAATTTGAAATTCTGTCCAGCATTTTCCCCCTTTTGATCAGGATTATTCTATGGAATCTTTGATCAAACTGTTCAGGAACTTTAGCCAGGCACCATCCAGTTCTTCTGGTCTCATGGCAAAAGAGGCAGATGTTCAAGAAGGCAATTTGCCACACATTTCATATCCTCATCCTATTCCTGACTCTCCTTCTTCCTCTGTTGCTCCAGGTGAATAGAAACCAATTGCTCTGCATCAAATGACCTCTTGCAAACTTTTAAGACCCCAGACACTACACACCAAACTAGGAGGTAGAACAGAAGCTCTAAACACATTATTAGGCCACTTAACTGGGATGTCCCATGAAATCACGACCCTAAGCCTCCACATCAAGGAACCAGATCACATGAGGTGTTTGTACATAAGCAGCCTCAGCAGCTAGTCTTTGTTGTTGTTGTAAATAGATCTATCACACTTTTGCTAATTCAAAGTTTTACAAGAGTACAACTAACTTATTGACGACAATTACTATAACTGGCTGAGCAACCTTACCCTTAGTCCATGCGATTTTTCCATCACCGTTAATACCTGTTTCCCCCCTCCCTCCCAACCTTGGTAAACCACTAATAAACTTTGGTCTCAATACATTTTCTTTCCTTGTCTTTTTATGTAAGTGAGGTCATACAACATTTGTCCTTTTGTGATTGGCTTATTTCGCTCAGCATAATGTCTTCAAGCTCCACCCATACTGTAGCATGCATGTATCAAGACTTCATTTCTCCTATTGGCTGACTAGTGTTCCATTGTATGTATGTACCACATTTTGTCTATCCACTCACCTACTGATGGGCATTTAGGTTGTCTCTCCCTTTTCATTATTGTGAATAGTGCTGGAATGAACACTGGTGTACAAATCTCTGTTTGAGTCTCTGCATTCAAGTTTTTTAAGTATATACCTAGGAGTGGAATTGCTGAGTCATATGAGAGTTCTGTTTTTAGTTTTCTGAGTGTTGTGGATTGAACTATGTTCCCCTCAAATGTGTGTTGACTTGGCTAGGCCGTGATTTCCACTATTGTGTGATTGTCCACCATTTTGTTATCTGATATGATTTTCCTAATATCCTGCCTCTATGATATTAATGAGGCAGGATTAGAAGCAGTTATGTTAATGAGACAGGACTCAATGTGTAAGATTAGATTGGGTCTTAAGTCAATCTCTTTTGAGATATAAAAAAGGGAAGTGAGCAGAGAGACAGGAGGACCTCATTACTACCAAGCAAGAACCAGGAAAGCACACACATGTCCTTTGGACCTGGGGCCCGGCACTGAAAAGCTCCTAGAGCAGGGGAAGATTGATGACAAGGACCTTCCCCAAGAGTTGACACAGAAAGAAACCCTTCTCCTGGAGCTGGCACCCTGAATTTGGACTTCTAGACTCCTAAACTGTGAGAGAAAAAAATCCTCTTTTTTAAAGCCATCCACTTATGGTATTTCTGTTACAGCAGCACTGGAAGACTAAGATGCTGAGGAATCGCCACACTGCTTCCCACAATGGATGTGTCATTCTGCATTCCCACCAGCAATGCATAAGGGTTCCAATTTCCCCACATCCTCACTGACATGTGTTATTTATTTTTATCTTAGCCATCTTAGTGGGAGTGAAGTAGCACCTCATTGTGGTTTTGATTTGCTTCTCTCTGGTGGCTAATGACGCTGAGCATCTTTTCAGGTGTTTGGTGACCATTTGAATGTCCTACTTGACGAAATGTCTATGCAAGTCTTTTGCCCATTTTATGACTGGGTTATCTGCCTTTTTGTTGTTAAGTTTTCAGAGTTTTGTATATATTTTGGTTATTAGATTTTTGTTGGATATACGGTTTCCAAAGATATTCTCCCAGTTGGTAGTTTGCATTTTCACTTTTTTGGTAAAGTCTTTTGATGAACAAAATTTTTTAATTTTTATGAGGTCCCATTTATTTATATTGTCTTGCTGTTTGTGCTTTTGTTATTACATTAGATAATCTGTTGTTGAAAGCTAGGCCTGACAACACTGCCCCTGCTTGTTGTTCTAAGAATTTTATGGTTTTAGCTTTCACATTTAGGTCCTTAATCCATTTTGAATTTCTTTTTGTGTATGGTGTGAGGCAAGGATCCTGCTTCATCTTTCTGCATGTGGAAATCCAGTTTTCCCAGCACCATTTATGGAAGAGATCCTTCTTTTCCCATTAAATGGACTTAGTACCCTTGTCAAAAATCAGTTGACTGTAGATATGTGGGTTTATTTCTGGACTCTCAATTCTATTCCATTGGTCTATGTGTCTATTGTTATACCGGTACCGGGCTGTTTTGATTACTGCAGCAATACGGTAAGTTTTAAAATCAAGAAGTACAAGTCCTCTATTTTGTTTTTCTCTTTCAGCATTGTTTTACCTATTCAGGGCCACTTGCCATTCCATATAAAGCTGAGGATCAGTTTTTCTATTTCTGTAAAGAACGCTGTTGGAATTTTGATTGGGGTTGCATTGAATCTATAGATGGATTTGGGTAGTACTGACATCTTAACAATATTAAGTCTTCCAATACATGAACACGGAACATCTTTCCATTTATTTAAGTCTTATTTAATCTCTTTCAGCAGTGTTTTATAGTTTTTATTTAGAAGTTATTCATGCCCCTGGTTAGATTTATTCCTAGGTATTTTATTCTCTTAGATGCTACTGTAAATGAAATTGTTTTCCTAATTTCCCTTTCAGATTTTTCATTGCTGGTGTATAGAAACCCAACTGATTTTCGTTTGTCAACCTTGTATCCTGCAGCTTTGCTAAATTCTTCTATTAGCTATTGAAGATTTTTTGTGGACTCTTTGTATTTTCTATATATAGGATCATATCATCCATGAATAGAGATAATTTTATTTCTTCTTTTCTAATCTAGATAACTTTTGTTTCTTTTTCTTGTCTTATTGCTCTGGCTGGGACTGCCAATATAATATCGAATAGAAGTGGTGAGAGCAAGCACCCTTGTCTTGTTCCCAGTTTCAAGGGGAAAACTCTCAGTCTTTCTCCAGTAAGTATAATGTTGCTTCTTGGCTTTTCATATATGCCCTGAATCATACTGAGGGATTTCACTTCTATTCCAGTCTTCTTTAGGGTCTTCATCAAGAAATGGTATTAAATTTTATCCAATGCTTTTTCTGCATCCATAGAGACGATCATGTTGTTCTTTTCTTTTGTTCTATTGATGTGGTGTATTATGTTGATTCATTTTCTAATGTTGAACTATCCCTGCATTCTTGGAAAAACATCCCACTTGGTCACGGTGTATGACTTTTTTTAATATGCTCTGTTTGCTAGTATTTTGTTGAGAATTTTTGCATCTATATTCATAAGAGATACTGACCTGTAGTTTTTGTTTCTTGTGGAGTCTTTGGTTTAGGTATCAGGGCTATGTTTGCTTCATAGAATAAATTAAGGAATATTCTTTCCTTCTCCATTTCTTGGAAGACTTTAAACAGTATTGGTGTCAATTCTTCTCTAAATATTTGGTAGAATTGCAGATTGAAGGCATCTGATCCAGGACTTTTTGTTGTTTTGTTGGGAGGGTTTTTAATCACTGATTAAATCTCTTCATTCATTGTGAATCTGTTGAGACTCTATTTCCTTTTGAGTCAGTTTGGGTAGGTTGTGTTGCTTCTAAGAATTTGTCCATTTCATTTAGGCTATTCAGTTTGTTGCCATGCACTTGTTCATAATATTGTGTCAATGCTCTTTATTTCTATCAGGTCATTTGTAATGTCCCCTCTTTCATTTTTATTTTGGTTATTTACATCTTTTTGCTTCTTTCATTTGTCAGTCTAGCTAAAGGTTTGTCACTTTTATCAGCCTTTTCAAGGAACCAATTTCTGGTTTTATTGATCCTCCCTATTTTTCTGTTTTCAATTTTATTTATTTCTGCTCCAATCTGTTATTTCCTTTCTTTTGGTAAGTTTAGCCTTAGTTTGCTCTTCCCTTTCTCGTTCCTGGAGTTGTTTAGTTAGGCTGTTAATTTGAGATCTTTCCTCTTTTTTTATGTAGTGATTTATTGCTATAAGTTTCCCTCTGAGTACTGCCTTCACTAATCCCATAAGTTTTGGTAAATGACACCAAATGTCATTTTCATTTAACTCTAAGAAATTTGTGATTTTTCTTTTGATTTCTTCCTTGACCCACTGGTAGTTTAATAGTGTGTTGTTTAATTCCCATGTGTTTGTGTATTTTCCAGGATTTTTTTTTCCTGTTATTGATTTCTAACTTCATTCCATTGTGCTTAAAGAAAATACTTTGTATGATTTCAAACTTTTTAAATTTACCAAGACTTGCTTTGTGACCTAAAATGTGGTCTATCCCAGAGAATGATTCATGTGCACCGGAGTAGAATGTAGGGAGCATTCTATATATGTGTGTTAAGTCTGGTTTGTTTATAATGTCATTCAGGTCCTCTGTTTCCTTTTTCGTCTTCTTTCTAGATGTTTTGTTCAATATAGAAAATGGTGTATTGAAGTCTCCAACTACCACTGTAGCACTATCTTTTCTCCCTTCAATTCTATCAGTGCTTGCTTTATATATTTAGGTGCCGTGATGTTGGGTGCATATGTATTTATGATTGCTAAATCTTGATTTATTGACTCTTTTATCACTATATAACATCCATCTTTATCTCTTTTGACAGATTTTGTCTTAAAGTCTACTTTGTCTGATAATAAGATTGCCACTCCAGCTCTCTCTCTTATGGTTATTATTTGCATGGAATTTTTTTTTCTCATCATTTCACTTTTAGCCTATTTGTGTCCTTAGGTTTAAAATGTGTTTCTTGTAAACAGCGTACAGTTGGATGGATCATAGTTTTTTAAATCCATTCTGCCACTCTGTGCCTTTTGATTAAAGCATTTAGTCCATTTATACTCACTGTATTTACTGATAAGCAGTGACTTACTTCTGCCATTTTGTTGTTTTTCGTGTGTCTTAAGCCTTCTTTGTCTTTGTCCTTTAGTACTGCTTGCTTTTGTGTTTTGTTGCTTTATTGTTGTTAGCCTTTTTTGTCTCCTTCTTCTTTCCTTTTGTGTATGTCTTTTTTATATATTTTCTTAGTGGTTACCATGAATATTACATTTAAGTGCTTGTATTTATAACATTCTATAGTAAGGTCGTACTGAATTAACTTAGGTAACACACAAGAAATTCTATATATATATGTATATACCATTCCTCCCCCATTGTGTTGTTAACACTAATTACATCTTTATATTTCATGTGCCCTGTAACATAACTTTATCCTTGCCTTTTGTATGTTTGTCATTAAAAACATGAAGGACAAAACATTTAGAATTATCAACCATGAATACTTTATTACTAGCCCTTATATTTTTCCATACATTTCCCTTTATTAGGGATCTTTCTTTTTATGCATAGCTTTGAATTACTTTCTAGTGTCTTTTCCCTTCTATCTGCAGAATGCTCATTAATATTTTTTTCTAGGGCTGGTCTGCCTGCTGGATACAAACTCTCTCAACTTCTGTTTGTCTGGGAATGTTTTAATTTCACCTTCATGCTTGGAGGATAGTTTCACTGGGTATCATATTCTTGGTTGATAGTTTTCTTTTAGCACTTTAAATATATCATTCCATTGTCTTCTAGTCTTCAATGTTTCTGAGGAAAAATAGGAACTTAAATCTTATGAGATACCCTTTGTGTGTGACTTTTGGCTTCTCTTTCATTGCTTTCAGGATTCTCTCTTTAATTTTTGAGAGCCTAACTATGACATGTCTCAGCATAGATCTCTTTGGATTTTTCGTACTTGGGGTTGAGCTTCTTGGATTTGTAGATTTATGTCCTTTGTTACATTAGGGGAAATTTTCTGTCATTATTTCTTCAAATATTCTTCCTATCCCTTTCTCTCATCTCCTGGAATTCCCATGATATGTATATTACGTTTCTTCTTGTTATTCCATAATTCCATTAAACTGTGCTCAGCCTTCTTGAGCCTCCATTCTTGTTCATCTTCAGCATCTGTAATTTTAAGTATCCTCTACTTCACTGATTCTTTCTTCTGCCTGATTAAATCTATTGGTAAGTCCTTCTATTGTGTTTCTCATTTCAGTCATTGTCCGTTCAGTTGCAGTATCTTTTTTTAGATCCTCATTTTGTTCTTGCATTGTTTTCCTTATTTTTTTTAGCTCTTTGTCTATGTTTTCCCTTAGGTCTTTAATTATGTTTAGTATTGTTGTATTCTCCCCCTCCCCCTTTTTTTTCTTTCATTATTTCATCATCCCTAGATGCACTTTTACTCCTTTTGTTATGTTCATTAGGATGGGCTATTGTTTCTCTGTTCTTTGTGTGTCTTGTGATTTTTTTGTTGGAGCAGTGGATTTTGAGGGTGTTAACTTTCTCAGTTTTCTCCAGTATTTCGTGTTTTTGCCTGCACTACTTTCTGTAAGAAACTCTTAGGTGGGCAGAGCCTTCGTCCTTTGCTTACCATTTCCTCTCCCTCTCTGTGATAGCTCCTTCTCTCTTCCTGATTTAATTGGGATTCAAAAGTTCCAGATCTTGTTTTTCAATTTTCAATCTCTCCCAAACACACCAGAGAACACACTGTGGTCAGTCTGTCTACCAGTGGGCCCCACCACTCAGGCAAGATATTGTGTACTAATCAGTCTACCAGGGGTCACAGTTCCCCTCTTTGGTTATTACTCCCTTCCTTTCTCCGTGTCTGCAATCATAGTTTTAGACAGAAAACGCATACCCGGTGAACCCCCTTCAGGACTAGGTGTTGCCCTCTGGTCTTGGGTGAGGTTTTCTTCCATGCTCTGTGGGGGCTGCTTATATCTCAGCTGGCTTTCAGGGGAAGTACAGGCAAACTTTCCTCCATTTCAGGAGGAGGAGGGGCTGGCACTCCCCAGAACGACCTCTGAGACATTTGTCTTGTTGGTTTTGTCTTGTTGGTTTCAGAGCCTCAGCGGCCCCCTGGTGGTTGGGGGAACAGTCTCCACTTAGGTGACCCACCTCCTGACTTCACCGTAGGGAACCATCTGTAGGAGCTTGTATCAGTCCAGCAGCTGACAGTTACCAGTTGGGGGAAGAGTAATCAGACTCTGAATGGACACCCAAGCAGCTCTGCCTTGTTGCTATCAAAACCCACCCTGTAGTATGCTGGCTTTCGGTGTAGCCTCCACTCAGGATATCTACTTTCTAGCACAAAGCAGCCTCAGTCAGAAGTCCTCAGTGCTGACTGTAAGGGGGAACAGACAGACCCAAAATAATTCCCAGGGAGGCCTGTCCTGTTGGTTTCAGAGCCTGAGCTATGGGGCACACAGGGAGGCAGGCAGAGTGCTGACTACGGGACCAGACTCCACTGCAGGGGCCTTCTGTAGCAGTTTACAACAGCCTGGCAACCAGCAATTACCAGGTGGGGAAAGGGGCGTCACACTCTGGTCAGATCCCCACGGAGGTCTGCCTTGTTGCTATCACATTCCCCTAGTAGATTGTTGGCTATGAGTGCAGCCTCTACTCAAGACTCCTGTTTCCTAGCACACAGCAGCCCTCAGTGCCAACTGGAAGTGGGGGCAGACTAACCCTAACTGACCCCCAGGGAGGTTTGTCCTGTTTGTTTCAGAGGCTAGAGCTATGGGGTACACAGAGAAGCACGCAAAGTGCTGACCATGGGAGCAGACTCCACTGCAGGGCCCTTTTGTAGCAATTCACAACATGCTTGCAGGTGACAGTGTCTGAGGAGGGGGGGCTGTCATGCTCCACATGGACCTCCAGGGAAGTGTGCCTTATTGCTATCACAGCATCCCCTAAAGTATGTTGGCTGTGGAGTAGCCTCCACTGAAGATGTCTGCTTCTTAACATATGGCAGCCTCAGTCAGCAGTCCTCAGCAATGACTGAAACGAAGAGCAGACAGACCAGAACTGACTTCCCGGGAGGTTTGTCCTGTTGGTTTCAGAAGCCTGAGCTATGGGATGTGCAGGGAGGCAGGGAGAGTGTTGACTATGAGAGAAGACCACTGCATGAGCTTTCTCGGGCAATGTGCAGCAGGCTTGCAACTGACAGTGTCTGGGTGGGGGAGGTGTGGACATACTCCAAACGGACCCCAGGGAGGTCTGTCTTATTGATTTTAGGGCAGAAGCTTGGGGCCCCGTCTCTTTGTACAGGCAGGCGCTGTGGTGGTTACGGAAGCAGACTCTTTTTCTGGGGCCACTATCCCAGTTCATAGTTGCCAGTAGCCCATTTGGCTGAGGGAGGGGCAGGAGTGGTGGGAGAAGTGATTTTCCTACCATAATCAACTCAGTGTTGATTTGTTGACTCTGCCTGCCTGCAGTTCCCTGCTGCTGTCCTCTGTTCCCCGATTCAGAGTCCCTCAAAGGTAAACACCACTTCCTTATATTTCTTCCCAGAATTCAAAAATCCTGCATCTTTAACTACTGCTCCTGGTAGACATGTTGCTTTGTTCTAGATGCTAATCATAAATTTGTGCCGCTCCACCCCACTGCCCTATACAAACCAGTGGAGAAATTTTCCAAATCAAATATGTACAAAGTCTAAAGGAGAAAAACAGAGCATTAAAATTTTTAAGTTAGGCTTTAAGAAGATCCTCATTGGCTTTCCTCATTTTAGGCTTTTCAATGTTTTGATTGATTTTTCCAGAAGTGAAAAGTCTAGAATGAAACATTTTGTGAGAAATTTTTTTTTTTAATAAAAACTTAGGTCTTCGATTTAAAGTTCCCTTTGTTGACTATCTCAAGTTGGTACCCACTTGTGCTTAAAAAGGGAGAAGTATTTATACCTCTTAATACGATCCCTATGAATCAGGGTGAGATTTTTTTTTTTCTTGCTACTAGATCAGTATTAGGTCAGCAAAGGGATATTAAATGAAATAAATTTTAACTGCAAAATATGGGAGAATTTTTCACACAGAAAAAATTCAGGCTATTGTTAAGTGACAGTGATTGTATTTCTGCATATCAATTTTGAAGCAATTTTGAAATATAAGCTCACCTACTGCTCTAAAGTGAAGAGGATTTGAAGCACTTACTAATGAAGATCAAAGACCACAGCCTTCAGTATGGATTACACCTCAACATAAAGAAAACAAAAATCCTCACAGCTGGACCAAGGAGCAACATCATGATAAACAGAGAAAAGACTGAAGTTGTCAAGGATTTCATTTTACTTGGATCCACAATCAACAGCCATGGAAGCAGCAGTCAAGAAATCAAAAGACACATTGCATTGGGCAAATCTGCTGCAAAGGACCTCTTCAAAGTGTTGAAGAGCAAAGACGTCACCTTGAAGACTAAGGTGCGCCTGACCCAAGCCATGGTATTTTCAATTGCATCATATGCATGTGAAAGCTGGACAGTGAACAAGGAAGAAGTACTGATGCCTTTGAATTGTGGTGTTGGTGAAGAATATTGAATATACCACGGACTGCCAAAAGAACAAATAAATCTGTCTTGGAAGAAGTGCGGCCAGAATGCTCCTTAGAGGCAAGGATGGCGAGACTGCGTCTTACATGCTTTGGACATGTTGTCAGGAGGGATCGGTCCCTGGAGAAGGACATCACGCTTGGCAGAGTACAGGGTCAGCAGTAAAGAGGAAGACCCTCAACAAGGTGGATTGACACACTGGCTGCAACAATGAGCTCAAGCATAACAACGATTGTAAGGATGGCACAGGACTGGGCAGTGTTTCGTTCTGTGGTGCATAGGGTAGCTATGAGTCGGAACTGACTCCACGGCACCTAACAACAACAACAACAACTGCTCCATATACCTGAGCAGGGGCTGAAGTAAAGGACAAATGTGTTGATGAGCTCACGTCACCTCTGCCAGATTGTTCCCATAAAATGCTGCTGCTCCTTCAAATCAACTTTGAGTTTTGAACATGCAGAATGAGTCCCTAGTATAAGTACTGTTAGATGGGCGATTCAAACCCACTCAGAGGCAGCACGGAAGAAAGGCCGTTAATCTACTTCTGTACAGGTTACAGCCAAAAAAACCCCTATGGTGCAGTTCTACTCTGTCACACATGGGATTCCCTATGAGACCGAATCAACCTGACGGCAATGGGTTTGGCTTTTGTTGTTGTTTTTTAGTAAAAGTAGAGAGTGTGCTTTCTTTAACATGCTAAAAATGTGTATTTCTTCTCTTTGAGAAGGGAGGACTTCAAACAATTTTTCTGAAGATCAATTTTAAGTCTTGTCCTGACACTTAATATGAACATGTAAGTGTCAGGACAAGACTTAAAATTGATCTTCAGAAAAATTGTTTGAAGTCCATATAGGATGGATGAGATTGTATTTTGTCTTCAAGACCCTTTAAGACAGAGAGTTATTACAAAATTTCACAAGCCACGATGGTTAGGTTTGTCTAGTTATAAAGCACAGTTCAAACTACAGAAGGGTAAAAAAAAAAAAAAAAAAAGTAGGAGCTAAGAATTCTGCTTCCAGAGATTCTGGGTTTGATTTAGAGATGTTGGACAGAAACTGGAATGCAACTTCTTGTTATTTACAGAAGCTGTCAAAATATATTTTACAAGATCTTGAACCACCAAAGTTGTTTATAGGTAGTTGGCAGGTGTCCATGTGGAATCTTAGTAAGGAAATTTTCCAACAATCGAATTCAGCCAATGACAATTTAACTGATGACTTTATATACAAGTCCACTACGTGACCTTGTGGAAAAATGTACCCAGGCGCTATCTAGTCCCAGAAGCAACCCCAAATTAAGAAAGAAAATTTAATGGTGTTAAACACAAATCCTACAACATCTGGCAACTCTGTCCAAATCAATTTCATCTGAATTCACTTTTTGTGTTCTCCTATTGCCTTTGTCCTTCTCCATAAAGTAGTGTTTCTTTTTTAGCTCTAGAAATGGTGGCTGTACTCTGACACATAAAAGTATAAGTGCCATGGGAACCCTCATCTATTGCTGGTGGGAATGTAAAATGGTGCAGCTGCTTTGGAAAACAGTCTGGCAGCTTCTCAACATGCTAAACCTACAGTTTCCATATTGTTGTTAGGTGCCGTCGAATCAATTCCAACTCACAGCAAACCTGAGACAGAGCAGAACTGCCCCACAGGGTTTTCTAGGCTACAGTCTTTACAAGAGCAGATTGCCAGGTCTTCTCTCCTGCAGAGTCACTGGGTGGGTTAGAACTGCCAACCTTTTGGTTAGGAGCTGAGCACTTAACCATTGCATCACCAGGGTTCCTCACAGTTATCATATGACCCAGCAGTTCCCCTCCTAGGTACATACCAAGTGAAATGAAAACATATGTCTACACAAAAACATGTATACAAATGTTCATTGCAGTATTATTCATAAATCCAAGAAAGTAAAAACAACTCAAATATCTACCAACTGATAAATGGATGAACAGAATGTGATATATCCAAAACAATGGGATGTTACTCAGCCATTAAAAGAGAATGAAATACTGATACATGCCACATTATGATAAATGAAAGAGCCAGTCATAAAAGACCACATGTTGCATGTCACTTATGGTTGGGGGGTATGAGGGGTAAGGGGATGATAGCTAAAGGGTATGGGGTTTCTTTTCTGGGTGATGAAAATGCTCTAAAATTGATTGTGGTGATGGATGTATAGCTGTATGAATATATTAAAAACTACTGAATTGTGTATTTTAAATTAGTGAATTTTATGATATGTGACTCATATCTCAATAAAGCTTTTTTTTTTTTTTTTTTTTATGTATAAGGGTCAAGAGAAGGAAGTAGCTCTTATCTCTAAACCCACAGCCAGGCCCTCATCTCCAGCCATCTCTGCCCCTCTGTGGGACTGCTCTGGGGCCACACTCCACAGCTTGTGTACAGCCCAACAGCTACTTTGGGGGCTTTACACAGCCACCTTGGTTGGGTGTCGGAAGCCCACCCTCAGTTTGGCTGGCCAGGCCTCCCCTTCTAAGCCTGCTGGAGCAATTTCTCCACATGTTGTTGTTAATGTGTGAGCCAAACTAGCTGGATCTTATTTGTGGATTCTTTAGGTAAAAATCTCTTTAATATAATAATAGCAACAATTGCTAATACAAAGAACTAACTATATGTTAGGCACTCTTCAAACTACTATTAAGTATTGAAAACTTTAACTATTATTATTAACTATCAGTACATTCTATTTTAACTCATGTCGTCCTCAGAATAATTGTACAAGGTAGGTACTATTATTAGCTGCATTGTACAGAGGAGGGTATTGAGAAGCACAAAGAGGCTGTCATTTCCAAGATCACAAAGCCATTATTAGGCACAGCCAAAATTGGAATCCAAGCGAAATGGCTCCAGACCCGTAGGGGTCTGTGATGTTAAACATCACTGCATGGCCTTACCCCTTCCCAGTTTCTTTTTTGAAAGTCCTCAGGCTAGACAGGTAATATAAATAAGTGGATGGGGCTGAGTGTGGGGTGGCAGAGAGTGGTGGGGGCTGTGGTGAGCTGGAAAGGGCATTTCCCTCTAAACGGGGCAGCTATTACTTGGCCCCAGTTGAGCTAATTGTGCCATGCAGGAATGTTGGCCCAGTATTGCTAGATGATCCTCCCCATCTCATTTTTAAAAGAATTGGAAATCCAAATTTTTATGTGAAATCTCTTGATTTGTAAATGTGGGCAGCTAATTTAAATGTTTAGAAAAAAATAAATTACTACCATATGGGTGAAACCAAGCAGGTCGGGGGCTTCACTAAATCAGAGGTCACAAACTGGGGGCTAGCAGGCCAAATTCAGAATGGATGGATGGATGAGTGCATGAGTGAGTGACAAAGCCATGACAAGTGGAGACAGGACTTGAGGATTGATGGGCCACGGCTTCACTTCCCTCCAACAACAATCTGAAAACTCCTTAGAAAACCACTCTAGGGTTTAGACTTTGCATAAGGAGGTAGAAATGGAAAGTCTGAGGTTGAGGAAATAATGATGCGAGCAGAATGAGCCAGTGGCAACACTGCAAACAAAGTCAGGTGTCCCATCTCCACAAGACACAGGGGCGGGTGGGTTCCAGTAGAGCTGAAGGAGAAGCTAACCTGGGAGCTGCCCTCTGGGTAAAAACAAAAACAAACTCATTGCCATCAAGTCGATTGTGACTGATAGCGACCCAATAAGACAGAGTAGAACAGCCCCATAGGGTTTCCAAGGAGCAGCTGGTGGATTCAAACTGCCAGCCTTTTGGTTAGCAGCCTGAGCTCTTAACCACTGCACCACTGGGGCTCCTGGGTGGGGCAAGGTGGGTAGGAAAGACCAGTGACGCTGGGCACAGAAACTGCCAAATGGCTGCGACAAGTGCAGAGAGGGAAGCGTTCATGTTGTTGTGAGCTCTGATTTATGGCAACCGCATGTACAACAGAACAAAACGTTACTGGGTCCTGTGCCATCTTCATGACCATTGGTATGCTCAAGTCCATTACTGAGGCATTGTGTCAATCCATTTCATTGAGTATTTCCCTTGTTTTCATTGGCCCTCTATTCTACCCACTTCACAATTCACCCATTTCTGGTCTCATAGCCTGCTCTGACAAGCAGCCCCCTGAGGGAGATCCCCCCACAGGCCCTACAGGTAAGGAAATACGGTGATGTGAACAAAAATGAGAGTGGAAAGCTTGGAGACCACAGATCAGACTGTGATTTAAGGTGATCCCTTCTTCTCAAGCATCAGAGGCACAGGATGGGGGCAGTCTGTCCTTGCAAGGAGCAGTATTTTATCACTGGTAACATTTAGAATTGTTGGTGCACGGTGATATTAAAAAGCAGGTCATTTTTTAGTGGGTTTTATTGTTGTTTTTAAATTTTCTACAGAGGATGAACCCCCTTTATTGCTTGCATGTGGGGCAGACCACTCCCACCACCCACTTCCTAGTAGGCTACTGATTGGGGGTCCCGGGAGGCTGCCTGTGCCTCCTTCCTAGACTCGGTATGTCCTGGGGAGGGAAGGCAGCCCCAGTGGTTCCCCTAGTGTGCATCAGCCCTGTGCTACCCAATAATAACACAGTCCACCAGGAGATCACCTGTGCCAGGTTACAGCTCACATCAGCTCTGCTGCTCAAGGAATTCATGCCATCACACCAGAGAAGTATAATTCCAGAGGAAGATGCCAGATGGGGTGACTAGTTGAACGTGTCTGTCAAGGGCCAGTCTGCTTGCTGTAAATCTCTTTTTTTTTTTTTTAGTTGTGGTAAATACATATATAACAAAACATTTGTCACTTAAACAATTTTTACGTGTACATTCACGAGCCACATAACACCCATTCGGACCATGTCTGACTGTATATACGTTCATGGCCCCATTTCAGAAATCCCAATTGGAGAATGAGGCGTAGCAAATGCAACAGCTTCCCACACGCAACGTGTAGCTCATGTCTGTTGTATACAAAGCAATTGTGCTGGGTGTATAATGGTACAGTACATACATAACCTATAATATACATGTCTTGATAACCCACCAACCCCCCAAAAAAGTGTCTTGATAGTCATAATAAATGCCTATGTTACTAGCTTATGTATGTACTGTACTGTACTTTCTATCGTTATTTCTTTGTGTGTGTGTATGATTTAGGTGAAAGTTTACAGAGAAAACTAGTTTCCCATTCAGTAATTTATGTACAAAGTATTCCGTGACATTGGTTGCAATCCCTGCAGTATGTCAGCACTCCCCCCATTTCCACCCTGAGTTCCTTGCTTCCATTCATCTGGTTTTCCTGCCCCTTCCTGCCTCCTCATCTTTGCTTTTGGGCAAATGTTGCCCTTTTGGTCTCACGGAGTTGATTGTTCTGAGGAGCACTTTCCCCATGGGTGTTTATTTTATAGGCCTGTTTGTTATTTGGCTGAAAAGTGATCTCCAGGACTGGCTTTAGATCTAAGTTAGAAGGGTGACTAAGTGTCACAGTCTTGGGGATTCCTGCAGTCTCTGTCAGACTGGTAAGTTTGATCTTTTGCATGAATTTGAATTTTGTTCTACCTTTTCTCCTGCTCTGTCCAGGATCCTCTATTGTGATTCTGGTCAAAACGGTCAGTAGTGGTGGCCAGGCACCATCTAGTTCTTCTAGTCTCAGGATGGTGAAGGCTGTGGTTCATGTGGGCCTTTTGGGTTAATTGCTTCCTTGAATCTTTGGTTTTCTTCACTCTCCTTTGCTCCAGATGGGAAGAGACCAATAGTTGTATCTTAGACGGCATACACAAGCTTTTAGGACCCCAGACGCTACATAGAATGTTGACTTCATGAGCTGTGTTATGCCAGTTGACCTACATGTCCCCTAAGACTATGGTCCCCAGCCCTCAAGCCCAGTAACTCAGTCCCGTGAAGTGTTTGGTTGTGTCTAAGAAGTTTCCCTGACTATGCTCCATTGTATACATGACTATACCTGCAGCATACACTAATATGCATGTAGAAATATCCACAACTTAGTCTATATATGCACGAGTGTACTCCCACATGCCCATGCCCTCCCATACCTATTCAGCATACATATCTGCCTGTGTAACTACTTGTAAATTATTGTTTGTTATTACTATTGTTGGAGGATTGTATACATTATTCAGCACAGTTGCCTTTTATTCTTGCACACCAGTCAGTATCTTTCTTTGTCGTGGTCTTTTTGCGCTGACTTTCCCCATATTGCGTACTACCTTTCCCTTCACCAAAGTTAACATGTGTCTGCTATCTAGTTTGTGATTTTCCCTCCTTCCCCCTCCCATCCCTGGTAACCATCAAAGGATGTTACTTTCTGTGTGTAAACATTTTTTTTTAACTTTTTATAACAGTGGTCTCATATGATATTTGTCCTTTTATAACTGACTTATTTCACTCAGCCTAATGCCCTTCAGAATCATCCATATTGTGAGGTGTTTTGTGAATTCATCATTATTCTTAATCATTGCATGGTATTCCATTTTATGTGTGTACCATGGTTTTTGTTGGTTTGTTTTTTTAATCCACTCATCCATTCATGGGCATTTAGGTTGTTTCCATCTTTTTGCTATTGTGAATAACGCTGCAATGAACATGGGTGTGCATATGTCTATTCTTATTATGGCTCTTATTTCTCTAGGGTATATACCTAGGAGTGGGATTGGTGGATTATATGGCATTTCTGTTTGTAACTTTTTAAGGAAGCACCACATCATTTTCCATAGCGGTTGTACCATTTTACATTGGCACCAGCAACATATAAGAGTTCCAATCTCTTCCACAACCTTGTTTTCTGATTATTGGATCAATACCATTCTTGCCAGGGTGAGATCGTATCTCATTGTAGTTTTGATTTACATCTCTCCAATAGTTAATAATTGTGAGCATCTCTTCATGTGTTTGTTAGCCACCTGAGTGTCTTCTTTGAGTGTCTGTTCATGGTCTTTGCCCATTTTTTAATTGGATCGTTTGTCTTTTTGTTGTTGAGGTGTTGAAGTTTTCTATAAATTTTAGAGATTAGGCCCTTGTCGGACATGTCATAGCCAAAATTTTTTTCCCCGTCTATAGGTTCTCTTTTTACTGTTTTGAAAAAATCTTTTGACGAGCATAAGTGTTTAATTTTTAGGAGGTTGCAGTTATCTAGGTTATCTTCTACTATTTGTACATTTTCAGTTATGTTTGGTATTCTGTTCATGTCATATATTAGGGCCCCTAGCTTTGTCCCTACTTTTTCTTCCATGGTCTTTACAGTTTTAGGTCTTTGATCCATTTTGAGCTGGTTTTTGTGTATGGTGTGAGGTATGGATCCTGTTTCATTGGATCCTGCCAGTTCTGCCAGAACCACTTGTTAAAGAAATAGTTCCTTTTATATTGAATGGACTTCAACCCTTTGTCAAAGATCAGCTGCCCACAGGTACATGAATTTGGTTCTGGGTTCTCAATTCTGCTGCATTGGTTTATGTGTCTGTCATTGTACCAGTACCAGGCTGTTTTGACTACTGTGGCTATATAGTAGATTCTGAGATCAGGGAGTGTGAGGCCTCTGTCTTAGGCTAGGTTCTATAGAGAAGCAAAACCAGTGAAGCATCTATCTATTTATCTACATAGAGAGAGATTTATGTCAATGAAATAGCTCACACAGTTGTAGAGGCCGGAAAGTCCCAAGTCCATGGGTCAGGCTGGAGGCTTCTCCTGACTCACACAGGTACAGGCAGGGGCTGGCGAACCCAAGATCAGCAGGTCAGACAACAGGCCTCTGGCTCACAGACTGTGAAGGCTAACCAATCCCAAGATCACCAAGTAAGCTGCTAGCTCAAGTCCCAAGAACCAGAGGTCAGATGAACAGGAGCCAGCTGCAGGATCCAGAGCAAGCAAAAGCCCACAAGCCTTGACAGAAAGTCTACCTATTTTGGATGTAGGCCACACCCCCAAGGAAACTGCTTTTCAACTGATTGTCTACTCACAGCAGATCCCATCATGGAGGCGATTACATTATATCAGATCTCATCATGGAAGTGATTACATCATTATACAGACTGCCAAACTACATCATAACTGCCAAACCACTGAGGATCATGGCCCAGCCAAGCTGACACACAAGCTTAATGACAACAGCCTCCTACTTTGTTCTTCTTCAATAATGTTTTATTTATCCGAGGTTCCTTTCCTTTCCATATAAAGTAGGTGATTAGTTTTTCCATCTCATTAAAGAATGTCGTTGGAATCGGCATTGAGATTACATTATATTTGTAGATCACTTTGAGTAGTACAGTCATCCCACAGTATCCATGGGGGATTGGTTCCAGGACCCCCCACAGATACCAAAATCTATCGATGTTCAAGTCCCTATATAAAATAGCATTGTATTTGCATATATCATATGCATATCCCCCTGCATACTTTAAATCATCTCTGGATTACTTATAATACCTGATACAATGTAAAAGCTATTTAAATAGTTGTTAATGCTTACGCTAACACTTAATGCTTTCTCAGTCTTTGCAAGCTCAAACAACAAATGCTGGAGAGAGACTAAGGATCCTTGAAATGGCGGGAGGCTACAGCAGGGTATTCCTACATATCATTTCATTCACGTGGATTCAGCATACTACTTGGCGTGTGGCAAATTCAAGTTTTGCTTTTTGGAAAAAATTTTTTTCTGAATATTTTTGATCTGCAGTTGGTTGAATTTGTGCATGTAGAACCCATGGATACAGAGGGCCAACTATATTAACACTTTCACAATATTAAGTCTTTTTATCCATGAGCGTGGTATGTTTTCCCTTTTATGTCTGTTTCTTATGGTTTCTTGCAGTAGTGTTTTGTAGTTTCCTTTGTATAAGTCTTTTACATTCCTAGTTAGGTTTATTCCTAAGTATTTTATCTTTTGGGGGGCTATTGTAAATGGCATTGTTTTCCTGATTTGCCTCTCAGAGTTCTCTATGAATGTAGAGGGAGCTACCTGATTTATGTATGTTGCTCTTGTATCCTGCCACTTTGCTGAATCCTTCTATTAGTTCCAGAAGCTTTACTGTAGAATCTCTGGGATTTTCTATGTATAGGATCATATCATCTGTGAATAGAGATAGTTTTACTTCTTCCTTACCAATCTGGATGCCCTTAATTTTCCTTTCTTGCCTTATTGCTCTAGCTATGTCTTCCTGTACAATATCTGTAGATTTCTGAAAGATGCTGCTGTACTCTCCTTTACCAGCTGCTGCACCCAAGCCCCAGATGCTGTGGGTGTCTACCAATTCTCACCCTGACCTTGGCTGGGAGATTAGAACTTCCTACCCATCCCTAACTGGCCAACTGAATGAAGATATACAAACCTGGCCCCTTTGCTTCATAGCAGGTCAACTCTGGAGCTGCCAGAGTTTTTTTTTTTGGGGGGGGGGTCTCAGTCCCCTCCCCCTTCCTCATTCTGCTTCCCTTGCTCCTTTATGGGTTTTTCCTTAATAACTAATGCGTACCTGAATCCTCGTCTCTGCTTCCAAGGAACCTGACCTAAGACTGTGCTGCTGTATTTGGATATTTGCAACCATTGCCTATTTCTTAAGTGTCCCAGGCCTTCTTGTGTCTCGTGCCTGGCTCACTACAGCAGTCCCAGCCATGCCCACTCCAATTCTCTGCATACTGTTGCCAGATGAGGTTTCTGAAATGCAGACATGACTGTGCCATTTTTCTTGTGACTGTGCCAGGCATGTCTGGTCTCAGAGTAAAATCTAGATTTTACAGGAAACCCTAGGAGGCCCTTCCTTCTCAGATCTCTCCTGCTTCCTCTGCCCCTGCTCTTGTAAGCCATATCCAGTCACAAGAATTACACACAGTCCCACACGTGCTGTGCTACTTCACATGTCTCACTTTGCACGTGCTACTCCTCCGCCTGGAACATTCCCCTCTTCTCTCCTTCGCCCCCCCCACCCCCCCAACTCCTTCTTCTGCTGGTTAATTCCTAGTGGTCTTTCAAAACTCTGTTCAGACATGTTCTCTTCTAGGAAGTCTTATCTGAGCTCCCACGTTCCACCTGACCCATTCTTGCCTAAACAGAGCTGGATAGGTGTCCTTCCTTCATACCCTGAATTAGAATTGTCTGTTCTATCATGGAGCACATGGTGGCACAGTGGTTAAGAGCTCAGGTGCTAACCAAAAGGTAAGTATTTCAAATCCACCAGCTGCTCCTTGGAAACCCTATGGGGCAGTTCTACTCTGTCTTATAGGGTCGCTATGAGTCGCAGTTGACTCAATTGCCATGGGTTTGATTTTGTTTTGGTGTCATGGTAAAACAAAAAGCAAACCTATTGCCATTAAGCCCATTCCAACTCGTAGTGGCCCCATGTGTTACAGAGCAGAACTGCTCCATATAGTTTTCTTGGCTGTAATCTTTATGAAAGCAGACCTCCAGGCCTTTCTTCCACAGTGCTGCTGGGCAGGTTCAAACCACAAACCCTTAGGTTAGTAGTCCAGTGCAACCGCTTATGCCACCCAGGCACCTTCTATCATGGTACCATGTCTTAATCATTGCGGTGTCCTCAGAATCTAACATTGTGCCTGGCACAGAGCAGGCATTCAAGAAAGGTTTGCTGAAAAAAATACCAGACTTACTGGCCTGACAGAGACTGGAGAAACCCTGAAAATATGGCCCCCAAACACCCTTTTTGCTCAGTAAAGATGTCACTCCCCAGGCTCACCCTTCAGCCAAAGATTAGATAGGCCCATAAAACAAAACAGGCCTAAAGAGGCACACCAGCCCAGGGGCAAGGACTAGAAGGTAGGAGGGGACAGGAAAGCTGGTAATAGGGAACCCAAGGTCAAGAAGGGAGAGTGTTGACATGTCATGGGGTTGGTAACCAATGTCACAAAACAATATGTGTAAAAAACGTACAAACTGTTTAATGAGATGCTAGTTTGTCCTGTAAGCCTTCATCTAAAGTACAATAAAAAAAAAAAAGAAAGGTTTGCTGAGTGAATTAATGAATGAACACCGAATAAATAACCCATCCAAATGATAATCCCCCCCAAAGGTAGACTAGGATTTCTGGTGAAATACCACCTGTCCTGCTACCAGACATTTTATACTGAATGCAGTATAGGATGGTTTGGGTAGTTAAGAAATGGTAAAAAGCCATCTTTTAGGACACAGATTTCTTGAGAAGGCACAGCCTGCTGCCAGAATGTTTGGAGGAAATAATAGCACGCTTATCTTTTGAAAGATTTTTTTAAATCTCTCACCATTATACACAATAAATCATTTTAAGAAACTGTGTAGCTGAAGTTTTCATTCTGATTACAAGGGAAGAGCATTTTGTACAAAATAGCTCAGGAAAAAGCCTCTACGGAGGTTAAGCAGATTTTAAGACCTGAAGACCGATGTAAGGCATATTATTTTCACCAACTTCAGAAATTTTTAACTCATAAAACTGGCTTGCTGTCCAACCGAAAAGTAACTTGGTGGGGGTGGGGAAGAGAGGAGAGAGGAAAAAGAATTTTTGAACTAGGCAGCTGATTATTTCCTGTCACTTCGATTTTGGTAAAAATTGCTACATTTGCTCATTTAAAGGAGATGGCTATGTTTGGCCTCAAAATGCATAGAACGAGTGGGCCCTGCCAGGAGGGCTTCTCCGTTGTTGGACACTTGGGGCCGCTGTACATGCCACTTACTACTGAGGAGTGGGAGAAGTCAGGAGGGGTTGGCGGGCAGGGGTGATTCACTGGTAGAAGAAGCAGTGGGACAGTGTTCTGGCAGGATGTTCTGGGGAAAGTACATTGTCATGGACTGAATTATGTCCACCCCAAAATGTGTGTATTAACTTGGTTAGGCCATGTGTGGTTGTCCCCTATTTTGTGATTTTCCTATGTGTTATAAACCATAATCTCTGCCTGTGGTTAAAGAGGATTAGGGTGGGATATAACACCCTTGCTCAGGTCACCCCCTGATCCAATGTAAAGGGAGTTTCCCTGGGGTGTGGCCTGTACCACCTTTTATCTCTCAAGAGATAAAAGTAAAGGAAAGCTAGCAGAGAAGGGCGACCTCATACCACCAAGAAAGCAGCACCGGGAGCAGAGCGTGTCCTTTGGGCCCAGGGTCCCTGCACCTGAGAAGCTCCATAACAAGGGGAAGATTGAGCACAAGGACCTTCCTCCAGAGCCAGCAGAAAGAGAAAGTCTTCCCCTGGAGCCAATGCCCTGAATTTGGACTTGTAACCTACTAGCCTGTGAGAGAATAAATTTCTCTTTATTAAAGCCACCCACTTGCAGTATTTCTGTTATGGCAGTACTAGATGACTAAGACATACCTAGAGAATGGAATAGCAAGGAGCCAAGAATATACAAGTCATTAAAAAAGTAAAAGCCTGACAATACCCAGCGTTGGCAATAATGTAGGAGAAACAGGGATTCGCCTGCACTGCACGTGAGTGTGTAAAGGGCTGCAATCACCTGAGAAAGCAGTCTGGCATCACAGTAACAGGGAACTTGCGCTATGACTCGCAATTCCACTTGTAGGTATACGCTCTGGGGAAATTCTGGAACGCGTGTCCAGGAGACATGTACAAAGATATACAACAGGAGTATTTGCCATAACAAAATAAAAAAAAGAGGAGAAACAACTCACAGGTCCCTAAACAAGGCAGATAGAAAAACTATAGTAAATTCATACAGCGGATACCACAGCAGCAAACTACAACTACAGGCATTCACGTGGCCAAGCCACAAAAACGTGATGTTGGATAAAACAAGCAGATTACAAAATAATTTACCTACAGTATGATTCCATTTACATAAAGACCAACAACTGGCAAAGCTCAACAATGTTCTACTTAGGGGTGCACACATACGTCTTAAAGCTGCTAGAGTCAAGGAAATGGTTATCACAAAATTCAGAATAGTGGCTTCCAAGTTCTTGGTAATGTTTTAGGTCTTAAGATAAGTATTCATTATATTATTATTATTGTTTAAACTGTATGTATGTTATTACTGTATACTCCTGTGTGTGTATTGTTCATTTTACAATTTCTAAAGAGCTGTTTAAAGAGAAGTGAACAGAGATGGTGAGTCCAGAGCTCACAGGGGAGGTGTGCTGAGGAGGAGGAGGGCCACATATCAATTTGTTCATTCCACTCAAGGACAGCCCGAAACCAAAACCAAACCCACTGCCGTCGAGTTGATTCCAACTCATGGCAACCCCATGTGCTACAGAATAGAACTGCTCTATCTGGTTTTCTTGGCTCAAATCTTTGTGGAAGGAGATTGAGAGGCCTTTCTTCTGTGGCACTGCTGGGTAGGTTTGAACCGCCAACCCTTAGGTCAGTAGTCGAGTGCAAGCCATTTGCACCCCCCAGCGACCTTCTCAAGGACAGCAGGCAGTGCTAAAAAAAAAAAGAAGGACCCTAAAGCTCATATACACAAGTCCAAAAACCTGCCACCATCACCAAAAGGGTTCCCTTGCCCCTCTTTCTATCCACCTGGTCACTGGCAACTTGTACCCCTCTGCTCAGCGCTACCTACATGCTCACTTGACCTTGTGTTCACCCACATGAACAAGCTGGCGCCAAGAGGCATCTAGCAAATGTCACCTGCTGGAAGAATTCAGATCCTTCAGTGGTTCTTCATCACCTGCAAGATGTATATACCATGCTTCCGGCAGTTCTGAGAGTCCATGCTCTCCTGCCACTTACTATCCCCTGCCTGGAATGCCACCCACACATTACCACCCCGTGGTGTCCACTTAGCATGACCCAGATGTCATCTCTGGGGTGTATCAATGAGGGCTTTCCCACATGCTCCGGTCAGAGTTAAGTGCTTCCTTGCTTCCTCTTCTGGACTTACACAGGACTCTAGGTTTGCCTTTATTATATTACTTAGCAATTTGACTCTGAAACCTTCAGAATCAGAACCTTTGTCTATTTATCCTTTTACCATGGGGTAATATTCAAAAGATCAATCAATCGGGACTTCAGAGGCAGCAACCAACTAAAATGGACATAAGGTTGGACCCAGGTATTCCTTCCTCCCCGCCCCTCAACTGCTGATAATTATTTAGGGTCAACTCCTTAGTCAAGGAATCACTGGGAGGTGGGGGGAAGAGGAAGGGCCAGGAATGGGGGTACTCAGGACAGTGTATATTTCCAAATCAGTACAGCAGTATTCCACCGTTTAACAATTGGCACGGCTATATATATATATACACATATATATGCATCGAGGTCTACCAGCTCAATATCCATCTTTATATTGCTGGGAGCACTATTTCATGAAAGGACAAGACATATCTTACATTACAGTTGAAATCATCAACCATTTTCCCAACAAGAGGGCGGGGGAAATCTAAGACTTGGATTATATAGTGAATTTCTGCTGTCTTTGCCTTCCCTGCGTCCATTTCCCCCTTCATCCAAAAACAGAGATTAGTCAATGGATAGACACGTGGTCCAAATTTGTCCAATAAGACCCAACCCTGCGACTTCTGCTTGAATCTCCCCAGCCCCTCTAGCCCTTCCAATCACTCCCATTGACAGCTAGTTTCAGGAGCTTCTGGCAGCCATCCTGACCCCATGAGGACCATCTTGCCCCATCTTGCCTCTTGAAAAGAAAGCCTGCACAGGGCAACAGAGCCAAGACATGGAGAAAGTCAAATTCCTGCAATTTGATTTAACCCCTAGATCCAGCCATACCTGAAGATCTACCCTGCACCTTTCTGTTAAATGACCCAGTAAATTCCCTTTCTTGCTTACAAGATTTTGTTTTGTTTTGTTTTTGCCTTTCACGACTAAAACTCAGTCTAATTCAGCTGGAAGGATAATCTTCCATTAGGAAAACACAAGTCTAAGTTTCTATATATGTGACTGTGTCTTAGCTTTTCACAGCCTATGATATTTTGGCAGTTCATTTCGGTAACTCACCTTTCCCCCAGGAGAACATTTGATAGACTTATAAATGAGGGAAAATCCAGGGTATTCATGACAGGGTAGGCATGGATGGGAATCAGCAAAGTGTCATCCCCCTAAAATTAATGGAAAACAGGTCAAGTCTACCATACTGAAGATTAATTTTTTTAAAGATATACTTGTAGATGCTTTATTTCTTGTCTTATTTTCTACCACTAAAAAATACTTCCTTAAAAATTATCTGAGTACTTAAGTACAATATGAGAAATATTGAGTTTTCTTAGCCATAAGCAAAGTATAGAAAATTTTAAGTGCACTTCTTTGAAATGATCATCACTATTCAGAAAAGCTAAAGATAATGATAAACCAGCTGCATCGAGTCAACTTCGACTCATGCCAACCCCATGTGTGTGAGAGTAGAACTGTGCTCCATAAGGTTTTCAATGGCTAATTTTTCTGAAGTAGATTGCCAGGACTTTCTTCCACGGCACTTCTTGATGGACTCAAACCTCCAATCTTTTGGTTAGTAGCTGAGTATATTAACTGTTTGCAGCACCCAGAAGACTATTCTATTTCTAACTGCTTCTATTTCAGAAGATTGTAAGGAAACACAATCTTTATTGGCCTGACATAGAGAAACTACCACAGAATCAGTGACCCATGTAGCACTGTGTTGTGGATTGAACTGTGTCCCCCCAAAATATGTCAACTTGTCTAGGTCATGATTCCCAATATTGTGTGGTTGTCCTCCATTTTGTGATGTGTTATAAATCCTAACCTCTATGCCTATGGTTATGGTTTTGTTTGGCAGTAAGCTGTCCGTTATGTTAATGAGGAAGGATTAGGTCATGTTAATGAGGATTAGGGTAGGATACAACACGCTTACTAAGGTCACAGCCCTGATGTGGTATAAGGGGAGTTTCCCTGGGGTTTGGCCTGTTTCATCTTTTATTTTATAAGAGATAAAAGGAGGGAGAAATGAGCAGAGAGAGACCTGACCACCACCAAGAAAGAAGAGCCAGGAGCGGAGCGCATCCTTTGGATTTAGTGTCCCTGTGCTGAGAACTCCTAGACCCAAGGGAAGATTGATGCTAAGACACACGTAGATATCCAAGGGACACTGGGCCTACAGATGTTGAAAGGAGACAAGGACCTTCCCCCAGAGCCGACAGAGAGTGAATGCTTTCCCCTAGAGCTTCTGCCCTGAATTCAGACTTCTAGCCTCCTAAACTGTGAGAGAATAATTTTCTGTTTGTTAAATCCATCAATTTGTGGTATTTCTGTTATAGCAGCACTAGATGACTACGACACACCAAATATTAAAAGATGAATGGGCAAGAGGGTGCAGAAGCCTGCTTCTAGTCCCCACATAATCCGTGACCCTGAGCAAGACTTTCAAGCTGTCCTGGCCTCACTTCTTCCTTGCGAAACGGAGATATTTACACCTTTCCTTAGAGATGTTTATTAGAATTAAACCAGATGACTGCCTTATGAGGCTAAACGTACTGTAAAACTGTGAAGTGATACTATTAGCGTTACTATTAACTAGCAGGAAAGGTGCCCTGACATATGATGCCTGCCGTAGGGATTTTTCTTCTGCTTGGTACAGAATACTTCCTGAAAACAACATTCTGGTTTGTCATTTGTTTTCTAAACTAAGGCTCATGTGATATTAAAGCATACCCTTCCATTTCAGTTTTGAAGAATCAGGAATTTACCTAACCTTAAGGCTTCTCAAGTTGCAAGGGTTGGGCCCAGAAGGCAGTGCCGAGGGAGGTGTAATATGGACAGTTTTAAGAAAAGGACGACAAGACTCCATGTCGGTTCTGGCTGGGGCCAAAGAATGAACTAGGTGACTTACGCAGGGCTCCTAAGAGCTCAAACAGCAGAGGGATCTGGGGTCAAGCCACACAGGCTCCCACACCATGCAAACCCCCAGGGCTCCCTCTGAGGACATTCCCACATGAGACACGGTCCAGTCACCAGTTTATACCCACAGCTTGGGGTAGTTGTTAATTTTTTAATCCAGCACTTAATGGAGAGCATTTAAGTTATCTGAAAAGACGTCATCACCTCCCATATGATAAATCTGTTTTGGGGCACAGGGCAGATGGAAACCTGCCCTAAACAGGGTCTCTTGGCTGTGCCCCAGTTCTCAGGAGCCTAACACCTTTTGACTGGGAACATGCCCCTTACACAAAGCCTCTGTGCCCTTCAGACTGGCTACCAGGGTAACACCCAGGCATTTTGTTTAGAAAGGCTATTCTTTTCATGCAATCTCTCTTTCTCCCTCACTTGAGAATATACGTTTTTGTCCCTTGTCCCCCTAAAAATTTAAGAGACTTACCTTACAGTGAACACGGATGCAATCATAATAGTAGCGCCACTCATCTGGAGAAAATATAACAGTGACTGTGAGGGACAAGCCAGGGACCAGGCGGTGTTCCTGGAAGACAAGTGGCTTTGGTTAGGACAAGCCCCCAACCACGAAGAGGGCAGGACCGGGGGTGAACAACACGTCATACACCCACCCCAAGCTGCCCACGACACAGAAAACCCTAGCCCAACAAAGAACACATGGAAAGGACAGGTAGCCAAGGGACACTTACTTTTTTCACATACTGGATCTGAAAGTACTTGGTTTGTGGGGGTAAAATATGAACATGTATGTCTTCACCGGAAACATTGACCAGATCCTGTGGGAGAAAAACAAGCATTTAGAGTAAATACAACGTCTTGTTTGCATATTCGTCTCATTTATTTATACCTCATCTTATTTCTAAAGAAATTTGAAGATAAATATTTTTAAAAATTTTAAAAGGTATGAAATTTATCATCCACCATTTAAAGAATAATAAAATGAGCCCCAGGTGCCTACCGCCCAGCACAGCCCACAGCCCATGAGGGTCCCCCAGACACGTATTACCCTCCACCCACCATCGTTCACCCTAAACTTTTAAGCAGCATGTGTTTTTTGTTGCATTCTCTTTAGTCTGTGGTTTAACTGAGCTGAGAAGCCAGCCACTCACCAAGTCCCACAGGTTCCCTAATTGCATGCCACTGGTCTTGGGGACTGCATGACATGTAGGCAGTCAGAAAATCAGAAAAAAAGAGTGTGGCTTGGACAGCCTCTCCACCACCCATCTCCTAGTTTGTCGTCTGTCACTCTGTGGTACTGTGATGGTTTGCATGTCGCTGTGATGCTGGAAGCTACGCCACCAGTATTTCAAATATCAGCAGGGTCACCCAGGGTAGACAGGTTTCAGCAGCACTTCCAGACCAAGGCAGGCTAGGAAGAAAGGCCTGGCATTCTACTTCCAAAAATTAGTCAGTGAAAACCCTTACGGATCACACTACAGGTGCACTAGGTTGCAGGGGCCTGCCCTCTGCCAGTGGCCGCCTAAGGACTCGCTGCAGCACACACGAGAGAAGCACGGCCCGTCACGGGAGCCTGGGGCCAAATACCAAGTTAGTTTTTTCCTGATAGGCTTTACAGGGGTTGGTTTTTAAAAGACGAATTATATGTAAGTTGGATATTTGTAACCCAGGAATGGCCTGTACCACAATTTTTTGTGCCCCCCCCACTTTTTTATTGTGCTTTAAGTGAAAGTTTATGGTTAGAGTTAGTTTCTCATACAAAAACTTATACACACATTGTTATGTGACCCTAGTTGCTCTCTCTCCCTATAATGTGAAAACACACTCCTCCTTTCCACCCCGGATTTCTCGTGCCCATTCATCCCACTCCTGTCCTTTTTGCCTCCTCATGTCGACTCTGGACGGGAGCTACCCATTTAGTCTCATGTATCTACTTGTGCTAAGAAGCACATTCTTCATGAGTATCATTTTATGTCTTATAGACCAGTCTAATCTTTGCCTGAAGAGTTGGCTTCAGGAATGGTTTTAGTTCTGGGCTAAGAGAGAGTCCAGGGGCCTGTCCTCTGGGGTCCCTCCAGTCTCAGTCAGGCCATTAAGTCTGGTCTTTTTACTAGAATTTGAGTTCTGCACCCCATTTTTCTCCTGCTCTGTCAGGGACTCTCTGTTGTGTTCCCTGTCAGGGCACTCATTGGTGGCACCATCCAAGTTCTTCTGGTCTCAGGTTGATGGAGTCTCTGGTTTATGTGGCTCTTTCTGTCTTTTGGTTGTGACCCTTTTTTGGGCATATCTTCTTTTTTAATATGCTAGAAGCATAATGAAAAAAGTTGCCCAAACCCCTCTCGAGCTCTGAGGGGGCCCTGCATAAAGGGCAGTTGTGGTGACGGTGCACGTCCCTAGGATGGAGGTAGGAGGGGCCTGACCCACAAGAACAGTCCTTCCAAGAAAAACTGGAAGGACAGGTGAGCAGGAGCCTCAGGATTCCAGACCCTGTGCCCATCACACTCAGAGCCCTGGGGTGGTGGGCCCTGCCTGGGGACAGAGAGATGGACAGTTGGCCCGGGGCTGAAAGCCTTGAGAAAGAGTTCTGTTATGGAGGAGCGCTATGAAGGCCTGGAGCTGGGAGTCCAAGGAGAACTAGAACAGAAGCAGTTACATGGCCCATAATTTACTCAAGAGTAATTCAGTAAGGACCATGCCGCAAATAAGGCTGCATGAATTGGTTTTAATGCGTACCCCAGGGACTGTCATCTGCACTCTAGGAATGGCTAGTTGGCACTGAAAACTCCTAACCAAGGGTCCTTACTCCAGAAACGGCCACTAAGAGGGTTTTTATTATGCTCATTTGAAGAGACACTAGAGGGTCTGCTACTAGCCTAAGGGTGTTCAGGATAAATGAATTAACTAGAGATATCATCTAGGCATATCTGCTCTTGAACAAAAAGGGTATGAGAACCTGGTGAGCCTAGAAACTCAATGCCCTTTAGAGTGACATTCAAATGCCCAGTGCTCTGCATGTCCTGCCCGAGTCTGGCACTTAAAAAGCTCTGCCGGCCCACTCGGAAGGTCAGCCAATCCTGCGCGGGAACGTTGCTGCACCTGTTGCCAGCGAAGTCTCCCTCCAGGGTGCCCCAGCTGGGACTTCTCTGAGATGACTAGCATAATTATTGTTTTTTGCCTGCTTGCTAATAAGTGTTGATATGTGTGGCAGAATTTCTTCTAGGAACTGTTTTTATTGCAAAAAACTGGTAGCAGGTTGTCGGGGAGGGGACTGATGGCTCCCACCTCCCAACGTCAGTCTATCAGTCTATCAATATCAGTATCAGAAAGAACCTGATAATTGGAAATAAGTAATTTGATTTAGGTCAGTTTGCAACAAGTGGCATCACGGGCTGGAGACCAGAGTCTGAGCTCTGAGCTGCTGGGCTGGCTCAGTGCCAGTGTCTCCTCCCCCGTACTCCCCACATTGGTCCCAGGGGAGAGGGACATTGGAACTCCTGAGAACAGAGGTTCAGTCATCACCTGTGGGCAAGGGGCCAAGCTAGATCTTGATTTAGAAAAATAAAGAAACCAGATGCTTCCTCGAACCTGAGTGTGGTGGAACAAATCCAAATATACCCACCACACATTTGTGCATGAAGGTGGCATGGTAAAACTCCTTAGATAATACCTGTATTGTTAAGTGAGTCAAAAATTAACAATAAGAAAACATGGAATGATTTGCTTAAAGAATAAAACAAAATAGATCCCGCTGGTAATAGTACGGAGCCCTGGTGGTGCAGCGATTAAGAGCTTGGCTGCTAACCAAAAGGCTGGCAGTTCGAATCCACCAGCCGCTCCCTGGAAACCCTATAGGGCAGTTCTACTCTAAACTATAGGGTCACTATGAGTCGGAATCAATTTCACAGCAACAGGTTTGGTTTGGTTTTTGGTGATAGTACAAGATATATCATTTGGCTAATACTTTCCATAAAAGATGCTTTTTTAATTTTTTTGTGCTTTAGGTGGAAGTTTACCACGCAAATTAGTTTCTCATTCAAAAATTTATACAAATTGTTTTGTGACAGATTGCAATCTCTGCAATGTGTCAGCATTCTCTCCCTTTCCACCCCGGATTCCCCGTGTCCATTTGCCCAGTTTTCCAGCCCTTCCTGCATTCTCTCATCTTTGTTTGGGGCACATGTTGCTCATTTGGTCTGGTACACTTGACTGAACTAAGAAGCATGTTCCTCAGGTGTGTTATTGTTTGTTTTATAGGCCTGTCTAATCTTAGGCTGAAAGGTAGACTTCAGGAATGGTTTCAGTTCTGAGTTAGCAGGGTGTCCAGGGGCCATAAAAGATCCTTGACCTGGAATTGTTAATTTGGATCAATAGAGAAATAAGAAGTAACAGGATAAAACAAAAACTGAGACATTTAGGTAAAAGAAGTGTAGGAAGAGAGAGGACAAGAAAGTTGACTTTTGACCTCTCTAACAACAATAGCAAAACTTAACAAATTGAGTCAAAAAAATGAACAACTTGCTCTTCATGTTTTAGCAAACATCTAAGAGACTAACTTCAAAAATATACTGGGAGTCCTGGACAGAGCTGGAGAAAAACGTAGAACAAAATTCTAACTCACAAGAAAAAAAACAGACTTACTGGTCTGACAGAGACTAGAAAAACCCTAAGAGTATGGCCCCTGGACTCCATTTTAACTCAGTACTAAAGTCACTCCTGAGGTTTACCCTTCAGCCAAAGATGAGACAGGCCCATGAAACAAAATGAGACTAAGTGGGCACACCAGCCCCGGGGCAAGGAGAGGGCAGGAGGGGACAGGAAAGCTGGTAACAGGGAACCCAAGGGTGAGAGGGGGAGAGTACTAACATGCCATAGGGGTGGCAACCAATGTCACAAAACAATATGTGTATTGATTGTTTAATGAGACGCTAGTTTGCTCTGTAAATGCTCATATAAAACACAACTAAAAAAATATTGGGAATACTGGAGAGTACTAATTTTTCAGTTCTCAATTTTTTGTTTCAAATGCTCATTGGTTGCTATAATAATCCGTGCTCTTTGTCCGATCAAAGACTGTGTTGCCTGAGTCCTAGAAGGACTTGAAGAGGTTATTTAGCCCAAGCCCTTACTTTATGATGAGTATCGCTCCTGGTGTTATAGGATGTGAAGTGGCAGAGCCAGGTCTAGAACCCTAGTCTCCAGCCCTTTCCACTACATCCTAAAGTCTCAGCCCGACACATCTCAACGCCCAAACCATATTCCCTATCTTTCCTTTTACATTTCATCACTGAGTCAGTTCTATTTTTTAAACTGTTAAAAATAATATTCTTTCAGAGGAAAAAAAATGGTATTCTTGCCTTTCCATTTACAACTAAAACTAGGGAAAAAAATAATAATAATTCAAAGGAAAAAAATCTGGAGGAAATAAAGAAAATGTTAAAACCATGTTAGAGCACTTAAAAAGTATATTTTAAGTTAATACTAAAAGTTTATTTGAAAATAAAGCATGTGTAACCCAGTTGTTAGCTGGGGCCCCTCTGCCCCTTGTGGCAAGATAAAATGGCCTAAAATCTCCCCTTCTTTTCCAAGTCTGGGGTCACTGGAAGTCCCAAGCCCTCCAAAATCTCTGTTCCCATGGGAGCTGATCTTCTCCCGCTCCTGCCCCACAGGTTCCCACTTGCTTTTTGCTGCTTCCGCAGAGCACCATATGGACTCTAACAGGAAACAGCCCCTGCCCCCCTTAAAAAATTACCAACACAAAGCAGTCAGGAATTTAACACATTTACAGGGATTTCCCGACCAGGACTCACAGGTCTCTTCACTCTCCCTCCCATCTCTGCATCTCACACAATCCCTCTGCCTTCTGATTCCCCTCAGGAGATTCTATTCTTCTCCAGACACTGCACGGCAGAACCTGTCTGCCAGGGAAGCCTTGGCTTCGGATGAGGGGTGTGCACTGCCAGCCCCAAGCTCTTACAGTATTTTTCCAACTACAACATTCCAGCCTCCAAGCTGGGGTCTTTTAACACCTCCCCTCAGTGGTAGAGTTTCGCAAACTTTCTGCAGAGAAGACCAACACTTAATCCCAAGGATCTGGGGACAAAATTCAGGCAGCCCTGTAAGTTCTTTAAAGTGTTCTATCTTAAAATTCATGTTGATCTTACATTTTACTTCACATTTTTATTCTATAAAGTATTTCTCCAAAATGTGAGAGCAAAGATGCACTACGTTTATACTGGGGCTTCAATTCCCCCCTCCCCTGTACACTTAAATCACTGGATTTGTGACCGCCATTTTGATAAACAAGATCCTTGGGGGTCTGCAAAGGCTGTGATAGGGAAGCAAAAACTAATGTTACTATTTCATAAAACCTAAAGGAAATTTATTTAAAATCATACAGACTAACAATTTTGTTTTAGGCTATTAACAGCAACATTGGTCTTCTCATGGGAAAAATGGATTATTTACTTAATAAATATAGTTTCCCAGGCAGAATCTTTCCACAAAGAAAAAAATAATTTAAGGAATCTTTGGTGTTGAGTAACCTTGAAACCATTATTGCAAATTTTAAAGTAAATTGAAACACTGATTTCAATGTGAATCAAATATTTTAAATTCCCTAACCAGGTCTCGATCAAGATCAATCTCAAATGTTAATGAACAATATATTGTGGTTTCAAACGCACATACAATCTCAGTTCCTGGAAAATCTGCATAGTTTCCTACAGCAAAACCAAGATAAAAGTAGAGTGGTTGCCTTTTCCCCTTGTTTTGTAGGAATCTCCAGGTAACCGCCTTAGGCTTCTGCTTAACTTTGCAGGTTGAAACGGGAGGCTGACTCTCTCAAGACATCTAGAATATTATTATAATTAAATCATTTTGTACTTTTATCTATTTCTGTCTGTTTTAGTGTCTTATAGAAACAATATAATTAATTAGGCTTTAAAATGTATTTCCACAGAATGAGTAAGTCCCTGGCCAGTCAATCTCTTCCAATACAGTGAGTTCAGTTACATTCACAGGTGTGCACCGAGGGCCTTCTGTGTGTCAGGTGCTGTGCTAGGTAACGGGGAAGCAGGAGTACAAAAGTCAAACATGGCCTCTGTTCTCAAGGAGATGAAAATTGATTCTTGGGAGGGCAAACAAATCTTAGGTATTACAATGGCTTACGATCTTTCAAAGCTCAACCTTGCTCAACAAGATGTTACTCCTCAATATTTAGTTTCTCTCATTAATTTCTCCTTAGGGAGTGATAATGAACACAAGGTTGAGAACCACATCTATCCTCTAAACTTGCACTAATTTGATCTTACTCAATGCATCATTCCCCTGCTCAAAAACATTTCATTAGCTTCCTGCTGCTTTGTGAATTACACACAACTCCTTATGTTGATAATTTAGTCACAGCCCGTATTTCCCATCTTCTCTGCCATTACATCATTCCAAAAACCCTACAGTCCAGGTAAACCAGATTGCACACTGGTCTGCAAATATTCCTCATGCTTGCTCACCCTAAACTTGTCTTCATGTCTTCCTCTATACCCTGAATACCTTCACTTCACTTCATATAGCTTTTGGGTTATCCCAAATGCCTCCTCCCCCACAAGCCCTTTTTAAATTTTCCAATAGAGGTGAGATGGAGTCTCTGGGTGGTACAAATGCTTAATGCACTTGGCTGCTAACCAAAATCTTGTGGTTCGAGTACACTCAGAGGTACCTCAGAAGAAAGGCCTGGAGATCTATGTCTGAAAAATCAGTCACTGAAAACCTCATGAAGCACAGCTGTACTCTGACACACATGGGGTTGCCATGAATTGGAATCAAACTGACAGCAATTGGTTATTGGGTGAGATGGCATCGTCTCTCCACAGAGCATTTCCTTCTTACTCCGTCATGCCACCTTGCTTGCTTGTTATCATGTTCAAGTTGTTTGATGTTTTTAAAATGCCCTCTACTACACAGAAAGGTCCTTGACTTTATTTTCCATAATGCTTGGACTCCTTGCTTTGCACATACTGGATGCTCTTACTAATAAATATGGGTGGAATTGAACAGAAGGAAATCCTTAACTCTATTAAAAACAAGATAATATACACTAAAGAGTACAGTTTTATTGGGGATAACAAAATACAAAAAAGAATCCGTTAGAGAAAAATAAAGTAGTGGTTAATATAATCAAAATTATGAAGATGAAGGAATAATTTTAAATTTAGTAGCATTATTGGAATTACTGACATTATACTAAGCAAAAAATATATATATATACATACATATATATATATATATACCAGTTTAAAAAAGTTATGTCATGGCCCAAAAGAGTCATGTTATTGCATATTTTTTGTATGTTAACTTTTTAAATTACCAGTTGATTCTTATCAATTCTAATAATTGCCATCCTGGAAAGAATGTCAATTTTTCTTGAAATTAGGGACGTTTTGGCAAGCTAATGATGACTTACATGATTCCGAGAAAAGTCTATTTTAATAAAGCTGAGTCCTCCTCCCCTGACTCCAAAGAGATGAAAATGGCCTAATTTATAAGTAGTGACAAAATTACAACATCTATCATTAACTTAGTAGTATCATTAAAAAAAAAAACCAAACCCGCTGCCATCGAGTAGATTCCGACTCATAACGACCCTACAGGGCAGAGCAGAACTGCCCCACAGAGTTTCCAAGGAGTGCCTGGTGGATTTGAACTGCTGACCTTTTGGTTAGCAGCTGTAGTACTTAACCACTACGCCACCAGGGTTTCTGAGATTCACCTACAGATTCAATGCAATTCCTGTCAAAATCAAAGTTGGCTTTTGGGGGGGGGGGGGCAGAAATTGCCAGGCTGATCCTAAAATTCATATGGAAGTGCAAGGGACTCTGAATATCCAAAATGACCTTGCAAAAGAAAAACAAAGTCAGTGGACTCACAACTCCCAATTTAAAACTAACTATAAGCTAGTGTGGTACTGGAATAAGAATAGACATATAGGACATATAGGATCGTTGGGTAGAATTGCCAGTCCAGAAATAAACCATTACATTTCAATACATATTTATTAAAGGTGTCAAGACCATTCAATGGGGGAAAGAACAGCCTTTTCAACAAATGGTAGTGGGACAACTGGATACCAATACACAAAAGAATGATGCTGGACCCCCTATCTCAAACTATACATAAAAATTAAATCAAAATGAACCATAGACCTACATATAAAAGCTAAAACTATAAAACTCTTAGAAGAAAACACAGGAGTAAAATCTTTGTTAACTTGGATTTGGCAGTAGATTCTTAAATACGACACCAAAAGCACAAACAACAACAACACAAAATAAATTGGGCTTTATCAAAATTACAAACTTGTGCACCAGAGGTCACCATAAAGAAAGTAAAAAGACAACCCACAGATTGGAAAATATTTGCTATGATGGTTATGGTTGTCTGCCAACTTGGCCATGATTCTCAGTGGTTTGGCAGTTATGATGCAGCTTGGCAGCTATGTAATGATGTAATTGCCTCCATAATGAGATCTGACATAATGTAGTCACCTCCGTCACGGGATGTTATGAGCAGCCAATCTGTTGAAAGGGAGTTTCCTTGGGGGTGTGGCCTGCATCCAATATAGGTGAGCTTTCTGGCAAAACTGGCTCACTTTTGCTCGCTCTGGATCCTGCATCTGAACTCTGGTTCTTGGGACCTGAGCTGGCAGCTTACCTGCTGATCTTGGGATTCGTCAACCTCCGCAGCCTGTAAGCCATCAGCCTGCTGTCTCATCTGCTGATCTTGGGTTCACCAGCCCCTATAGCTACATGAGTCAGGAGAAGCCTCCAGCCTAACCCACAGACTTAAGATTTCCAGCCTCTACAACCATATGAGCCATTTCCTTGATATAAATCTCTCTCTATATAAATAGATACATACACACTTCACTGGTTTTGCTTCTTTAGAGAACCCAGCCTAAAACATTTGCAAACCACATATCTGATAAGACTCGTATTCAGAATATGTAAAGAACCCTTACAACCCAGCAGTAAAAAGGCAAATAATCCAGTTTACCAATAGGCAAAGGATTTGAACAGACATTTCCCCAAAGAAGATATACAAATGGCCAAGAAGCACATGAAAAGATACTCAACATCATTAGTCATTAGAGAAATGCAAATCCAAACCATGGCATACCACTTCATACCCACTAGGATGGCCATAATCAGAAAGATGGACAATAACAAGTGTTTTTGAGAATATAAAGAAATTGGAACCCTCACGCATGGCTGGTGGGAATATAAAATGATGCAGCCACTTTGGAAAAACACTTTGGCTGTTCCTCAACATGTTGAACACAGTTACCGCAGGACTCAGCAATTCTACCCGAGAGAAATTAAAATGTATCTCCATACAAAAACATATACACAGATGTTCACAGTGGTATTATTCATAATAGCCCAAAGTGGAAACAACCCAAATATCCATCAACAGATGAATGGACAAATAATGTGTGGTGTATCCATACAATGGTATATTATTTAGCTAGAAAAAGGAAGGAAGTGCTGATACATGCTACAACATGAACCTTGAAAGCTAAGTGAAAGAAGCCAGACATAGAAGAACACGTATTACGTGAATTCCTTTATATGAAATATCTAAAAAAAAAAATATCTAGAATAGGCAAATTCTTAGAGACAGAAAGTAGGTGTTTGCCTAGGGCTGGCGAATTGGTAAGGAGCCCTGGTGGTGCAGTAGTTAAGCGCTTAGCTGTTAACTGAAAGGTCAGCAGTTCAAACCCACCAGCCGCTCTGCGGGAGAAAGGTGGCAGTCTGCTTCTGTAAAGATTAGAGCCTTGGAAACCCTGTGGGGCCGTTCTACTCTGTCCTAGACGGTCGCTATGAGTCAGAATCAACTCAACAGCAGTGGGATAGGAGTGGGGGACTTGTGGGGAAATGAGGAGTGACTGTTAAGTAACATCTTTTTTGGGGTGATGAAAATGTTCTAAATTTATATCGTAGTGATGGGTGCACAATCTGTGAATACATGCTAAAACCCACTGAACTATAAACTTTAAATGAGCAAAATGTATGGAATGTGAACTATATCTCAATAAAGCTGTAAAAAGGAAGAAAATAAAATTCTCTTTTAGCTTTTGGTATACATGTGGCTTAAAAAGAATAATTATGAATAATAATGGTTTTAAGTTTACACTGTCATCACCATTGTTGTTGTTGTTAGGTGCCGTGGAGTCAGTTCCGGCTCATAGCAACCCTCTGGACAACAGAACGAAACACTGCCGGTCCTGCGCCAGCCTCACAATCATTGCTGTGCTTGAGCCCATTGTTGCAGCCAAGCCCAATAACCAGGAAAAGTTCCAAAATGAATTATTAACCATGGTCTTTGATGCTCTGTTCTCAGAAAGGTGCCACTGGAGGTTGATGGGTGAAGTTCCTATTCATAGTTTTAAATTCTAACTCTTTTCCTGAGAGGAAACACTTCACGTCTAATAGGTTCCTCGCCTGATCCCTCTAGTGACCTTCAAAAGCGTGAGGGACATGAAAACTGCGTGTTCCTCTGTTCATTACAGACGCCTGAGAGGAACTCACCTCCTGACAGCTTTACCATTTGTCAGCTCCCTCCTGTGACGTGAGGCTCTGCACTCTGCACGGTCTAATAAGACAATCAGCATTCCTTCCTAAACATCCACTCTAAGATCTGCACCATGCCTAAAAGTGGAGACCCTTGGGGTGGCTGAGCACAAGGCCAGAGGGCTATCATCACATACAAAGCCAAGTTCTCAGAGGGCCCACATGACAAGGCCCATCTCTACTCAGCTCCTACACGTCCTATACCAGTTTGGCTCAGATTTCGGGCCCATGCGGGGTAGTTCTGAGGTGTCCTGCCCAGTGCGAATTAGTGAGGTTACCGACTCAAATGGTGAGGTTCATTTTAGTATGGGAGCTTGGACTTTGTAGTCACGCAGAGCTGACCCCAGTCTGAACATCCAGGTCGATGAAGGGAACCCAGGAAGGACTAGACTTTGGTGTAGCTCTGTGGGACCCTGCAGTGGCTAATAAGCTTGGCTACTTTGCAGTCCATCCTTCCATCTGTCTCTCCCAGAGCCCGCTCAGTGGAAGTGACCCCCCCACCCCAGACCTGGCCAGGCAGAAGCCAGCATGGCCAGAATGACTGATTCAGGCATGGCATCTGGCTCAAGCCAGGCTAAAGAGAAGCCTCTCTGGAACCTCTCGGGAAAGAGCCCCCACTTCCCCTGGGGCTGCAGGCATGGAAGGAGAGGTTTGGAGGCAGGCAACCCATGAGTTAAATTCTCTCTCCATCACGTAGTAGCTGTGTCTCCTTGAACAAAGTATTTAACCTTCTGGAATCTCCGTTTCTTCATCTACATAATGGGGATAATAATATATCCTCCACAGACTTCTTATAAAGACTAAAATAAAGTAAAACACACAACACGGTACCTGGCCCCTAAGACTCACTCAGTAACAACATCTATTTGGAAACAGTGCTGGGAGGAGCCTTTGTTGGTGGGGAGGTACTTCTCAAGGACATCAATGCAATGTAAAAATTTCTCACCCCAGAGCTACCTTTCTGGCCCACCTGACACCCGTACTTCTGCTGATGCTGCTACTGTTCAGATGAATGAGTAATATAAACCCAGAACACACACGTGGTTTCATTATTGCGATTAATTATCCCACTTAGAAAGTACCTACCAGAACCTGTTGGTGCTGTTTTTCTACTTCATAGCCTCCAAAATGCAATATGCCAGGTTTTGCCTCTATGATCTTATTATTCAGAAGTTTTGCATAAACCTCTATAAAAAGCAATGTAGATAAATACATTATGAGACATAAAATGAAATATTAAGTTAAAGAAGATCCGATTAACATAGGCTGTCTTTAATTTGGGACATTTTAAGCACACAAAGTTTCAGGTGGGAGATGCAGCTGTCAACAAGATTAACTGTCTGCTCCTGATAACCTGGACTGCTTCTCCCTATCCATTTTTAAACATCACCTGGGAGATTTTACCATCATAACTAAAAACCAAAACCAAACCCAGTGCTGTCAAGTCGATTCCAACTCATAGCGACCCTATAGGACAGAGTAGAACTGCCCCATAGAGTTTCCAAGGAGCACCTGGCGGATTCGAACTGCCAACCCTTTGGTTCACAGCTGTAGCACTTAACCACTACACCACCAGGGTTTCCTTTACCATCATATATATTGTTTGTTACCTATTACAATTCTGTTTTCCACACACTTTGTTTAAATCTTTGTAATAAAACACCAGCTCCTTAAAAGTGCAAGCCTTTTCTCTGGTCTGCATAACCCTGCAATTTCTTATTATGTAACGAATACTCAGGTCAAAGATATAAGCACCAAGTGCTTAATTTTATTACTGAGAATTTAGCTTTTATTATTTGATTTCCTCTGAAGAGAATTACAATGTGGTATATAACAATTAAAGCTCTGAGTAACGATCGCTCTGGACAGCAAAGTCTCAGACAGCTTTTACTGTGGCATGTGCACCTTTTTTTTTTTTTTTTTTTTCAGTTCTGAGAACCAGGTTAAAACAGCTGAACTCACCAAAGTGTCCAGGTCTACAAAACGTTTCCCAGCTCTTTATTTAGGCAGGAGCAGAGACTTTTTTTTAGAGAATGGAGGAGAACTCATAATCCCCTTCTTAAAGGTTGGTGGTTCAAATCCATCCTAGGCACCTTGGAAGAAAGCCTGGTGACCTACTTCCAAAATATCCACCACTGAAAACCCTGTGGAGCGTAATTATACTCTGACACACGTGGGGCTGCCAAGAGTCAGAATTAACTCAACATTAAGTACTCTGTGCCAGGCAGGACTGTGTATACATTTGCCTATAATCTTCACGCCAATCCTATGACGTAGCTATTGTTTCTACTGTGCAGATGAAGAAACTGAGACTCAACAAGGTTAAGCAACTTGCCCACAGGAGGTAGTTAAAAATCAAGCCCAGGTCTGTCTGCTTCCGACCACGACACTAAACTGCTCCCCTCAACATGAAGGCCCTGTCCAATTCCTTACAAATGATAACCATTCAACTTTGGCTGTATCCAAATCACGTGAGCCACAGACACACCTGCAGTGGCTGTGAAATGATTTGTGTGGTTGCCCCTCACCAGGTGACCCGCTGCGGTCCTCAGCTTTGGGCCAAACTGAAGGGTTGGGATGGGGACTGTAGATCTCTGGAGGTTATTCTTTGGTAATTTTTTAAGTGCTGAAATTATCATTATTATTATTATTATTTTAATGCTGAAAGTTTTGTTTTGTTTTTAGGGCCACAAAATAGATGTAAAACTGGCCTTTTTCTGCTAATGCCCAGAAATGGGCAAGTATACTAATTTGTACTCTGCAAAAGAGTCACAGAAAATTTTCCATTACAGCATTTCAGATGGGCCTTGGAGAGTGAGTGGGAAGCAAGAGAGCATGACAGTAGAGAGCCTGGACCTGGGCTCCAACCCCTGACCACCAACTCCGCGCTTCTTAGTCGCACCACCTGGGAAGACTCACTTGACCTCTCTGAGTCTCAGCTTCTCCAATAGTAAAATAAAAATAGAATGTACCTTTCATGAGGTTGTCATATGGATTCAATGAGAATAACAAGCAAAACTATTAGCTTTTCACATAGTAACTATTGGATTTACCAGGTTTTCTAGGCTAAAGGATGTGCATAGAAAAGGTAAGAAGGTGTAAAATGCACGTGGTCTTGAAGGAGTGAGGAGTCGCATTGTGCAGCTGGAGCCGCGGAGGAATGCAGACAGTGTGGAGATGGCCCTGGATGTGCAGGTTCAGATCAGACAGTAAAGGGGTCCAAACGCCAAGGGAAGAAATAGCAACTCTATTCTGTATGCAAGGGGAATCACTGAGAGTACTGGGGCTGACAGAAACAAGGTCCAGCCAGGGTTTTAGAGAAGAAATGATAGAGATGTAAAGAGTGGTCTGGGGGTATGTCCAAGGAGGAAAGCACCACAGTAGTCCCGGCGATAGGCTGAGGATGAGAAACAGGAAGTGGAGACAGACAGGAAGGACACTTGAGGAAGTGGAAGCCACAGAACTTCGTGGCTAATTTACACCACAAAATCTATCAGTTAAAATAAAACCATTGTTTTTAATTTAAAAAACTGTTATGAGCCCACAAAACAATATAAACACATTAGTGCCAAGAATCCCATTACGCTTTCTGGACTTTGGATTCTCTGGGAAAATGTTGCTGTGAAGTGAATCTGTTTTCTAATCACTTACTTGATTCTAGGAGGTGATTAGGTACTTCTGTTCTTTTCTTGGGCTCCTCCACTAGGTTCCTCAAAAGGAGGGGTGATACCTTACTAAATGATTCTTTGGCATTCTTTAGCTCGCTGCTTGGGGTATTCACCACTGCCATTTTATCGTGAAAAATGAAGTCTTCTTGTTAGAGCCAAAGGTCATTTCCTGGGATGAAAACAGTAGCAGCATAATCATCTATGAGAAACCACACACATTCTTCTCTCAGTCTTTGACAAATGTGCTTCTTGTCACTGCCATGGGTTACAGTCCCTTCTTTGCTGGCCACTCTGTTCCCACACACAGCTGCCCCATTAATTTTCTTACATCACACATCACAACCCAATATCATGCCATTGCTTGAAACCCCTCAATGGTCCTTAACTCTCCTCAATAACTTTTCCTAAAATGTTCTCCATGAGATGTTCCTTGAGCTATTACTAGGGCATGAGAAGAAAAAAGTAAGGAATCTCACCGTCAAGTAAGTTTGGAAAATATTGAAGTAAACAGTTAAAGAGCCCTCTTCTATTCTTGGATTTCCCCAAATCAGTGTCTTAGATGTATGTGACCTGGAACCCTTTAACATTTGGGGACACTCTTTGCTGTCCCTGACATTTATGAGGCACGTTCCGGACCACCTCTCCAGTAGGGGGAGACGTGGAGGTGGGGAAGCCTACAGTCATCCGCTCGCGCTGGTGCTCTTCCCAAGAGCCCTGTGGGCTCTGCCTTATGCTACACTTGTTGCTAGCTTTGTCTTCCCTTCACCCACTCATTCCAAGTTCCACCTTCTTCAAAAAGTCCACACCGATCCCCACATCCTTTAAAGCTCTTTAGCAAGTACCGCCTTTACTATTCGTTTGACATTAACAACATATTGCCTTGAGATGGTATTTTACAAATCTCACACTAATTTACATCTTCCATAGCAGAGTCTCCTAACTTGCGGCCTCTGGACGGGCTACTGGGCTGCTGTGCGACAAGACTGAATGTAAAATCACGTGTGCATTTGTGTGTGTGTGTGTGTGTTTTGGAGACAGCCCACGACTTTAAATTCCTAAACGAGTCCAAGACCTAAGATATTTTACGAGCCTCTTCCCTACAGCATCAAGCAAAATACTGTGAATATACAGAAGGAGGTGTTTAAGGATCTGCGCTCATCTCACCTCCCACCCTCGCAGTAGCCAAAACCAAACCAAACCAAACCCATAGCGTCGCTGAAAATCTCCCACGCCCCTCCTTCATTCCCCTCTCCAGTCCCTCTAGCAACTGGCCCCAGCTCACATTCCCACTCCTTCTCTCCCTAGTCCCGGCATAGTCAGAGCGAGCTAAACCGTTTTCACACACGCTCCGATGCTCTAAGGTGTTGTCACCCTTCTGCGTGCGCGCGCGCGCGCACACAGCCTCAGTCCCTCCACCCCCTCTTCTACGGGACGGGCCCTCTCACCCTTGCCAAAGGCCTTCTCTCCTCGGGGCCCCCTTTTCCCATCCTTTCTTGCTAGGGTGCTACCCAAAACCCAGTGCCGTCCAATCGATTCCGACTCATAGCGACCCCATAGGACAGAGTAGGACTGCCCCATAGAGTTTCCAAGGAGCGCCTGGCGGAGTTGAACCGCTGACCCTTTGGTTAGCAGCCATAGCATTTAACCACTACGCCACCAGGGTTTCCGTGGTAGGGTGCTAGGGGTAGGGAAAGACTCCAGACGCAGGCACCACCCCCAGCCTCGTTCAACCCTCTTAGGGCCGACCTCCCCGCCGACCTCGGGCCAGGCTGACTTGCGGAGGTACCCCCCCCCCCGCCCAGGGCTCGGGCTGCCCCGGCAGCTCGGCGGCCGCCCCTTGGCCACCCCCGGCCCCGGGTCCGAGGCCCTCACACTGCAGACGGCTCCCGGGGCGAGATTCGGCCGGCCGCAGCCCCCGCTCCGAGCTGTTGCCAGGACGACGCGGACGCGCCTCACGGTCGGCGGCCGGACGCGACCATGCTCCCAAAGCCGTGGGGGGAGCCGGCGGCCGCGGCTCGAGGACTGCAGACTGCGGGTGACTTCTGCGGGCTCGGCGCAGCCTGAGAGGCCTGTGGGGAGGAAAGACGGAGCGATTTTCGAGGTGTGAGACTAATGCGTTCCTGAGGAAATGGGGAAGTTGGGAGACACGCTAGACTGGAAACCCGGAAACGGCCGCTCGCGGGCAAGAGGGGTCCCGAAAGGGGCGGGGCCTCCAAGCGTAGGGGGTGGAGCTTCCCCTACTTTTTCAAATAGTTTTTTGGCTTGTTTTTTTACATTTTTATTATAGTGTATTTCAAACATACATGAAGGTAGGCAGAATAGTATAATGAAACTTCAACACCCAGCTGCAACAATTATCAAATCCTGCCTAATCTTGTTTCATCTGTTTCTCCCTCCACTACTGAATTATTGTGAAGCAAATCCCAGATAACATTTTATCTATAAATATGCCAAAGTGTACCTCCAAAAGACAAGGACTTTTTTTTTTTTAAGATAATCACAATGCAAGTACCTTAAAAAGTGACAATAATTTTTAACATCTTCCAATATTCAGCGGTCAATGGTCTCATAAACGTCATAAAATAGCTTTTTTAGAGTTTGCCGGTTGGAATCAGGATTCAAATAAAAGTTACACATTGTGATAGATTGGTAGGCCTTCTAAGTCTCTTCTGATCTGTAGGGTCCTCCTCCATCTCTCACAACTCTTGACACTGCTCTTTGCTCACATTGATTACTCAATAACTGTTGAAGTGGGTGAAAAATTTATTTACTTACATAATAGGTTGCCTTTGGTCTTTCTGTTTTGTTGCCAGCGCAAGGATGTACATATCAGGACAACAGATACTGTCTTCCATAGCTCCACAGCTTTCCACTCCAAACTCAAATCATGCTTGGTTCCATACACTTTTTGATGGGTGTTGGGTAACACTAGTTAACATGGTACTTAACTGTTTTCTTAGAAGGATTGCCAAATGTAGGTCTCTATATAATCAATTAACTAAATTATATGTTACAAATCAATTAACCAAATTCTATGTAACAGTGTAGGGGACACTGCTGGCTTCTTCCACTTTCTTTCTTGCTAAAAGAACCCCAGCTTTGCTCATGTTTCTCACCGTATCCCCATACACCCAGTTCCCCAGTTCCAGGAGTAGATCCTGATTGTTGTTAATTGGTACCCAGTTGGCTCTGATTCACAGCGAGCCCATGTACGACAGAATGAAACATTGCCCGGTGCTGCACCATCTTCACGATCATTGGTATACTCGAGCCCGTTGTTGCGGCCACTGTGTATTTTGAGTGCCTTCCAACCTAGGGGACTCATCTTCCAGCACTCTATCAGATAATACTTTGTAATGATCCATAGGGTTTTCACTGACTAATTTTTGGAAGTAGATTGCCAAGCCTTTCTTCCTAGCCTGTCTTAGTCTGAAAGCTTTACTGAAACATGTCTACCATGGGTGATCCTGCTAGTATTTGAAATAGCAGTGGCATGCCTTCCAGCATCACAGCAACACACAAGCTAGCACAGTATGACTGACTCTATGCAGTGGCTAATCAAAGAATTCTTGCTCTCCCTTCTCAGATTGGTTTAGGAACGGCAACATTAGGGAAAGTCTTCCAGAAACCTCTGAACAAGCTTTCCTCCTTCCTAAGAAAGAGACATAGATAGTTGCAGTATCTTGGCCCTCTGGACATAGTAGTCCAGAAGTGATTCCTGGAATGGCAGCAACCGTCAGAGGCCATAAGGAGCCCCCTTGATACAGTGAATCTGGTGAAGAAAACAGCAGAGCTGGGAGACAGGAAGAAGACCCGGGATGATGTCATTGAGCTCCTGGTTGTTTGGTACCTGGATCCCATCATCTGTTTCTTATAGCTGAAAATGTGCTGACATACAATGATTTCTGAACACTCACTACTCAAAAGTGTCAACTGTGGCAAAAGACCTCTTTAGAAACTCAGGCTCCTCACCTACTGAAACAGGACCTGCATTTTAATAAGACCCCAGTGAGACTCATAAGCACATTAAAGTTTGAGAAGCACTGAACTCACGCCCTATAATTATAGCTGTCTTAGGTACTTAGTAATTAATCAATTCATTTAGGTATTCCACATTTGTTTCACATAGCATTTATATGAACAGAATACGAAAGTGTCCCAGCCTTTACCAACACTGATACAATGAGATGAGTGTGCTACAGGCACAGAAGCTATAAACTCCGGTAGCACAGGGAATAGAGGCGTGGACTGAGGTGGGTCAACCAGGGCCTTAAAGCCATGGAAGCTTGGGTTCAGGGGCGTGCCATGCTCCTGTGGCCCCTGTCATCAACAATTTTGGGGTGCCTGTCTTCTGCCCCACTAGACTGACAGCCCTTTAAAGGCAAGGGGAAAAAAAAAAAAACCTTGCCACCAAGACGATTCTGACTCAAAGCAACCCTACAGGACAGAGTAGAACTGCCCCACAGGGTTTCCAAAGACGTAAATCTTTACAGGAGCATACTGTCACATCTTTCTCCCATGGAATGGCTAATAGGTTGAAACTTCTGACCTTTCAGTTAGCAGCCGAGCGCCCTAACCAATGCACCACCACTCATATATATATGAATCTAGGAAATTCAAAATTCAAGAAGTCCAAAAGCTCCTTCCTGGCTTTCTCTGTCCTTTAGCCACCAGGCTTTCTTTGCCAGAGGTAATCAGTGTTATCAGATTGTTATTTGTCTTTCCAGGGATATGTTATACACATACAAGCATGTGTATTCTCGTATATCTAAGACGTTTACCCCTTGTTTACAATGACAGTTAGCTTACTCTTCTGACTCTTGCATTTTCCCTTAAAAATATATCTGGTGATCATTCCGTGTCTGTGCATTGACGTGCCTCCTTATTACTTTTTATGGTTGCATAATATTCCATAATTGATTGAACCAGTCCTCTATTGTTGGATATTTAGGTTGTTCCTAATCTGTTGCTATTATAAACAGTGTTGTGTGATTTTTTATACAAATTCATGCATCATTTCTACTAACTTGTACATACATCATTAGTTCATATACATATGTTTATATCTGTAGGAAAAACCCCATAGAAGATTGCTAAGTCAAAGGGTCTGTGCATTTGTAATATTGATAACTATTGCCAAATTGGAAGCCCTGGGGGTTAAGTGCTACAGGTGCTAACCCAAAGGTCGGCTGTTCGAATCCACCCGGCACTCCTTGGAAACTCTATGGGGCAGGGCTACTCTGTCCTATAGGGCCGCTATGATTCCAAATTAATTCGACAACGACGGGTTTTTTTATTGCCAAATTACCCTCCATGGGCATTGTGTTAAGTTGTACTCCTGCCAGTAATGCATGAGAGCGCTGGTTTTCCTATGGCATCACCAACAGAACATATTATAAAACTTCTATACTTTTGCCAATCTGATAGGTTAAAAAAAAGTATTTCCGTGTGGTTTTAATTTGTATTTCTCTAATGATGAGTGAAGGTGAGCATGTTTTAATGTGTTTAGGAGATGTCTGTGTTTCCCTTTCCGCAAGTCCATGTCCCTTACCCATTTTTCCATTGGTTCTTGGTCTTCTTCTTATTGAGTTGTTGGAGCTCTTCAGTGTTAGACAGACTAATCTTCTCTTCTGTGATATGTGTTGCAAATTTTTCCCAGTTCAATTTCTGACTTTGCTGTTAATGGATTTTGCCTTGCAGTATTGTTTAAAAATGTTATGGTGTATTCATTAGCTATTGTCCCATAGCAAATTATCCCCAAACTTAGTGGCTTAAAACAACTATAATTATTTATCTCTCATGGTTTCTGTGGGACAGGAGTTCAGATGAGGCCAGCGGAGATGGCTATGTCTATTCCATTAAGTCTGGGGTTCACCTAGAAGACCTGAAAGTGAGAAAATGGAATTATCTGAAGGCATCATTTGGTGTTTGATGCTAAAACTCTGAGCTGGGAGCCTAGATGAGGCTTTTGGCTAGGATGGCCTTTCCATGTGGCCTGGATTTCCTCACAACATTGTGGCTGGGTTTCAAGGGCAAATATGCTAGAAGAAAGCCAGGCTTAGGCTGTGTTTCCTTTTATGATCTAGCTTTGGAAACTGTGCAGCATCATTTTCACCTCATTCTACTGAGCAGTGTAGTTACAAGGGTCCACCCAAGTATATGAAGAGGGAACACAGACACCACTTTTTGATGGAGGAGCGTCAACATCTTAAGAGAGTACCACATTCTCTCTTCTTATGCATTGATTGTGGATACAAGGCCCAGAAGTGCTGTAGCCATCTTGCTACCAGCCTGAGGCAATCCAACTCACAGAGGAGGGCAGAGCCAAGAGAACCATGGAAAAACAGAGCCTGAGCCATGCGTTCGTCCACCCTATCTTCACTCTATTTCTGGACTCCCAGTTACATGAGCCAACACAGATGCTTCTGTTTAAGCCGGTGTGAGTTGTTTGGCTATCATTTGCAACCAAGGGCATCTTAATTTGTATAATTGGATAATTTAATTGCACTGACTTATTTCTAACATGGCATACTGAAAGGTGGACATTATTTGGCTTAGAAAGGTAAAGTAACTTGCCCCAGGTCACATGGCTCTTGATGACTAAGTGGGGATTTGAACCCAGATTTGTCTCTTTCCACCATTCTTTGCTTTATGCCAAATTGCTTTATCAGGCAGAAATGTGGGACCTCTGGGAGGCTGGGGTGTGCCATGAGAAGCTGACCTTTCTTTGCGCCACACAGTGATTAGGAGCACTGGCCACATTGTCTTTCAGATATGGCTTTATTTGCTCTTTTCTATTTTATTTGTTTTAACTATAATATTTTATAAAAATATTCAAAAGGATTCTGACAAATGGAGAAGGAAAATAAGAAAAGTAAAGGGAAACTGCTTTCCTGCGAAAGCCAGCCCGTATTTCCAGAGAGTAAACAGTAAGCCTGCACCATAAAAAACCTCATTAAAATGTCAGCGTTATACCTTTGTACTTCGAGACTGAAGAGGAAATCACGCTTGCCCCATTATTTATGGCTCATCAATAATACATTAGCTCAGCTCCCGGTAAAGCTCATGCTCAGGAGAAGACAGGCCTCTGTTTGGTTTATGTAGCACCCGAGGGGCAGAGCAAGTTCACTGAACTTGAGTAGTCATTTGGTCGAAGCCCCTAGACTTAAACACCCAGGGGACGCCAGTTCCTCGCACCCTCCCAGTGCTCCCTTCACCCCTCCCCAAACCAGCCCCTTCAGCTCACAAGTCACTTCCCCGTGGAAGCCTTCCTTGAGTACATGTCAGGACTCCTGCAGTAACCAGTGAGGGAAAAGTGGCCAAAGTGCCTTGTTTAAAAACAAACAACCAGCAAATAAAACAAAATTACCTGCTTGTGTGTATTAAAAAATAAAAATTAGACCAGCGGCCGTCAGCCCGACTCTTACTCGTGTGACCCTACGTGTGTCAGAGTGGAATTGTGCTCCGTTGGGTTTTCAATGGCCGATTTTTTGGAAGCAGATCACCAGGGCTTTCTTCCAAGGCACATCTGGGTGGACTCCAACCTCCAATCCTTCGGTTAGCAGATGTGTGTTAACTGTTTGTGCCATCTAGGTGCCAGATAAGTTTGTCTCTCATCTTCTCTTGGATCTCTCCACTCTGTGTGGACTTCATAGTCAGCCAGGATCTTTCATGTTATGGAAAAGCTAGATGACAATCTTGTTAACTAGCTCGAAGATAATGCCAACACTTAAGTTTGTTGGTACTACTCCTATTGGCCAGCTTGAGTCATGTGCTCATACCTGAACCAATCACTGAGGTTAGCTAAGAAGGGAGAGGTTACTGTCCTCATCCAAGTCTGGATCACATGCTTATGGGGGGGGAGGTGGAAGAGGGGACTGCTGTTCATGAAAGCCCCACCCAAGCCACATGGTCTGAGAGTTGGTGCGGGAGGTTCTTATACTAGACGAAGAGGGAATGGAGACTGGACAGACAAAACCAACAGATGTCTCTTAGGTTACGCCTTATAAAATTATTGATATTCATATGTATTTGGCCTACAAAAATGGTCAATGATATAGCTTAACCTCGTACATTAACCCTCCAGGCTTAGTTACCAACCAAAAAAAAAAAAACCCAAACCTGTTGTCATCAAGTTTTGACTCATAGTGACCCTATAGAACAGAGTAGAGCTGCCCCACAGGATTTGGTTAGGTCTCCTATTATATGGTCTCATAGGATTTATCACCAGTTTGCAATATCATCCACAGTTTCTTATTTCAACCAACCAATAGGTCTGTTAAATGTGTGGTTGTGCAAGCCTCTTAAGTCTTGAACACCAGCCTCAGTCATCTTTCTGGGCCTCCTGGGAAGGGGGTCTACAATGGTAGATAACATCATGGCTTTGTGTATAGGGCTGAGGTTGCCAAGAGCAATTCCCTAGGCCTCCATCCTTCTAGCAGAGCACCTGGAACAGGGCAGGGAGTCAGTAAATCTTCATCACATGAATGTGCTTGATTAGTTCTCTAAGTGTTTATTTACCGTTGGAAAAATGCAAAACTAGTATGTTAAGACATGATTTCTTGTTGGGGAAATAATTAAAAATAAAATCTCTTGCTAATCCAATAAATCCTCTTCACAAAATGTAGAAAAGAATGAGACAGATTTATTCTTAACTAAACATTAAGCCAGACTGTGATGCACATCACAGGCCATCCGCAAAGCAGATTGCAAAGACAAAAGAAATCTCACGCTCTTACATAGCCAGGCAGGTGCAGTTCATTCCATGCATCTTAACTGTCTTCACCTGAAGGAAAAATAAAGCTTCTTATATCTTTTTGACAAGCAGGAAGTGACAGTGTGGAGCCAAGCACCCAGGCTAACTTCCCAGAGACAGGAGACAGGGTACCACCCCTCTGGATGGTCCTAGCCTTGTCTGACTGCAGCTTCAAAGACATGGTTCCAAGATCTCCAAGGAAGACATTCCTGGGATGCAAAACTCATAAAAGGCTCATTTAGCCTTTAAAAAAGATTTACATACATCTCAAAGAATCAGAGAAAGGATTTATAATTACATGTTTTCTAAAGGAAATACTGATAGAAAAGGGAGCAGGGAAAGTTCTCTTTCCCTTTTTAACCCAGGGGTTTGTATTTACCCTTACATTCTATCTGACTGGGGTGATAAGAAAATAAACCCAAACAAACGTGTTGCTGTCAAGTCAATTCCAACTCATAGTGACTCTATAGGACAGAGTAGAACTGCCCCATTTTCCAAGGAGCATCCGGTGGATTTGAACTGCCGACCTTTTGGTTGGCAACCATAGCTCTTAGATTGTTATGAGGGTGAGGAGGGAGGAAGAGGGGAACTCATTAACTAGATATCGGACAAGTGTCAATTTGAAAAAGGGAAAGACAACACACAATATAGGGGAAGCCAGCACAACCGGACCACAGCAAAAGCATAGTAGCTGGGGCTGGGGGCTGAGGACCATAGTCTCAGGGGACATCTAGGACAACTGGCAAAACATAATTCATAAAGAAAATGTTTTACATCCTACTTTGGTGAGTAGAGTCTTGGGTCTTAAAAGCTTGCGAGTGGCTATCTTGCATCATCTACATCTACTGGTCCCATCCCATCTGGAGCAAAAGAGAAGAAAACCAAAGACACAAGGAAAATATTAGCCCAAAGGATTAAAGGACCACATGAACCAGAGACTCCAACAGCCTGAAGCCAGAAGAACTAGATGGTGCCCGACTACCACCACTGATGCCTCTGACAGGAATCACAGTAGAGGGCTCTGACAGAGGTGGAGAAAAATGTAGAACAAAATCCAAATTCATGAAAAAAGACCAGACTTACTGGTCTGACAGAGACTGGAGGCACCCCCGAGACTATGGTCCCAGATACTCTGCTAACCCAGAACCAAAACCATTCCTAAAGCCTACTTTTCAGGCAGAGATTAGACAGGCCTATAAAACAAAAAATAATACACATGAAGAACATGCTTCTTAGTTCAATCAAATATATGAGATCGACTGGGCAGGAAGGGACAAGAATTGAACAAATGGACACAGGGAACTTGGGGGGAGTGTGCTTGCACATAGTGGGAATTGCAACCAATGTCACCAAACAGTACATGTATAAATTTCTGAATGAGAAATTAACTTGAGCTGTAAACTTTCACCTAAAGCACAATAAAATAAAATAAAAAATTTGAAAAGCAAGGAAAGGGGGAGAAGATCAAAGAGATAGCCCCCTTTCTGTTGCTCATGGGGATTATAATGAAGTGTAAAGGGTGTACAGTGTGGAAAACGAGGGAAACTCAGTGAGATGGATTGACACACAGCCTCAACAATGGACTCAAACACACCAACGATCACAAAGATGGCACAGAGCAGGGCAACGTTTTGTTCTGTTTTGCATAAGGTCACCATGAGTTGGAGTTGACTCAATGACAACTAACTGCAACAACAAATCATGGTGTTTCCCCACAGCAGCGGTAACAATGTTTATGGTCCCAACAACTACTTTAAAGCATACAGGAGATGGTTTGGGATGCGGGGGTGGGCAGGGAGTTTAAGTCAATGAGAATGAAACAACTAGAACAGAAATAACCAGAATGTTGGCACAATATGAAGAACGTAACCAATGTCACTGATCATTACGTCTGGAAACTGTTGGATGGGAGCAGGTTTTTCCATGTATATTTTCACCAAAGATAAATAAAATATTTCTTAAAAACAATATTTATGGTCTCACATATTTTCTAGAACCTTCCCCCTCTCCCATCAAGAAGTAGAGTCTAGGTCACCTTCCCTTGAATCTGGGCAGGTTTTGTGGTCATCATGACAATAGAAAGCAGCTGGAGTGGCATCGTGTGTGACTTCCGAGGGTAGGTCATAAAATGTGATATGGCTTCCAGCGGGCTCTCTCTCGGGACACACACCTTTGAAACCATGAGCTGCTATGTAAGAAGTCCATCCTCCCTGTGAAGCTTCCACAGTGGGATGACCACATGAAGACAGCAGAGAGAGATGCAGGAGGAGCCCCAGCTGTCCAGCCCAAGCCCCGACATACAAGTAAGCAAGTCTTTAGGTAATTCCAGTCCTAGCCTCGTCTGACTGCAACCTAAGCAAGAACCATTTGCATGAGCTCAATCAACCCCAGAACTCTGAGATAATAATAATAATTTCTGTTGTTTTATGTCCCTAGATTTGAGTGTAATAGATTTAAGTGTCACAGAAACAGCTCAAGGCTGAGAACCAAAAAACAGAGTTCAAGTACCAGCAGTTCTACCTACTAGCTGTGTAATCTTGAGTTGGGCTTCTCAAATCTCAGTTTCCTCATCTGTTAAGTGGGTATAATGACATTACCAAGTGGGGTTATTCTCCTTTTGTAAGCTCACCCCCTCCCAAATCCATTCTCTACCTTCTTCACCCAGGGGGTTAAACTTTTTTATGGACAGTTTCTCCCTATCTGCCTTGTCTCTGGCTTCTGAGTGGCTCCACGATTGGAAGATATCACCACGAGATCCGTAGACAGAAGAAGAGGGAGGTCAGGGTATTTATTTCACCACCTGACCCCCTTGCCAGGCCACAGTTCTGACAATGTCTGCATTCCTCTATGACCAAGCTGCCAGAGGTAAACCCTCTCCCAAGGACAGCTCTTGTCAGATCCTGGGGACACCGTTTCCTCTTCTTGCCCCTTCAGCCCATTGTTACGAATCCCTGGGGCCTCACCATCCCTTGCTGGTTCCCTTAACCCTGCCCACACCTCCGTACATAGTTTTGCTATTATACCTCTTCAGTCAAACCGTTTGATCAAGTGAACTTTTCTTCTGCCAGGACCCTGCCAGCTACCTCACAGAGTTGTTTTGAGGATAACAGAGTTGTTTGAGATAACGTATGCAAAAGATCTTTGGAAGGTCCAAGGATAAGGAAGTCATTTTCATGATTGAGAGGAATCTTAGTACAGTGCAAAGGGCATGTGTTGAGCCCTGTCCTGGGTTCAAATCTTAACTCCACCCCTTGTTAACTGTGTCAATGAGGGCAAGAGCTTATCCTCATAAAGTCTCATATTCCCACGATATAGTCTTGGAGGATCAGCTATGATAAAGCACCCCAAATTCCTAACAGACTCTAGCACATGGCAGGTGTTAAATACATTGTTAGTCCCCCAATCCCTTCTCTTCCCCTCCTATTGTGAAATTCTTTTCTCAGACAAGCTCTATGAAGCCACTAGCTGCATCCACGTCTTGTACAAGGGCCTCACACAGGGCCCTTCAGGCCCTTTTCTCAATGGCCTGAGAGGCAGAGTCCCGTTTAAAGGATGGCTTTCAAAGGGCCGGAAATTTCTTGAGTTTCCCCGAACAAACGTTGATATGGCTTTTTCACTGGAGATCATGAGGCTCTGCTATAGGGCACGGATTGCATTTCTGTGCTTTCTTTTTATTCCTTTCAGTCAGTAAAGCAATTCGTGCAGTTGCTACAGAAGACATTCAAGCAGCACAGAAATCTCTACAGTGAAAATCATGTCCTGTTTTCTAATGCAGTTTAGGGTGTTGGGCCTTCAGGGAGCCCAGGAAATAATATTTTTCTTTCCAGCCTGAATCTTGAACCAATTGAGAAATAAGATTAGGATAAATGAGGCCAAATATCACTTGTATTAGTGATAGAGTCATTCTTGGAGGATGGGCTTTATACTCACGGGCAAGTGGGTTTTCTAACACTGAACCCCAGAATTAGACAGACCTCCATCCTGTCACTGACAGTACTGAATCATAGCCAGCAGAACCTTGACCATCGCCCAGAGGCTGGCCCAGGGCAATTGAGTCACAGAGTCTCTGCAGGTAGCATGCTGTCAAAAAGCAGGGAGAGAAGGGACCATAACTATGCGTGTCAGTTCCTTATTCCAAATGCATCATTTTGTGTGTGTGTGTGTGTGTGTGTGTGTGTGTCGAGGGGCTGATGAGAGAGTAGGGAGAGGTTGGAGTCCCTGGGTGGTGCAAACCATTAACACACTCAGCCGCTAACAGAAAGGTTAGTTCGAATCCACCCAGAGGCACCTTGGAAGAATGGCCTGACGAGCTACTTCTGAAAAATCAGCCACTGAAAACCCTATGAAGCACAGTTCTGTTGTGCCACGTGTGGGGTCGCCCTGAGTTGGAATCAACTTAACGGCAACTGATAGGTGTCAGGGAGTTTGTACCAACAGGCGATTCCCAGGAGGAAGAAAAGACGAGAGGTGGGCTAAGTGTTCTTCCACATACGTTATCACCGGCTCTCCGCTGCTGTAATAGTGCTTCCACAAACATCCTTGCTCGTACATCCTCGGGCCCCCTGGGTAAATATTTCTGTAGAAAAGTTCCTACAAGAGAGTCAGTTGTTGTGTATTCTTTCGGTTGATGTGTACTGAGTATTGATTTTGGACCTGGCAGTTGAAAACATTTTTTTTTTCCTTCTCTTCCTGCTGTGATTTATCAACTTCACCTTATTAACACCCTCCTCCAGCAAGGAAGGCTGCTACGGGCTAGGACATGATGTTACTTTAACAGCCTAAGCAGTCTAAGCAAAGCCAGTTACAGAGAATCAGGGCCAGCCACAGAAGTGTAGAGCCAGGCTTAGGGTCTCAGCTTCTAAGCTGCACGTACCTGGCAATGCCATTGATCCTCCTTCACCCTCATCGCCCTCCTCTGGCAAATGGGCATTGTCTTTGTCATCTAGTGCTACCATAACAGAAATACCACAAGCAGATAGCTCTAACAAAAAGAAATTTATTTCTTCACAGTAAAGTAGGCCAACAGTCCAAATTCAGGGTGTCAGCTCCAGGGGAAGGCTTTCTGTCTCTGTTGGCTCTGGAAGAAGGTCCTTCTCGTCAATCTTCCCCTGGACTAGGAGCTTCGTTGCACAGGAACCCCACGTCCGAAGAATGCACTCTGCTCCCCGTGCTTCTTTCTCGGAGGTATGAGGTCCCTAACTCTCTACTTGATTCCCTTTCCTTTTATCTCTTGAGAGATAAAAGGTGGTGCAGGCCACACCCCAGGGAAACTCCCTTTACATTGGCTCAGGGATGTGGCCTGAGCAAGGGTGTTAAATCCCACCCTAATCCTTTTTAACCACAGGCAGAGATTGTTATTTATAACACACAGGAAAATCACAAAATAGGGAACAACCACACAATACTGGAAATCACAGCCTAACCAAGCTAATACACATTTTTATGGGCGGGGGGGGGGGGCGACATAATTCAATCCATAACAGGCATAACACCACCTAGAGGGTATTGAAGTATTAAATGAGCTGATACTTAAGTGCCTAGGAGAGAGGTCAAGATAGGAGGAGAAAGAGAAATGAAAAATTCAGTCTTCAAGAGCTATTTGGGGTGCCTTGTATTGAAAGGTCAATGCCAACCTCCAGGACAGTGGATCAGGCTACCAGGAATATCTGCCTGATGCCTGAATCACTTCCCAGGGACTCTAGGAAAGTCAAAGCCTCCAGGTTGTTCATCTTCAGCGCAGCCCCCTCAGTGCCTTGTGTATCAGACGATCCTCTGTGGTCTCCCCAGATCACAAAGCAGAATTGTTTTCCTGTGTGAGGGTGCTCAGCAGAGCGAAACTTCTGGAAAGAGTGTGTATGACTTTAATAAAAAGAAAAATACAGTGAAAATCGGAAAAGTGGAAGGGAGCTGTCCCACTGAATACATATACTATGCGTTTACACAGCAACCCTACCTAACAGGCACTAATTCACTACTCTTTCAACCCCAACCTTGGTATTATTAATGTATTGTTAGAGATTAGAACCCCGACGCACAGATATAGGCAGCATAAATTGCCCATGGGCACCGATCAAGGTCATGGCAGGGCAGATCCAGAACTTAGGACCCAACGCTCTTCCTGAATTTTAAGGCCTCTGCTTGGAGTATAGGTCCCTGGGTGGCGTTAACGGTTTGCTCTTGGCTAGTAACCTAAAAGTTGGCTGTTCAAACCCACTCAGTGGTGAGCATCATGGAAGAAAGGCCTGGCTAACTGCTTCTGTAAAGATTACAGCCAAGAAAACCCTCTAAGACTGTTCTACTCTAACACATGGGGTCGCCATGAGTCTGAATCGACTCCACAGCAAAGGGTTTTTGATTTGGGGTTGGGCATGGCAGCCTGGAAGGCTTTGCCAGCGTGCCCTCTCCTGGTCTCCGCTGCCCGGGAACGAGCCTGCGGGAGCCAGCTCCAGGTTCCCGCGCCCTCACTCTGCCTCCTCCCCTGCCAGCCTCCGCGCGCCCGCCCGCCCACCGAACCCCGCCAGTCCCGCTGGGTGGAGGCTCGCCCGCCGCGCCGCGTCCTTATCAATGGGCCGGGCGGCTTAGCGCGCGCAGACACCTCCCGGAGGAGTAGCAGCCCCGGCCCGCCACAGGTCGGGTGGCCCAGCCATGGCTCCTCAGCGCGCGGCGGCCAGCCGGGGCTTAAGACCCTTCGGGAGGAGTTGAGTTCCAGAGCCCTCCAAGGGTACAGACCCGCAGCCGTCGGGGCGCGGCCGGAGGAGCGCGCTGGGCACCATGCCCCCCCACCTGCTGTCACTGCTGTTGCTGCTTCTCGCCTGTTCCGAGCACGCGGTGAGTACGCACCCCTTCCTCAGGTGCCCCTGCGGGGCAGGGGTCCAAAGGGGGAGCCGTCTTGCCGCCTTTCGGGTCCCACCCGGGATGGTGTGGAGGAAGACCAGCACATATTCGGCTGAGGGGCTTCGTCTCTCCCTCTCCCCGCTGCCCCTGCAACTATCATCTACCAGCTCTTCTCAGAGGACTTCCTCCCTCAAAAGTAAAGACAGCGTGCGCCAGGCTAAGGCCGCTGTGATAAATCCCCTTGCCCTGCACCCGACCCCACCCTCCAGGCTGCGCCTCCAAGTCCCTTCTGGATAGAAATTCTGGAGCTGTCCCTGGCAGTGCCTATTCTGTGCTAGGCGCTTTGCCTCCATTAATTCATTGAAACCTCATACTCACCTTTCGAGGCTGGTGTTATCATAACAACAGCAAAAAAACAGCTGAGGCTCAAAAGAAAAAAAAAAAAACACCCACTGCCGTGGAGTCGATTCGTAGTGACTCTATAGGACACAGTCGAATTGCCTCATAGAGTTTCCATGGAACACCTGGTGGATTCGAACTGCCGACTTCTTGGTTAGCAGCTGTAGCCCTTAACCACTACACTACCAGGATTTCCCAACTGAGGCTCAGAGAGGCCAAATATCTTGTCCCCATGTCCGGATTAAAACAAACAAACAAACCCATTGCGGTCCAGTCGACTCCGTAGCGACCCTGTAGGACAGAGTTGAACTGCTCCGTAGGGTTTCCAAGGCTGTAAATCATTAGGAAGCAGACTGCCACATCTTTCTCCGCGGAGGGGCTGGTAGGTGGGTTCCAACTGCTTCGATCTGCCGATATTTCGGTTAGCAGCCGAGCGCTTAACCACGGCGCCACCAGCGCTCCTTATGTCAGGATAAGAGGATTGGAACCGGCATCTGTCCGCTCCAAAGCCTTGACATTTTCACTTGCACCGGTGCGCAGATGGGAAAACCTCCTAAAACTCTGCCTGGAGCTTCCGGACCTGTGATGGGGACCGTTTGTAGCTCCCTCCCTCCTCTCCGCTGTGGGATTTGGCCTCCTAAAGTCTACGTATCAGGGGCTCCTGGAAGTAGTTGGTACCCACAAACCGGGTCCAGGGAGGAGGGCTGAAGAGAAAAGAGAAAGCAGCAGGGTGTGGGTGGCTTTTCTTTCCCACAGAAACTCCTAAGAACCCCGGGCCTTTCCCTCTGGGAGATTCCTGAATGAGAGACAGCTGGATTGGGGCTGCCAGGCTGGAAGGCTCCAGGGACATTCCAGAATTACCCCTCCCACCAGGATTCCAAACTGGCCCCTAAGGCCCCTGTCCCAAGAAATTCCCCTAGGAAAGTGCGTGGGGACCGAATTCTGAGTCTCCAAGCTCTGTCCAGGGTAAGTTCATGCATGTGCAGTGATACATTGCTTCCTATAGGCCCCTGCTGCTTGATTCTATCAAAAAATCTCTGCTCCCCAGCTGGATATCTGTGCTGACTCTCAGGAGGTGCCCATCTTTCTGGTAGCACCATGACAGTCCAGCAGCAGTGGTTTGGAAGAATGGAATTTGGGGATTGCCCCCAGCTCCCCGGTAACCTTGGAGCCTCCTCTCAGTGGCAGTACTGGGGGAACGCCTCCTGGGACAATTTAAAGCCAAATACAGCCTGTTGTTACCTGCCATCCAGCCGGCCGCCAGCTCGTGGCAACCCCATGCAGGATATCAGACCCTTCTGATCCAGAGAGTTTTCATGGGCTGATCTTCCAGAAATAGATTGCCAGGCCTAGTCCACAGTCTAGAAAGCTCTGCTGAAATCTGTTCTGCATCAGAGCAATACCCAAGCCTTCACTAACAGACAGGTGGTGGCTGCACCTGAGTTGCATTGGCTGGGAATCGAACCTGAGTCTTCCACATGGAAGGCAAGAATTCTACCACTGAACTCCACTGCCCCCAAATACAGCCTAGAGGCATTCCAAAAACCAAACCCACTGCGGTGGATTCTGTCTCATAGTGACCCTACAGGACAGAGTAGAAAGGCCCCACAGGGTTTCCAAGGAGCAGCTGGTGGATTTGAACCGCCAATCTTATGGTTAGCAGCCAAATGCTTAACCACTGCACTACCAGGGTCCCATGCCTAGTGGCATTATTCATGTTATTCAGTGCCCACTGGTGGAAGAGGCAATAGTGCCCTCCTTTTGACCTTCCCAGCCGGGAGACCAGCAAGGTAGTGGTAGAGCTGGGCACAGAACCCAGACCTCTTGATTCCCAACCACTTGGGGTTCTGTCTATTACATATTCATGTAATCATTGAACACTCATGTACTGTCTTGTGTTACCACGAGGTGGTTTCCTGTGTTTCAATCTTGGTCCTCTGGTTACTTATGGGCTTATCCAGACCAGAGGTCGTGCTCACACTTCTTGCCAGAGAACGCCTCTGATAAGTAGAAATAGAATTGACCTACTTTGCTTGGAACACGTCCCAGCCTCTGAACCCTCCTTTCCTTCTGTTTGTTTGACTCTGGGTGGTCAGACACTTGATTAAGAAATTTAAGGATATTCATATAATTTTTTTTATTATTCCTTTGCTCCCCCTTCTCCTCAAGGAGATCGGGGGCACCCCCTGATGGTGAGTCATTAAGGCCAAACTGCTTACTACTACCCCGCCCCGCACACTTTTCCATCCAGGAAGGTGTTAGAAGGGGCCCTTGCAAATGGAAACCAGAAAGTCATAATGGCTGATGGGGGCAGTTTTCTGAGGCCTCCCATGGGAAGCATTGACCATGTCTCCCCCTGCCCCACCCCCATCTCATGAGGACTTTTAACTGGAATGATATTGTAATTCTTTATCAATACATCCGTCCTTCCCCCATCCTGCCCTGACTCTTCTGACACACACTCTGAGCTTGGTGGGGCACTGAGACTCGTCTTGTTCATCCCTTCGTTCCTAGAGCCTGTCACAGTGTACAAGGGGGCTCGATGGGTGTGTCTTGACTGATTGATAAATGAATGAATTAACAAAATGATGATGTCCGTAGAAGGGGGTCTTAAATAAGCTGTGGCAGGTTCATATGGCAACAGGTAATGACGAAGGTAATCTTGAAAGAACTTGTTGCTTTGCTAAGTTGTATATACATAAGTGACAAAAAGCAAACCTGTTATTGTCCAGTTAATCCCGACTCATAATGACCCTATAGGACAGAGTAGAACTGCCATGTGGGATTTCCAAGGAGTGGCTGATGAATTAGAACTGCTGACCGTCTGGCTAGCAGCTGAACTCTTAACCACTGTGCCTCCAGGGCTCCCATAAATGACAAACAATGGGAATAACAAACAATGGAAAAATAGTCATTCAAGGTAGGACTTTTTAATCCATGGCATCTGGCAAACTGCCAACTGATATCCTTAGTGAGTTAAATGTGTGGGGCTGCTTTTTCCTTAAAGCAGGGTTTGTTAACTTGGACACTATGGACACTTTGGGCTGGATGATTCTTTGTTGTGGGGGGCTGCCCTGTGTTTTGTAGGGTGTTTAGCAACATCCCTGATCTCCACCCGTTCGATGCCAGTCACACCCGCCCCCCCCCCCGCCATTGTGAATAGAAAATGTCTTCAGACAGTGCCAAATATCCTCTGGGGGGTCGGAGGAGGGCAAAATAACCTCATTTGCAAACTACTGCCTGAAAGTTTATCGTGTTTCAGGACAGCTGCATTAACAGGGCAAACAATAGGTGTTCACTGCATATTGGAATTGGAGCAGCGGAGTTGGTAAAAGGAAATCTGGGCTAGACAAAGGAAGCAGACGTAACTGATGAAAACCCATTTCCAAGCCAGACAAAAAGACTTCTGCCTGCACTGGGTTCTGAGCCCTTCTCCAGCCTCCGTTTCCACCTTTCCCTCTCCTCACCGCATCCCTTCCCAGCTGACAGCTCAGAGACATAAGACCACCAAGCATGTAGAGGTCTCTGGTACATGGTGGTTCCTCTTTCCTTGGAGCATCTGGACCCAGGGGCTGACAAGCATGGTGGCGGTAGGCGAGCAGAATTTCAGGAAAGCCTATGTCTTAGGCTGGGTTCTCTAAAGAAGGAAAACCAGCAAAGCATATATATAGAGAGACTTATATCAAGGATATGACTCACGCTGCTGTAGAGGCTAGAACGTCCCAAGTCCGTGGGTCAGGCTGGAAGCTTTTCCTGATTCACATAGCTGAAGGTGCTGGTGAACCCGAGATCGGCAGGTGAGAGAGCAGGGCTCTTGCTCACAGGCTACAATGATCTACAAATCCCAAGATGGGCAGGCAAGACTGCAGGTAAGCTGTTAGCTCAAGTCCCAAGAACCAGAGGTCAGACAAACAGGAGCCAGCTACAGGATCCAGAGTGAGCAAAAAGCCCACTAGCCTTGCCAGAGTGTCTACTTATATTCAATGCAGGCCACGTGCCCAAGGAAACTCCCTTTCAACTGAGTGGCTACTCACAGCAGATCCCATCATGGAGGTGATCACATTATATCATATCTCGTCATGGAAGTGATCACATCATACGACTGCCAAACCACTGAGAATCATGGTTCAGCCAAGTTGACACACGACCCTAACCATCACAGCTTGCAAGGGTCACCTGGGGATAGGCTATTGCTTATTTTTCACAGGAGGGTCGCTGGTATTTTGTGTACCTTAAAAATCATTTTCTGATTTTTTGAAGATGTTTTCTTGGATTTCTTTTTAAAGTTTGACCACCCCTGAAATTAATGTGTGAGTAATAGTAATGATGATGATCACTTACAGGTCAACTTATTGAGCACTTACTTCATGCCAGGCACTCTGTTAAGTCCTTCCCTGAACTATCTGATTTAATTTTTACCTCACCAATTATCATCCCCATTGTGCAGATGAGAAAACTGAGGTTCAGAGAGAGGTGGAGCCATTTGTCCAAGGCAACTCACTTGGACATGGAGGTGGGGGTGAGAGCTCAAGCTCGGGTGTTCTTAACTAGCGCATGCTCTACCCCAATAGAGAAATCTGCCTGGTTTTCTGGTGTCCCAAGGGCTGTCATTAGATTCTTTCCCAAACCTCCCTTTATGAAAGACAGAACAATAGTGAATTACATAGAACTTTTCATTGAAGGGGTCAGGGATGAAACAAATGGGAGGAGGGACCACTTAATACACTACTTAGGGGAGTCCTTTTCCAGGCTTTGGCATCACCTTTTGGAGTTCCGAAAGAACTCACCTCCCTTCACCCTCCTTACCCCCTTGCTCCTACTCTGGGTAGAAGGGCCCTGAGTTTCCTCCATGCCAAAGGAAGGCATAGCCTCTCTTCCTCACACACCTTATTGAAAAGCCAGATTTAACATCTGGGATTAGGGCTCCATCACCAGAGTGACCACCGCAGTGGCCCTCATTTGGGTCCCTCTTTCTCTGCCCTTAGCAAGCTGAGGTGTCTCACTGCTGATCTTCAGTCAGGCTCAGGCACAACCTGCAGTCCAAAGTAAAACCCACAACACTCAGATCCTGTCTGCTTGCTTACATTCCAAACAGAAGGCTGCCCAGCTCAAGGAAATAAGAGTATCCTGGGGCCCACGTAGCCTCAACATTCTTCGTCCCACAGGTTCGAAGGCCCATTTGAAGAGAGGTCCTCCCTGGATGATCATGTCCTGTGGTCCCAGACTTATCCCCGAAGAGCCGGCCAATTCCAGAGTTTTCCAGAGTCCTTTCCAGAATCTTCACGTGTCCCGATTGGTTCCTTCACCGTCTCTCAGAGGCTGCTCCAGATCTCCACCTGTCTTTTCAAATTCCTGGCCTCACTCACCACTTCCCCCGCCCTCATTTTCAACAGATGGGTTTGCCTCCAATCTCCTGAGAGTTAGGACTAACATAGGTGAACTTCCTCTGACTAACCTTTTTTTTTAAATAATATTTTATTGTGTTTTTGGTGAAGCTTTACACAACAGTTTAGGCTTCCATTCAACAATTTCTACATAAATTCTTCAGTGACATTGGTTACATTCTTCACAATGCATGAACATTCTCATTATTTCTCTTCTGGCTGTTCACTTCCTATTAATCTAGTTTCTCTGCCTCCTTACATTCTCACCTTTGTTTTAAAGTAGTTGTTGAGTGTTTGATCTCATATGGGTGCTTTTTTAAAGGACCACAGTACTTACTGGTGATATGCATTATTTTGTGAGCCAATCTGTTTTTAGCTACAAGGTGATCTCAGGGGTTAGTTTCAGTTCAAGGTTTAAAGAGCATCTGGGGGCAATAGCCTCAGGGGAGTCCTTCAGTCACAACCAGTTCAGTAAGTCTGCTTTTTTTTTTCTTTAGGAATTTGGGGTTCTGTTCCACATTTTTCCCTCATTCTATCAGGGTCCATCTATTGTGGCCTTGATTAGAATAGTCAGTAGTGGTAGCTGGGCACCATCTAGTTGTTCTGGGCTCAGGGTAGATGAGGCTATGGTTAGTATAGACTACTTGCCCTACAGACTGGTTTCTTCTTTGAGTCTTTGGGTTCATAGCTTTATGAGCTATATTATGCAAAATGACTGAGATGTCCCATGAGACTGTGGTCCTAATCTTTCAAACCCAGAAAGCCAATCCCGTGAGGTGTTTGGTTATGTCTAAGAAGTATTCCTAACTATGTCTCCTTTGTGCTTTATTACATTTATGAATATACGTGCAGTCACATACATGCATATACATATGCATACACCTACGTATACACACATATATATATACCCATATATATATATACCCATATATATATATATATATATATTCCCCACCTATCTGTCAGTTTCTTGTACTGTTGTGGCTTGCATGTTGCTGTGATACTGGAAGCTTTGCCACCAGTATTTCGAATACCAGCAGGGTCACCCTTGATCGACAAGTTTCAGCTGAGCTTCCAGACTAAGACAGACTAGGTAGAAGGACCTGACGATCTACTTCTGAAAAAATTGGCTAGTGAAAACCTTATGAATAGCAGCAGAACATTGTCTGATATAGGGCCAGAAGATGAACCCCTCAGATTGGAAGGCACTCAAAATACGGCTCAGGGAGAGCTGTCTTCTCAAATTAGGGTCAACCTTAATGACGTGGATGGATCAAACTTTCAGGACCTTCATTTGCTTATGTGGTACAACTCAAAATGAGAAGAAACTGCTGCAGACATCCATTAATTGGAAAGTGAAATGTACGAAGTATGAATCTAGGAAAATTGGAAGTCATCAAAAATGAAATGGAACAAAGCTTGATATCCTAGACATTAGTGAGCTGAAATGGACTGATATTGGCCATTTTGAATCAGGTAATCAAATGGTCTACTATGGTGGGAATGACCAATTGAAGAGGAATGGTGTTGCGTTCATTGTCAAAACGAACATTTCAAGGTCTATCCTAAAGTACAACCCTGTCAGTGACAGCATAATATCCACACACCTACAAAGAAGACCAGATAATAAAAGTATTATTCAAGTTTATGCAGCAAACACTAAGGCCATAGATGAAGAAATTGTAGATTTTTACCAACTTCTGCCATCTGAAATTGATCGAACATGCAATCAAAATACATTGATAATTACTTGCATTTGGAATGCAGAAGTTGGAAACAAAAAAGAAGGATCGGTATTTGGAAAATATGGCCCTGGTGATAGAAACGACACCAGAGATTGCATGATAGAATTTTGCAAGACAAACAACTTCTTCGTTATAAATACCTTTTTTCAACAACATAAACAGCAACTATACAGACGGACCTCAACAGATGGAGAACACAGGAATCAAATCGACTACATCTATGGAAAGAGACGTTGGAAAAGGTCAATACCATCAGTCAAAACAAGGCCAGGGGCAGACTGGGGAACAGACCATCAGTCGCTCATATGCAAGTTCAAGTTGAAGTTGAAGAAAATTAGAACAAGTCCACAGAGCCAAAGTATGACCTCAAATATAACCCACCTGAACTTAGAGACCATTTCAAGAATAGATTTGACACATTAAACACTAGTGACTGAAGACCAGGTGAGTTGTGGAATGACATCAAGGACATCATCATACATGAAGAAAGCAAGAGGTTATTAAAAAGACAGGAAAAAAAAAGAAAAGGCCAAAATGGATGTCAGAAGAGACTCTGAAACTTGCTCTTGAACATCAAATAGCTAAAGCAAAGGGAAGAAATGATGAAGTAAAAATGCTAAACAGAAGATTTCAAAGAGCAGCTCTAGAAGACAAAGTAAAGTGTTATAATGAAATGTTCAGAGACCTGGAGATAGAAAACTAAAAGGAAAAAACACACTCGGCATTTCTCAGGTTGAAAGACCAGAAGACAAAATTTAAGACTTGGGTTGCAATATCAAAGGATTCCATGGGTAAAATATTAAATGACTCAAGAAGTAAGAAAAGAAGACTGGAAGGAATACACAGAGTCACTGTACCAAAAAGAATTGGTCAACATTCAACCATTTCAGGAGGTAGCATATGATCAAGAACTGATGGCACCGACAAAGGAGGTCCAAGCTGCACTGAAAGCATTGGCAAAACAAAAAAAAAAGGCTCCAGGAATTGACAGAATACCAGTTGGGATGTTTCAACAAATGGATGCAGGGCTGGAAGTACTCACTCATCTATGCCAAGAAATTTGGAAGACCGCTACCTGGCCAACCGACTGGAAGAGATCCAGATTTGTACCCATTCCAAAGAAAGGAGATCCAAAAGAATGTAGAAATTATTATCCCACTCAAGTAAAATTTGGCTGAAGATCATTCAAAAGTGGTTACAACAGTACATTGACAGGGCACTGCCAGAAATTCAAGCCAGATTCAGAAGAGGACGTGGAATGAGGGATATCATTGTTGATGTGAAATGGATCCTGGTTGAAAGCAGAGAATACCAGAAAGATGTTTACCTGTGTTTTATTGACTACGCCAAGTCATTCAACTGTGTGGGTCATAACAAATTATGGATAACATGGCGAAGAATGGGAATGCCAGAACACTCAACTGTGCTCATGAGGAACCTGTACTTACACCAAGAGGCAGTCATTTGAACAGAACAAGGGATACTGTGTGGTTTCAAGTCAGGAAATGTGTGCATCAGAGTTGTATCCTTTCACAGTACTTATTCAATCTGTATGCTGAGCAAATAATCCAAGAAGCTGGATTATATGAAGAAGAATGTGGCATTGGATTGAAGGAAGACTCATTAACAACCTGCATTATGCAGACGACACAACCTTGCTTGCTGAAAGTGAAGAGGACTTAAAGCACTTACTAATGAAGATCAAAGACCACAGCCTTCAGTCTGGATTGCACCTCAACATAAAGAAAACAAAAATCCTCACAACTGGAACAATAAGCAACTCATGATATATGGAGAAAAGATTGAAGTTGTCAAGGACTTCATTTTGCTTGGATTCACAATCAATGGCCATGGAAGCTGCAGTTGAGAAATCAAATGACGCGTTGCATTGAGCAAATCTGCTGCAACAGATCTCTTTAAAGTGTTAAAAAGCAAAGATGTCACTTTAAGGACTAAGCGGTAGCTGACTCAAGCCAGGTGTTTTCAATCGCCTCATCACGTGAAAGCTGGACAATGAATAATGAAGACCGAAGAACTGATGGAGAATATTGAGTATACCGTGGACTGCCAGAAGAATTAACAAATCTGTCTTGGAAGAAGTACAGCCAGAATGCTCCTTAGAAAGGAGGATGGGAGACTTCATCTTACACACTTTGGACATGTTATCAGGAGGGACCAGTCCCTGGAGAAGTGCATCATGCTCGGTAAAGTAGAGGGTCAGCAAAAAAGAGGAAGACTCTGAACGAGATGGGTTGGCACAGTGGTGCAAGAAAGGGCTCAAACGTAGCAATGATTATGAAGATGGCACACGACCAAGCAGTGTTTTGTTCTGTTGTACGTAGGGTTACTATGAGTCAAAATCAGTTCAACAGCACCTAACAACAACAACATACGCATATATGCCTACATACATCCATATATACCTGCGCGTATATTTTTTGGTTGCTTTTTCAAAATTTTATATGCCACAGTTGTTATCAACAGGTCCTTTTTTATAATGTACATTTTAGTGACATCTTTTACCTTTGTCAAGTTGTGTTCATTTCACCCTCATTTGGTGTTACCTTTCCCATCAGCAGAAATAGCTAGTATCTGCTATCTAGATAGTGAATCCCTCTCTCCTTCTCCATGTCCTCATCCTTGGTAACCACTAATAAACATTGGTTTCTGTATATTTACCTGTTCATGTCATTTCATAAAAGTGAAAACATACAATATTTGTTTTTTTTGTGATTGACTTATTTCACACAACATAATGTCCTCTAGGCTCATCCATGTCCCAAGATGTTTTGCGAACTTGTATTTTTTTTAATCACTGAGTCAAATTCCATTGTGTGTATGTACCACATTTTACTTATCCATTCATTCATTGATGGGCACTGTGATAGTTAGGTGGCCCAACTTGGCTGGGCCATGATTCTCAGCGGTTGGCACAGAGGATGTCGTTTGGCAGCTCTGTAATGATGTTGTCATCACCATAACAAGATTTTATATAATGTAATCACCTCCATGATGAGATCAGTGATGGTTTCCCGGGGGATGTGGCCTGCATCCAATATGGGTGGGCTTTCGGGCAAAGCTTGCTGGCTTCTGCTTGCTCTGAATCCTGTGACAGGCTTCTGTTCATCTGACTTCATAGTCTTGGGACTTGAGCTGTCAGTTTGCCTGCTGATCTTGGGATTCATTGGCCTCTGCAGCCTGTGAGACAGAGGCCTGCTTTCTGACCTTCTGATCTTTGGTTTGCTGGCCCTTGCAGCTGTGTGAGCCAGGAGAAACCTTCAGTCTGACACAAGGACTTTCCATCCTGTATAATCATGTGGTCCATTTCATTGATATAAATCTCTCTCTATATATATTTATGCACCTCACTGGTGTTGCTCCTCTAAAGAACCCAGTCTAAGACATTTGGAACCAAAAGTGGTTCTAGAGAAACAAAATTGTAAGGGTAAATATTCTAAATTGGTTCTCAAGTCTGGTTACTCTTAAAGTTGTTGAGGACCCTCTTTCCAATAGTAAAGAAGGCTTTGCTAATCCGTGACATGAGGTTGCAATAGAAGTAAGAAAATATCACCAAAAATAGATCAAGTATTGGTGAGAGGCGAGGCCCTGGGTAATCACATGTTTGATACCTTTCTACTATTTTGTCAAAGTGAGAAGTATAAGGAAGATCGTTGGTCAGTCCTACTTTCTCCAGACAAAGTAGTGAAAGAGATGAGCTCAGTTTCAGAGTCACAGCTCAAGCACTGCATAAATGACGTCAAAGTTTCCACTTGTGCCTTGAAAGAAAGTCTTATTTCTTGTAGTAACAGAGCTGATGTTGCCAAAACCCAAACCCAGAATCTTACCGTAAGAGTGGCTGGATTACAATGCCAATTGAATTCCCAACCTCGGATCATGTTTGAAGTTAAAGTGAGGACATTGATTGGGAAGAAATGGGATCTTGAAATTTGAGATGGGGACATATGGGCAGATAATTGAAAGCTGGGGACACTGAGCCCCTAAATTCCGTCAAATCACTCCTGCTGACAGAACCAGCCCTCTCACTCCCATCTGAAGAGATTACTCCATCTTTTTCTGCTAAGCTACCCTTCTCAGTAAAACCATTAGCCCCTTCATCCCATCTGATGAGATTAATCCATCTCTGTCTGAAGAACCTTTGTCTGAGTCATCCTCTGGGGAGGCATCTGGGTCATTGCCTGGGGCATCTCCTGAGACAGATGCCTTGCATGAATGTTCTCAGAACACATCTCCACCACCCATATTTGCTTCTAGTCCTAGGTTGTTGTTGTTAGGTGCTATCGAGTCGGTTCCAACTCATTGCGACCCTATGTGCCACAGAACGAATCACTGCCCCGTCCTGCACCACGCAATCATTGTTATGCTTGAGCTCATTTTTGCAGTCACTGTGTCAATCCATCTTGTTGAGGGTCTTCCTCTTTTCCACTGACCCTGTACTTTATCAAGCGTGATGTCCTTCTCCAGGGATTGATCCCTCCTTACAACATGTCCAAAGCGTGTAAGACAGTCTTGCCATCCTTGCTTCTGAGGAGCATTCTGGTTGTACTTCGTCCAAGACAGATTTGTTTGTTCCTTTGGCAGTCCATGGTATATTCAATATTCTTCAACAACACCACAATTCAAAGGTGTCAATTCTTCTTCAGTCTTCCTTATTCATTGTCCAGCTTTCACATGTATAAGATGCAATTGAAAATACCATGGCTTGGGTCAGGCACACCTTAGTGTTCAAGGTGACATCTTTGCTTTTCAACACTTTAAAGAGGTCCTTTGCAGCAGATTTGCCCAATGCAATGCATCATCTGATTTCTTGACTGCTGCTTCTATGGATGTTGATTGTGGATCCAAGTAAAATGAAATCCTTGGCAACTTCAATCTTTTCTCCGTTTATCATGATGCTGCTTATTGTTCCAGTTGTGAGGATTTTTGCTTTCTTTATGTTGAGGTGTAATCCATACTGAAGGCTGTGGTCTTTGATCTTCATCAGCAAGTGCTTCAAGTCCTCTTCACTTTCAGCAAGCAAGGTTGTGTCGTCTGCATAATGCAGGTTGTTAATGAGTCTTCCTCTAATCCTGATGCCCTGTTCTTCATATAGTCCAGCCTCTCAGATTGTTTGCTCAGCATACTGATTGAATAGGTATGGTGAAAGGGTACAACCCTCATGCCACCATTCCTGACTTTAAACCATGCAGTATCCCCTTGTTCTAGTCCTATAACTAGGCTTAAGTCCCAATGAGGCCCAAAAGGTAAAACACAAAGTGTGACTCAGGAGAAGTTATGCTATACTCCAAAAGAATTACTTGAGTTTTCTAATATGTACAAACAGAAACCTGAGGAATGTGCACGGGAATGACTATTAAGAGTGTGGATAATGGCACAAGGAACATAAAGTTGGATCACTCTGAGTTTATTGATGTGGGCCCACTAAGCACAGATACTTCATTCAATGTTTCAGCTTGAGAGGTTAGGAAAGGATTTAATAGTTTATTTGGTTGTTTTGCTGAAGCGTGGATTATGCAGTAGCCCACACTTGATTTAAGTTGCAGCTCCAGACCTGCCTTGGTATACTGTAGAAGAAGGAATCCAAAGGCTTAGGGAAATTGGCATGTTAGAGTGGATTTTTTAGATTAGATCCACAGACCCACACATGGAGTGCTCAGAGGACACACCTTTTACCACAATGGTGAGGAAAAAATTTGTGAAGGGAGCCCTAGAATCCTTGAAGACTGCTGTGATTGCTATTTTATGTAAGTCAGATGTGACAGTGGGAACTGCTGTAACTGGATTGACACCCAACTGCAATATACTATAGGGTTGCTATGAGTTGGAATTGACTTGACAGCGATGGGTTTGGTTTTGTAGCTAGAGTGCACCCAGACCCCTGTTTTTGGAGCCCTGACGACACAATTGTTAAGAGCTCACCTGCTAACCAAAAGGTTGGCAGCTCAAATCTATCAGCTGCTCCTTGAAAACCCTGTAGGGCAGTTCTACTCTGTCCTATAGGGTTGCTATAAGTTGGAACCAACTCAAAAGCAATGGGTGCTTTTTTTTTTTTTTTAGACTACAATGGGGCTGATTGGTCCCCATGGTGGTAGGGGCCAAGTGACGCCACTCAATCAACAAAGATGAGGTGGTGGTTGTTACTGTAATGCACAGCGGAGTCAAAGCAGTAACCAGAATAGTCTGACTCATATGGACTTGTGGCGTTGGCTACTTTGTCATGGTGTCCCTAGGAGTGAAATAGGTCAGAAATCTACTAAATATTTATGTGACTTCTAGGTCAGGTGAACACCCATCTAACTCAAATCGCCAGAATAAAGAGTCTTGGCCTCTCAATCAAATCCCAGATTTGAGCCAGTTTACCAACCTACAACCCCTTGCATAAAGGGTAGGCTGTGTCCCCTTGAAGAAGGACCCCACTACACTGTCACAAATTTATACTGTTAATCTTTCTCCCAGCCTTCCCCCAAAGGGATCCACAGCCTTTCATGAGAGTGACTGTTCATCAGGTAAAAGGAAATAATCAGACTTTTGGGGGATTACTGGATACTGGCTCTGAACTGACACTAATTCCAAGAGACCCAAAATGTCACTGTGGCCCACCAGTCAGAGTAGGGGCATATGGAGGTCAGGTTATGTGTTAATTCTCTAATGCTGCTCTAACAGAAATACCACAAGTCGATGGCTTTGACAAACAGAAATTTATTCTCTCACAGTCTAGGGGGTTAGAAGTCCAAATTCAGGGCGCCAGCTCCCAGGAAGGCTTTCTCTCTCTGTTGGCTCTGGAAGAGTGTCCTTGTCATCAAATTTCCCCTATTCTAGGAGCTTCTTGGCACACCAACCATGGTTCCAAAGGATGCGCTCTCCTCCTGGCACTACTTTCTTGGCAGTATGAGGTCCCTCCCTCTCTGCTTGTTTCTCTCTCCTTTTATCTCTTGTGAAATAAAAGGTGATACATGCCACAGCCCAGGGAGACTCCCCTTACATTGGATCATGAATGTGACCTGAGTAATACTCTGCAGCATAACCTAATCTTGCTTTCTTATCCGCAATCAGAGATTACAATTTACAACACATAGGAAACATGTATCAAATCACAAAATAGAGGACAACCACACAATATTGGGAATCATGGGCTAGCCAAGTTAACACATACTTGGGGGACACAATTCAATTCACGACCCGTTATTAATGGAGTTAACTCAGGTTCAAAATACAGTGGGTCCAGCGGGCCCCTGAGCTCATCCTGTAGTGATTTTCCAATTTCCAGAATGCATAATTAGGATAGATAGACTCAGCAACTGTCAGAACCCCCAAATTGGATCCTTGACAAGTGGAGTAAGTGGTATTGTGGCAGGAAAAGCCAAGTGGAAGCCATTAGAACTGCCCCTACCTAGGAAAATAGTAAACGAAAAGCAATACTGCATTCCTGGAGGGATTGCAGATATTAGTGCCACCATCGAGGACTTGCAGGATGCAAGGGTGGTGATTCCCACCAGGTCCCAATTCAGCTCGCCTGTTTGGCCTATGCAAAAAAGAGATGGATCTTGGCGAATGACAGTGGGTTATTGAATATTTAACCAGGTGGTGACTCAAATTGCAGCTGCTGTTCCCGATGTGGTTTCATTGCTTGAGCAAATTAATACACCTCCTGATACCTGGTATGCATGTATTGACCTGGCTAATGCCTTTTTCTCCATAACCATTTTGAAGAACCACTAGAAGCAGTTTGCCTTCAGCTGGCAAGGCTAGCAATACACTTTCACTGTCCCACCTCAAGGTATATCAACCCTGCAGCCCTATGCCATCGTGAGCTGGGTGTTGTCTGACTCACAAAGTCATAAAGTCAGACATGCTTGGCAGCACATCATCATTAAATGGAAGTGGTATATACAAGATCGGGCCTGAGCAGGACCTGAAGGCTCGAGTAAGTGCATTGAAGAAGTGACCCGATGCTCATGGTCTCCATTCCTGTCACATTATCTGCCCTCTTCCAGTCTGCACCTACGGTCTCATGGGGAGTTCCTTATGATCAACAGACTGAGTAAAACAAAACTCGTACCTGGTTTACAGATGGCTCTGCACGATATATAGGCACCCTCAAAAGTGAACAGCGGCAGCCTTACAACCCTTTTCTGGGATCTCCCTGAAGGACAGTGGTGAAGGGAAATCCTCTCAATGGGAAGAACTTTGAGCAATGCACCTGGTTGTTCCCTTTTCTTCGAAGGAGAAATGGCCAGCTGTGCAATTGTATACTGATTCTTGAGCTGTGGCCAATAGTTTGGCTGATTAGAGACTTGGAAGGAATATAATTAGAAATTTGGTGACAAGGAGGTATGGGGAACAGGTATGTGGATAGGCCTCTCTGAATGAGCCAGAGAAGTGACGATATTTATGTCTCATGTGAATGCTTACCAAAGGGTAACTTTGGCAGTTGAGGATCTTAACAATCAAGTGGCTAAGATGACTTCTATGGAAGCCAGTCATCCTCTTTCCCTAGCCATTCCCATCATTGCCCAATGGGCTCATGAACAAAATGGCCATGGTGGCAGGGATAGAGGTTATTCAGGGGCTCAGCAACATGGACTTCCACTTACCAAGGTTGAATTGGCTACAGCTACTCCTGAGCACCCAATCTGCTTACAGAGACCAACACTGAGTCCCTGATACGGCACTGTTTCTCAAGGTGATCAGCCAGCAACCTGGTGGCAGGTTGATTACGTTTGATCACTTCCATCGTGGAAAGGGCAGCCTTTTGTTCTTACTGGAATAGACATTTACTCTGGATATGGATTTGCCTTCCCTGCATGCAATGCTTCTACAAAAACTACCATCCGTGAACTTACAGAATGCCTTATCCACTGTCATGATATCTCTCACAACATCACCTTGGATCAAGGGACTCATTTCACAGCAAATGAAGTTTGGCAATGGGCCCATGCTCATGGAATTCACAGGTCTTACCATGTTCCCCATCATTCTGAAGGAGCTGGCTTGAAAAAACAATGGAATGGCCTTCTAAAGACACAATTATGGCACCAGCTAGGTGGCAATACCGTGCAAGGTTGGGGTAATGTTCTCCAGTAGGCTGTACATGCTCTAAACCAGTGTCAAATATATGGTGCTTTTTCTCCCATAGCCAGCATTCATGGATCCAGGAATCAAGGGGTGGGAATGGGAGTGGCACCATTCACTATTACCCCTAGTGACCCTAGGCTGTGTGGTTACAGAGGTCTTAGTTTTAAAGGGAGGAATATTCCCACCAGGAGACACACACTGATTCTATTGAACTGGAAGTTAAGAATGCCAGCTAGCCACTTTGGACACCTCATGCCTCCAAATCAACAGGCAAAGAAAGGAGTTACTGTATTGGCTGGTATGATTGATCCTGATTACCAAGAAGAAATCAGATTGATATTACATAATGGAGGTGAAGAAGAGTATGCCTGGAATGCAGGAAATCCCTTGGGATGTCTCTTAATACTACTATCCCCTGTGGTTAACATTAGTGGAAAACTACAGCAACTAAATTCCAACATGACTACTAACGGCCCAGGCCTTTCAGAAATGAAGGTATGGATCACCCCACCAGGCAAAGAACCACAACCATGTGAGGTGCTTGCTGAGGATAAAGGAAATACAGAATGGAGGGGGGGTGGAAGAAGGTAGTTGTAAATACCAGTTAGAACCAGGTGTTCAGTTGCAGAAACAAGGACTGTAATTGTTATGAATATTTCTGCTTTGTATGTGTGCATCAAATATTTTTGTTTTCTTCACTTATAAAATATAAAATGTAAATAAGGCTGGTGTGTTTTCATTTGTACTCATGTTAGTTGTATCATGTTAGGTGCAAGTATGACTTTATAATTGTCTTCATTTAGAGTTGTATATGGGTGCCAAGTTGACAAGGGTTGGACTGTGATGGTTAAGTTGTGTGTCAGCTTGGCTGGGACATGATTCTCAGTGGATAGGCAGTTTTTATGTAGTTTGGTGGCTATGTAATGATGTAATAATTACTTCCATAATGAGATCTGTTATAATGTGATCACCTCTACGATGAGATCTGTTATGAGGAGTCAGTCAGTTAAAAGGGAGTTTCACTGGGGATGTGGCCTGCATCCAATATTGGTGGTATCATGGATTGAATTGTGTCCCACCAAAAATATGTGTCAACTTGGTTAGGCCATGATTCCCAGTATTGTGTGGTTGTCGTCCATTTTGTGATTGTAATTTTCTGTTAAGAGGATTAGGATGGGATTATAACACCACCCTTACTCAGGTCACCTCCCTGATCCAATGTAAAGGGAGTTTCCCTGAGGCGTGGCCTATACCACCCTTTATCTCTCAAGAGATAAAAAGAAAGGGAAGCAAGCAGAGAGTAGGAGACCTCATACCACCAAGAAAGCAACGCCAGGAGGAGAGCGCATCCTTTGGATCCAGAGTCCCTGCACCTGAGAAGCTCCTTGACCATGGGAAGATTGAGGACAAGGACCTTCCTCCAGAGCCGACGGAGAGAGAAAGCCTTCCCTTGGAGCTGACACCTTTAATTTGGACTTTTGGCTTACTTTACTGTGAGAAAATAGATTTCTCTTTGTTAAAACCGTCCACTTGTGGTATTTCTGTAATAGTAGCACTAAAGGACTAAGACAGGTGGACCTTCTGGCAAAGCTCTCTGGTTTTTGCTTGCTCCTGTTCATCTGACTTGCTATTCTTGGGTCTTGAGCTACCAGCTTGCCTGCCAGTCTTGGAATCCATTGACCTCCTTAGCCTGTGAGACAGAGGCCTGCTTTCTGACCTGCCAGTCTTGGATTTGCCAGCCCCTGCAGCTAAGTGAGCCAGGAGAAGCCTCCAGCCTGACCCATGAACTTGGGACTTTCCTGCCTCTACAACTACATGAGCCATTCCCTTGCTATAAATCTCTGTATATGTTTACGTACTTCACTGGTGTTGCTTCTCTAGTGAACCCAGTCTAAGCTTGACACTTAGATGGCTTTTCCATCTTTTTGCTATTGTGAATAGTGCTGCTATGAGCATAGGTGTGCATATGTCTGTTCATGTCACTTCTATTAGATCCCTAGGGTATACACCAAGGGGTGGAATTGCTGGATCATATGGCTGATCTACCTCTAGTTTTCTGAGGAACCGCCAGGCTGTTTTTCACCATGGCTGTATTACTTTGCATTCCCACCAACAGTTGAAGAGGGTTCCAATTTCTCCACATCCCCTCCAACACTTGTTATTTTCTGGGATTTTTTTTTTTTTTTTGGTTTGTTTATTTTTTAATCTTAGGCATCCTAAACCAAACCAAACCCTTTGCTGTCAAATAAATTCTGACTCATAGCGACCCTATAGGACAGAGTAGAACTGCCCCATAGGGTTTCCAAGGAGCGGCTGGTGGATTCAAACTGCTGACCTCTTGGTTAGCAGCCAAGCTCTTAATCACTGCACCACAGGGCTCCCTAGCCATCTTAGAGGGAGTGAAATGGCATCTCAGTGTGGTTTTGATTTGCATTTCTCTGATGGCTAATGACATTGAACACCTTTTGAAATATCTGTTGGCCATTTGAATGTCCTCTTTTTCTGCTCACAACTGCAGACTTGATAATGTTATTTCTGCTGAAAATTCTTTGGGTCCATCATGATCTGACCCCTGCTTCCTCTGCAACCCTATCTCCTCACCTCCCCCACTGTTCCTCCCCATAACTGCTTGACTTTCCATCCTATGCTGGCTCCTCTGCTTGGAAGGCCCTTGCTCTGTCACCACCACTTCGTCTGGACAGTTATTCCCACTCCAAGCATCCCCTTCTGTGGCAAGATGTTCTTCCCTTCCCATCCAGCCTGACTGCCCTCCTCAGTGCCACACCCACATCCAGTGCTTTCACCATCATAGCACTTATCGCTATGCCCTCCGGCAAGTGGCCATGCTGAACCCCCTGGAGACCGTGACCTTCGAGGGCAGGAACCTTATACTATTCCTCTTCACATCCCCAGTGACGAGCAGATTGTTGGGTGTATGGTAAAGTAAAATAAACTCATTGCCATGGAGTTGATGGCGCCCCATAAACATTTGCCGAAATTTTGTGTTTTGATCTGGTTATATGATAATAAGTTCCCTCTTCTCATTTCTCACTGAATTTTTTTTTCCCCTTGAAACTGTTTCTTTCCAACCTCAAGTTGGGTGGACAAGTACTTAAATAAGTGTGATAAGTAAATTGATGCAGAATCTTTCCACCATCTTCAAAATTTAATACATTTTTATTATATCTCCTTCCAGATTTTAACTTTTCAGATTTGAGCCCCAAACCAAACTCTAAAATAACTAAAGAACTCTCTTGACCTTTTTCTTATTTTAGAGTCTGCTTTGTTAGTCTCTGTCTTTGAGAATGGATTTTTTCTGTTGCTTTCTAAAGGATAAAATATGACTACCTCGGAGCTTCCAAGTTTACATGCTTTAGAAATGAGAGAGATTGAATTTCCTCCCAATTCTAATACCGTGTATCCAAGAGAAAAAAAAAAAGATTAGGATAGATTTTCTCCCTCAGTCCGAGCCAGTCCCAAGATGGGACCATACAGTATAAATCAACCTACCTAAGAATGAAGGTATCTTTCCCATCAGAGAATCGTTGGCTCAAAGGCTGAAGACACACTACAAAATGTAACATCCACCATCTGAGAAAATTTCTTAAAGAAAAGAAAGGTGAAAGTTTGTCACACAATCATCAAGCAACAGATGTAAACTTAGGACCTTCAGTGGACCCAACCTTAGCTAGGTAAAAAAAATAAAAATAGGCATTGAGACACAAAAGCATTTAGAACCTTGAAATACAGCTATGATATATTTCTGAGCAGATAAAGGCCTATGAATTTTCTGAGAAACCAGAAAAAAGAAATTTAATTCAAAATCCCAGAAAAAGATAAAATTTGTGTGAAAGATTTTGTTGTGTAAATATTTAAAAACCCAATTTTTTACATGATTTTAGCAATATTTTAAGAGTTCCATATACAAAGATGGCATAGAGTCAAACTTGGAAAATAAAGAGGAAAGTGTATGTGTTGTTGCTGTTGTTAGCCTCTGTCCAGCTGGTTCCAACTCACAGCGACCCCACGTAGAACAGAACAAAACACTGCCCAGTCCTGCATCATCCTCGCAATCATTGTTATGTTTGAGCCTACCGTTGCAGCCGCCGTGTCAATCCATCCTGTTGAGAGACTTCTTTTTTGCTGACCCTTTACTTTACCAAGCATGATGTCTTTCTCCAGGGGCTGGTCCTGCCTGATAACATGCCCAAAGTACGTGAGATGAACTCTTGCCATTCTTGCTTCTAAGGAGCATTCTGGCTGTACTTCTCCTAAGACAGATTCATTCGTTCTTCTTGCAGTCCATGTTATATTCAATATTCTTTGCCAACATGATAATTTAAAGGCGTCAATTCTTCTTCAGTCTTCCGTATTCGTTGTCCAGGTTTTGTATACATAGTTGAAAACACCATGGCTTGGGGCAGGGGCACCTTAGTCCTCAAACTGACATCTTTGCTTTTTAACACTTTAAAGGGGTCTTTTGCAGCAGATGCGTCCAATGCAATGCATCACTTGATTTCTTGACTGCTGCTTCCACGGGTGTTGATTGTGGATCTAAGTAAAATTAAATCCTTGACAATTTCAGTATTTTCTCTCTTTATCATGATGTTCCTTATTGGTCCAGCTGTAAGGATTTCTATTTTCTTAATGTTGAGGTGCAAACTATACCGAAGGCTTTAGTCTTTGATTTCCATCAGTAAGTGCTTCAAGTCCTCTTCATTTTCAGCAAGCAAGCTTGTGTCATCTGTATATTGCAGGTTGTTAATAAGTCTTCCTCCAATCCTAATGCCCTGTTCTTCTTCGTATAGTCCAGCTTCTCAGATTATTTGCTCAGCATACAGATTGAATAAGAATAGTGAAAGGGTACAACTGTCATGCACACTTTTCCTGACTTTAAACCACGCAGTATTCCCCTTGTTCTGTTTGAATGACTGCCTCTTGGTCTATGTACAGGTTCCTCATGAGCACAATTAAGGGCTCTGGAATTCCCATTCTCCACAATATTATCCATAATTTGTTATGATCTACACAGTGGAATGCCTTTGCATAGTCAATAAAACACAGGTAAACATCTTTTTAGTATTCTCCGCTTTCAGCCAAGATCCAAGTAACAGTAATTTCTTAATACCATTAAGTAGAGAATCTATTTTTTTAATGTACTTATTCCATCCAATTAAAACTGGGAGATTGACCACATATGTTTATGTACTCTGCCCTCCGGAAACCCTCTTAAAGGGACAATAAAGGAATAAAAGGGTATAAACCCACAAACTCAAAGAGAGCAAGACAAAATGCAACAATGAGGAAGATATTTCAAGAAATCTTTGGAAAATGGAAAGTGAATAAAGAAGTGGTATCTATCAGTGTGGAAAAGTAACTTAAATGCCTACAGTGGGGGCAACTGATAAAAAACTCTTCAGTGGGCCTGCAGCACCCTGGAAAGACCCAGACACAGAGGAGAAAATTCCTATGGATCTGACATACGAGATCTCTGCTGGTCTGAATATTTCGCAGTGAAGGTAACCAGTCAACAAACCTACTCAGATCCACAGAGATTCCAGTGGCTGTTTCTAGTGCTTCAGCTTCAATACGGCGTTTAAGGAAGGATTCCAAGATGAAAGCAAGCAAACAGGGAAAAGGAACTTAGAGGAAAGAGGGACCACACAGAGAAGAGAAAAAACTTAAAGCACACAAGCACAGTTAATATCCTCAGATAAAAATAGTTTAAAACAAAAAGAAGATGCTATGAAAAAGAAATTAGGGAATAAGAAAGACTACTTGGAAATTAAGTATATGATTACAAAAAATTTACTAGAAATCTTGAATGATAATGTCAAGGAAATTTCCTGGAAAGAAGAATGCAAAGACAAAATCATAGAAAAACATTCTTCTATGATTTTTTTAAAAAAATTAGAGGATAGATACAGATTGCCAATATTTAATATTAATTAATTCCAGAAAGACAGAATAGAGAAACTGAAAGGGAGGAAATTATAAAATAAATAATACAACATAAAAAACAAACTCCCAGAAATAAAGAACACAGATCTTCAGATTTAAAGGCTCACTGAGTTTCCAAATGACTAAAAAAAAAGAACCATGTGAACGGAGGCAGGGCCAAGATGGCGGACTAGGTGGACGCTACCGCGGATCCCTCTTGCAACAAAGACTCGGAAAAACAAGTGAATCGATCACATACATAACAATCTACGAACCCTGAACAACAAACACAGATTTAGAGATGGAGAACGAACAAATACGGAGAGGCAGCTATTGCTCTCAGAGCCTGGAGCCAGCGTACCAGTCAGGTGACCTTCGGCGCCCGATTTGGGGCAAAGCCCAGGGGGCAGACGGCACAAACAAGGGGCCTAGCCCTGGCCCCCAAACTCATTCCGGGAGGGGGCCCAGCCGGTTCGCGCGGGCGGCGTGGCGGCACAGCCGGTGGGAAAAGTCCCCGGGAGGCAGTGACTGGTCTTGGAGCGGAGAGAGCAGCGTCCCAGCCAGGGAGCCGTCCCGCCGGGATTTAGGAGGGGAGTGGGCGCGGGGAGCTGCTCCACCCCCCTGAGCTAACTCCGGGAGGGGGCCCAGCCGGTTCGCGCAGGCAGCGTGGCGACGCAGCTGGTGGGAGAAGTCCCTGGGAGGCAGTGACTGGTCTTGGAGCAGGGAGAGCAGCGTCCCAGCTGGGGAGCCATCCTGCCGGGATTTTGACGGGGCGGAAGCGCGGGGAGCAGCTCCACCCCCCTGAACTGACCCCGGTGGCGGGGGGGCAGGCGATTCGCGCAGGCGGCGTGGCGACGCAGCCGGTGGGAGAAGGCCCCGGGAGACAGTGACGGGTCTTGGAGCGGGGAGAGTGGCGTCCCAGCCAGGAAGCGCGGTCGCAGTGTAGGCGCGGGGAGCTGCTCCGCTCACCTGAGCTGACCCCGGGGGAGAGCCCAGCCGGTTTGTGGGGGCTGCGCAGCAATGCGGTAGGCGGGACGGGGAGTCCCCAGGAGGCAGGGACTGATTTTGGAGTCAGGAGTGCACCGCCCCAGGCTGGCAGCTGAGGATCTGACCGTGACTCCAGTGGGCCAGACCCCCCGGGGCAATCTCCACACAGACAGCACACATAGGCCACGCGCCCAGCGGCAATCTCATATAATAGTCATTCCAAGCAAGACAAGCAACTCTGGCTATATTCTGAGGTGCTACTCTCCTATCTCTCTGATCCCTCCCCCACCCTCCCCAGGTGGCTTCATTAACATCCGAATAGCCTGAGCCAGAGGGAGAACTCTGATAGGGATCTGACTGAATTTTTTTTTAGCTGATTTTCTGGAAAAACTAGTTTCCCAGTGATGGCTCGGAGACAGCAGTCCATATCAAACCACATAAAGAAGCAGACCATGACAGCTTCTCCAACCCCCCAAACAAAAGAATCAAAATCTTTCCCAAATGAAGATACAATCCTGGAATTATCAGATGCAGAATATAAAAAACTAATTTACAGAATGCTTCAAGACATCACAAACAAAATAAGGCAAACTGCAGAAAAAGCCAAGGAACACACCGATAAAACTGTTGAAGAACTCAAAAAGATTATTCAAGAACATAGTGGAAAAATTAATAAGTTCCAAGAATCCATAGAGAGACAGCATGTAGAAATCCAAAAGATTAACAATAAAATTACAGAATTAGACAACGCAATAGGAAGTCAGAAGAGCAGACTCGAGCAATTAGAATGCAGACTGGGACATCTGGAGGACCAGGGAATCAACACCAACATAGCTGAAAAAAATCAGATAAAAGAATTAAAAAAAATGAAGAAACCCTAAGAATCACGTGGGACTCTATCAAGAAGGATAACTTGCGGGTGATTGTAGTCCCAGAACAGGGAGGGGAGACAGAAAACACAGAGAAAATAGTTGAAGAACTCCTGACAGAAAACTTCCCTGACATCATGAAAGACGAAAGGATATCTATCCAAGCTGCTCATCGAACCCCATTTAAGATTGATCCAAAAAGAAAAACACCAAGACATATTATCATGAAACTCACCAAAACCAAAGATAAACAGAAAATTTTAAAAGCAGCCAGGGAGAAAAGAAAAGTTTCCTTCAAGGGAGAATCAATAAGAATAAGTTCAGACTACTCAGCAGAAACCATGCAGGCAAGAAGGGAATGGGACGACATATACAGAGCACTGAAGGAGAAAAACTGCCAGCCAAGGATCATATATCCAGCAAAACTCTCTCTGAAATCTGAAGGCAAAATTAAGATATTTACAGACAAACACAAGTTTAGAGAATTTGCAAAAACCAAACCAAAGCCACAAGAAATACTAAAGGATATTGTTTGGTCAGAAAACCAATAATATCAGATACCAGCACAATACAAGGTCACAAAACAGAATGTCCTGATATCAACTCAAATAGGGAAATCACAAAAACAAACAAATTAAGATTAATTAAAAAAAAAATAAATAACAATACACATAACAGGGAATCATGGAAGTCAATAGGTAAAAGATCACAATAATCAAAAAGAGGGACTAAATACAGGAGGCATTGAACTGCCAGATGGAGAGTGATACAAGGCGATATAGAACAATACAAGTTAGGTTTTTACTTAGAAAAATAGGGGTAAATAATAAGGTAACCACAAAAAGGTATAACAACTCCATAACTCAAGAAAAACGTAACGACTCAACTAACATAAAGTCAAACACTATGAAAATGAGGATCTCACAATTTACTAAGAAAAACGTCTCAGCTCAAAAAAGTATGTGGAAAAATGAAATTGCCAACAACAGACATGAAAAGGCATCAAAATTACAACACTAAAAACTTATTTATCTATAATTACGCTGAATGTAAATGGACTAAATACACCAATAAAGAGACAAAGAGTCACGGACTGGATAAAGAAACACGATCCATCTATATGCTGCCTACAAGAGACACACATTAGACTTAGAGACACAAACAAACTAAAACTCAAAGGATGGAAAAAAATATATCAAGCAAACAATGAGCAAAAAAGAAGAGGAGTAGCAATATTAATTTCTGACAAAATAGACTTTAGACTTAAATCCACCACAAAGGATAAAGAAGGACACTATATAATGATAAAAGGGACAATTGATCAGGAAGACATAACCATATTAAATATTTATGCACCCAATGACAGGGCTGCAAGATACATAAATCAAATTTTAACAGAATTGAAAAGTGAGATAGACACCTCCACAATTATAGTAGGAGACTTCAACATACCACTATCAGAGAAGGACAGGACATCCAGTAAGAAGCTCAATAGAGACACGGAAGACCTACTTACAACAATCAACCAACTTGACCTCATTGACTTATACAGAACTCTCCACCCAACTGCTGCAAAGTATACTTTTTTTTCTAGTGCACATGGAACATTCTCTAGAATAGACCACATATTAGGTCATAAAACAAACCTTTGCAGAGTCCAAAACATCGAAATATTACAAAGCATCTTCTCAGACCACAAGGCAATAAAACTAGAAATCAATAACAGAAAAACTAGGGAAAAGAAATCAAATACTTGGAAAATGAACAATACCCTCCTGAAAAAAGACTGGGTTATAGAAGACATCAAGGAGGGAATAAGGAAATTCATAGAATGCAACGAGAATGAAAATACTTCCTATCAAAACCTCTGGGACACAGGAAAAGCAGTGCTCAGAGGCCAATTTATATCAATAAATGCACACATACGAAAAGAAGGAAGAGCCAAAAGCAGAGAACTGTCCCTACAACTTGAACAAATAGAAAATGAGCAACAAAAGAATCCATTAGGCACCAGAAGAAAACAAATAATAAAAATTAGAGCTGAACTAAATGAATTAGAGAACAGAAAAACAATTGAAAGAATTAACAAAGCCAAAAGCTGGTTCTTTGAAAAAATTAACAAAATTGATAAGCCATTGGCTAGAGTGACTAAAGAAATACAGGAAAGGAAACAAATAACCCGAATAAGAAACGAGAAGGACCACATCACAACAGAACCAAATGAAATTAAAAGAATCATTTCAGATTACTACGAAAAATTGTATTCTAACAAATTTGAAAACATTCTTTTTTTTTTTTTTAGAAGAAATGGATGAATTCTTGGAAAAACACTACCTACCTAAACTAACGCATTCAGAAGTAGAACAACTAAATAGACCCATAACAAAAAAAGAGATTGAAACGGTAATCAAAAAACTTCCAACAAAAAAAAGCCCTGGCCTGGACGGCTTCACTGCGGAGTTCTACCAAACTTTCAGAGAAGAGTTAACACCACTACTACTACAGGTATTTCAAAGCATAGAAAATGACGGAATACTACCCAACTCATTCTATGAAGCCACCATCTCCCTGATACCAAAACCAGGTAAAGACATTACAAAAAAAGAAAATTATAGACCTATATCCCTCATGAACATTGATGCAAAAATCCTCAACAAAATTCTAGCCAATAGAATCCAACAACACATCAAAAAAATAATTCACCATGATCAAGTGGGATTCATACCAGGTATGCAAGGCTGGTTTAATATCAGAAAAACCATTAATGTAATCCAGCACATAAATAAAACAAAAGATAAAAACCACATGATCTTATCAATTGATGCAGAAAAGGCATTTGACAAAGTCCAACACCCATTTATGATAAAAACTCTTACCAAAATAGGAATTGAAGGAAAATTCCTCAACATAATAAAGGGCATCTATGCAAAGCCAACAGCCAATATCACTCTAAATGAAGAGAGCCTGAAAGCATTTCCCTTGAGAACGGGAACCAGACAAGGATGCCCTTTATCACCGCTCTTATTCAACATCGTACTTGAAGTCCTAGCCAGGGCAATTAGGCTAGACAAAGAAATAAAGGATATCCGGATTAGCAAGGAGGAAGTAAAGTTATCACTATTTGCAGATGACATGATCTTATACACAGAAAACCCCAAGGAATCCTCCAGAAAACTACTGAAACTAATAGAAGAGTTTGGCAGAGTCTCAGGTTATAAAATAAACATACAAAAATCACTTGGATTCCTCTACATCAACAAAAAGAACACCGAAGAGGAAATAACCAAATCAATACATTCACAGTAGCCCCCAAGAAGATAAAATACTTAGGAATAAATCTTACCAAAGATGTAAAAGACCTATACAAAGAAAACTACAAAGCTCTACTACAAGATATTCAAAAGGACATACTTAAGCGGAAAAACATACTTTGCTCATGGATAGGAAGACTTAACAGTAAAAATGTCTATTCTACCAAAAGCCATCTATACATATAATGCAATTCTGATCCAAATTCCAATGTCATATTTTAAGGGGATAGAGAAACAAATCACCAATTTCATATGGAAGGGAAAGAAGCCACGGATAAGCAAAGCATTACTGAAAAAGAAGAAGAAAGTGGGAGGCCTCACTCTACCTGATTTCAGAACCTATTATACAGCCACAGTAGTCAAAACAGCCTGGTACTGGTACAACAACAGGCACATAGACCAATGGAACAGAATTGAGAACCCAGATATAAATCCATCCACGTATGAGCAGCTGATATTTGACAAAAGACCAGTGTCAGTAAATTGGGGAAAAGATAGTCTTTTTAACAAATGGTGCTGGCATAACTGGATATCCATTTGCAAAAGAATGAAACAGGACTCATACCTCACACCATGCACAAAAACTAACTCCAAGTGGATCAAAGACCTAAACATAAAGACTAAAACGATAAAGATCATGGAAGAAAAAATAGGGACAACATTAGGAGCCCTAATACAAGGTATAAACAGAATACAAAACATTACCAAAAATGATGAAGAGAAACCTGATAACTGGGAGCTCCTAAAAATCAAACATCTATGCTCATCTAAAGACTTCACCAAAAGAGTAAAAAGACCACCTACAGACTGGGAAAGAATTTTCAGCTATGACATCTCAGACCAGAGCCTGATCTCTAAAATCTACATGATTCTGTCAAAACTCAACCACAAAGAGACAAACAACCCAATCAAGAAGTGGGCAAAGGATATGAACACACATTTCACTAAAGAAGATATTCAGGCAGCCAACAGATACATGAGAAAATGCTCTCGATCATTAGCCATTAGAGAAATGCAAATTAAAACTATGATGAGATTCCATCTCACACCAGCAAGGCTGGCATTAATCCAAAAAACAGAAAATAATAAATGTTGGAGAGGCTGCGGAGAGATTGGAACTCTCATACACTGCTGGTGGGAATGTAAAATGGTACAACCACTTTGGAAATCTATCTGGTGTTATCTTAAACAGTTAGAAATAAAACTACCATACAACCCAGAAATCCCACTCCTCGGAATATACCCTAGAGATACAAGAGCCTTCACACAAACAGATATATGCACACCCATGTTTATTGCAGCTCTGTTTACAATAGCAAAAAGCTGGAAGCAACCAAGGTGTCCATCAACGGATGAATGGGTAATTAAATTGTGGTATATTCACACAATGGAATACTACGCATCGATAAAGAACAGTGACGAATCTCTGAAACATTTCATAACATGGAGGAACCTGGAAGGCATTATGCTGAGCGAAATTAGTCAGAGGCAAAAGGACAAATATTGTATAAGACCACTATTATAAGATCTTGAGAAATAGTAAAAACTGAGAAGAACACATACTTTTGTGGTTACGAAGGGGGGAGGGAGGGAGGGAGGGAGAGGGTTTTTTATTGATTAATTGGTAGATAAGAACTGCTTTGGGTGAAGGGAAAGATAACACTCAATACATGGAAGGTCAGCTCAATTGGACTGGACCAAAAGCAAAGAAGTTTCCGGGATAAAATGAATGCTTCAAAGGTCAGCGGAGCAGGGGCGGGGGTCTGGGGAAAATGGTTTGAGGGGACTTCTATGTCAATTGGCAAAATAATTCTATTATGAAAACATTCTGCATCCCACTTCGAAATGTGGCGTCTGGGGACTTAAAGGCTAACAAGTGGCCATCTAAGATGCATCAATTGGTCTCAACCCACCTGGAGCAAAGGAAAATGAAGAACACCAAGGTCACACGACAACTAGGAGCCCAAGAGACAGAAAGCGCCACATGAACCAGAGACCTACATCCCCCTGAGACCAGAAGAACTAGTTGGTGCCCGGCCACAACCGATAACTGCCCTGACAGGGAGCACAGCAGAAGACCCCTGAGGGAGCAGGAGATCAGTGGGATGCAGACCCCAAATTCTCATAAAAAGACCATACTTAATGGTCTGACTGAGACTAGAGGAATCCCGGCGGCCATGCTCCCCAGACCTTCTGTCGGCACAGGACAGGAACCATCCCCGAAGACAACTCATCAGACATGAAAGGGACTGGTCAGCGGGTGGGAGAGAGATGCTGATGAAGAGTGAGCTAATTATATCAGGTGGACACCTGAGAGTGTGTTGGCAGCTCTTGTCTGGAGAGGGGATGGGAGGATAGAGAGAGAGGGAAGCTGGGAAAATTGTCACGAAAGGAGAGACTGAAAGGGCTGACTCAATAGGGGAAGAGCAGGTGGGAGTACAGAGTAAGATGTATGTAAACTTATATGTGACAGACTGATTGAATTTGTAAACGTTCACTTGAAGCTTAATAAAAGTTAATAAAAAAAAGACAACAACAAAACCCCCCCCCAAAAAAAAAAAGAACCATGTCCTCAAGGAATTTCAAAATAATTAAGAACAAAAAATTTTTCTAAATATTTCTAAAGAGAAAACAAAAGAGGCATATACAAAAGATTTGGAATCAGAGTTAGGTTGATTTCTCATCAACAACACAGGGAGAAAGATCAATACCTTTAAAATTTGGAAGGAAAATTATTTTCAACCTAGAATTCTCCACTGAAATTATTAATTGATTTGATAATTAATCACATTCATAAAAAGCTCTTTACTCCTGCAAGCGTTCAAAAATCTACCTCCTATCCACACTTTATTTGGAAGTAACTAGAGAATGTGCTTCAGCAAAACAAGGGAGTAAAAGAAGAAAGACAAGGTACCCAAGAAACAGGACCCTAACCAAGAGAGTAGGGGAGGGGATACCCCAAACCACAGTGGTGTATCTGCCCAGATCGGAACAAGAGGAAGGAGGATTGTGGGAGAGAAATCTCAAGAGGAAAAACAAGTAGAACTGTTGATAGATATACAACAGAGCCATTGGAACTCTTGGAAAAATTCACCATACATGTTGTTGTGGAGCAACCCTACAGGACAGAGTAGAACCGCCCCATAGAGTTTCCAAGGAGAGGCTGGTGGATTCAAACTGCTTTTGGTTAGCAGCCATGCTCTTAACCACTACTCCACCAGGGTATATACATAGAAAGCTCAGCAAGTGCAAACGCAAAGCAATTATTGACCTCAGGATAAAGAAAATGTTGTGTAAGACAAGAAACATATCGTTACACACAATTCAACGTGAACAATATTTTGCAGTCAAAGTAAGTCATCAACACAGACCATTTATTTAACTAAAAATTAAATGAAGAGAAGTACATATAGTATATGGGGGAGATAAGTATACGTAGGGACATTTTTCTTTCTTGATTCTTGTAAAACTATATACAACACAGCATTTGCCATTTAATGCTTTTCATGTGTATAATTTAGTGGGCATAGTGGTTAAGTATTATGGCTGCTAACTAAAGGGTCAGCAGTTCGAATCCACCAGTCGCTCCTTGGAAACTCTATGGGGCAGTCCTACTCTGTCCTATAGGGTCATTATGAGTCGGAATCGACTCGACGGCACTAGGTTTACTAAGTTTAGGAATTTAGTGACATCAATCATGTTACGCAACCATCACCAATATCCTTTGCCAAATTTCCATCACCATGAACAGAAATTGAATGCTTCCTAAATAAAGACTCTCAGTTTCCCACTCCCTCCCTCCCCTGGTCACTACTGATAGACTTTGGTCTCTATATACATTTGCCTAATTCTAGCCATTTCATGTGAGTGAAATAATACAATATTTGCCCTTTTGTAATTGACTGACTTCACTCAGCATAATGTTTTCAAGGTTCATCCATGTGGTAGCATGTGTCAGGATTTCATTTCTCTTTATGGCTAGGTAATATTCCATTGTATGTATGCACCCCATTTTGTTTATGCATTCACCTTTTGATGGACATTTAAGCCTTTTTCACCTTTTGACAATTGTGAAGAGTGCTACAATGAACACTGGTATACATGTGTTTGTTTGCATCACTTCTATCAAGTCTCTTGAGTATATACCTAGGAGTGGAATTGTTGAATCATATGATAGTTCTATAAAAGGAGCCTTGATGGTGCACTGGTTAAGTGCTTGGCTACTAACCTAAAGGTCAGCAGTCGGAACCCATAGCTGCTCCGCAGAAGATGTGGCAGCAGTCTACTCTAGTAAAGATTTACAGCCTTAGAAACCTTATGGGGCAGTTCTACTCTGTCCTATAGTGTCACTCTGAGTCAAAATTGCTTTGATGGCCATGGGTTTGGTTTTGGTGGGCTATAGTTGTTGAGTGTTTAACTTTTTGAGGACCTGCCGAACTGCTTTTTCCATAGTGGCTGTACCATTTTTCATTCCTACCAGCAATAGGTAAGGGTTTCAGTTTCTCTACATCCTTGCCAACATTTGTTGTTTTCCTTTATTTTCTTTTTTTAATTTGTCTTAGCTGTCCTAGTGGTGGTGAAGTGGTATCTCATTGTGGTTTTGATTTGTATATCTTGTAGGGAGATTTTTAAGACATCTAAATATTGATCTTCCATAATAGGGAGTTTAGGATAATATGTCAAATTAATAAGCCAAGAAATAACAGTTTAAGAATATAATTTTAAAATATGGAGGTAAAAATGAGTATAAACACCTAAGAGTTTAAAGTGATTGCCTCCAGAGAGCAGGGAAAGGTTAAGGTAAGGAACTGCTATTTTTCATAATATACTTTTTGGTACTAACACCAAATCTTGGAAGAAGTATAGCCAGAATGCTCCTTAGAAGCAAGGATACTGAGACTACGTCTCACATACTTTGGACATATTATCAGGAGGGATCAGCCCCTGGAGAAGGACATCATGCCTGGTAAAGTAGAGGGTCAGCAAAAGAGAGGCAGACCCTCAATGAGAGCTTGACAACGAGATTGGCTGCAACAATGCTCTCAAATATAATGATTCTGAGGATGGCACAGGACCGGGCAGTGTTTCTTTCTATTGTACATAGGGTCGGTATGAGTGGGAACCAACTTGATGGCACCTAACAACAATAATAAGCAATAATAAAAAGAAGAAAACCCATGCACGTATCCAAACTCAATGTTTATTTTTAACTGCTTAAACGGGTCTTTTCAGAATGAATAGCTCTTTTTTCTTTTTGAGGAAAATCGTATATGAAGTTTAGCAATGCTTTCATTTTGACTCCTCTGTCTTGTAAACTCAAGCAAATTATAATACTTTAAAATTTAATAAACCAAAAAAAAAAAACCAGTGCTGACTCATAGCGACCCTACAGGACAGAGCAGAACTGCCCCATAGAGTTTCCAAGGAGCACCTGGTGGATTCGAACTACCGACCCTTTGGTTAGCAGCCGTGGCACTTAACCACTAGGCCACCAGGGTTTCCTTAAAATTTAATAAGTTATATAATTATATATACACATATATGTGCATATAGCTCCCATTTGCCAGGCTTTCCTCCCCTTTCTAGGTTAATTTAGGTAATAAGGGGGCTTGTTTCACACTCCCCTCAAGTCATCTACCAGGTGGTTGGTTGCTCCATTGGGCAGCATGCTCCTCCTAGCCATTCCTAGCAGCCCGGTGGGCCCCACTCATTTACTCACTGCTGGTCACCACCAGGAAACCCTGGACTCAGACCTTCCAGCAGAATTTGGTTCCATCCAGCAGGCACCAGTGGATGCCACATGTTTCTTTAGTTGGTGTACCACTGCCACACCCAGTTATCTTGGCTTATTAGATTTCATGAAAGGACCAAGGGTAAAAGATACATAGGATGCTAGAGACCAAAGTTTATTGGTGATTGCGGAGGGAGGGGAAAAGTCGGGGTTGTTGCTTATGGAGTACTGAGTTTTGGTTTATGGTGATGGAAAAACCTCATGGATTAAAGGTAGGGTTGTACAGCCAATTACTGTAAGTGCTGTAAAAAGTAGAATTGGCAAAAGTTTCGTGATAGACATATTTACAACAATGTCCAAAAAAAAGAGTAGCTACTGATGCTGCTTACGTACAATTAAACACCTTGTGGGATTTGGTTCTTTGGTTTGGAGATGTAGGGCCTTGGTTTCATGGGACATCTCTGTTAGTTGGCACAATAATGCATTTAGTGCTTCTGTCTACCTTCTAGTTGGCTGCATAGCTCTAGAGTCTTAAAAGCTTGCAAGTGGCCATCCAAGGCACAATTGGTCTCTGTTTGCCTGGATCAACAGAGGAAGGAGAGCCAGGAATAGGAGAAAATGAAATGTGTGGCTAGTTGCCTCCGTGAACAACTGCCTCTTTGCCATGAGACCAGAAGAACTGAATGGTACCTGGCTACCATTACTGAACTTTTTTTTTTTGCCCTAGAACTGTTTGATTTGAAATTTAAGAATAGTTATAAAAAAAACATAAAACAGTTACCATGAACAAGCCTTGAGAAGAGCGAGTCACTTGCAGCTGGGAAAAGCCATTTCTACATTCTTATGGTGGCTTGTATTATTGGTGCTTAGGCTCCTGCATTATCTCCACTGTTGGAGGTCAGCTTCTGGAAGATAGGCCTGTGTTGTTAGTTGCCATGAAATCAATTCCAACTCACGGTGACCCCATGTGTGCTGACCGTTACTGAACATTTTGATCAAAGATTCTATACAAGAATCCTGATCAAAAGGGGAAAATGCAGAACAGAATTTAAAATTCTCATGGACTCCAGAATTTCCGGAGCCATGGAAGCTGGCTGAATCCCTGAAGCTACTGCCTTGAAATAATATTGAAATCTTAAACCAAAAATATGCCCTGAAATCTTTTTAAAACCAAGTATTAGTTTAACTAGTAAAAAATGTCTGCCCTGAGTATTATGCTGTTTTGAGAACTATCTACAGGAGTATCTTAGAATACCTGGGTTTTGTTCCAGACCAGAGCAATAAAGTGAGTCACTGGAATTTTTTTGGTTTCCCAGGGCATTTAAAAGTTATGTTTACACTATAATATAGTCTGTTAAGTGTGCAATAGCATTATGTCTAAAAGCCCAACATTCCTTAACTAAAAAATACTTTATTGCTAAAAAATGCTAACCATTTTCTGAGTTTTCAGCAAGTTGTAATCTTTTTGCTGGCGGAAGGTCTTGTCTGGTAGTTGATGACTACTGACTGATCAGGGTGGTGGTTGCTGAAAGTCGTGGTGGCTGTGGCAATTTTTTTAAAATAAGACAACAATGAAGTTTGCCACATCGACTGACTCTTTGTCTTAGTTATCTAGTGCTGCCATAACAGAACTACTACCAGCGAATGGCTTTAACAGACGGAAGTTTATTCTCTCACAGTCTAGGAGGCTAGAAGTCCTCATTTGGGGTGCCAGCTCCAGGGAAAGGCTTTCTCTCTCTGTTGGCACTGGAGGTAGGTCCTTGTCATCAATCTTTCCCCAGTCTAGGAGCTTCTCAGCATAGGAACCTCGGGTCCAAAGGGCATGGCATGCTCCCAGTGTTGCTTTCTGGTGGTATGAGGTCCCCTTGTCTCTCTGCTCCCTTTTTTTTTTTTTTTTTTATATATATCTCAAAAGAGATTGATTCAAGATACAACCTAATCTTATAGATTGAGTCCTGCCTCATTAACATAACTGCCTCTAATCCTGCCTCATTAAAATCATAGAGGTAGGATTTACAACACACAGGAAAATCACATCAGATGACAAAATGGTGGGAATCATGGCCTAGCCAAGTTGACACATATTTTGAGGGGACTCAATTCAATCCATGACATACCTCCTTTCACAAAAGACTTTTCTGTAGCATGCGATGCTGTTCAATAGCATTTTACCCACAGTAGGACTTCTTTCAAAATTAGAGTAAGTCTTCTCAAACCCTGCCAGTGCTTTATCAATTAAGTTTATGTACTATTCTAAATCCTTTGTTGTCATTTCAGCAATGTTCACAGCCTCTTCACCAGGAGTGGATTCCGTCTCATGAAACCACTTTCTTTTCTCATCCATAAATAGCCACCCCTTATCCGTTAAAGTTTGGTCGTGAGATTGCAACAACTCAGTCACATCTTCAGGCTCCACTTCTAATTTTAGTTCTCTTGCTATTTCTACACTTTTGCTGTTACTTCCTCCAATTAAGTCTTGAACCCTTCAACATCATCCATGACGGCTGGAATCAACTCCTTCCAAACTCCTATTAATGTCGATATTTTGACCTCCTCCCATGAATCACAAATGTTCTTAATGGCATCTAGAATGGCGAATCCTTTCCAGAAGGTTTTCAATTTACTTTGTCCAGATCCATCAGAAGAATCACTATCTATGGCAGCAATAGCCTTATGAAAAGTATTTCTTAAATAACAAGACTTAAGGGCCGAAAATACTCCTTAATCCATGGGCTGCAGAATGGATGTTGTGTCAGCAGGTGTGGAAACAACATAAATCTTCTTGTACTTTTCCAAGAGAGGTTTAGGTGACCAGGTGCATTGTCAATGAGCAGTAATATTTTGAAAAGAATCTTTTTTTTTTTTTTCTGAGCTGTAGGTTTCATCAGTGGGCTTAAAATATTCTGTAAACCATGTTATAAACAGATGTACTGTCATCCAGGCCTTGTTGTTCCATTTGTAGAGCACAGGCAGAGTAGACTTAGCATAATTCTTAAGGGCCCTAGCATTTGCAGAATGGTAAATCAGCAATGGCTTCAACTTAAAGTCACCAGCTGCATTAGCCCCTAACAAGAGGGTCAGCCTGTCCTTTGAAGCTTTGAAGCCAGGCGTGGACTTCTCTCTGGCTATGGAAGTCCTAGACGACATCTTCTTCCGATATGAGGCCGTTCTGTCTACACTGACAACCTGCTGTTTAGTGTGGCACCTTCCTCAGTTATCTCAGCTGGATCCTCTGGATAACTTGCTGCAGCTTCTACATCAGGACATGCAGCTTCACCTTGCACGTTTATGTTGTGGAGTTGGCTTCTTTCCTTAAACCTCATGAACCAACCTCTGCTAGCTTCAAGCTTTTCCTCTGCAGCTTCCTCACCTCTCTCAGCCTTCGTAGAATTGAAAAGAGTTAGAGCCTTGCTCTGGATTAGGCTTTGGCTTAAGGGAATGTTGTGGCTGGTTTGATCTTCTACCCAGACCACTGAAACTTTCTCCGTATCAGCAATAAGGCTGTTTAGCTTTCTTATCATTTGTGTGTTCACTGGAGTAGCACTTTTAATCTCCTTCAAGAAATTTCCTTTGCTTCAACAACTTGGCTAACTGTTTGGTGCAAGAGGCCTAGCTTTCAGCCTATCTTGGCTTTGGACATGCCTTCCTCATTAAGCTTAACCATTTCTAGCTTTTGATTTAAAGTGAGAGACATGCGACTCTTCCTTTCACTTGAACACTTAGAGGCCATTGTAGAGTCATTAATTGGCCTAATTTCAATATTGTTGTGCCTCAGGGAGTAGGAAGGCCCGAGGAGAGGGAGAGGGATAGGGGAATGGCTGGTCGGTGGAGATGTTAGAACGCATACAACACTTATCAGTTAAGTTCACCGTCTTATATGGGCTTATTTTGTGGTGCCCCAAAACACTTACAGTAGTAACATCAAAGGTCACTGATCACAGATCACCACAACAGACATAATAATAATGAAAAAGTTTGAAATATTGCTAGAATTACCAAAATGTGACACAGAGACGTGAAACAAGCACACACTGTTGGTAAAATGGCGCCCATAGACTTTCTTGGCACAGGCTTGCCACAAACCTTCAAGTTGTAAAAAAAAAAATGCGGTATCTGCAAAACGCAATAAAGCAAAGCACAACAAAGTGAGATATGCCTGTATATGGGACCAAACTGACAACAGCAACTCGAAAGATTAGATAGGAACCTTAGGGAGCAGAGAGTTTAGGTTATGGGGGAAGAACAACTCAAAAAAGGAAGGAAAGAATGGTTGCACAGCTTGAAGAATGTAATTAACGTCACTGAATTATAGGTGTAGAAACCATTGAGTTGGTGTATATTTTGCTGTGTATATTCTCAACAGCAGTGACAACAAAAGAAATATGGAACATGTGCCGCTGAAGTGAGCACAACAAAAAGAAATATAGGATGGGAAGAAACAGTTAAATCGTCTTCTGATTATTGTTTTTTCTGTAATTTAAGGGAAAAACATCCAGGAAGTTAAACTCTTCTTGGAGGGTGTCTTAGTCATCTAGTGCTGCTGTAACAGAAATACCACAAGTACCTGGCTTTCACAAAGAGAAATTTATTCTCTTACTGTCTAGTAGGCTACAAGTCAAATTCAGGGCGTCAGCTCCAGGGGAAGGCTTTCTCACTCTGTCGGCTCTGGAGGAAGGTCCTTGTCATCAGCCTTCCCTTGGTCTGGGAGCATCTCAGAGCAGGGGCCTCACATCCAAAGGACATACTTTGCTCCTAGCGCTGCTTTTGTGGTGGTATGAAGTTCCCATGTCTCTCTGCTCGCTTCTCTCTTTTATATCTCAAAAGAGATTGGCTTAAGACACTGCCTAATCTTGTAGACCTCATCAGTATAACTGCCGCTACATCATAGCGATAGGATTTACAACACAGAGAGAAATCACATCGGAAGATAAAATGGTAGACAATAATTCAGTCATACGAGGGAATCATGACCTAGCCAAGTTGACAGGTATTTTGGGGGGAACCAATTCAATCCATGACAGAAGGCAATCCCATCATTGATGTTCCTCCAATTCTAATCTTGCTCCATTGCTCTCAAGACAGCCCTTTTTGCAGGAGCATCACTTTCTTCAACCCCCCACAGTGCGAATTGTCTCCCACTGTTGGGAAACTTCACCTCTATCCACACGCATTGATCCTGCCCTAGAATCTTTCTTTCCCATCCTGTATCAGTTAGCTATGCTGCGTAACAAATGCTTATAAAAGTCCCATGGCATTCAACAATAAGTTTTTCTCATTCATGTGTTTGCAAGTGAGCTGGACTTAGCTGGCTTGGCTCTAGCCTGTGGGTCATGTTCAGGTCTGCTGCACATGGCCCTCAGCCTAAGACCAGGAGGTTAGCCCAGGTGCAGAAACGCTACAGGAAGAGCCCAACTGTGCAAGCCTATTTGAAGCCTCTGTTCACATCCAATCTACAAATACTCCACTGACCACAGTCATAGAGTCAACCTCAAAGTCAAAAGGCAAAGAAGTACACTCCACCTACCGTGAGGTCATATGTATAAGTTCCTATAGGGGAATGAAGTATTGGGACCAATAATTCTATCAACAGTATGCCCTTTCTCTGTCCTTCACAGTTCATTTCCTGAGTTACTTTGTCTAGTGATGGAATGTGGAAATTCAGAAGCACAGCCCAGACGGTTTTTATCCCCCGAGTCCAGCAGAGCAGTCTACCCTCACACGTTGTCCTTGTCTCCATGGTTGAATATGGCTCACCACCATGTTCGCACATGGAAGAGGAAAGTGTGCTCCTTTTCTTTCACGGACAGAAGATAGAATTTCCACACGTGACTTTTGACCCAATATCATTGCTAGAACCTAGTCACTTGGACAAAATTTGTTGTTAGCTGCTGTCAGTGCTGCCCAATCTTTGCATCATCCTCACAGTCACCAGCATGTTGAGTCCATTGTTGTGGCTATTGTGCCACTCCATTTCACCAAGGGTCTCCTTTGCCCTCACCAAACATGATGTCCCCTCTAGCGATTGATTGCTCGTGAGGATATGTCCAAGGCAAGCAAGTCAGAAAATGTTCTGTTGTGATCCATAAGGTTTTCATCGGCTCATTTTTGGAAATAGATAGCCAGGCCTTTCTTCCTAGTCTATCTTAGTCTCAAGCTCCAATGAAAACTGCCGTGCTCCTGCTCCTGGTATTTGAAATATGGGTGGCGTAGCTCCCAGCATCACGGCAACTGCAAACCACCACAGACTGATAGATGGGTGGTGGGGACAAAACTTAGTTGCTGTGAAATTAGAAGCCATCATCTCTACATGGACAATTATAGACCCAGTTAAAATATTGAATACAATAGAGGAAGGGAAGAATGATTATTGTGGGAACAAAGAACAGTCAGTCTCTAGCAGAGGAGGTTAGCACTAGTGGTAGGAAAGGGGGCAAGGAGATGGAATGGGGACTTCTACTGAATCCGTAATGATGGTAGTAGTTTGATTCGCAGTTCACAAACCCTGATTGAAAGAAATAGCATTTTAGCTTCTTCTAATAAATTGTCTCTGAACCACTACCCCATTTCACTAGTAACACTTTTCTACTCCTTCAACAAATGGCAATTCTGTTAACATGCTTACTTAGTGATAGCTGGGCTATGTACACATTATATATATAAGTATTTACCTTCTTCTACGTATTTACATACTATTTTAAAATTTATTGTAATTTTCATAATATTTTCATGTATTTCCTTCTGGTGTTTTTCTCTGAAAAGCTGGTACATTTTATATCATTACAATCATACTGTATGTAAAATTTGGCATCCGGTTTTTCTCATTTCCCATGGTATTCTTTTAATAGTCCATACCGCTAAAAAGGAGCCGTGGTGGCGCAGTGGTCAAAAGTTCAGGCTGCTAACCAAAAGGTCGTCAGTTCGAATCCACCAGCTGCTCTTTGTAAACCCTATGGGCTCCCTACTCTGTCCTATGGGGTCGCTAAATAATCTTCTTAATCATGTATAATGGCTGAAAATATCTGGTTGAATGGATTCACCACAGTTTAATCAGCTGGGCATTATCTCATTCTTAGATATTTAGATTGTCTCCTTTTTTTTAATTAAACGTTTTTATTTTGAGATAATTGTAGATTCACATGCAGTTGTAGGAAATAGTAATAGAGAGATCCGTACCACTGGCCAAATGGTAACAACTGGCAAAGGTATATATACTGCAATATCACAACCAGGACGTTGACTCTGATACAGTCAAAGCACAGAGCCTTTCCATCACCTCATGGTGCCTTGTGGTGCGCTGTTACAGTCACACTCACTTCCCTTTCACTCCATTTCTTCCTTAACTCCTGGCAACCATTAATCTGGTCTCCATTTCTATAATCTTGTCGTCTAAAGAATGTTTATGACAATAAAAGTATGTAAACTTTTGGAGGAAACCCTGGTGGTGTAGTAGTTAAGTGCTACAGCTACTAACCAAATGGTCGGCAGTTCGAATCCGCCAGGTGCTCCTTGGACACTCTATGGGGCAGCTCTACTCTGTCCTATAGGGTCGCTATGAGTAGGAATCGACTCAACGGCTCTGGGTTTTTTGGTTTGGAAACTTTTGGAATTTTTTTTCTTTCAGCATAATTCTCTGGAGATTCATCCAGGTCACTGCATCTGTCAACAATCTGTTCCTTTTTGTTATTGAGTAGGATTCTATGGAATGGATGTGCATTTAATCATTTACTTATTGAAAGATATCTGGGTTATTTCCAGTTTTGGGCTACTATGAATAAAACTGCTATAAATATTTGTGTACATGCTTTTGCATGAATATAATTTTTCATTTCCGTGGGAAAAGTGCCCAGAAGTGCAATGACTAGGTCATACAGCAGTTGCATGTTTAGTTTTTTCACAAACCGTCGGCCTGTTTTCCAGAGTGACTGTTCACAAATTTTCTTTGGAGGAAAGCGTTCATCTTTTAACATTAAATATAACGCTCACTCCACCTCAGAGCTGTCGAGTCGATTCCGACTCATAGTGACCCTATAGGACAGAGTGGAACTGCCCCGTAGAGTTTCCAAGGAGCGCCTGGTGGATTTGAACTGCTGACCCTTTGGTTAGTAGCTTTAGCACTTAACCACTACGTCACCAGGGTTTCCTAGTATGACATTAGCTGTGGCTTTTTTGTAGGTGCTCCTTAACAAGTTGAGGACGTTCCCCTCTATTCCTATTATTCTGAAAGTTTTTGTCATGCGTAAGTATTGAATTTTGTCAAGTGCTTTTTCTGCATCAGTTGATATAATCATGTGATTTTTTTTCTTTAGCCTATTGATATGGCAAATTACACTGATTAATTTTCAAATATTGAGCCAACCTTGCATCACTGGAAAAAACTTCACTTGGTCATGGTATATAATTATTTTTTTAACATATTTTTATATACTGGTGAATTCTATTTGCTAATAATTTGTTAAGGATTTTTGCAACTATATTCATCAGGGTTATTTGTAGTTTTCTTTTTTTCTTACTGTTTTGATTTTGATATCAGGATAATACTAGCTTCATAACATGAATTGGGAAATGTGTCCTTCTTTACTTTTGGGAAAGATTGCATAGAATTGATGTTAGTTGGTGTTAATTTTTCTTTAAATGCTTGGTAGAATTCTCTAGTGAACCCACCTGGGCTTGGAGATTCCTTTTATGGGAGTTTTAAAGTTCAGTTTCCTTAATAGTTACGTTTTTGTTGTTCTTAGGCGCAGTCGAGTCAGTTCTGACTCATAGCGACCCTATGTACCAACAGAACCAAACACTGCCCGATCCTGCGCCATGCTCACAATTGTTATGCTCAAGACCATTGTTACAGCCACTGTGTCAATCCATCTCGTTGGGGTCTTCCTCTTTTCTGCTGACCCTGTACTTTACCAAGCATGACGTCCTTCTCCAGGGACTGATCCCTCTCAACAACATGTCCAAAGTATGTAAGATGCAATCTCACTGTCCTTGCTTCTAAGGAACATTGTGGTTGTACTTCTCCCAAGTCAGATTTGTTCGTTCTTTTGGCAGTCCATGGTATATTTAATATTCTTCGCCAACACCACAGTTCAAAGGTGTCATTTCTTCTTCAGTCTTCCTTATTCATTGTCCAGCTTTCACATGCATATAATGCGATTGAAAATACCATGGCATGGGTCAAGTGCACCTTAGTCTTCAAGGTGACGTCCTTGCTTTTCAACACTTTTAAATGGTCCTTTGCAGCAGATTTGCCCAGTGCAATTCCTCTTTTGATTTCTTGACTGCCGCATCCACGGGTGTTAATTGTGGAGCCAAGTAAAATAAAATCCTTGACAACATCAATCTTTTCTCCGTTTATTATGATGTTGCTTATTGGTCCAGTTGTGAGGATTTTTGTGTTCTTTATGTTGAGGTGTAACCCATACTGAAGACTGTGGTCTTTGATCTTAATCAGCAAGTGCTTCAAGTCCTCTTCACTTTCAGCAAGCAAGGTGATGTCATCTGCATAACACAGGTTGTTAATGAGTCTTCCTGCAATCCTGATGCCCCATTCTTCTTCATATAGTCCAGCTTCTTGGATAATTTGCTCAGCATACAGATTGAATAGATATGGTGGAAGGATACAACCCTGACGCACACCTTTCCTGACTTCAAACCACGCAGTATCCCCTTGTTCTGTCTGAACAACTGCCTCTTGATCTATGTACAGGTTCCTCATGAGCACGATTAAGTGCTCTGGAATTCCCATTCTTCGAAATGTTATCCATAATTTGTTATGATCCACACAGTTGAATGATTTTTGCATAGTCAGTAAAGTGCAGGTAGACATCTTTCTGGTATTCTCTGCTTTCAGCCAGGGTCCATCTGACATCAGCAATAATATCCCTAGTTCCACGTCCTCTTCTGAAACTGCCCTGAATTTCAGGCAGTTCCCTGTTGATATACTGCCGCAGCCGCTTTTGAATGAGCTTCAGTGAAATTTTGCTTGCGTGTGATATGAAGGATATTGTTCAATAATTTCCGCATTCGGTTAGATCACCTTTCTTGGGAATAGGCATTAATTAATATGGATCTCTTCCAGTTGGATGGCCAGGTTAGGTAGCTGTCTTCCGAATTTCTTGACACAGACTAGTGAGCATTTCCAGCGCTGCATCCATTTGTTGAATATCTCAGTTGATATTCTGTCAGTTCCTGGAGCCTTGTTTTTTGACAACACCTTCAGTGCAGCTTGGATTTCCTCCTTCAGTACAATCGGTTCCTGATCATATAATACATCTTGCAATGGTTGAATGTCAACCAGTTCTTTTTGATATAATGACTTTGTGTATTCCTTCCATCTTCTTTTGATGCTTCCTGCATCATTTAATATTTTCCCCATAGAAACCTTCAATATTGCGGCTCGAGGGTTGAATTTTTTCGTCAGTTCTATCAGCTTGAGAAATGCCGAGCGTGTTCTTCCCTTTTGGTTTTCTATCTCCAGCTCTTTGCACATGTCAGTATAATACTTTACCTTGTCTTCTTGAGCTGCCCTTTGAAATCTTCTGTTTAGCTCCTTTACTTCATCATTTCTTCCTTTTGCTTCAGCTACTTGACATTCAAAAGCAAGTTTCAGAGTCTCTTCTGACATCCATTTTGGTCTTTTCTTTCTTACCTGCCTTTTTTGATGACCTCTTGCTTTCTTCATGCATCATGTCCTTGTCGTCATCCCCCAACTCGTCTGGTCTTTGGTAATTAGTGTTCAATAAGTCAAATCTACTCTTGAGATGATCTCTAAATTCAGGTGGGATATATTCAAGGTCATACTTTGGCTCTCGTGGTCTATTTCATATTGAGTGAGTGGTGGTAGTTTGTTTTTTGAGGAACTAGTTCCTTTCCTGTAAGTTGTCAAATTTATGTGCGTAGAGCTGTTTACAGTACTCCCTTACCTTTTTGATGTCTACAGATTTTATAATGATCTCCCTTGGCTCATTCCAGATATTGGTAATTTGTCTTTTTTTTTTTCTTTGTCAGTCTTGCTAGAGATTTGTCAATTTTATTGATCTTTTCAAAGAACTGGCTCTTTATTCACTTATTTTCTCCTCCTTTTGGGAGTTTTGATTTTATTGATTTCTGCTTTTACCCTTTTAATTTATTTCCTTCTATTTGCTTCGGGTTTATTTGGCTCTTCTTTTTCTAGGTTCTTGAGGTGGAAGCTTAGTTCATTGATTTGAGACCCTTTGTTGATATATGCATTTAGTGCTATAAGTTTCCTTCTTGGCACTACTTTAACTGTGTCGCACAAATTTTGATGTAATATTTACATTTTTGTGTAGTTCAATACATTTTTTTCTTTCGAGACTTCTTCTTTGAGGCATGGATTGTTTAGAAGTCTGTTGCTTAGTTTCCAAGTATTTGGAGATTTTTCTGTTATATTTCTGTTATTGTCCTAGTTTGATTCCATTGTGATTGGAATTTGTACCATTTCAATTATTCAAAAAAAAAATTTCCATTGAGTCAATTCTGACTCATAGCGACCCTACAAGACAGAGTAGAACTGCCCCATAGGTTCTCCAAGGCTGTAAATCTTTATGGAAACAGACTGCCGCATCTTTCTCCTGTGGAGTGGCTAGAGGGTTCGAACTACTGACCTTTTGGTTAGTAGCCAAGTGCGTAATCACTGTGCCACCAGGGCTCTTTCAGTTCTTTTAAACTTTGCTTTATGGCCCAGCATACGGTGTTCTTGTTATATATTCCATGGGCAGTTGTTTAAAATGTGTATTCTGCTGTTATTGGGTAGAGTGTTTTATAAATGTCGATTAGATCCTGTTGGTTGATGTGTTCTTCTATCTCCTTTCTGATTTTCTCTCTAGTTCTGTCAAATGTTGAGAAGAGGTGTTGAAGTTTCCAATTCTAACTGTAGGTTTGTCTATTTCTTCTTGCCATTCTATTAGTTTTTCTTCACATGTTTCACAGCTCTGTCTGGTACATACACATTTAGGATTCATATGTCTTTTAGATGGATTGACCCTTTTATCACTATATAGTGTCCCTATTTGTCTTTGGTAGTTGTCTTTTCCTGGAAGTCTACTTAATCTGATGTTAATATAGGCACTTCTGCCTTGCTTTGATTAATGTTTGCATGATTTATCTTTTTCCATCATTTTAGCATTCAACCTGCCAATATCATTACATTTAATGTAAATTGCTTGTAGACAGCATGTAGTTTAGTCATTTTTTATCCAATATGTCAATATCTCTCTTTTAATTTATTTTGGCCATTTACATTTAATGTAATTATTGACATTAAGGGCTCAAGTCTGCCATTTTATTTTTTGTTTTCTGTGTGCTTTCTCTGTTATCTTTTTCCTGTGGGTTACTTGAATATTTTTTAAAATTCCATTTCAATTACCTATAGTTGTTTTGGAAACCCTGGTGGCATAGTGCTTAGGAATTCGGCTGCTAACTCAAAGGTCAGCAGTTCAAATCCAACAGCAACTCCTTGGAAACCCTGTGGGGCAGTTCTACTCTGTCCCGTAGGGTTGCTATGAGTCAGAATCAACTCAACAGCAACTTTTTTTTTAATAGTTGTTTTGTTGTTGTTTGTTTTGTTTTGTTTTGTTTTGCATGTATCCCTTTGTATAGATATTTTTGGTTGCTCTAGATAATGCATAGTATATACATAACTTATTACAGCCTACTGGTATCATCATTTTACCAACTCAAGTGAAGTATAGAAGCCTTACCTCTCTTTATATCTCATTGTCATTCCATTTATAATATAATTGTCTTAAATATTTCTTCTGTATACATTTAGAACCACATCAGACAGTGAAATGATTTTTGTTTCAACAATCAACACAATTTAGAAAACTGAAGAGGAGATAGAAAGCCTACTGTATTTACATTTTTGCTTACTGGGTTTTTTCTTCTTTCTTGATGTACCAAGGCTCCTTTCAGTTTAGATTACTTGCTTTAGCCATTGTTTTAGAGTAGGTCTACTGGTGACAAATTCTCTAAGTTTTTCCCGTCTGAGAAAGCTTTGATTTTTTCTTCATTCCTGAAGTATATTTTTGGTGGGTATTGGATTCTGGGTTGGCAGTTCTTTTCCTCCAGCCCCTGAAAAATATCGTGCCACTTTATTCTGGATTCCAAGGTTTCTGATGCGAAATCAATTGTCATTCTAATTGTCTTCAACTATAAGTAAGGTATAGACAGCACTGGGTTCTGGGTTTATAAGTAAGGTATAGTTTTTCTCTGGCTGCTTTCCAGATTTTTTCTTTATCTTTAATTATTAAGTGCTGGGTGTGAATTTCTTTAATTTTATTCTTCTTGGAGTTTGTTCAGCTTCTTGAATCTGTAAGTTTATGTCTTTTGTCAAATTGGGATGTTTTCAATTATTATTTCTTCAAGTATTTTTCAGCCATATTCTCTTTCTCCTCTCCTTCTGAGACACTGATGAAAAAAATGTTAGATCTTTCATTATAGTCCCATGAGGCCTTAAAAAGAGTCTGTTCTTCTTTTTTTTTTTTTTTTGGTCTACTTTATCTTTGTTGTTCAGACTGAGTAATTTCTATTGCTTTATCTTCCATATCACAGATTCTTTTTTCTGTCCACCCTCCCCCATTCTGCTGGTAAGCCTATCTGCTGAACTTTTTATTTTGGTCATTGTATTTTTCAGTACTAAAGTTTCCATTTGATTCTTCTTTATATTTTCTACTTCTTTGCTGAGACTTATTTCTTCATTTGTTTCAAGCATGTTCATGATTTCTCATTGAACCATTTTTATGATGATGGATTTAAAATCTTTGTCAGATCATTCTAACATCTGTCATCTCAGTGTTGGCATATAACAATTGTCTTTTTTTCATTTAGTTTCAGATTTTCCTGGTTCTTGATATGACGAGTGATCTTTGTGACTTGGATATTTTTATATTATGTTATGAGACTCTGAGTCTTATTTAAACCTTCTCTTTTAGTTGGCTCTTTCTTACAAGGGAAAGGGGGCATTGCTTATTTCTGTCAGATGGAAGCAGAGGTCCAACTTCCCTTTTGGCCTCATTTGACACCTAGAATGGGGAGGTCCTCGTTAATGTTGGGTGAGGGTAGGGGAGTACCAGTTCCCCATGAGGTCTCCATGAGAGAGTTTTATGACCATGTGGCCAGGATGAAAGTTCTGGCTCCCTACTTGGCCTCCTGTGATACCACTCTGGCAGCTTTATTATAGCGTGGTGATGGCAGAAGTCCAGGCTCCCCACCCAGCCTTTGCTGGCATCGGTGGAGGTAGGGGCTACAGTTTTTTTTTCTTCCTGTGGTATTTGACAGGAGTTGAGGAGTTACTGTCTAAAGGTTTTCTGTCTTGCTATATTGCCCCTTCCCTAGTAATCTGGCTGGAGAAAGTGGGCTTTTGTTTGGCCTCTTTTTGTTTGCAACCCAGGGCATTTCTCGGTTGCTGATTTTTTCAGCTCCAGTCTGAGATAAAAAGAAAACCCAGAGAATCCTTCATCATATCATTCGTTGGGTTTTGGAGTTCCTAGATGGTATGCCCTCTTTTCTCCACTTTTCAGAGTCTTTTTATGATTGTTTTATACACAATGTTCAGCATTTTCGTTGTAGAAATAGATGAGAAGGAATAGAGAAAAGTATGTCTGCACTGTCTTCCTGGGAGTGGAAGTCTATCTCTCTCTTTTTTGTTGTTCCTGTTAAATATAAACCTGCTACAGAAACTTTCTATGTAAAGCTTTCCCACATATAGAATGGATTCCCAGAAGTAGGCTTGGCCAAAGCATATAGACGTTTTTGTGATACTTAGTATATATTATTAAATTACTTAAAAGATTGTACCTATTCATACTACCTCTAGCAATTTCTTGGTAGACACTCAATACAATGTTTGCCTACTTGAGATCCTTAGTGAATTAAAGGTAGTACATGCTGACCTGTAGGTTGATATTTTCCACTCAGGCTTTTCTGCCACCACCACAGAAAATCCAGAGTGTGCAGGAGACAATGGGTTTCAGCTAGGATCAGGTAAGAACCCCACAAGGAGGAGGACAAGGGCAAAAGTGTGTGGGGATACATGTCTGCTCTCTTGACAGTTAACTATATTCTTAGGGAAACTGCTCGTTTCAATGTAAGAGCCTAAAAAAAAAAAAAAAAACAACAATGTGATTAAGTGATCTGCTATATTATTAAAAAAAAAAAAAACCTGTTGCCGTCGAGTCAATTCCAACTCATAGGACCCTATAGGACAGAGTAGAACTGCTCCCATAGGGTTTTCAAGGAGTGACTGGTAGATTCGAACTACCAACCTTTTGGCTGGCAGCCGAGCTCTTAACCACTGTGCCTCCAGGACTCCATGCTATATTACGGTGGGGGTGCAATGGAAACATAGAGGCAAAGGGTGAGGAGTGAGGTGGGGAAGGAACGAGCATGATAAGACCTTAGAGTTGGACAGGGCCAGGCACTTCTGCAGCAGCTCTTAGTCATGGTCAATCACAAGCTCTGGGCCAGGGTACATGAGCTGTGTGTTTCATGGGGACCACAAACCCAGACAGTTGAGGTCAGGGAATGGGAGTGAAAGAACAATTGCTGACAGCTGGTAGATCTTTTAGAATGCATTAGTGCAGGGCAATGACACGGAAGATCCACAATAGAAGATAATCAGAAGATGATTTATGTTTGCCTTTGGAGTCATATGAAAACAGTGCCACCTTAACGATTGTTCTCTGACCCAGAACTTTTGGAGTGTGCTGCTCCATTATGTTGGTATTGCCGCCTAGAAAATAGTAGCATGGTGTTGGCAAGAGGGGTCCTTGAACTCTTAGAAGGCTGGTGCTGAAATTAAGAGTCTTGAGTGTACAACCTTGGTCATATCCTCTAACCACCAGAAGCTAAGTAAGCTAACGTATGTGAAAGGGCTCCATAATATTAAAATCCCACATCCTGTAAAAATGAAACTGGGAGTCCAATTCATTCAGCTGTTTAGTTGTTTACTCATTTATTTATCCATTTCACGTATTTATCAATATGTGTCTCAGACGCAAATAAAATCACAGAGCCATGCTGAGGCAATCTACTCTAGGAAGTGCTGACAGGCAGAGCTGCCACCAGTCCTTGCTCCACCCTCTGTCCAGCTCCTCCCTGCAGTCTGCATTCCCTATGGGCTGGATGTCTGTTCTCTTCTGTGGGACAGATTGCTAAGTGTAGGTTTCAAAGAACTTATCTGAATCAAGACTAAGCTTTCAAATACTAAGATATCAGCAAAGCTGGAGTAGAATAAGTGAAGACCTACAGACTTATTATTAAGATGCCTGGAAAGCAAATAGTTCACTCGACTAAGGAGCCTTGATAAACTTAGGGCAAATTTGCAGTGGAAAAGCTATAGACTGTTTAAACATTCCAACTTTCCCAGCTATTTTCTGAATTCCCAGTAGTGGCTCTCTCCACCTCCCTGCAGACTAGGAGCTCCTTGCAGACAGGGGCTTTGCACTCCTCATTTTGAAATCCCATTGGCTGGCACTATTCTTGTTCACAGAGAGTCCTCATGTGGTAGAATCCAGTTGGTGGCAATGATGTGCATTCTTGGTTTCGAACCTGCAGGTTGGAGCCCTCCCCAGACTGTGCGATGTGCTCCAGGTGCTATGGGCGGAACGAGACCAGTGCCTGCAGGATCTCTCCAGGGAGCGGACAGAAGACCTGGGGGTGGAGCAGCCAACACCAGGTACATGGCCACCTTAGCATCATGACCACTCTTGGACTCGAATCATGTCTGGTTCCACTGGATCAAGGGAAGCTTGTTCCCTGGGTCAGGATGGGGATGGGGATGGCTGGGCCAGTTCTATTCAGCTAGATAATCAGTTGGTGGGGTGGTATTGAGTGATCGTGGTGAGCAGTTTACACACACTCAAAAAGCCAGATCATCACACTCTTTCTTCTCTCTGGAATGTGGATATAGCCAGTGTTTTCTTACCTTCAGCTTCTACATGATTACTTCACCAAGGTAGGGGTTCTTTTAGAGGCACTGTCACCTTCACTGATGTCCCTAGGTGGAGCCAACGGTTAAGTGCTCAGCTGCTAACTGAAAGATTGGAGGTTCGAGCCCACCCAGAGGCACCTTTGAAAAAAGGCCTGATGATCTCCTTCTGAAAACTCAGTCACTGAAAACCCTATGAAGTACAGTTCTACTTTGACACACATGGGGTCTCCATGAGTCAGACTTGACTTGAAGACAACTGGTTTGCTGGTTTGGTCACCTTCACCACCGCTTTGATGAGTGAGGTAGTAGGAAAGGCAGTGTGAGGTCAGAAAACCTTGGGGTCTAATGCTGGCTGACTCCCACTGGCTCTGTGACCTTGGGCAAATTATTTAACCCTCTGAGCCTCAGTTTCTTAATCTGTAGAATGGAGGTGATACTGTCTACTTCAGGATTGTAGTTACAAATGAGAAACACTATGGAAAATACAGATGTTCCTCAAATATTATTAATTTAAATATTAATTATTATTAATAACCATCCATTTAAATAATAATTTAATGTTCAAATATTAATTTTCTTTCTCTTTCCTTTTTTCATTTCTCATCTTTGCTCTTTATCATTTAAAGATAAGGAGAGCCATGGCTTTAAGAAAAGAACTTAGGCTTTTAGACTGTGATCTGGAATTAATTACTAAATGTCTTCGGACCTCAGTTTCCACATCTATTTTATGGGGTTGGTATGAAATTAAAAGCATTTATTCAACAGATATTTATTTAACACCCACAGTTATATGGTGAGAATAAATGAAACAATGGTGAGAAAAAACAGAACATGGACCGCTCTCCTATGACTTAGGAATATATTGTGCTGCACATGGCAGAAGCTTGATACACTGGCTTCATCAAAGAGGAGTTTGTTTTTCACACATTACAAAAGTCCAGAACTGGCGCAAAGTTCCAAGATGTCATCAGACTCAAGATTCCTTCTGATATCTTTCTGCTTAATGTGCCTCTTTTGTCCTCATGGTGGTAAGATGGCTGTTGCACATCCAGGGAGGAGAGGTGGATACCTATGTTTCTGGCAGGAAGGAGAGAAGGAAGTTTGAGATATACCAGGAAGCCAAACATTCCTAGAATTCTCCAGGTTATTCTGCTGGCACCTCCTTGCCCAGAGCTTGACTGTGCAGCCACCCTTGGCAGCAGCAGAGGTTGGAGATGGAGTTCATAGCTGTGCACATCACTGTCTTGAACAAAATCAGGTTCGGTTACTGACAAAGAGGAGAGAATAGGTAGTGATGGGCACTGAGCAGTCTCTGCCGTCATGACTCTGTCTGGTGAGGGTTAAGTTAATCAAATAACCATAAATTAACATTCAATTACAGTGAGCTAAGCACAGTACTGTCTGGAGCTCCATGTAAGTGTGCAACAAGGAGTCTTGACCTGGAAGGCTTTTCCAAGGAAGCGATGTTTGAGCTGAGCTCTAAGGCAAAGGGAAGAAGGAAGAGTGCTTCAGGTGGAGAGAACAAACCTGTGGCGGGAGGGAACATGGTGCATCTAAGGAAAGGAAGAAGTCCGCCGTGGCTGGAACAAGCCTAGACATGAGATGAGGCTCGAGGGGCAGCAGGGCCACCACACACAGGACCTCATCAGCCACATGGAGGATTTTTATCCTGCTCCTAAGAGCAACGGCACACCCTGAAGAATCTCAAGGGGAGAGAGACATGGACATCTCCCTTATGAGAAGATCAACCTGGCTGCAGTGTGGAGGGCGGATTGGTGAAGAACACAAGTATACTGGGAGGCTGCGGGTCCACCATTTTGTGATCTGATGTGATTAGCCTACATGTTATAAATCCTAACTTCTGAGCCCTGGTTGCACAGTGGTTAAAGAGCTCGACGGCTAACCCAAAGGTCGGCAGTTCCAATCCACCAGCCACTCCTTGGAAACCTTCTTGGGCAGTTCTACACTGTCCTATAGGGTCCCTATGAGTCAGAATCAACTGGACAGCAACAGGCTTGGTTTATGATGTTAAGGAGGCAGGATTAGAGACAGTTATGTTAATGAGGCAGGACTCAATCTACAGGATTAGGCTGTATCTTGAGTCAATCTCTTTTGAGATATAAGAGAGAGAATGGAGCAGAGAGGAGAGGGACCTCATACCACCAAGAAAGAAGCCCCAGCAGCAAAGCACATCCTTTGGACCCAGGGTCCCTGCGCTGAGAAACTCCTAGACTAGGGGAAGATTGATGACAAGGACCTTCCCCCAGAGCTGACAGAGAGAAGAAGACTTCCCCAGAAACTGGCACCCTGAATTGGGACTTCTAGCCTCCTAGATTGTGATAGGATAAATTTCTGTTTGTTAAAGTCATCCACTTGTGGTATTTCTGTTGTAGCAGCACTAAACGATTAAGATGAAAGGTGTCTTCCTTTAGGTTCCCTGGAAGCAGACCCTGAGTCAAGGATTCACATGCATGCAGTTTATTTGACAGTGATTTAAGGAAACAAAAGTATGGGAGTGGGGAACTGAGACAGAGAAGGGAAGGAAGCCAGTCAATGTTGCTCATCACTGTGGGCATCTGGAGTTTATTCCCCCTGGGAGCCTGTGTAGAGCACATCCCTCGGTGTGGCAAAGGAGCTGGAGTATTTATCTGCCAATTCCCTATCAGTCAGAGTTGGCACTGCTTCTGGGGAAGGCGCATTCATTTCCTTGTGCTTCTGTCTTGCTGTGCATGGGGGAAAAGTGGACTCCGGCAGTTGCAAAAAGCCCCCAGGCAAAGGGATTCAGGAGCTGGCAGCTGGAAGTGGGGTGGCATGCACAGAAGGCAAAGACCACAGAGATATGGACAGGGCACCGACAGGGTCTGCTGCATAAGGGGTGGTGGAGATAGGGAGACGCATACACATGCAAGAGCCACTTGTTGTTGTTAGTTGATTACGAGTCTATTTCGACTCATGGTGACCCCATATGTGCAGAGCAGAACTACTCCATAGTGTTTTCGAGGCTGTGACGAGTCTTCTAAGGCACCTCCGGGTGGGTTTGAACCGTCAACTTTCTGGCTAGTAGTCGAGTGCAACTGTTTTCGCAACCTAGGGACTCCTGGTGTGGAGCTACTTAGCTGGTAACATTGACAGGACTTGGTGACAAATTAGTTCATGGGCAAGGTGGGAGAGGGCAATTCCAGGATGACTCCCAGGTGTCCAACTTGAGCAACTGGAGGAAGGGGTTAAGGAGGACCAGGAATTTGCGGGGAGAGGAGACAAAAATCCTTAGTTCAGTTGTAGAGGTGTGGAGTTGAGACACCTCAGAGGAGAGGTCAGGCCTGGAGATAAGCATCTATATAGGTGGCATAGTACCACTTGTCTGTCTTTTTGTCAGACTGCGGTGGCTTACGTGTTGCTGTGATTCAAGTAAAATCTTGCCGAAGATAGTTTAAAAACACTGGCAGCAGTACATCGACAGGGAACCGCCAGAAATTCAAGCTGGATTCAGAAGAAGAAGTGAAACAAGGGATATCATTGCTGATGTCAGATGGATCCTCGCTGATAACAGAGACTACCAGAAAGATGTTTACCTGTGTTTTATTAACTATGCAAAGGCATTCGACTGTGTGGATCATAACAAATTATGGATAACATGGTGAAGCACAGGAATTCCAGAACACTTAATTGTGCTCATGAGGAAACCATACATACAGCAAGATGCAGTCATTCGAACAAAACATGGTTTAAAATCAGGAAAGGTGTGTGTCAGGGTTGTATCCTTTCACCATACTTATTCAATCTGTATGCTGAACAAATAACCCGAGAAGAGGAACTGTATGAAGAAGCACTAGGCATCAGGATTGGAGGAAGATTCATTTTTAACAACCTGCGATATGCAGATGACACAACTTTGCTTGCTGAAAGCAAAGAGGACTTGAAGCACTTACTAATGAAGATCGAAGACTACAACCTTTAGTATGGATTACACCTCAACATAAAGAAAACAAAAATCTTCACAACTGGACCGATAAGCAACATCACGATAAACGGAGAAAAGATTGTCAAGGATTTCATCTTTCTTGGATCCACAACCAACACCCATCGAAACACCAGTCAAGAAATCAAACGACCCATTGCATTGGGCAATCTGCTGGAAAAGACCTCTTCAAAGTGTTAAAAACCAAAGATGTCACTTTAAGGACTAAGGGTGCACCTGACCCAAGCCATGGTGTTTTCAATTGCCTCATATGTATGCAAAAGCTGGACAATTGAATAAAGAAGACTGAAGAAGAATTGATGTATTTGAATCATGGTGTCATAGAAGAATATTGAATATACCATGGACTGCCAGAAGAAAGAGCAAATCTTCTTTGGAATAAGTACAGCCAGAATGCTCCTTAGAAGCGAGGATGGCAAGAGTTCATCCCAGGTACTTTGGACATGTTATCAGGAAGGACCAGTCCCTGGAGAAGGAAGGACATAATGCTCGGTAAAGTAGAGGGTCGGAGAAAATGAGATGGGTTGACACAGTGGCTGCAACAATGGGCTCAAACATAGCAACAATTGTGAGGATGGTGCAGGACCGGGCAGCGTTTTGTTCTGTTCTACATGCGGTCAATATGAGTTGAATCTAACAACAATAACAATATAGGTGGCAACTGAGGCTGAGATTGTTCAAGGAGAGTGTGGGTGAGGAAAGAGGACTACACCTAGCACTGAGCCTTGAACTTCCCCAAGCCTCACCTGCCAGGTAGGAAGACACTGCTGAGGAGAAGCCAGAGGCAGGGAAACATCAAGAGGTGGTGGTGGGCAGAGGCACAAGCAGTTGGGATATTGTAGAGGCTTTAGGCAAGTCACTCATCTAACACGTGAGGAAGAAGGACAGCATGGGTGACAGGCCACCTGGTCCCCAAACCCCACTATCGATCATAGTTTGAGCCTCTTCGTCTCCTAAGTGGCTGTGGAAGCTGTTTATGGGGAGCCAGACTGTGGTCTGTGACACTCATAGCAGGCATCATTGAGTCAATCCCTCCTGATTCCCTGGGCCCTCTGCTGTACCAGAAGCAGTATCTGGAAAAGGTGGAGAGTGAGGTCCTGACAAAACCAACCTCAGGTGCGGCAAAGTCAGTGGCTGCCCTCTGCCTAAGTGTCCAAGAGGAATGCCTACAATTCCAATGACAGGGCCTGGAGGCCTTCATTCAGCCCTGAGGCATGAGACTCAGAGTGCCAAGCCTCTGGGAAAGATGATGGTGAATGTTAAGTCACGTTGAGAAGTAAGGGATGCCTATTTAAAAAATTAGAATCTGGTGTGTTTAAAATGCTCATTGCTCTCCAATAGCTCTCTAGCTCCTGATGTGGCCCTTGTCCATGCCTTCACACCTAGTACTACCACCTGGCTCAACCAAATTGCTTGTGTCAGGCTCTCTCACGCCTCCAGACCTTTGCACACGCTGATCCCACTGTTACAACACTCTTCCCTCTCTTCTTCACTCTGTCGACCTCCACTCACTTTTTCAGACTCCTTCAAGAAGGATTTCCTGGCTGCCCATAGCTTCACTGGCTTAGCTGCCATCGTGACTAGAACAGACCTTCTGTTTCTCTCTCTCCTGTCTCCCCTGCCCTGCACTGTAAAGACGTGTTTGCTGAACTGTTCTGCCCCGACCTGAAGGCATGGACTGGCCGTGCCAGTTTCCTCTTCTTCCCCCTGCACAGGGCCTACACAGACTGGGTGTTCAATGTATTTTTGACTAAGTGAATGAGTGACTGCAGATACTTGATGGAAAGCAAGGCTTGAGAGAGAGAAAACAAAAGAGAATTGGCTCCAAAGACAGAGTCAGAAATGAGGTGGAGATGAGGTGGGGCCAAGATGGCAAAGTAGTCACACGCTTCCATTAATCCCTCTTACAACAAAGACCCAAAAAAACGAATGAAGCAATTGTATATATGACAAGCTAGGAGTCCTGAACGTCAAATCAAAGCTAGGAAATCAGACTGAGCGGCAGGGGGAGGGAGAGGTGGTTCAGAAGCAGCAAGGAGTTGCCAGACCTGACTCAGAAGGAACTGGTGCCCCTCAGACACAATCCCTGGTGCGACTGCAGTGGGGCTAGTGGTAGTGTTCAGGACATGGTTTCCCCAGGAAGGGACAGTGACCCGCACAGTCTACTCACACCTCCGGAATCAGAGAAGAACAGCACTCTCAGCAAAAGATAGTACTTGCGTCTGATTTACTGTGCCCCCAGCCCCAAACCAGCTTCGATGGCCTGAGATAGGTTCTGCTGCACATCCTGAGCCATTCCCCCAGCCTTGGAGAAGAAATAAATTAACAATTGGGGGAAAAGATAATCTGCTGGCTCTCCTAAGCTAGGAACTCAGGGAAGAAGTGGCTCCTGTCCAGGCACAAATGGTCCACGGACTTTGAATGCCTTTCACCCCTGCACGGACTTGTATGGGCCCATTTCAGGTGCTTAGGCCATTGCTGGAAGACTGCAATGGTGTATGTGCCTGAGATCTGACTTCAGCTGTTTCAGCTGTGTGGTGGAAAGGAGGTTTTTTGATATTTGACAGCTCTCTGCCTATTAAACAGGGTACTCACCTACCCACATCAGGGGCCTGAGGACTGGTGGCTCCACCCACATCACCTAGCCACCTGCAACAGGGGGCCAAGAATAAGAGGTGCCTTCCATTCCTTACAGCCAAAAGCATTGGGTGCCCATGGTCGAGCTGCAGAAGCCACCCACCTGTGCGCTCTAGGTAACAGGGACGTGCTTTCCTTACAGACAGGGGATGTTCGTCAGCCCGCTGCCTTGCTCAGAGCATAACCACCTGCTGCATCCAGATACCCGCACCTATACCAATTACCACTGGTCCTCTAAGACTGTAGGACAGAACCTGCACCACACACTTCGTGACCAACTACCTGGACACCTGAGCTGAATCCATACAAGAAAGGTGAATAGACTCCTAGGCTCGTATACCTGGTAACGGGTCTAGCCATCTGACGACAGAGCTTCAAAGGTGCAAATAATCAAGCTAGCTCACTCAAACAGCCTATTTGGGCATATCAAAACAAAAAGCAAGAAGCTAAGATACAATAAGCAAACATAAAATGAACTAATATAATAACTTACAGATGGCTCGGAGACAAGTCAATATCAAATTGCATAAAGCAGCAGACCATGATTGCTTCAACAAGCTCTCAAAACAAAGAATCAAGGAATCTTCCAGACAAAGAGGTATTCCTAGAATTATCAGATGTAGAATACAAAAGATTGATATACAGAACTCTTCAACAGAGTAGGAAGGATATCAGTCAAAATGCAGAACAAGCCAAGGAACACACAGATAAAGCAGTTGAGGAAATTAAGAAGGTTATTCAACAGCATGATGAAAAATCTCATAGGCTTCAAGAATCCATAGAGAGATAGCAATCAGAAATTCAGAAGATTAACAATAAAATTTCAGAATTAAACAACTCAATAGAAAGTCAGAGGAGTAGAATTGAGGAACTGAAGTCAGAATTAGTGAAATTGAAGACAAAACACTTGGCATCAATATAATACCCTCCCTGGCATCAATATATTCAAAGAAAAAGCAGAGAAATGAGGTGGAGCCTTTGAGGTAGCTGAGGCCCTACAGGAGACTTGGTTGGAACTTGCCCCCAGCTTGCCCTCCTTATCACAGATGAGCTGAAGTGAGCAATGTCACCTGTGTCACCCATAGAGGGAAATCCTCTACAGCCTGGCCTGGGTGGGGAGAGAAAAGCAAGCCCCTTCTCCTTCTTGGTCCTCCCATAAGAAGCATTGAGGCAGAGATTGGCTGGTCAATCTCTGGGTGCCCCCATGTTTCTGTCAGGCTCCCATGGTGCAAGGAGCAGATTCACTCACGTGACAGCAGAAGAAGAAGGTCATTGGGAGCCACTTACTGGCCGGATCTGGTGAGCATAGCAGGAGGGCTAGGTGCCCAGGCTGTGGAACAGACAAAGCTGTGTAAGTCTCTTGTTTCAGGAAAGTCCTGTGCGTGCTTTTGCCCGGGTCCTCATACCGCGCTCCTCAACATGCTCACTTTAAATGTAACAGTAATCATTTCACTTACAAAGCCACTGTGGGGAATAAGTGAACTAATTTGTATAGAATTTAGCTGAGAAACATTATCTTAAGAAATGGTAGCTATAAACCTGACCAAAACCTGGCACCAGAAATCTGTCAGAGCCCCAAGTTCAGCTGGGGAGAGAGCATCATTTAGAGAAAGGAGAGAGGACCAACCCCCAGAGCACTCCAATATTGGAGGTTGGGACCAGAGGATCTACCCACAAAAGAGCCTGAGGAGAGTCCAGTGAGGTGGGAGAATCAGGAAAGAGTGTGGGTTTGGGAAGCGTGAGATGAAGGGAGGGGACAACAATGCTAGATGCTTTCAAGAGAGCAGGAGAGATGAGGACAGGGAAATGACCGTTGGCTTGGCCATCAGTGACCCTAGTAAGAATGGTTTTGCTGGAGTGATGGAAACAGAAGCCTACTGGAGCAGGTCAACGGTGGGAGGCAGTGTAATGAGGGACCGCAGCTGTCAGGGAGTGTAGATGGTGAACACAAAGTCCTTCAAGGAGTTTTGCTGCTAAGAGTAACAGAGAGGGGAATGTGTAGTCAGGGAAGGTTCTTTATTTTTTGAATATGGGTGATATTAAGGCCAGTTTGTCCCAGTAGGGGTAACGTCACAGAAAGAGGGAGAGGGGAAATTGCAGGATCAAAGGCTTCAAGTAGGAGTGAAACAATGAGGCCCAAGGGAGAGGTGACTGAAGGAATGAGTGGGACCCTCTCCAAGGCCTCCTTTGCTGGTGCTCAGTAGACACAGGTGGCAAACCTTCTTCCCTTCTGGCCTTTTATGGGAGTTTCCTGAAACAAAACAAAACTTGCGGTTGAGTCAATTCCGACCAATAATGACCCTACAAAACACAGTAGAACTGCCCCATAGGGTTTCCAAGGAGCACCTGGTGGATTTGAACTATTGACTTTTTGGTTAGCAGCCGTAGTGCTTAACCACTATGCCACCAGGGTTTCCTCCCTAAACAAAGGGGAGAGATTAAGAGTGTGGAGCCACTGGTTGTGTCTCTGACCTACCAGGGAGAGAAGAGCTGGCCCAGGGAAGGGCCCTCTGGGTGAGGCTAGCTTGGAACTGATGATGTGTCTGTGTGTCTGTCTCCCTCCATACCAGCCATACATGCTGGCTAGGTTTGGGTTCTGATCCCACAACCTTCCCACCTTCATCTCAAGTGTCCTCACTCCAAGCAGAAGACCAGGCTTCTAAAGGTCCCCGGGGAACTGACCGAAGTGGCCAAGAACAGCAGGCTGACTGGGGAGTGGGTGGAGTGGGGGGAAGAAAGTATCTGAGCCCACTTGAAACAGGCCCCTGAGGTCCAGGCAGGCTGCTGGCAAAAAGAAGGATGACTAATGTCAGCAGTGTCTGGATAGTGCTGACAAGGTGGATCTATCCTTGCTGCCAACTTGCAGAGCCCTCAGCCTAGGGTCAGACCAGTTAGGACAAGTAGGACAGAGTTGTCTTTCCCACGACTTTAAAGCATCTCAGTGACCTCCATAGGCAGGAATCTGAATAGGGACCAGAAGAAGGTTTGGACCATTTGTAAAAACAAAAAGCCATAAGAGAGCCAAAACAGGCTGGGCTGGGCCTGACATTTGAGGTGGGTCTGAGGAGAAACAGCCCACCTTCGACAGCCCTTCCCCAAGGCCCCCGAGGGCAGCAGGTCTGAGCTGGGCCTTGGCCACAGGGCAGAGTCTGTCCGTGTTCCTCAGTCTCCCATCTCCTGGCTGGGAACTGTGGCTTCTAGGCACCAGCCAAGGAGCAGGGGCTAGGCCTGATGGGGTGACCAGATAGGTGGCTCCTGAGAGGGGTACCACTCATGGGCAGGGCTGGGACAGCAGGTGGTCAGAGGGCCAAGTGGACACTACCCGTCTGCAGCAGAGGTTGGCCTGGCTGCAGCAACGGACTAGGACAGCCCCTCAAGAGGGGTTTCCTGCTGTAAGAGACTCCCTTCCCTCCAGAGCAGAAGTGAAGCAGTGTGAGCCCAACACTCAATGCTGCTGTACATGGACATTACTTGGGGGCGTTTTAAATATGGCCATGCCCAGATTCTAGGATAATTGCTCTGGCACAGATCTGCTCACCTTTCTTTCTTAAGGCTCCCCTGGTGGTCCTAAAGTATACCAGGGCTGAGAAAGCTCATGCAGGGGTTCTTGATATGGTAAGACCCTGATGCCTGTCTTAGTCGTCTAGCAGTGCTATAACAGAAATACCACAAGTGGATGACTTTAACAAACAGAAATTTATTCTCTCACAGCCTAGGAGGCTAGGAGTCCAAATTCAGGGTGCCAGCTCCAAGGGGAGGCTTTCTTTCTCTGTTGGCTCTGGTGGAAGGTCCTTGTCATCAGTCTTCCCCTGGTTTAGGAGCTTCTCAGCACAGGGACCCCAGGTCCAAAGGATGGGTGCTCCTGGCTCTTCTTGCTTCTTGGTAACAAGGTCCCCCTGTCTCTCTGCTGCCTTCTCTTTTTTATATCTCACAAGGGATTGGCTTTAGACAAAATCTACTCTCGTAGCTTGAGTCCTGCCTCACTAACATAACTACCATTAATCCTGACTCATTAACATCATAGAGGCAGGGTTTACAACACACAGGAAAATCACATTAGATGACAAAATGGTGGACAATCACACAATTCTGGGAATCATGGCCTAGCCAAGTTGACATACATTTTTGGGGGACACAGTTCAATCCATGACACCCCCCTCTGGCCCTCACTGAGTGAGAAAACGGATGCCACTGATCTCTGAGACTTGAGGCTTCTCTTGGCCAGGCCCTGGGAGCAGAACCCAGGGAGGGGCTTGCAGGTGGGTGAAAGGTGTCGCCGGCCCACCTCAGATGGCTCAGGCCACTTGGACCTGTTTTGCCCTTTGGCCTTCTGCGGACGGTTTCATTTGGGGAAAGTGTTCTGCTACTTTAAAAACATAGTACGCCCCCTCCCCCCAGCAGAGGGTGGCCGAGGGCTCTGCTGAGAGGGTGAGAAAGCAGAGCTAAGGGACCAGGAATTTAGAGCTGAGGCGGTAGCCAAGAGAAACCCCAGAGAAGACTGGAAAGAGAGGAGTAGTGCTGAGGATGAGAGCTGTGGGGCCGGCCAGTCCGCGCGTCCGTCACAACCAGACAACGCGGGAGGCAGTGGCCTGGGGACCTGCCAGCCTCATGCAAAGCCTGTGCCTCCCTGATTGCTGTAGGGGCTGAGGAGGCCCCAAAGGGGGCCCAGCCCTAGACCCCCCGCCCAGACCCAGCTTGCTGCAGCAGTGCCCCCCAGTGAGCGAGCTCCCAAAGTCTTCTGGCTCCACGTTCACCAGATGTCTGTCCTGAGCGCAAGAGCGGCTGAGGGGGCTGGCTGGCCTCTGTGTCGGGGCACCAGGTAGCGATTAAGCTGCCTGCTCCTCCCACGGGAGGAGGTTAATGACTGAACGCCAGACAAGTCACAGGAAACGCCACTCAGGGAGCTGTCACCAAGCCCAGTACACTTATCATAAATAAAAAATTAACTCTTCAGCTATTCCGGGTGAGGTGGCCAAGGCCTTCCTGGCATTTTGTGGGAATGTTTCAGGGTCACCCTAATAGCTGCATGGCTTGCTCCACCAGGCTATTTATTACTCTGTTTACAGAAGTTGATACCCCTCAGAGCTGGCGGGTGAAAGGGCTTTGTCTGTCCCTAGGCGCAGAATGTTCCAGAGGGATGGGGTGGTGGCAGGAAAGGTGTGGGATTGGCAATCAGACAGACCTCGGCGTGTGTCCTGGCTTTGTCACCTATGAGCTGTGTGACCTTGAGCAGGACACTTATCCTCTCTGGGCCTTATTGTCCTCGCCTTCAAAATGAGGACATGCCATCCCCTTTCTTCCCGTCCTTGCCCAGCTGGTGGCCCACTCTCTCCAGACATGGGCAGGAAGCAGCCAGCTGGCTGTGATGCAGTTTTCTCTAACAACCACCCCCATTCCGTTTCTGGATTCCCCTCCCGGCTCCTGATGCCCTTGGGCAGCCAGACTCCTTCGCTGCCCTAGACCTCCCCCACACTGCCCATGACTCAACTTACCCACGCTTTCCTTGGCACAGCTGATCTGAGCTCATTTTTTAGAAGTACTTTATATTTGTATAGCATTTTAGACCCAAAAAGGTTTTTTTTAAATTAAATTTCCTGAAAGCTGTGGAGTAGGTACCATTATTATCCCCACTTCACAGGTGAGAAAACTGAGGCTCCAAGAAGCCCAGGATTACTCACAGCTGAAGCTGGACTCTGCTGAAGGCTTTTGACTCTAAAGCCTCAGCATTTTTGAGTTTGCAATCTAATCTGCTTAAACCCATCACAACTGAGCTGTGAGTGATGTCCTAGGACAGGTTTTGTTGCTGTTACTACCAATTAATCTTTAATTAGTATGGCATGTGGCATAAGACAAAGAGCTTTATGTCAGACAAGGAACAGTTCTTGTGATAGGTGAGGGGGACTGTGTGTTGTGCTCAGAATCTCACCTGAGCTGGTCTCCTGGACAGAGACTGGCCAGCCCCCTCCTGGGAAGCGCTGCTCAGCTTCAGGGTGTGAAGGGTCCTTCATCTCATCTAGTGCCGCTTCCCTTTAAGGTCTGAAGCTCCTCCAGCATCCTAATTACGTGGCTCTCCAGGCTCTGCTTGAACACTCTCAGTGGTGGGGCACTCACTACCCAGGATGGTTTGTCCCATCTAACAGTTGTGCTTCCTGGTTTAACGATAAACACCCAGACTCTTGAGCTGTTCCTCCTGTGATATGGTTTTGAATGCCTTTGCCACCTGGGACTTCAGCTGGGTTCTAACCCTATTCTGACCATAGCTTCCAGGTGTGGCCCTGCCGTCACAGAGGAGAGAGGAACAGAAAACACCTTTATTGACCTAACTTCTATACTCTCATTAGCAAAGCCAAGGAAACCTCTTCAGGCTGCCCCTTGGACAGCCTGGGATGGGGTAAGGGGCGGGCAGAGAAAAGCAAAAGGAGACATGAGGAAACTAGGGGACAGGCTGTGCAACAGCAGAAACTAGAAGAGGGTGTGACGATGAGGCAAGGGAAATTGATGGATGGGCACAGTGAGCATCAGGGGCCAGAGAGGGGACATCGAAGGACCAAGGACCCACCATCCTGATGCTTCTATCCAGCGTGACCCTAGGGTGGCGAGGGGGGACTGGCTCATTCCTGGCCCCATGTCCCTGCAGCCTGACACATTGCTCCAGAAATAGTCCCAGGTTATTATCAGGCCATCTCAGCTCACTTATAAATAAATCAAGGCCTGGAGGAGGGATGCTCTGCCCTGGGTGAACGCAGGGCAAATTTGCTGTTAGCAGACAGCTAACACTGTACCCCAGGCACAGGCTGGGCACGGGGACCTAGAGATCACCAAGGCACTGTCCCTTCCTCTTCAACTGCCCTTTCCCTTATCTCAGTAATCCTCTTCCCACTGCCAGACCTGCCTCTGGGGCCCAACTTTATATCCCACTCTCCAGGAAGCTGCTGTTGCTGGGGGTCTGCTTTGTGCCTGGGCCCATGCCAGTGGCTTCATGTACATGAAGAAGAGAAATGTTTGTCCACAAACTCCAGTGGGAGAAAATACAACTTTCTCTTTTCCTGTAGTTACTTTAATTCTGACTCCATTCCCCTGGGATGGCGGAAACTTAAGCTTGGTATTTTCCAGACCTTCCCTCCAACTTGCCCAGGGTTCCAGAGATTTGCAAAGCACACAGTGTGAGAGGGAAGCCCAGCTGGTCTCAAGCTTTGCTCCATGGAGTGGCGGCTGACTGACCCCTGTTCTGGGCCACATGTTCCCTTTCAGGCTTTGCTGGGATACACCAGGCTCTGAAAGACTGTGGTCCTATCTGGCTAGACATGTCCCCCCAGCACTGGCCAGACAGCAGGGTACTCAGGCCTCTTTGTGGAACCTTCCACACCCTGCTCATCACTTCCCCACCCTGTCTCCCACTTTGGAGAGATCTTGTTACTTTTCTCTTTTCTCCCAAGCATCTCAGTGACACCAAAATTCTTCTCTATTCCCCTGGGGTCTTTGGAAACCCAAGCAGGAAGACTTTAAGTTTTTCTGCCCTCCTCTTAGACTTCAAACCATTACACTGAGTAGGAGAAAGAAGAGAAAAAGGAGAAAAAAATACCAAGAGAAAAAAGAACAGAGGTTAATAGATGGAAAAATAGTCCTCTGCCCACACAAACTCATTGAATTTTCACAAAAATCCTAGGGAATATTTCTACACCCATTTTTATAGATGAGGAAACTGAGGCCCATAGAGGTAAGTGGCATGCCCAAGGTTGGTGTGGGTCCAAAACCCATTCTGTCTCCAGCAGACCACCTGTCTCAACCTAGCAGCCCACACCAGTCCTCTTGGGCCACAGGCACTCAGACAGGCACCCCTGTACCCCAGATGGTAGTTATGGTCCAGCATTGTCTCATTTCTCTACTGAAACCTCCCCAAGCTTCCATCCCATCTCCTCTTGCCAAGTAGTCGATGGCGACTGGTGACAATCAAAGATGGCACAGGGGCCAGGAGACATGCCCCTCACCATCCTCTGGGCCTTGCCTGCCCGTGTTTACTATGGTCATTTCCACCAGGCTTTCCAGAGGCCCTGACCACGATGGGTCTGTAACAATAACCCTGTTTACAAAGCTCCCCAATTCCTTATCTCCGCAAATCCCCCCCATCCCTAACTCAGGGGGAGACTTTTGCTGCTTTGGATCTAAAACTGCCCAGGATCCCACAGAGACCCAAGTCTGGGCTTTGCCCTGTCCCTGCCACAGCTCCCAGAGAAAGCTGGGCCAGGACATCTGGTCAGAAGGTGAGCCAGGAGAGCACTGCCTTTCATTCCTGCTCAGCCTGTGCACTGCCCCTCCCCCAACAGAGCAGGAGCCTCGGGGGCTGTGAGTGCACCTGAGCCCCCACACGCTCACCGCTTATCCAGAGTACAGGCAAGCAAAGCATCCCACACCCCCCACCCCCGACGTGCAGTGGAGGCAGGAAGAGGGGTCACCTGGGTGAGCAGAGAGTAGAACTGGAACAGCTCTGTGGGGCTGAGGACAGTGACCCCATGGACCACCCTGCTCCTCTGGGCCACAGTCCCTCCAGCCCGCTACCTCTTCAGTCACTTGATTTGTTACAGCCACATGCCATCCGTACTGTGATTTCTTCATTATTTTTTTCTTTAAATCAATCTACTTATTTTATCTTAACCTCATCCTAAGCAATAACCTGCTAAAACTCATTGCCACTGAGTCGACTCCAACTCATGAGGACCCCATGTGTTAGAGAGTAGAACTGTACCATAGGGGTTTCTTGGGTGTAATCTTTATGGAGGCAGATCCCTAGGCCTTATCTTTCGTGGCACAGCTGGGTGGGTTCGAACTGCCAATTTTTAGGTTAATAGTTGAATGCAAACCAAGGATCTCATCCTAAACAATACCAGAAAAAAAAAGTTGCTGCTGAGTCGATTCCAACTCATAGCAACCCCACAGGACAGAGTAGAACTGCCCCCATGGAGTTTCCAAGGAGTGGCTGGTGGATTCAAACTGTTGACCTTTAGCAGCCATAGCTCTTAACTACTGCACCACCAGGGCTCCATCCTAAACAATTCCTATTCCCGTTGCCGTCAAGTCAATTCCAACTCATAGCAACTGTCTTGAGTTTCTAGTGCTGCTATAACAGAAATACCACAAGTGGATGGCTTTAACAAAGAGAAATTTATTCTTTCACAGTCTAGTAGGCTAGATGTCCAAATTCAGGGCACCGGCTCCAGGGGAAGTCTTTCTCTCTCTGTTGGTTCTGGAGAAAGGTCCTTTTCATCAATCTTCCCCTGGATTAGGGGCTTCTCGGCACAGGGACCTGGGTCCAAAGGACACACTATGCTTCCTGTGCTTCTTTCTTGGTGGTATGAAGTCCCCCTGTCTCACTGCTAGCTTTTCTCTTTTATATCTCAAAAGAGATTGGCTTTGGACAAAATCTAATCTTGTAAATTGAGTCCTGCCTCATTAACATAACTGCTGCTAATCCTATCTCAGCATCATACCAAAAAAAAAAAAAAAGCAAAAACAAACCTGTTGCCATCAAGTTGATCCCGACTTATAGCGATCCTATAGGCCAGAGTAGCACTGTCCCATGGAGTTTCCAAGGAGCACCTGGTGGATTAGAACTACCGATCTTTTGGTTAGCAGCTGTAGCTCTTAACCACAACGCGATCAACACCATAGAGATAGGAAAATCACATCAGATGACAAAATGGTGGACAATCATAAAATACTGGGAATCATGGCCTAACCAAGTTGACAGATATTTTGGGGGGGACACAGTTCAATCCATGACAGCAACCCTATAGCACAGAGTAGGATTTTCCCATAGGGTTTTCAAGGATTGGTTGGTGGATTCAAACTGCCAGTCTTTTGGTTGGCAGCTGAGCTCTTACCCACTGCGCCACCAGGGCTCCTCCTAAACAATAAAAAAAAAAAAAAAAAAAATAGTAGCTGTAAAATCACAGATGTGATATGCTAGTTCAGAATTTTTCTAATGCATATTAAGTTTTCTACTGTGATTCTCAGCCCTGGTTGTGCATTGGTTAAGAGCTTGGGTACTAACCAAAAGGTCAGCAGTTGTAATCCACCAGCCACTCCTTGGAAACCCGGTGGGGCATTTCTACTCTGTTCTGTAGGGTCACTGTAAGTCAGAGTTGATTGATGGCACCGGGTTTTGGTTTGGTTAAAATAAACAAGGTTTAACCCTGTACCAGCTAAAAGTACACCCCACCCAAGCTGTGCTCATTACACTCTGGGAAGCATTGGGTCTTCCCATCGCCTTCCGAGCCTGGATACTGAAGCTGAGGTCCAGAGAGAGTATGGCCATCTGAAGGGTGCTTAGGAAATGAGCAACCACCACACTGGGATTGTAGCAGGTCATCAATAAAGAGGACAGTCAATGAGATGAATTGACACAGTGGGTACAATGATGGGGTCAAACAGCAACAATTGTAAGGATGGCGAAGGACCTGGCAGTGTTTCGTTCTGTTGTACATAAGGTCACTATGAGTCAGAACTGACTCGACAGCACCTACCAGCAACAATGCTGGAATCAGAGGCATGTGTTCTGCCACTGAGAATGAGCCAGGCAGTTGGGGCCCTTCCCTAACTGGGAAGATGGGAAGGTTGGCTGGGAATCCTGCACTGCCATGACTGGCTCCATGACCCTGCACATGGAACCTCATATCCTTATCCCAGGGTGAGGCAGTGACCCTGTCCCACACATATGAGTGGCTCTGAGGATTAAATTCCAGAATGTCTGATGCAGGTCTGGCATTGCGCCTGCGTGGCCCCTTCCCCAGCCCAAGTGCCTTTTCTCTGTAGGAGCCGGACATGTAGGGAGTGGCCTATTTACTGTTAGGGTGACCAGCTCTCCTCTGAGCTCCTCACTGCCAGCCACACCCCCTTTGCTGTCTGCCAGCCCCAGGCCAGTGTCCCTGTGGGCCCTGCCTTACAAGACCCATGCCAGGAAGCCTGCCAGACGCCCTGGCACCCTCAGCATCTGCCTGGCCAGCTGGGCCTGGCCATCCAGCCTCATGGACCAGAGATTTCAGACAGTGCCCTGGCTGACCTGGCCCCAGTGTGTGATTAGAAACGCCTGCGTTTTCATGGTCTGGCAGTACCCCAGGGCAAGAGCTTCTGCCCAGATCTGGTGCGGAAGCGGCCCTGTAGATGAAGCCTCCTGCTACCACGCTTAAGTCCTCTGCATCAGGAAAGAGGAAGTGGGGCAGCCTTGGCCTCTAGTTACTCCAGAGCTGCACTTAGATGGCAGAGACCCAGCAAGCCATCTGAAAAGAGCTGCCCAGGATTGAGCCACCATCCTAAGGGCACCTTGGGAGGCACCGAGTCACCCAGACACCTGATGAGCTCTGGGGCCTAGGGAGCAGCATTTGCAGCTGGATTTGGCAGCCAGTCTCCCTGAAAGTGGCGGACCCTGCCTCATGCTCTCATACCAAACCAAAACCAAACCCAGTGCAGTTGAGTCGATTCTGACTCATAGCGACCCTATACAACAGAGTAGAACTGCCCCATAGAGCTTCCAAGGAGCTCCTGGTGGCTTTGAACTGCTGACCTTTTGCTTAGCAGCCGCAGCACTTAACCATTACACCACCAGGGTTTCCTTTCATGCTCTCGGGGAATCCAAAATAAAGAGCGGCCAAGCCCCTCCTCCTTCAGGGGTCACCAGAGATTTAGGGTGAAGGTTCAAGAATATCCAAGGGCTTTCTCATCTCCCATATTCCTCAGAGGACACAGACCCCCAGCTCCTCCCTCCCATGGGTGCTTCCCCTGTCCTGTGAGAACCCCATGCAAACCGTGCTTTCCGGGACCCAGGAGCTTCCTGTATCCCACCAGCCTTTCCCAGGGCCATGGCCTGCTCTTGTCACTGCAGGGCTGGTCTGCTCCTGAAACCCCCACCCCTGCATCCTTACCTCTGGACCGGCCTCCTCTCTGGCACCCTCAGGCTCCCTCTGCCCCTCAAAGAGTTGGTCCCACTATGGGAGGAGACACAGGCCACATGAGCCCGCCCTTTTACCTTGCACCACTCCAGGCTTGCTTTTCTCACTATGTATCCTCTCAGACCTATTCCCTCCCGGCCCCGCCCCAACCGTTATATCCCCTCTACCTTGTTTCTCTCCAGCTTCCTCTTCCCCACTAGCTCCCTCCCCCAGGAGTCAGCCTGGGTCTGGCGAGGAGGGCATTAGAAAATCTGGGGTTGGTGCCGCTTGGAGGCAAGTCAGGAGCTCTTGTGATACAGTGGTTAAGCCCTCTGCCACTAACCCCAATCAGATAACCCAGATGGCTGTGCTTAGACAACACTTAGTTTTGCGTTGAAGACACCCAGTAATCTTTTTTGTCCATTGCAAAGTCTTTCAGTTACTAGAAGTGGGCCACAGATCTGGCTCTGAGCTTCCTAGCAGCCAAGTCAGAGGGAAACCATAAAATCAGCTTTAAGAGTCAGTGTCTGGGGTCTTAAAAGCTTAAAAGCAGCCATTCAAAGTACAGCAGTTAGTCTCTATTTGCCTAGAGCAACAGAGGAAGAAGGAGAGTCAGGAATAGGAAGAGGAAATAGTATGTGTGGCTTAATTGCCTCTAGGAACAAATGTCTCCTTTGCCAAGAACTGGATGGTCCCTGGCTACCATTACTGAACGTTTTGATCAAAGATTCTATAGAAGAATCCTGATTAAAAAGGGGAAAAAATATAGAACAGAATTTCAAATTCTCAGGTAATTTGGATTTCCTGGACCCAGGGAAGCTAGATGTACCCCTGAAATTATTGCCCTGAGATAATCTTGAAACTGTAAACCAAAAATATCCCCTGAATTCTTTAAACCAAACAATAAGGTAGCTAATTAGTAAAGAATGCCTGCCTTGAGCATTATGTTCTTTTAAAGAACTATATAAAAAAAAAAAACCCGAAACCAAATCCATTGCCCTAGAGTTGATTCTGACTCAGAGGAACCCTGTAAGACAGAGTAGAACTGCCCCATAGGGTTTCCAAGGAGCAGCTGGTGGATTCGAACTGCCAACCTTGTGGTTATCAGTCGAACGCTTAACCACTACGCCACTAGGGCTCCAATCTATATGGAATTAAATGGCGACAGCAACTCAAAACGTTAGACAGGAAGTTTAGGAGGCAGTGAGTTTATGTTAATGGAGGAGGACAATTCAGAAATGGAAGGTGAGAATGGTTGCACAACTTGAAGAATGTAACCAGTGTCACTGAACTGTACACGTAGAAATTGCTGAAGTGGTGTATGTTCAGCTGTGTATATTTTCAACAACAACAACAAAAGATTCAATGACTATAAGGATAGAAACACACTAGTTGTTTGGAAGTTCAGCTTCTCTTGGTATCATGACCAGGTTCTCTTCCAGAAAGGGGTCTCATAAATGGAACACTGTGAGGTAGAGAGCAACATCCTCAACAATGGTGTTGTTGTTAGGCGTTGTCTAGTCAGTTCTGACTCATAGCAACCCCGTGTACAATACGAAAAAAAATACTGCCTGGTCCTGTGCAACACAATCGTTGCAGTGTTTGAGCCCATCATGGCAGCCACGATGTCAACCCATCTTGTTGAGGGGCTTCCTCTTTTTCGATGACCCTCTAATTTATATAGCATGATGCCTTCTCCAGGGATGGTCCCTCCTGATAACACGTCCAAGCTATGTGAGATGAAATCTCGCCATCCTGGCTTCTAAGGAGCATTCTGGCTGTACTTCTTCCAAGACAGATCTGTTTGTTCTCCTGGCAGTCTATGGTATATTCAATATTCTTCACCAACACAATAATTCAAAGGCATCAATTCCTCTTCGAACTTTCTAATTCATTGTCCAGCTTTTGCACGCATATGAGGCAATAGGAAATACCGTGGCTTGGGTCAGGGCCCACCTTAGTTCCCAAGTAGACATTTATGCTTTTCAACAGTTGACAGAGGTCTTTTGCAGTAGATTTGCCCAATGCAACAGGTTGTTTGATTTCTTGACTGCTGCTTCCATGGGCACTGATTGTGGATCCAAGCAAAATGAAATCTTTGAGAACTTCAATTATTTCCTCTCCTATCAATGAATCTTAATTGCATGTTTGATCAACTTCAGAGTCCAGGAGTTGGTAAAAATCTTCAGCTTCTTCATCTTTGGCATTAGTGGTTGATGCGAAAATTTGAATAATAGTTGTATTAACGGATCTTTTTTGTAGGCATATGGATATTATTCTATCACTGACAGCGCCGTACTTCAGGATATGTCTTGAAACGTTCTTTTTGACAATGAGTGCAGTGCCATTCCTCTTCAGTTTGTCATTCCTGGCAAAGTAGACCATGTGATTGTCTGATTCAAAATGACTAATACCAGTCCATTTCAGCTCACCAATGCCTATAATATCGATCTTTATGGGTTCCATTTCATTTTTGACGACTTCCAATTTTCCTTGATTCCACGTTTCAATTAGTAATAGATGTTTGCAGCTGTTTTCTTCTCATTTTCAATCATGCCATACAGCAAATGAAGGTTCTGGAAGCTTGACTCCATCCACGTGATTAAGGCTGACCGCCTTTGAGGAGGCAGCTCTTTCCCAGTTGTAGTTTGAGTGCCTTCCAGCCTCAGGGGCTCGTCTTCTGGCACTGTATCAGACAAGATTCCGCTGCTATCTATCCATAAGGTTTTCACTGGCCGATTTTTTCAGAAGTAGATCGTCAGAGCCTTCTTCCCGGTCTGTCTGAGTCTGGAAACTCTGCTGAAACCTGTCCACCAAGGATGACCGTGCTAGTATTTGAAGTACTGGTGGCATAGCTTCCAGCATCGCAGCAACGCGGAAGCCACCGCATTACGACAAACTGACAGACGAGTGGTGATGGTCCTCAACAGTATCCTGCCACAAATACAGGTCTGCTTCCACAGACCACGACCGTGCTTCTCAATGTGTGATCTCCAAACCAGCAGTGCACATCATCTGAGAACTCGTTAGAAATGCAAATTCTCAGGCCCCACCTCAGACCTATTGAATCAGACTCTGAGGGAGGGGTCCAACAATCTGTGTTTTAACAAGCCCTCTAGGTGATTCCGATGCTAACCGGCTGAAGTTTGACAATCAAGGGGATAAGGGTTCTCAACCCAGTCTTCAAGTTAGAATCACCCCGAAAGCTTTAACACAATGTCATGCCTGGGCCCCACCCAAGACCTATTAAATCATAATCCCTGGGTGTAGGACCCAGTTAGATTTTTTAACTCTCCAAGCAGTTATACTGTGCAGCCAGGATGGACGCCCAGTGCTGTCAAGTATTTAATGCAAGCTGAGGCTAAGCTGTGCCATCTTCTACACTGGAGACATTCAGACCTGCGCTCGTGAGGCACAAATGAGAGAATGTGTGTTCATTCATTGTTAGTTCATTTATGTTTTCACCACTGAGCACTTACTATGGAGATGGCAGACTCCAAGGCCTTGAAAATGAAAAGGTACGTTAGATACCATTGGTTCCTGATCTCAAAGAGCCGGTGTCTAATGGGACCTTTGCGAACCGCAAGAAGTGCAAGAAAGTCCTCTTGGGGTGGGTGTTGAGGAAGGCGAGGATGCTGGGGATGGGGATAGGTGGGGCGGGGGGCCCTGGACCCACGCTCGTCTGTGTCTGACGCTGTTGCTCTCCTCAGCAGGGTGCGAGGGGCTGTGGGACAACATGAGCTGCTGGCCCTCTGCCACACCAGGCTGGACTGTGGAAGTGGAATGTCCGCGATTCCTCCAAATGCTCACGGGCAGAAACGGTAATGGCCAGAACACGGCCCTCGAGTGGCCCAGCCCAGGGGTCCTGACTAAGGAGCTGAGGGATGGCCCCCTGGGTGGGTGCCTCTGCCTAAAGGCCTGAGGCCAAGGAACCTTTTCTGGGGTCAAGCAGTGAGTGGAATTTCCTTACAGGGAATAGCAGCCTTGCTGGGGAGTGAGTGGTGGGTTCAGTTCACAGGGTCCCCAACAAGGAAGGGCGAAGGAGGCAATGTAGGAGGAAGTGATGAAGTAGGCTGGGTTTGGTTCTCTCTGTCCCAAACCCCCCATTTAGAGGTATCTCTCCTTCCTTCAAGGATCCTGGGTGGCGCAAATGTTTTGTGCTTGACTACTAACCTATAGGTTGGCAGTTCTAACTCACCTAGCGGCACCTTGGGAGAAAGGCCTGGCGATCTGCTTCCATAGAGATTACAGTCAAGAAAACCCTAGGGAGCAGTTCTACTCTGTAACACATGGGGCCACTGTGAGTCAGAATCGACTTGACAGCAATGGGTTTGTTTTTTTTGGTTCTCCTTCCTTCCGGGTTTCTGCCCTCTTAGCAACCCGGGCTCTGGATTTAGTCCTTCCCTTCTTTGCGTCCCATTAGGTCCTAGCCCCGCCTTCCAGAAAGCTTACTACCTCTGTGCCCATTTGGCCAGGCCCTTTGATAAACTGTGTCCTCTGGGAGGCCTGGCTTCCTAGGGAACCTCTTGCCAGAGGAAAGCTTGCAGTGTACAAAGATTTCCTTAATTTCAGGCCCAGAAGTGGGGAGGTTGTCTAAGACAGGCAGAACACAAATGGCTAACATTGGTTAAAGGTCGACTACATGCCATTTTTGTATACATGGACTCATTTAATCATCACAAAACCCCTGCAAACCACATATCTATTCTCGCCCACCTGACCTAGTAAAAAGCAATAATAACTGGGACTAAAAGAGGTTTAGCAGCTTGCCTAAGGCTCAACAATTAGTAAGTGGAGTAACTAGGACTCGAATCCAGATTTCTCTGACTTCAAAACCGGTGCTCTGTCCTCGAGGTCTTGGTCAAGGGGAGTCTACAACCCAAAGGTCAGGGTAACCCTGGGGGGGAGGCAGGGTAGGTTTGTGCCCTTTGACCACAAACGGGGTCATTTTTCATTTAAGGGCCTGGCCTGTCCCTTCTCCCCCACTCATGCAAGACAGGAAAAGCTGCCAGATGAGGCCCTTAACAAGGACAAGCCAAGGACAGATTATTTAACAATAACCCTAGCAGCCTTCCAAAGGTAGGCAAGGAAGGAAGGTGAGGGAGACCATGCGGAATGAAAGAGGAGTGCAGACTGCTGTCACCATAATTCTCCACTACACGTGGGTGCGGAAGCAAACGTGCACACGCACACACGCACGCACACGCAGACCTGTGAAGCACATTGCACTAGCTCATTGTCCCTCTCAGCCTAACTCAGTACCCTGGTTTAGGGAAGGGGAATGGACTAGGCAGACCTGTTAGAAGTTAGAGCAGGCCCACCTCCACTACCTGGATGGGAAATGCTAGCTGCTGTCATAAATAAATCCTTTCAACCTCAACGCCTTCATAGGACGCTTGTCCACAGAAAGTCCCCAGCAGATGTTCATGATAAGCAGGTAGCTCTCCTCCACCTGGTGATTCAGGGTCCCAGTATCTTACAACCTGCGGCTTCAGCATCTTCACCAAACAGATTCCAGAGTGACCACGGGAGGGGAGAGGACCTGTAAAAATGGCATGGCAAGGCATCTACACGAGGGGGGAGAACCATCAGCATCAGCCCAAGGCTGATTCCTGTGAGGTGGAAGTCAGACATACCTCCACTCTCCAACCTTTTTACCAATTCTGACACCAGCCATCCCTCCCACGGCACTCTCTACTTCTCTGCTGGGTTCAATAATTCATTGCAATGGCCACACAGAACTCACAGACCATACTCGCAGTTATGGGGTTTATTAGGGAAGTAAACCCATTGACCCATTGCCATCGAGTTGATTCTGACTCATAGGACAGAGTAGAACTGCCGAATAAGGTTCCCAAAGAACGGCTGGTGGATTCAAACTGCCAATGTTTTGGTTACCAGTGAGCTCTTAAGCAGTGCACCACCAGGGCTCCATTAGTGAGGTAACAGGTTACAATTCAGGTCAGGGACAACTCAGGATACAGTTCCTTGATCAGGACAGCCTCTCGTTAGCCGTGTCTGAAGGCAGGCCTCTCTCTGACCCTTGGCCTTTTGGCCCCTCAGCCCCTTGGCCCGGCCTCTGCCCTTCTTTGGCAAGCGTTACAACGCTCCACCAGGAAGTGCCTGGGAGCACCCCACTACTTTACCTCTGCTGCAGTTTCTCTTCACCGCCACGTGGTGGCACTGTGGGGCTGCATGGTCCAGCAGGCAGTGCACTTTCACAGAGACCCTGCCTAGGGGTGTCAGGTAGGCCCCCGAGATTGTGGGAGAGGGGCATCTCGCCCCAGGGGCCACCCTGGGCCAGAGGTGCCTTCCGCACAGGTTCCAGGCATCTGCGCCTACAGCACAGACCTGGACTGGTCCAGCCTCACTTCCTCACCAAAAGCCTCCTCTCCCCAGAGTCCACCTTCTGGTCTGGTTAGACCCTTGGCCCTCCTCTCCTCTCGGGAAGGATGGTTCCCCTCAGCGGTGTCCCACAGGATTCCAGGGGGCCTAACCCCTTGCCTCAACCCCTTTACAGGGAGGAGTACCCAGCGAGTCTAAGGTGGGGTTCTGGACCCTTCCTTATTCAAGAAGAGAAGAGAAAAAAAAAAATCACGATTTCTTATGGCACTCACTATGTGGGCCAGACAGGGTGGGTGTCACGTGATTGGAGAACCTGCAGGCTGGACCCTGCCCTAGCATTTCTCTGCTCAAGTCAGGGCCTCAAATGTTCCCTGTAGGGTACATTCCTTTGATTCTTAAAAGGGCATGGGTCTTCCAGAGTCCCTTATTAAAACACATTTCCTGGTCAGGCCTTGGCCTCTTTCTCCTCTATCTGAGTTGGGATCCAGGCCTTAAAGCAATAGTGGGTTTTTTTTAACCTGATTAGGGCCCTGGAGCCCTTTAAGAATCTGCTAAAAGCCCCCATAATTGGGGCAGTGGTGGTTCAATGGTAGAATTCTAGCTTTCCATGCAGGAGACCTGGGTTCGATTCCTGGCCAGTGCACCTCATGACAACTACTGCCCACCTGTCAATGGAGGCTTGAGTGTTGCTACGATGCTGAACAGGTTTCAGCAGAGCTTGCAGACTAAGATGGACTAGGAAGGAAGGCTTGACAATCTACTGAAAACTCTATGGACCACAACGATCCGATCCACAAGCAGTCATGAAGATGGCATAGGACTGGGCCATCCACAACCCTGGGGGGCCTACCCAACACCTCTATGCAGGGTCTCAGTGTGATACTGCACTGCCCACTGGGCCCATTTCTGTTGTGCATGAGTTGGGGGCTGACTCAGCTGCAGCCAACAACAAAAACAACGTATACACAAAAAACCCGACTATAATTTCAGGGATCACTTGGACCTGTACCTGGTTAAGGACCCTTTTCCTATAGGAGTTAAACTCAGGGGAAGTGGGGAGGGGTTTGAAGACACCACAGAGAGCCCTCCCTTGTCTCCGTTGCAGTTTTGCCAGAGCCCCTCAGTAGCCTCTTTGATCCCAGGCCACCCCGCCAGCAGGGGGCAGCACCTTGTGAGCGGCTCTGGGCACCTGGCCTGGATCAAACTCAGCGTCCTGTCTCAGGAATCCTGCTGGGTTGGTGAGGAGCGGGCCCCAAGGCGGGCTGGCCTTTGGCGCTGGGCGAGCCAGCTTCTTTATGGCCATGCTGTCTAGCTCCCTTCCGGCTGGGTTCATGGGAGTACGCCCTTTGCCGTCCTTCCCTCTGTCCCTAGGGATATTCCTGGCTCTGTCTAACAGCCTATCTCCCTTGGTTGAATTATAGAAATCTCCTGCCCTTCCCCTAAATCCCAAGCTTCCAAGCACCGCCCACTCCTGCCTATTTTGGAAGGGCCACAGGAGAAGTAAATAACACCCTGGAGTGCCCACTCTGTACCCGCCCCAGCCTGGCACTTTATGTAGGCAACTGTGTTTCACCCTCACCAGACACTTGCAGTGGGGTGACTATTCCCATCTGATGCACCTAAGGCCTCACAGTCACCAAGGGACAGAGCTGGGTTTTGAACTCAGATCTGGCTGGTTCTAAAGCCTGTGTTCCAGGAGCAGTGCTCAGAGAACCCTCTTGGGTACCAGGCCCCTTGCAGGCCAAGCCTCCCGGCCCTGAGTAGACCAGGCATGTCCAGAGCCCAAAGGCCACAGTCTCTGGGTGCTAGAAGCTATCCCTGGGAACACAGGGAGAGGGCTGGCTAAACAGGACAGCGATGGAACACAGACCCCAGCCCTATCATGTCCTGGCTGGGTGCTCTTGCCCAATTCTAGACCTCGGTTTTCTCATTTGTGAACTAGGCCAGCAGCACCTTCCTCATGGGGGCTGTGTGAGGATTAGCTCAGGTTCTATATAGACAGCACTTAGCATAGCAGCTAGTTCTACAAATGTTTCTCCAGCTCCGTGAAGCTTGAGTGACCCTAAACCCCGGGGCCTGTGGGAGAGGAGCATGCCCGGCCCAGGATGCAGTTGGCAGCCCGGGTTTTTAAGGGGCCCCTGGGTGGTACAAATGGCTAAAGCACATGGCTGCTAACTGAAATACTGGAGGTTCAAGTCCACCCAGAGGTGCTGCGGAAGTAAGGCCTGGCGATCTACTTCTGAAAAATCAGCCATTGAAAACCTTGCGAGTGAAGTTCTATTCTGACACACACAGGGTCGCCATGAGTTGGACTGACTGGATGGCAATTGGTGTGGGTTTTGTTTTGTTTGGACGGGGCAAGAGTTTGAGTAAAGGAGGTGGCAGGGCTCCCGCCCATAGGCTTAGTGGTCGGCATCCTGCACCCTGCAACCCCCTGCCTTCTAGAACCCAGGGAGCAGAATTCAACCCTCCTGGGCCACCCAGAGCTCAGGATGCAGCTGGGCCACTGGGGCACAGGAGGAAACGTCCCCTATGGTTTCTAAGACTTTCTTCTCGGCCAGTCACTCCCTTCCCTCAATCTTTGGGCTCCTGCTCCTTGTTGGAAAGCTCTCTCCTCTTCTCTCCTGCTGGCTTAGAGCAGGCTCTGCATCCCCATTCACTCATCTTTCTGGCCAACTAGCAGAGCTCTGATGAACAAGGGCTCTGGGCTAGGTGCTTACTGGGCCAGGTACTGGAAAGGGAGACGAGTCAGCCGCAGTCCCTGCCCTCAGAGCTCATCATCGGCTGGGGGAGGCCAGCAGACCATCGCCAACCCAGTGTGAGAGGCGCAGGACGCACCCCTGTGCTGGGAGTGTGGGTGGTGAGCGGTGGCTGGGATCTTGTGATGTACAACACCGAGACATGCAGGGCAAGGCCTCAGCATGGCTGAAGGAGGAGTAATTCCATCCATTCTGTTAGGTGTGGCTGCCTGGTGGGTTCAGTGGCATGTGGTGGTTTTCCAGTGGGGGAGAAGCTAGGAAAGCAAGGGTGAAGTTAGACATCAAATAGAACCTCTGGTGGGATTAATAGCAATGAAGGCCTGAGAAAAATTCATTTTGGGAGTGGCCAGATGTCCTTGCTAATCACCCCCAGTTCTTCGGGGGGCCTACTGGTTAAATGGCAGGAGAACCTGCGTATGGGTAAAGCGTTGAGCAGGGCTAAGACATGGGGTCAGTGTGCAGTGTGTTGATTAAGCATATGGGCTCTGGAGCCCAACCCCCTGGGTTTAAATTCCACTTCCCCATTTTACTAGGTGTGATCATGCTAAGTTATTTAACTGCTCTGTGCCTCAGTTTCCCTAGCTGTAAAATGGTAGTAGAATTTACATTTGACAATAGTGTTTTTACCATAAAAGTAACAGTGCCTACCTTATAGTCCTCTTGTTAGGAGTAAATGAGTTAATATATGTAAGGAGCTTAGTAACTACCACATATTTGTACCAAAACCAAACCACACCCATCGCCAGAGAGTCAATTCTGACTCATAGCGACCCTATAGGAGTAGAGCTGCCCCATAGGGTTTCCAAGAAGTGGCTGGCGGATTGGAATGGATGACTTTTTTGGTTAGCAGCCAAGCTCTTAACCACTGAGCCACTAGGGCTCCCATATTTGTATGGCAGAGTGCAAACATTTCCACTTAAACAAATGCACAATCGTTAGGGTGTAAGAACATTTTTTTGGTAGAGGTGTGTAACCAAAAGCACCTGAGACTACCGCTCTTGAGCACTATATTCAGCCTCTCTGGTCATGTGAGACACTGCTAACCCACTGCCTCTGGCTCATAGCAACCCTGTAGGACAGAGCAAAACTGCCCCATAGGGTTTCCAAGAAGCAGCTTGTGGATTCAAACTGCGGACCTTTTGGTTAGCACTGCTTAACCACTGTGCCACCAGGGAGACACTGTAGCAACCCCTTAAGAAATTAATGGTGTTATGCTAGCCCTCAGGTGAGCACCCGGGCGGTCTGGGGCAGCATCCCACTGTGGGAAAACCCTCATATGGCCAGAAGGGCCCCTCAGCCAGTGGGGGTAGAAGGTAGGGTGGGGGAGTCCCCCCAGGAAGGCTCCCTGGAGCGGTGAGTGCCCCCCTCAGTGGAGTCAGTTACTTCACTTTGGGAGGGGAAGGGTGAGGGGTGACAGTGAACAAGCCCAGAATGAAGTGGCCTCAGCTGCACAGAGGTCTGAGAGAACTTGTGCTGGTGTGGCTTGAATAGGGCTGGACTGAGGGCAGCAAGCTGGGCTGGTGAGCAGTGACTGGAAGTCCCTCGGCGTCCTGGCCATCACGGAACTGGGGTCTGGTTGAGAAGAGTTTTGGGGGACGCTGAGTAATGTGACATGAGTCTACCGGCCTCCCTTGTCCCTGGAGCCCCAGGGTCTGGCAAGGTGCCTGGGACAAGCAGGGGCTCTGTCGGTGCTGGGGGTGTGGGATGTGGGTGTGTGGGGAGGGAGGGGCACAGCTGTGGCCGGGAAGGGGATCCCAGGAGGGAGAATGGCAGTGCTTGCAGGCTTGGAAAGGGTTTTTATTCAGGGCTAGCCTTGTTTGTAGACTGAGGTACCAGGGATTAGCAGCTATCACTCACTCATGCACACATTCACACACACACACGCATGCACACATACACGCACTCACACACACACGAATGTACTTGCACGCACTCTCACACACATACTCACACAAACACGCTTTTTTTTTTTTTTTGCTTTCTCCCTAAGACTTTATTTATTTATTGTGATTTAGGTGAAAGTTTACACAGCAAATTAGTTTCTCATTAAACAATTAATACACAAATTGTTTTGTGACATTGGTTGCCAACCCTGTGATGTGTCAACAAGCTCCCCTGCTCCACCCCAGTTTCTCTGTTTCCACTCATCATCTAGTTTTCCTGTCCCTTCCTGTCTTCTTGTCTTTGATTTTGGGCTGGTGTCCCCATTAGTCTCGTATACATGATTGAACTATGAACCATGTCCCTCGGATGTGTTACTGTTGGCCCTATACCCCCCCGCCCCAAAAAAACCCCATCGTCATCGAGTTGATTCCTATAGGACAGAGTAGAACTGCCCCACAGGGTTTCTGAGGAGTAGCTGGTGGTTTTGAACTGCCAACCTTTTGCTTAGCAGCCATAGCACTTAACCACTATGCCACCAAGGTTTCTGTTGGCCCTATAAAAAAAAACTAATCTTTGGCTGAAGGATGAACCTCGGGAGTGACTTCGGTATTGAGTCAAAAGGGTATCTGGGGGGCTATACTGTCAGGGTTTCTCTAGTCTCTGTCGGACCAGCAAGCCTGCTCTTTGTGTGTGTGTGTAAATTTGAATTTTGTTCTACATTTTTCTCCCTCTTTGTCTCAGACCCTCTTGTGATCCCTGCCAGAACAGTTAGTGGTGGTAACCGGGTACCATCTAGTTGTTCCGGGCTCAGCCTGGTAGAGGTTGTGGTAATTGTGGTCCATTAATCCTTTGGACTAATCTTTCCCTTGTGTCTTTGGTCTTCTTCATTCTCCTTTGCTCCAGCCAGGATGGGACCAGTAGATGTATCTTAGACGGCCACTAGTAGGCTTTTAAGACCCCAGTCGCTACTCACCATAGTGAGATGTAAAACATTTTCTTTATAGCCTATGTTATGCCAATTCAGCTAGATGTTCCCCCGGAGACCATGGTCCCCAGCCCCCAGCCCAGTAACTTGGTCTCTCAGGGCATTTGGATGTGTCTGTGAAGCTTTTATGACTTTGGTTTGGTCAAGTTGTACTGACCAAACACACTCTTACACATACTCACATACACACTATCACATACACACACGCACACACACACACACACACTCGCACTAAGTCTTGGCCCCTTGTAGGGCCTTCTGCCCAAATAGACTTCCCCACCTCACTTTGGCTGATTGACTTACACATCCTTCAAGGATCAGCAGGGCCAACTGGGAGCTGACTGTGTCAATCAGTGGAAAGCAGCGGGGGGACAGAGTGATAGGAGGAAGCTCCTGGCTGCCCCAACTCAGTGACTAAGGGCACCTAGGAACCCTGGGTGGCTTTCCCTGTCCCCACGGCTCACCCACAGATGCTTGGCACCCACAGGTTCCATGTTTCGAAACTGTACACAAGACGGCTGGTCCGAAACCTTCCCCAGGCCCGACAAGGCCTGTGGGCTTAACGTGAACAACTTGTCCAACGAGAAGCGGGTAAGTCTGTCAACCACTCCTCTCACCCTGGGACAAGGATGAGGAGCCCCTAAAAGACGACAGGGTAGAACGTCCCTGGGGGATGGTCAGGAGACCTGGGGGATGCCCCCCTCACCTCCCCTGCTCCCTCAAGTTCAGTGGGCCTGTCAACTGGGGTCCCTATCTGCCATGTGTCCAGGTGTTGAGGTGATGCTCATGAAGACATTTGGCACAGTGAAAATTGCCATATACTGACATGAGAGACTGGCAATCAGTTGTTCATTAAACTGAAAGAGCAAAGAGCTGTGGTGGTTAAATGCTCTGAGCCAGGCTGGAGAGTCTGAATCTGGACGTGTGACCTGGGTGGGGGTGGAGGTCCTTAACCTCTCTATGCCTCAGTTTCTTCGTCTGAGAAATGGGGTTAACAGTAGTTCTGGGGGCATAGTGAAGAGAATGAAATGAGTTCATATATGGAGTGCAGAGAAGAGCACTGCCATAGGGAGTCCTCAACAAATGTTCGCTCTCAGAAGGTCCCACTAAGGGTGAAGGAAGCCCAGCCACAGCATGGGCTGAGAGAGGACATACTGTGAGCTGTGGGGCTCAACTTTTTCAGGAGATCCCAGAAGGCCTCCCTGAAGTGTCTGACACCAGGCTAGATCACTCCAAGTCACCGTAATCTCAGAAGGCTTCCACCAGAGCCTTGGGCTCCCCTGTCTCTCAAATCCCACATGTACTGTGCCAGCTTCCTCCTGCCCTGGCCTTTAATCCATTAGGGCTTTCTGCCTGGAGAGCCCTCCCCACCTTTTTTAACCTAACTTTTATTTCTTTATATCGCCTTGTCCTCCTCTCCATATGAAAGATCTATGACTACATTTCTTAGTCCCTCTTTATTGTTTTAATGTTGTCTTCTTTTACATAATAACTTCGCTGTTTCCCTGTTTTGAGCGTTTTTTATCTTGATTTACTTTTGTGATTTCCCTGTCTGGGTTGACCTCTGATTGCTCTGTCCAATGTTCTAGTCTTGGGTTAATACTTGATATTATCGATCTTCTAACCAAAGAACTCCCTTTAGTATTTCTTGCAATTTTGGTTTGGTTTTTACGAATTCCCTAAACTTCTGTTTATCTGGAAATGTCCTAATTTCACCTTTGTATTTGAGAGACAGTTTTGCTGGATATATGATTCTTGGCTGGCAATTTTTTTCCTTCAATGCTTTATATAAGTCATCCCATTGCCTTCCTGCCTGCATGGTTTCTGCTGAGTAGTCCAACCTTATTCTTATTGACTTTCCTTTGTAGATGACTTTTTGTTTATCCCTAGCCACTCTTAAAATTCTGTCTTTATCTTTGGTTTTGGCAAGTTTGATTATAATATGTCTTGGTGACTTTCTTTTAAAATCTACCTTATGTGGAGGTCAATGAGCATTTTGGGTTGATATCGTCTCATCTTTCACGATATCAGGGAAGTTTTCTGCCAACAAATCTTCAACAATTCTATATTTTCTGTTGTCCCTCCCTGTTCTGGTACTCCAATCACTCGTAGGTTATTTCTCTTGATAAAGCCCCACATGATTCTTAAGTTTTCTTCATTTTTTAAAAAATTCTTTTATCTGATTTTTCTTCAAATATATTGGTGCCAAGTGCTTTATCTTCTGCCTTCCACCTGCTCAATTCTGCTCCTCTGACTTTCTATTGAGTTGTCAACTTCTGTAATTTTATCGTTAATCTTCTGAATTTCTGATTGCTGTCTCTTTATGGATTTTGCGGTTTATTAAATTTTTCATTATGTTCTTGAATATCCTTTTTAATTTCTTCAACTACTTTATCTCTGTGTTCCTTGGCTTGTTCTGTGTATTGCCTGATCTCCTTCCTAATCTTGTTCCTGATGTCTTGAAGGGTTCTGTACATTAGTCTTTTGAATTCTGCATCTGGTAATTCCAGGAAAGCACCTTCATCCAGAAGATCTGTTGATTCTTTGTTTTGAGAGCTTGTTGAAGTGATCATGGTCTGTTTCTTTTTGTGACTTGATATTGACTGTTGTCTCTGAGCCATCGATAAGTTATTGTATTAGTTTATTTTACATTTACTTACTGTATCCTGGCTTATTGATTTTTGTTTTGATATGCCCAAATGGGTTGCTTGAGTGAGCTAGCTTGATTATTTTCACCTTTGAAGCTCTGACGTCCTGTACCCAGATGGCTAGAGCTGTTATCAAGTATATCAGTCTATGAGTCCACTTTTCTTGAATGAATTCAGCTCAGGTGTCCAGGTAGCTGATCATCAAGTGTGTGGTACAGGCTCTGTCTTACAGTCTTAGAGGGGCAGGGGTGATTGGTTTAGGTACCAGTATCTGGTTCCAGCAGAGGGTCATGCTCTGAACAAGGCAAGGGGCTGAGAACCATCCCCCGAGTGTCTATGAGGAAAGTGTGTCCCTGTTCCCTAGAGCGTACAGGTGGGTGGGTTCTACAGACCTTGGGCATCAAATGCTTTTGGTTGTAAGGACTGGGAGGTACCAGTTATCCTTGGACCCCTGTTGCAGGTGGCTGGGTGGCCTGAGTGGAGCCAACAGTCCTTATGTCCCTGATGTCGGTGGGTGAGGACCCTGTTTAATAGCCAAAGCGGTATCAAGTATCAAACACCCACCTCTTCAATGCACAGCTGAAATGGTTGCAGTCTGCCAAGGACCTAGTCTCCTAAAATAGGCTCACACAGGACCATGCAGTGGGGAAAGGCATTCAAAGTCCATGGACTATTTATGCCTGGACAGGAGCCGCTTCTGTCCTGAACTCCCCAGGTTAGTGGAGCTGGCAAATTATCTTTTCCCACAATTGTGAATTATTCCTACTCCAAGGCCAGGAGATTGGCTTAGGGCACTTAATAGGGCCTATCTCACGCCCAGGAAAATCAACAGCTACTGAAGCTGGCTTGGGGCTGCAGGCACGTTAAAATATACACAAGTACTTAGCTTTCATGGAGAGCACTGTTCTTCTTTGTTTCCAGAGGTGTGAGTAGGCTGTGCAGCTGGCTGCTTCTCCCTAAGGAAAGTGCAGCTGAACCCTACCACCAGCCCACTGCAGCTGCTCCTGGGAATGGTGCCTGAGGGATCCAAGTGATTCAGGTCCAGCAACTCCTCTGTGCTTCTGAACCGTCTCTCCCTCCCCCTGCCGCTCAGTCCATTTTCTAACTTTGCCTTTGATGTTTAGGGCTCCTAGCTTGTCATAAATATCATCGTTTCTCTTGTTTTTTTGGGTCTTTGTTGTAAGAGGAATCGCAGGAAGCATCTGGCTATTCTGCCATCTTGGCCCTGCCTCCCAAAGTGATCTCCCCACCTTTTTCTACTGATTCTTACACATCCTTCAAGACTCCACTCTGGCCCAATGAATTCCAGGAAGCCCTTTCTCCTCTTGCCCCAGGATGGCCCCCTTCATACACTGCATTGGCCTCTATTACCATCCATATTATATTAAAATGATCAGCTTCTGCCACCCTGTCTTACTAAAATATGAGCTCCTCAGAGATACTCATTCACTCAACCAACATTTATTGAGCACCTACTATGTGCCAGGTATTGATCTAGCCATGCGGATATAGCAGTGACAGATCAGAGTCTTATTCATTCCCATGGTACCCATGCCCAGCACAATGCCTGACACATACAGTAAGTTTTTGTCATCATACTAGGCATCTACTATGGGCCACCTGCTTAATGCTCAATTAGATTGAATCCTCAAGTCAACCCTGTGTGTGAGTTCATTGTTTTCTCCATTTTTGCAATGAGGAAGCTGAGGCTCATGGAGTTAAGGAACATCCTCATGAAGTGGTAGAGGCAGGATTCGAACTAAGTGTTCTACCTTCTGCCTCCTCCCCATGGAAGTGTGTGTCCTCCCAGGAGGTGCACTGCTGGAAGTTCCACTAGCTAAACTCCACTGGGAATACGGGCAGACAAGCTTCTGGGAGGGTGGGATGGAAGCATATTTGAGAAGCAGGGGGAGGGGAGCAGCAGAATTAAAGAGAAAGGATGAAGTTGGGAGGCAGCCACACCTACTTCTGAATGTGTTCTGAGACTCCTCTCTCGTGGTCAGTCAGTTTTGCTCAATGTAAAGTAGCATGAGCACAGAACTAAGCAGACAATGGAGCTTCTTCCTTCCCGGGGTTTCCCGTCCAGGTGGAAAACACAGTGAGACCCTCCAATCTGGTCAGATGGTGTAATTTAATAATAGGACCCAGCAAGTATTGATTAGGGGCACATATTGTCTTGGAGGAGCCCTGGTGGCACAATGGTTAAGAGTTCAGGTGCTAACCAAAAGGTCAGCAGTTCAAATCTATCAGCTGCTCCTTAGAAATCCTATGGGGCAGTTCTACTCTGTTCTATAAAGTCGCCATGAGTTAGAATCGATGGGTTTTGTTGTCTTGGCGTGTTGTTCAGTGGCTCCGCCCTCTGCAGATTATCATTTCCATCATTGACTCATATGGAGAATTGGGCCTTATGTTTATCACATTTGTAAAATCTACAAAATTAAGAGGCAATGTTCTTCAGATGAGTGGCAGGATCAAGATTTTAAAAATGCTTTGGATGCAAATAACAGCAATTTCAAACTGGCTGAATAAGGAAATGTGGCTCATGTAACTGGGAAAGCAAAGAACGAGTTTCAGGATTCTCTGGTGAAGCAGCACCACCAAGTCACCAAGGACCAGGTTCTTTCCATCTGTCCTTGCTGGTGGCTTCTCCCTAAGACCAGCACCCTTGTGTTGAAGGTGACGGCCGTTGGTGATCATGAACACAGATTTCCCTGCTCTTGTTCTGGGGCAGGGACAACCTGGCTTCCCTATGGCTCTTTCCTATAGGCAAAGGAGCTTCTTTACCAATACCTCCAGTGAACCCATCCTCACTTCTCATTGCCCAAAGTAACTTAGGCCCGCCCACCCCTGAACCCATCATTGGCAAAGAGGTGGGGTGCATGATTGGCTTAGACTCCTTTACACTCACACTCTTAAGAACAATTGAGGACTGCCCAAAACTGGGGGGTCCACACAATGAGAACCATACATTGAGAGCCATTGGCTTAGACTCGTCAGCTGAAACAGAACGGAGCTGGGGTCTAAATGTTCATAACAGGGTAGAAACTATAAAATCCCAGGCCAAGCAGCTGAAATTTAACAAAAGTAAATTGAACATTCTAGATCTGATGCAGAAAATTAATTGACAAAAAGAGTGGAAAAGAGACCTTGCTTGGCTTCAGCTTATATTAAAAAAAAAAAAAAAAAAACAACCTAAAATTCCCACAATTAAGGGTTTCAAGATGCTCTGGTCTCTAAATGCTGGTCCACAAACTAATGCAAACTTTGTCCTTTGAGATTTAAATCATCCTAAACCCAGTAAAAATTATCGTTAATATGTCTCTTGTCAAATGATGGTGAAGGTACATATTAGTTGGTTTTCTTCTTTCAACTTTCCTACTTGGCACATAACCACTATGTTATTGACAAACACCAATAATGGACTCAGACTGGCAGAAAGATCAAAGTTACCACTTGGATAAATAAAATGGGGTTTGCTTATCTAGATAAGGTGCTGGCAAACTATGGCCCTCAGGCCAAGTTGATCCTACTGCCTGCTTTTATAGATAAAGTTTTATTGGTTCAGGGGCACTGAGTTCATGTTAATGAAGGAGGAACAACTAAGAAAAGGAGGTGAGAGTGGTTGCCCAACTTGAAGAATGTAATCAATATCTGTGAATTATACATGTACAAATTGTTGAATTGGTATATGTTGTGCTGTGTATATTCTCAACAACAACAAAAATAAAATAAATTATTAAAAAAATGAACAAATAAATCAAGTTTTATTGGGACACGGCCACAGTCATTCATCATTTACATATTGTCTATAGCAGGAGGGCAGGGTGGCTCAGTGGTAGAATTCTCACCTTCCATGAGGGAAACCAGGGTTTGACTCCCAGGCAATACACCTCATGCATGGCCATCACCTGTCTGTCAGTGGAGGCTTGCGTGTTACTATGATGCTGAACAAGTTTCAGCAGTGCTCCTAGACTATGATGGGCTAGGAAAAAAGGCCTGGCAATCTGCTTCCAGAAATTAGCCACGGAAACCCCATGGGTCACAATGGTCTGATCCACAACCGATCATGGGGATGGCACAGGACCTGGCAGCATTTTGTTCTGTTGTGCATGGGGTGGCCATGAATTGGGGCAACTCAGTGATAGCCAACAACAGCATTGTGTGTGGCTATTTTCAAACTAGGGCAGAGCTGAGTCATTGCAAAAGAGACTTACAGCCTGCAAAGCCTAAAACATTTACTATCTGTCTCTTTACAGAAAAAGATTGTTGACCCTTGATCTAGAGGGCACAGAAAGAAGGCATTACAGTCAGGGTACACAGCAGAGAGACAGGACAGATAGCATGGAAGCTTCTGGACCCCAGTTCCCTGGGGGTAGGTGCACAGTTGGGGATGTTGAGGGCTGAGGGATTAAAGGTCACATCGGGCTTCGGCAGCAAGGCTCTTTCTAAGTCAGATCTCCCGGCAAAAGGCAGCAACTAGTCTGCATGAGGCGGGCCTGAGGATCACCCAGCAGACGCTGAGCACAACAGTGACAGGACACATAGGACATCCCACCCAAACACTCCACACTTCTCACCCCTCCCTTCTCAGGCTACCACCCACCAAAACCCACTGCCGTTGAGTCAATTCCAACTCATAGTGACCCTATAAGACAGAGTAGAACTGCCCCAAAGAGTTTCCAAGGAGCGCCTAGCGGATGTGAACTGCTGACCTCTTGGTTAACAGCCATAGCACTTAACCACTATACCACCAGGGTTTCCCAGGCTACCATAGACTGGTCTAAATGCACTCCTGAGCTGGCGGCTGCAAAGCCAGGCACCCCCACACGTGAGGCTGACAAGCCCTCCAGCACTGGGGTTCATCCTGCACATGGCAAGGTTATAGGTTGACCCCAATAATCTTGGTCCCCCAATTTTTTGACATTTCACTGGCCTATAAAGTCTCAAAGTCTCAGAACCATTAATCAAATGGAACCCACTGTCCTTTAGGGCTCTTCTCCCTCATCCCTGAGAGATGGGTCCTGGCTTCTGGGCAAGCGGTTACATCAGCAGGGAATCTCGTTGTCACACGGCAGCCATTCTGTTGAAGACCACCTCTCACTGTCAGAGAAGCTTTGGTCACTGTCTTAGTTTCTTAGTGCTGCTATAACAGAAATATCACAAGTGGGTGACTTTAACAAACAGAAATGCATTTTATCATACTTCAGGAGGTGAGAGGTCTGAATTCAGGGTATGGGCTCTAGCGGAAGGCTCTCTCTCTCCACTGTGGGGGAAAATCCTTGTCTCAGCTTCTCTAGCATTCTCTGCATTTGTTGGAGATCTCCTCTTGGTATCTCTCTTTCCTCTGCGCTTGCTTGTTTCTGTGCCTAATCTGCTTTTTATATCTCAAAAATGGTTAGGTTTAAGATACACCCAACACTAATAATGGTCTCATTAGCCTAACAAAGAAAATCCTATTCCCAAATGGGATCACATCCACAGGGGTGGGGGTTAGGATTCCAACACAAATTTTGGGGGGACACGATTCAGTCCATAACAGCTTTCTAGTAATTTCTCCCCTCTGGAGTTCACACAGTAGGGTTTATCCTTTTTCTACATGCCAATCATTCTAATACTTTTCTCCAGATATAATGTACCCAGTTTTTTCGCGAACTCAACACATGACATAATCACCCTCCTCAGGAAATGCTTGTTTGTTAATATGCCTTGTAAAATAATATGCCCAGAACTAGACAAAACACTCCGAACGTGGCCTGACCAGCTCATCTTCTCAGCCCTCCATTAATGTGGCTAAGAGTGGAGCTAATTTTTTTAGCAGCTACCTCATACCTCATACTATCTTACTGCCCTGACTGGTGGGGGGTGGAGGGTGGTGGGATGGGGGAGAAATTAACATGTGATGAGTGTCTTCTAAGTGCCAGAAATAATCGTCTAGGTACTTTACCCCATACCTTATTTGTGCTTCCAACAAGCCTGCAAGGTAGATATTATTATCCCCATTTTGCAGATAAGGAATCTGAGGCTCAGAGAAGTTAACTAATTTGCCCAAGGTCACACAGCTGGTGAGTAACAGTCCTGGTATGGAACCCTTGTCTCCAGGCTCTGAGGCCTCTATTCTTTCCCTATAGTACGTGACCGGACACCATGGAGCTTGGGCTATTCTAACCTTAAGGTCATTGTCATATGAATAGCTATCAGCCAGGTTTCTCCTATATGATTCTTGTGCTTTTTTTTTTTTAATCGATTGCCTTTTTTTCTGATTGTAAAACAGCACTTACGCACCATAGACTATAGAAGTATAGAAAAAGTACAAAAGAAAATAACAATCACCTACCAACCTATAATCCAAAGTTAACCATTATTAACATCCAATGTATTTCCTACAATCTTGTTTCTATGCAAGTGTGAGATTAAACTACATGAAATTGCTGGTATTCAATCATTTCTGATCTACCAAAAAAAAAAAAGAACAATTTCATATAGTCCAACCTAATACTTTTTTTAAATGAATACCTGAGATCGCATTGCACGTACAATTTATCTTCTGCCTTTTCACTTAGCATTACCTTATCAGCATGTCCTAACAACATCTTTTAAAACTTGTGGTAAGCATCAGTTTAATGGTGGCGTTTCATTATAGCCATTTGGATTTAAAACAATTTAGCTAACTTATTGTTGGACATTTGGTTTTTTTTTTTAAAATCACAAATAGCTCGGTGATAAACATCTTTATATATAAATACGCTTTTATATATCTGATTATTTCTTAGGATTAATTTTTGGAGCCGGAAGGGAGGTCAAAGAAAACGCATATTCCAAAGATTCTTGATACATACTGCCATATTTCCAGAAAGATAAAACCAATTTTCACTCCCACTACAGCCTCACCTACGTAGAATATTCTTAGTTTTAAACATTTGTTAATTTGGTTGGTATAACACTGTTGTTTTAATCTTCCTTCCCTTGATTCTTCTTGAGACAGTTACACAATTTATTTTCTGACCTAAATGCCAGTATTTGAATTTATCTCTGTATGTCACAGCTTAATTTTTTCCCATTATTCCAGTCTATTGAAATGTTTTTGAATTAAAGATGAGTCAGCAGTGTGAAGTGGCTGCTGAACAAATGAACGCCTACTTGGGCTGCATTAATGGGAGAACAGGGTGTGTATCAGGGGAGGTGATGGCTCTACTTGTCCCTGGTCAGAGAATACACCTGGAGCTCTTCAACTATTCAGTTCTGGGTGTTTCATTTAAGAAGGACACTGACAAGCTGGAGCACACCAACAAGTGGTTAACTGAGCTAAATGGTGAGGTAGTTTAAAAAGACAGGGAAGGTTAAATGCTGAGAAGATAAGTGAGAGACAGATGGGCATAATAGCTGTATTAAAAAATGACAGATCTCTCTGTACTATTTTAGTAACTTTTCTGTAAATTTAAAATGATCTAAAGTGAAAAGTTTATTTTTAAAAAAAACAACAATCCTATGTCCAAGATAAATTCAGCTTACTTTAAGTGGCTCCAGAAGGCAAAAAAAAAAAAAAAAAAACAAGATCAATAGGTGCAATGCAAAACATAAAAGAGTTTAGCTTCACATGAGAAAAAATATCCAATAACATACACTGAATTGCTTCCTCAAAAGACAGAGAGCACCTCGTCCCTGGAGGTATGCAAGCACAGGCTGAATTCAGGGTGTTGGTAGGGAGTCATATAAAAAAAATACGTGGGGTCAAAGTTCGAATCTGCATCAGATGATTCCCAGGATATTTTCCAAAGCCAAGATTTTGGGAGCTGGTAAACTGGCATCCTTGGGTATGAATAGAATAACAATCAGAGTGGGCAGGGTTCAAGCTGCCTGGAGCAGCGGAGCCCTGAAGCAGCAGAGGGCAGACCCAGGCAGGTGGGTGCGTAGGGCTGACACCTGCCTCTCTTTGCAGCATGCGTACCTGCTGAAGCTGAAGGTCATGTACACCGTGGGCTACAGCTCCTCCCTCGTGGTGCTCCTGGTTGCCCTCAGCATCCTCTGTTCTTTCCGGTGAGAACACGCTGCCCATTCTCCATCCCCCACTGGCCTGACCCATATATTTGACGAGCCAGGGACAACTGGCTTCAGCCATGACTGAATTCAGGGGCTCAAAATTATCAGCAGAATTTGCAACAATGACCAAAAAAAAGGTAGCTGCTGAGGCTGCTTATGCACAACCAAACATTTCATGGGATTTGGTCCCTTGCTTTGCAGGTTTAGGGTCAATGTTTCATGGGCCATCCCAGTTAATTGGCCTAATAACATGTTTAATTGTTTTGTTCTACCTCCTGGTTCATAACAATTAGTCTATATTAGCCTGTAGCAATAGAGGACGAAGGAGATCCAGGAATAGGAGGAGGAAATGGAATGTGGGACTAATCGCCTCCATGAACAACTGCCTCCTTTGCCATGAGACCAGAGGAACTGGATGGTGCCCAGCTACCATTACTGAATATTTTCAGCAAAGATTCTATAGAAGAATCCTGATCAAAATGGGGAAAGTGTAGAACAGAATTTCAAATTCTTATGGAATCCAGGTTTTCTAGAGCCATGGAGATTGGATGAACCCCCGAAGCTATTTCCCTGAGAAAATCTTTAAACCTTAAACCAAAAATATCCCCTGAGGTCTTCCTAAAATCAACAATAGGTTAGCTTAACTAGTAAAGAATGTCTGCCTTGAGCATTGTGCTACTTCAAAAACTATATGGGATCAAATGACAACACCAGCTCCAAAGATTAGACAGGAAATTTAGGGGGCAGTGAGTTTATGTTAATGGGTGAGGAACAACCTGGAAAAGGAGGGTGAGAATGGTTGCATGACTCAAAGAATGTAGTCAATGTCACTGAATTGTACATGGTGTATGCTCTGCTGTGTATATCCTCAACAACAACAAATATAAATTATTTTTTTAAAAAAAGTATGGGCAGAACTAGGTCAGCCTCCTCCATTTCTCAGCTCTGCATTGGCCTCACCTCAGGTAGGCTTTCTTTAGGGTTGGCAGAGAAAACCAGGAGCAGTTGCAAGTGGTCACTGTAGCAGCTCAACACCACCAGGGCCGCAGAGAACCGACATCCCATTAGTTCCAGCGGAAGTCCTGGGGGGCGGTCGTCATAGGCCCAGCTTGGTCACATGCCCAACCCTGAGCCAATCACCGTGGCCAGGGGGTGGAGCCTTCTGATTGGTCGGGTCTGCCAGGAGCGTGAGAAGGTGCAGAGTCATCCCCACCCAGAGCTGGAACGGATTCTCGTAAGAAAGCCTGGTTTTGTTATCAGAAGAAGGCGAACAAGTAAAAGACTTCTGTCCCATACAGCAGAGGGGGGATACCGAGGCTCTGAGAGCTTAGAAGGTTTGCTAAAGGCCTTGTAGCTAAAGAGCGGCGCAGCCTGGGTCTGATTTCTCCCCGCAGCCTGTGTTCTCTCTGTACCGCACTGTCCCTCCCATTCTGGTTGCCTGTGTCCTCCTGTCCTACCTAAACAATGCTGGGAGCGGGGATGGTGGCAGGTCAGGGCAGGATATGATATTGCCCCTAGACCCCAGCTTTTGTTTTTGTTTTTATCATGGTAAAAATATGTATAGCAAAACACTTGCCCTTTGGACATTTTTTACGTGTACAATTCAGTTACATTAATTACGTTCATCATGTTGGGTAGCCATCACCGTTACCGTTTTTAAATTCCCAGCTTTTTTTTTTTTTTTAATTATAGCCTGAGACAGGGGAGACTGGGCATCTGGAGGTCTGGGTTCTCATTCAGGCTCTGCTAAGAGAGATGTATGACCGGGGGAGACCCCTGTCCGGAGGCTCAGTTTCCCCAGTGCACTGGGGCGGGAGCGTGCCTGGTGAGCCCCAGCTGGTCCTGGCTCTGAGCCCTGCGGCCCTGCATTCTGCCCCCTCCAGGAGGCTCCGCTGCACCCGCAACTACGTCCACATGCACCTGTTCGTGTCCTTCATCCTGCGCGCCCTCTCCAACTTCATCAAGGACGCGGTGCTCTCCTCGGATGACGCTGCCCACTGCGACGCTCACAGGGTAACATGCCTGGCTGCTCCAGAGCACAGCCTGGCCTACCTGCCTTCCCCAGGGTTGTGGCCCGCTCGTCCTTCCCCAAGTCCCTACTGAGGCTGGAGTTCAGGGGCCAGCGCTGGGACTCAGCCAGGAGGCTCAGGGAGATTCCCATGGCCCCACCACACCATCTGGGGCACCTATGGGAGTTTATTCGTAAACCTGTGGGGCCTGTCTCTCAACTCCATGTTTCCAAGAGTGAATTAGACACTCTGGGAATTAGTTACACAAACAAGGCTCCACCTTTCCCTACTCCTGCCAGGTCGTGGCTGTAGACAGATGGCCAAGTCTAGAAAGGGTTGGGCTTGGTTGTAGAAAGAAAAAGTTGATCATGTGCTGATGTTTGTGTACATGTGTCTGCAGTAAAATAATTGTATGTCATTAAATCTAACAGTCTTTCTCCTTCCAAATGCTCAGATGACTCTTAGCATTATTCATCCATGTGTCAGTTGGGAACCCCCTTTTGCTGCAAATGACACAAAACTGTATGTACCTCAGTGGCTTAAACATATGGGGCTTGTTTCCCATGATAAATACTTTAGAGATGGACAATCCAAAGGTGGCATCCTTATGCCATCCTTAGCCTAGGCCTTTGATCTCATACTTTACACTACATTGTTGCAAAATAGCTGCTGCAACTCCAGGCCTCACGTCTGTGTTCCAGGCAAGAAGGAGAAGAAAGATCAAAAGTCAAACATTTTTCCCTCTTTGGGAGGCTTTGCCTCTTCATTTGAGACGGGACACCCTCCCCAGTGACTCCCACACTTAAATGTAAAGGAAATGGGGAGACTAAGTGTTGTTACTATTATAGTCTCCAGAGCAGAGGCAAACAAGGGAGAAGGGACTGGAAACTGGGGATGGTTCAGCCAACCTAGAGTGCCTGCCACTTCACACCACTCACATCTGTAATTCCTTACAGAACTACTAAGTTCGTATTGTCTACAGTTTGTCGTGTGTGTGTGTGTGTGCGCGTTATTTTTTACTCAGACTGAGAAGTCCCTCAAGGTAGGGCCCATGACTCTCCCAGAGCCCTCTAGGATGAAAGAGGAACGCCAGACCAGGAGTCAGGAGACTTAAGTTCCGGCCCCACCCCCTCACTGACCAGCTGTGGACAAATCCAGCAATGCCCATCATGGAACCGTCTAGATTCAACTAAACATTCAGACTCACAGGCCGGCCCTGGCCTTGGGCCACGCCTGGAACCAGAGTCCCCAGGGCCTCAAGGACAGGAGGCCCCTCTGGCCCACGGACAGCACCAGCCTCTTCCATGGGTGTGTCCTCACAGCATGTGGTCAGCAGCCCACAGGCCATGTCCAGAGCTCCCCACTCCCCAGTGAACCTCAGTGTGAGGGCGGTACCCACAGAGGATGGGTGAGGAACCATGCTAGCATAGAAGCCTCAAGCGCCACAGGAACCAAGATCCCTAGACATAGCTCCCGGGTATTTTTACAAGGGACGTGCCTGTTTCAAGTGTCGCCGCATAAGGAAAGTCCAAAATTATGGCATCAGGTATCTATAGCTCTCCAGCCTGGAGGCAGTTTACTGGTTGGGGGCCACTTTTACTAGAAGCAATGTTGTCTCCTAACATAGTTGGCATGCCCATTCTTCATCTCTTTCCAGGGAAACCGAGTTCAGAAAGCACTTTGTTAACCCTTTGCTCAGAAGTCCCCTCCCCTCTTTGGCCTCAGCTTCCTCATCTAAAGAGTGAGGGAGTTGGGCAGTGTCTGACAGTTCTGCTGTTGAAGGAGTATCTTCCTTCTCCTCACTTGGCAGCCAGTTCCAGGATATGAACCCAGTTCCTGCTCCTGCAATGGCTCTTTGACCATCTTGATGGAACCTGCTGGCATGTGGACTTCCCCCTGAGGTCCTCTCTGTGGCTGTCCTCTGCCCACTACCACACCTTGTCACTTCCTTTGGGTCCGGCCACCAGAGGGAAGCCCACAGTCATCCAGCCTAGAGCTTACCTGCCTCTCTCTGTCCAGGTGGGCTGCAAGCTGGTCATGGTCTTCTTCCAGTACTGCATCGTGGCCAACTACTCCTGGTTGCTGGTGGAAGGCCTCTACCTCCACACGCTCCTGGTCATCTCCTTCTTCTCGGAGAGGAAGTGCCTCCAGGGATTTGTGGCCCTCGGATGGGGTATGTTTCTCCATGGTTATGTGGCTGTGTGGTAGGCAGGAAAGAGCACTGTGTCAGGAGCCAAAAGGCTTTTGTTTCTAGTCCAGCCGCACACTTAACTAACATGTATGCCCTCAATTTCTTTATCTGGCAAACAGAAAATAATAGCTGAAATTTAGCCCCAGTTTCTGGCACCCAAAGCTTTTCACAACTTGTTATCACCCAATAGTTGTAGACTCGTTTTCCTTAGACATTTCACTAGTATAGCCTCTTTCTTGCTTCCTTTCCCTACCCATTAAGATACTTTTAATGGCCAGTATCACAAAATCTGGCTTAGATTGGCTTTAAATATAGAGGAAATCAATTGTCTCATATAATTGAAAAGTTCAGGGATCACCAGCTTCAGGTGAGGCTCAACCCAGCAGCTCCATAATGTTCCTTACTGTCTCTCCACTTTCCTTCTGTGCCTCAGCTTTGTGGGTAGACCGGTGCTCCCAACGTAACTGCCAGCAGCTTCTGGACTACAGGCCTTCTTGTTGTATCCAGTGTGAGGAGGAAAGAGCCTGTGCCCTAGCCCTCCCAGCAAATATTCTGAGGCTCCGTTTGACTGGACCAGCTTAAGTCTCCTACACATCCTTGAGCCTGTCACAGGGGCCTGAGAGAATGGAATATGCTGATGGGCATAAGCTACTCAAACCACATAACTTCCCAAAGGAAATCCAGGATTCAGTTTCTAGGAAGGGGGGAAACGGCAGCAGGACCGCCTGCTGCAGACCTCTGTTACATCTCTCCCCAACAGACACGCTTCCCCTTTCCTTTCTGGTCAATGAGGATGATAACAGCTCCAGTTTCTTAGCACTTACCATGTGCCAGGCACTGCTGGGCTCAGCACTTTACATTCATCATTTAATCATCACAGCCACCCCCAGAGGCCTCCCAGGGAATCCTTGGCTCAGAGATGTGACACAACACGCCCTGCTCCCACTGTAGATGGGGGAAGATCCAGGATTCAAATCAAAGCCTGTTTCCAAAGCTCCTTAACTCTTATCCTGCTATTAACATCCAGCCATTCATCCATCCACCCATCCATCTACATACCCATCCATCCATTCTTCCACCCATTCATCCTTCTACCTATCCATCCTTCTACCCATCCATCCGTCCGTGTGTCAGTCCATCCATCCGTCCATCCATCCACCTATCTACCCATCCATTGTTAATTTGATAAACATATATGAGTTATTCATTGGGTTCTAGGCAGAGAGCCAGGTTCCCGGGAGTAACTCACAGGCTTAGCAGGGACAGGCATATGTATCAACCATTACCATCATCGGTTTCTCCTTGGTGCCCTAAGTAAGCAGTGCTGTGCCAGGGATGCCCTCCACTGCCTTTTGGCTTGTATGCATCCTTAATGCAGGGACCCTGTATCCCATCAGACCATCAGGGAAGCCACCTCAGCTGGCAGAGCTCACTGATTAGCACCTGCCCCTCAGCCAGTGGGAGCTTGTAGGGCCGAGTGGCTCTCCACAAGGGTCAGCAGACCCTGAGAGCCTGGGAGCAAAAGGGGTGTCATAAATCTGGCTAATAGAGGTCTGAAAGCTGAGCGGCCTAGGGGGCTGGGGCTCAGTGTATACATGAGTGTGTCCAACAGAAATAAAATATGAGCTACATATATAATTTAAATTTTTCTAATAGCCACAGTAAGCACAATAAAAAGAAACAGGTGAAATTAATTTCAATAATTATATTTTAATTAACCAAATATATCCAGTATATTACCATTTTAACATGTAATTACTATACCAGTACTAGGGCAGTACCAGTTACCATCAGGTAGACTCTGACTCACGTCAACTCCATGTGTGTCAGAGTAGAAATGTGCTCCGTAGGGTTTTCGATGGCTAATTTTTTGGAAGCAGATCACCAGGCCTTTCTTCTAGGTGCCTCTGGGTGGACTCAAGCTGCCAATCTTTTGGTTAGCAGTCAAGCATATTAACCATTTGCACCACACGGGGAACCCTTATAACCAGTATAAAAATTGTTAATGACATATTTTACATTCTTTTATTTACACTAAGTCTTTTAATAATTTATTTTGTGTTGTTGTTGAGAATATACACAGCAAAAACATAGACTAATTCAAGTTTCCACATGTACAATTCAGTGACATTGATTATATTCTTCAAAGTGTGCAACTATTTTCACCCTCTTTTTCCAAGTTGTTCCTCTTATTTAACATAAACTCTGTCCCCTAAGGTTCCTATCTAACTGCTGTTCTATCTAATAAGCTCTAGGTGCTGTTGTCAGTTTGATCCCATATAGACAGATCTTAAAAGAGCGTAATGCTCAATGTAGACATTCTTTACTAGTTAAGCTAACCTGTTGTTTGGTTTTAAGATGACTTCAGGGGATATTTTTGGTTTAAGGTTTAAAGATTATTTCAGGGTAATATTTTGGGGGATTCATTTAGCCTCTATGGCTCCAGAAATTCTGGGTTCGATTAGAATATGAAATTCTGTTCTACATTTTCCCCCTTTTGATCAGGATTCTTCTATAGATCTTTGCTCAAAATGCTCAGTAATGGTAGCAAACAGGGCACCATCCAATTTTTCTGGTCTCACGGCAAAAGAGGCAGTTGTTGATGGAGGCAATTAGCCACACATTCCGTTTCCTCCTTCTATTCCTGACTTTCGTTCTTCCTCTGTTGCTCCAGGCTAATAGAGACCAATTGTTGTGCCTTGCATGGTTGACTGCAAGTTTTTAAGACCCCAGGCACTACATCACGAACTAGGAGGTAGAACAGAAGCACTAAATACGTCATTAGGTCATTTAACTGGGATGTTGCATGAAAACATGACCCTAAATCTCCAAGCCAAAGAACTAAATTCCATGAACTGTTTGGTTGTACATAAGGAGCCTCAGCAGCTACTGTTTTTCTGTCATTGTTGTAAATATGTCTATCACACAACTTCGCTAATTCAACTTTTTACAGGTGTACAACCTATTGACAGCAACCCTACCCTTAAATATTGTGATTTTTCCATCACTGTAAACCAAAACTCAGCACTCCATAAGTAATAAGCCCGCTTTCCCCTCCCTCTTGCCCTTGGTAACCACTAATAAATTTGGTCTCTATATGTTTGCCTATTTTTGTCTTTTTATATAAAAGCGAGGTATATAATATTTGTCCTTTTTTGATTGCTTATTTTACTCAGCATAATGTCTTCAAGCTCCATCCATATTGTAGATGTATCAAGATTTCATTTTGCATTCCCACCAGAAATGCATAAGATTCCAATTTCCCACATCCTTGTCAACATTTGTAATTTTGTTTTTTTTTAATCTTAGTCATCCTAGTGGAAGTGAAATGGTATCTTACTGTGGTTTTGATTGCAACTCTGTGATGGCTAAAAATGTTGGGCATCTTTTCATGTGTTTGGTGGCCATTCAGATGTCCCCTTTGGTAAAATGTCTATTCAAGTCCTTTGCCCGTTTGTGATTATTTGTCTTTTTGTTTTAAGTTGTCAAAGTTTTATATATGTTTTGGTTATTAGATTCTTACCAGATACATGGTTTCCAAAGATATTTTCCCAGTCGGTAGTTTATCTTTCCACTTTTTTGGTAAAGTCTTTTGATGAGAAAAAGCTTTTAATTTTTATGAAGTTCCATTTATTATTTTGTCTTTTGCTGTTTGTGCTTTTATTATTATATTAGATAATCCACTGTTAAAAGCTAGGCCTGACAGTGTTGTGTCTGCATTTTCTTCTAAGAATTTTATGGTTTTAGCTTTTACTATTTAGGTCCTTAATCCATTTCGAATTTGTTTTTGTATATGGTGTGAGGCATGGATCCTGTTCATTTTTCTGCATGTGGAAATCCAGTCTCCCGAGCACCATTTATTGAGGAGACTTTTCTTTCCCCATCGAATGGACTTAACACCCGTGTCAAAATTCAGTCGGGCATAGATATGTGGTTTGTTTTTAGGCTCTCAATTCTATTCCATTGATCTGTGTGTTTATTGTTATACCAGTGCCAGGTTCTTTTGACCCCTGTAGCAGTATAATATGTTTTAAAACCAGAAAATGTGAGTCCCCCTACTTTATTCTCCTGTTTCAACATTGCTTTTTTTTTTTTTTAAGCTATTTGGGGCCCATTTGCTATTCCATATAGTTGAGAATTGGGCTTTCCATTTCTGTTAAGAAGGCTGTTGTAATTTTGATCAGAATTGCATTGAAGGGCCTGCATTGGCTGTGGAACAGCACCCACCTGTCATAGGGACCTCATCCTTGAGCCAGATTGCACTCTCATCTCCACCGACAGCTCAATGTTCCTGGACACTGTGCTACTGAAATTCTCAGCTACAGCATTTGTCCAACTACCGTGAATACTTCCTCAGCATTGAACAATGGCCAGGGGGAGAAAAAGAATTGCAATGAATCTGTAGATCGCTTTGGGTAGTATGGACATCTTAACAATATTAAGTTTCCCAATCCATGGACATGGGCTGTCTTTCCATTTATTTAAGTCTTCTGTAATCTCTTTCAGCAGTGTTTTATAGTTTTCATTGTATAAATCCTTCACATCCCTGGTTAAATTTATTCCTAGGTATTTTCTTTTCTTGGATACTATCGTAAATAGAACCGTTTCCCCGTTTCCCCTTCAGATTTCTCATTGCTGGTGTATAGACACCCAACTGACTTTGTGTGTTGACCTTGTTCACGGTCTCTGAAATCTGGGGTCCGTTTTGCACTTACAGCCCATCTATACTCACACCAGCCACATTTCAAGTGCTCAGTAGCCACATGTGGTGAGTGGCTACCATATTGGACAGTGGTAGACCATCACTTCATTCTGGCGGTTTAGCCAAGCATCCCAGTGGTACTGTTCTGGCCCAGAGCCCAAGTTCACCTTGGTTCAGTCGGGTTACACAGCTGACTATTTGGCCATGGCAGTGGCCACCTGGGGTGGTTGTCTATTTCTTATCCAGACTTCCAAAGAAGCCTCTCCCACCAACCCCACCCTCTCTCCTGCCTGATTCAGGTAACCCTCCAGCAGTGTCCCCCTGTACAGCACTTCCCTTTTGCCTTTATCTGTCTCTGACACCAGTTACCACCCTCAGTTACCACCCTTTGGCAGCTTTCCACATTACTAAAATGGGTCAACCTCTCTCATTCACTATTCTCTTCTTTTGCATTCTTTGCGCTTCCAGGTTTAGACCACTTCTACTTCTCTACTGTTGTTTTAGAAAGGATTCAGAAGGAAGTCAAGATAAATGCCAGTCTGCCATGTTTAACCAGAAGTCAGGAAGTGTTCTTGTATTTTATCTTTAAAATTCCTGTATACTTTTTATTCTTTGGTTCATAATATATTTTCATTTAAATATGACAGTGATAGTTTACATTACCAGCTAAACGGTCAAGCATTTTTTCAAACCAATATATGAATAAAACAGACACTTCTCAACTGGCTTTGTGCCACCAGCAGTTAGAGAAGGAGGTTCCACCAAGTGGCTCCACAGGCTCCAGGAGCTTGCCCCACAGTTCCCACTCCCTCCCTCCTTCTCTGCAGAGGTCCACTTAAGTCTGGCCCAGCCTTCCATGAGACGCCTAATCCCAAGTGGCCTTCAGGATCAGTCCAATCCAGCCTCAGTTTCCAGGGCATCCCTGGTACCCTTGAAGAACGTGGCTGTCCATTTACACAGAATAGAAAAGGGGTTTCCATGGAAACCAAACCTTGGTACCTGGTCTGGGGGTCCATAATTGCCTGTCCTGTTCCTCATATGTGTATTCCTCTGCCCCCTCCCCTTATTTTTAATCCTCAGGTGCCCCAGCCATCTTTGTTGCTTCGTGGGCTATCACCAGACACTTTCTGGAAGATGTTGGGTAAGCTGTAAGAAGGAGAGTTGTTGTTGATATGGTCCATTTCTTTGAACAGGAGAGACCCTTCTTTTGGGGCTATCTACAGAAAGCCTGTTTCTCATGTTGGGGGCTACAGGAGAGTTCTCTAGCTTGCCAGGCTGCACAACACCCCAGGTGTGTGCACACTGGGATGTGCTGAGTGCCTTCTCCAGACCTGCACCCTGCCAGGCCTCCTCTCTTCTCACCTGCCCTGCCAGCTCTGCGGTGAGGTCATGTGCCAAATAAGACCTGGGACACTGCAGGCAGAAGTTGCTTGGTGGAGGGCACTCTGGAAAGGACCAGCCCAGCCTTTCCTTCCTCCTGACCTCCCTCCACACCCTCTCCCTGGCCCTGGGTGTTCAGTCGGGCCAGGCGGGGAGCAGAGCAGCAGCATTCTCAATACCACCAGGTGTGACAGTGACGGGACAAGCCAGAGATTTCAGTTTTGTTCTCTAAAGGGGGGCATGAGGCATTCAGGGTGGAGGTGAGCCGAGGGAGGCCCACCTGGGATAGACACATGGACAAAAAGCTTGAAAGGCACTGGGAAGGAAGTGAGACATTAGAGAGTGCGGGTAAACCTCTCACTTGGGTAATGACACAACTACGCATGAGATCGGATAAGGTGTACGAGTGTCTTACCATCCAAGTTCAACTCACCAGCTTGCACTGGTACAAAATAATTTTTAACTGAGTGATTTTCCTTTTTTTTTTTTTTTTTGAAATCTGGATTTTCAACTTCTCTAGAGAAAAATGAAAGTTCTATCCATGTTTCTTATTTCCTCAGCTGGGGCAGAGTTGGGGCTGCCTTGGACCAGGTCCACCACTCTCCAGCTTGCCAAGTACCCCCACTAATGCCATGGATCTCGAGGTCCCATGTCAGTCAAGGCCCTCCGCAGGGTCTCTGTTAGCAGCTGAGCTCGCCTTCGAGCTCACCAGAGAATTCTGACTACCAGGGGTCTTCCAGTTCTCAGGTTCTATAGACGCTGCTTCCCCAGACACTCACTGAGCCCTGCGTGGGGGCGGGACTGCACCCACGCTCCCAGCAGCGCTCCTGGGCTGCAGGGGAGGAGCAAGCTGAGATGGTACTGAGCACACCAGCAGGGCTCCGGGCCGCAAATGAAGGACCACCTCAGGGAATACATCACCTAAGGGAATGCGTCTTTCCTGGGCAACCAAACTCCCCATCCTTGACTGTGCTTGGCTGTCCCTTCCATAGGTGCTGGGACATCAACACCAATGCGTCTGTCTGGTGGGTCATCCGAGGGCCTGTGATCCTCTCCATCCTGGTGAGTCCCATCCTCCCCTGAGCTGGGCTTCAGAGGGAGAGACCCAGCGGCGACTTGCCCCTGGGGCAGAGGCTAGTAGATGGGGCTAGCTTTACTCCCCTGGGTGCTGGGATAGATAAATACAGAGCCTCGTGGCTAGGGGGATGGGGGATTTCTTGAAGCTCCATGCCCCTAAAGAATGGTTGGCAGGAGGGGGTGCTCTGTCATCATGTGAGGGGCAGGTAGGAGGCACTGTCTTGCAGAACGTGCATTTTCCCTTGACCAGCAGCGAAATGTGGTGAGCAGGGCTTCTTGTCCCACACTGGCTCTGCTCTGGCCTGGGATCCCCCTTCACTGGTTCAGACCTTTCCAGGCATTCTCGTGCTTAGCTGGGAAGAGTCCCTGGGCCAGGATCACAGGAAGGGGGCAGCTGGGGAAGGCTGAGTGCCTTGTGGTCTTGGGAAGAGATGTGGGAGTGACTCTCATGGACGGGAGCTAGCGGGTCTCAACCCTGGCCACCCTTTAGAAACACTTGGAAGCTTTCTAAAAACACTAGTACCTGGATATTCCTGGCTCTTACTGCTCTGGGACGGGGCCTGGGCACTGGTCTTATTTTTAAGTTCCCTATTTCTTATGAGTCGGGATCGACTGGATGGCAACGGGTTAGGTGATCCGGCTCTGCAGACACATCTAGGCTAGGCAAATGCGCAGAGACCAGAGTTTATTAGTACTTGCCAGAGGCTCGTGGGAGGAGGAAGGGGGAGCTGTTGCTTAAGGGGCACTGAGTTTCTAAGGGCGGTGCCAAATTTTGGAAATGGATAGTGGCAATAGCTGCACAATGTAAACCCGTTGCCGTCGAGTCCATTCTGACTTATAGCGACCCTAAAGGACAGAGTAGAACTGCCCCACAGTTCCTGCCAACCATTTGCTTAGCAGCCGAGCTCTTAACCACTGCGCCACCAGGGCTCCAACATAGTGAACAGAACTAATTGTTTTGAGTAAAAATGGTTGAAATGACAAGTGGTTATATGTATTCTACCACCATAAAAAAAAAAAAATTAAAAACAAGAAGAGGGAGAAGGGGGACAGGGAGGAACAATTCTTGGATGGACTCAACCCTTCAGCTGGATCTAACCTCCACAGGCCGGCTCCGAGGGATGCTGGGTGCAGAACCTGTTTTCTGTGCCCTCCAAAGGCTCCCTGGAGTGGGGTGGGGGCATGCACCACAGGCACACTCGGGACCGGCCCCAGCTCAGCTCTGCCCTCCACACGGCCCTTGACTAACATGGAACCTCCGGATCCGTGGCATTAGTGGGGGTACTTGGCAAGCTGGAGAGTAGCGGACCTGGTCCAAGGCAGCCCCAACTCTGCCCCAGCTGAGGAAATGAGAAACATGGATAGAACTTTCAGCATCATGGCAACACAAAAACTACCACCTGACACACGGGCCTCTCTTCTCCTGCTGGCTGGCAGCATGACCTCATGGGGTGGGTGAGGAGAGGGACTATTCCATGACTTTTTTTCCCCCCCAAAAATAATGGAACTCACTGCAAAAAAAAAAGGAAAATATAAACATGGATCTTAAAAAAAGAGTAAAACACCAGTAGTTCCACCACCTAGATATATACATTGTGAATGTGTGCTTACCCTTCATAGTTTTGAGTATCGATGCCCTTCTTTTTTACTTTTTATTGTGCTTTAGGTGAAGGTTTACAAATCAAGTCAGTCTTTCATACAAAAATTTATACACACCTTGTTATATACTCCTAGTTGCTCTCCCTCTAATGAGACAGCACACTCCTTTCCTCCGCTCTCAATTTTCGTATCCATTCAGCCAGCTTCTGATCCCCTCTGCCCTCTTATCTCCCCTCCAGAAAGGAGCTGCCCACATAGTATTATGTGTCTGCTTGAGCCAAGAAGCTCACTCTTCACCAGTATCATTTTCTATCGCATAGTTCAGTCCAATCCCTGTCTGAAGAGTTGGCTTTGGGAATGGTTCCTGTCTTGGGCTAACAGAGGGTCTGGGGACCATGACCTCCAGGGTCCTTCTAGTCTCTGTGAGACCATTAAGTCTGGTCTTTTTAACAGAATTTGAGGTCTGCATCCCACTACTCTCCTGCTCCCTCAGGGGTTCTTTGTTGTGTTCCCTGTCAGGGCAGTCATCGGTTGTAGCTGGGCACCATCTAGTTCTTCTGGTCTCAGGTCGATATAGTCTCTGGTTTATGTGGCCCTTTCTGTCTCTTGAGGATACTCTTCCAAAACACACAATATAGTTTTGTATCCTACTTTATTTTTTAAATTAGGAATAGATGCAAACTGTCCCATGTCATTTGAAATTATCTGACAAACTGATTTGGTATGGCCTTACAATATTCCCTCGGGGGGCCGCGCCCTCACTGAGTGGACCCCATCTCCCTGCTGTGATTCTGACTTTGACAGCTCAGCTCAGAGAGCCAGGCTGAGGACAACCCATATGTGGTGAAGCCCATGCGAAATTGTTCACTACAGGTTAGTAAGTAAGCACAGGCAAACCCGTGCTTACCTTGCTTACTGGGTAATCCACTCCTGTCAGGGACTATAAATTGGAAAAGAGGCTTTGATTCTATAGTAAGATGCTGTGGGATTGGGAGAAAGAGAGATGCCGGACATAGCCAGAAGTAGAATCTTTGATGTGGTGAAAAAATGTGAAATTGTTAACTACAAATGATCTGGTAAGCAAGGTAAGCACCGTGCTTACCTTGCCCATTGGGTAATCCACCCTTGCACAAATGGTTCAGCAGTTGGCTACTAACCAAAAGGTTGGTGGTTTGAATCCACTCGGAGGCACCTTGGAAGAAAGGCCTGGCAATCTACTTCCAAAAGATCACAGCCATTGAAAATCCTGTGGAGCACGGTTTTCTACTCTGACGCACATGGAGTCACCATGAGTCCAAACTGACTCCATGGCAACTCGTAGTGATGGTGGTGGATTTCTGTTTTTTGAGGAAGTTGTGATTGAGTTGGCAGATGAATGGACACACACACAGTTTGACAGATGCATGCCTTTCGCCCCTTTAAAATACTTTAAATGCCCTTACACAGCAATATGGTTCCTAAAGACAGTAAGCATATCCAGGTAAGAAGAGTCAGGAAGGGGAGGTTATCCAGGATGGCTTCCTGGAGAAGGTGATTAAGCTGCAAACTGACTTCATAAGGAGTGGTTCTCAAAGTGTAGTCCCCAGACCATCACCTGGTGGTTTGTTAAAAATACAAAATCTTGGGCCTTACCCCAGATTGAAGGAGCCCTGGTGGTACAAAGGTTAAACACTCAGCTGCTAGCCGAAAGGCTGTCAGTTCAAATCCAGCTAGCAGCTCCACGGGAGAAAGACCTGGCGATCTGCTCCTGTAGAGATTAGAGCCTACCAAACCCTATGGGGCAGTTCTAAACCCTATGGGGCAGTTCCACTTTGTCACATGGGGTCGATATGAGTTGACAACACCCCAGATTTACTGAAGCGTAACCTCCAGGGGTGGAGCCTAGCAGTCCTCCTCTTAAGTCTGAGAAGCCCTGCTTTAAAGCCTCGCTGCTTGTTTTAGTTACTCAGGGCTGCTGCAACAGAGTACCACAGACTTAATGGGTTAAGACAACAGAAATGTGTTCTCTCAGAGTTTTGGAGTCCGAAATCAAGGTGTCAGCAGGGCCGCGCTCCCTCTGAAGCCTCTAGGGGAGGACCCTTCCTCACGTCTTCCTAACTTCTGATGGGGCTAGCAGTCGTCGCTCCTTGGCTGGTAGACGAACCACTCCAGTCTCTGCCTCCGCCTTCACGTAGCCCGCTCCCCTGTGTCTCTGTGTCCACGTTCCCCTCTTCTAAGGACACCAGGTCACTGGATTGTTGTTGTTAGGAGCCATGGAGTCCACCCGACTCCGGGTGACCCCAAATGCAGCCTGGTCTTTTGCCATCCCCATAACTGATTGCAGAATAGACCCTCGCGATCCACAGAGTTTTCACTGGCTGATTTTCGGAACTAAATTGCCGGGGGCCCTTTTTCCTACTCCACCTTAGCCTGGAAGCTCCGCCAAACCCTGTTCAGCGTCACGGCAACACACACACCACCACCTGACACACGGATGGTGGCTGTGCAAGAAGTGCATTGGCTGGGAATTGAACCCAGGTCTCCTGCACAGGAGGTGAAAATTCTACCATGGAATCGCCACTGCCTCAGCCATGGGATTAGGACTCACCCTAATCCAGTATAAACTCATTTGAACTCGATTACATTTGCAAAGACCCTATTTCCAAATAGGTCACATTTACAGGTGCCAAGGATTAGGACCTAAACATATTTCTTGACAGGGACACAATTCAATCCACAACACTACTCAAAATGTATTCCAGAGACCCGTAGTATTGGTATTACCTGGGAACTTGTTAGAACTGCAGAATCTCAGGACCCACCTCAGACCTGCGTTCTGACAAGATCCCCAGGGGCTCCCAACGTACACTGAAGTGTGAGAACACCGAAAGGGCTCCTGATGCCTGCTGCTCCAAGGCAGCCACCATCTGCCTGTCAGTGAAGGCTTCTGTGTTGCGGTGATGCTGAACAGGTTTCAGAGGTGCTTCCAGACTAGGATAGACGAGGAAGAAAGGCCTGGTGATCTACTTCTAAAAATCAGGAAATGGAAACCTCGTGGCGGGGAGGGGATGACGAGGGCATCTGGCAACGATCTGTGCTGCAGCTGAGCAGACCCTGGAGTTTTGCAGCCCAGTGGTAGGAGGAGGTGTTGCTCCAGCCACGGCTTTTAGGCTGCCCACCATCGGTTTGTTTCAGCAAGACTCTGGGGAGCCCGGGAAGGGGGCAGTAGTGATGAGCTACCCTGGATGTGATGTCTACAATGCTTTCCTTGTGCTCAAGTCCAGGGAACAGGACCAGGAGAGCTGGCAGCTGGCAAGGAAAGCAAAAACGCCTTCTTCAGCCCCACCTCTGCCTTGTGTTTTGTAGGTTAATTTCATCCTTTTTATAAACATACTAAGAATCCTGATGAAAAAACTTAAAACTCAGGAAACCAGAGGAAACGAAGTACACCATTACAAGTAAGTGTGAAGACCTAGACACACCCAGTCATTCGGCAAGCATTTATTGTCTACCTAGCTTGTACTGGCACTATTGGGAATGGAGGAAAAGGGAAAGTTGTGGACCTAGTCCCAGGGCGTTTGCAATGTCAACAGGGGGCAATGGACACCAGCATGAACCCTTAGATACTGCCCTGGGGGTGAGGATTTAAGAAATCTCAGGCCATTCTTATCCTTGGAGCAAGGCTGGGGAGTCTGAGGATGGGCTTTGGGTGGGGGGCACATTGTTGTTTTTGTTGTTGTTAGGTGTCGTTGAGCTGATTCCAACTCATAGTGATCCTGTGTGCAACAGAACGACACACTGCCCTGTCCTGCGCCATCCTCATGATGGTTGTTATGCTTGAGCCCACTGTTGCAGCCACTGTGTCAGTCCATTCCATTGAGGGTCTTCCACTTTTTCACTGACCCTCTACTTAACCAAGCATGATGTCCTCCAGCGACTGATCCCTCCTGATAACATGTCAAAAGTATGTGAGACTTAGTCTCCCCATCCTTGCTTCTAAGGGGCATTCTGGTTGTACGTCTTCCAAGACAGTTTTGTTCGTTCTTCTAGCAGTCTGTGGCATATTCAGTATGTTTCACCAACACCATAATTCAAAGGCATCAATTCTTCTTCGGTCTTCCTTATTCACTGCCCAGCTTTTGCATGCATATGAGGCAATTGAAAACACCACGGCTTGGGTCAGGTGCACCTTAGTCCTTAAAGTTTTTTTTTAATACTTTAAGCTTTTTAACACTTCTAAAATTGCATGCAAGATTGTGTAGGTAGGTGTGTTTTTCAGGGGAGAGTGATCTTGCTTTCAATACATTTTCAAGATATGTGATCCAAAAATATTTTAAAACTTCTAAGAAGGTAAAAAGAGATGTTAAAGACAAATGACTGTCAGCCAGAGGTTTTCTCATGATGTTTTGAGTTTTGAGGTAGAGACTTCTGGAGGCTGCAGCAGTGGTCAGGTTACTCAGTGACAAATTTTCCAGGGTGTCCCAGGAGCAGAGGTCTCCAAAGTCGGTGGAGCTTGAGATGTGGGAGAAAGCTGCCAGATAAAAACCAGGACACATTCTGAAATTAAAATTTAACTGGGCATTCTGTATTTCTATTTGCTAAATTTGGCAACCCTAGTCTGGGAAGAAAATAAAAGAACTCCTTATAGAAAATATGACCTAAGCAATAAGAAAGCTAGCTTTGCTAATAATATGTAAGATACAGAGTGGCAGTAATACCTACATATAATTTATAAATAAATAAAGTTATCTAGGTGGGTACATGTTCAAATTGTTTTACAGGTAGAGAGGCAAGATCAGAAAGTTTTGGGGACTGGCCATGAGTTGATAAATATACCTGGGTGATGTGTATGTGGGGGTTAGAGATATTCCAAAGTAAAAAAAAAAAAAAGTTTGGGGGCCACTGCTGCAAAACCCCATGCACTCAGCCTCAAGATGGGGTCTGAAGAGACAAGACTAGGCCAGGAGAGAGGGGGGCTCGCCACACAGCAAGAGACTTCAGTGGCTCTCTGTCCCCAGGCGGCTGGCCAAGTCCACCCTGTTGCTAATCCCCCTCTTTGGAGTCCACTACATGGTCTTCGCCTTTTCCCCAGAGGGCGCCATGGAGATCCAGCTGTTCTTTGAACTGGCCCTTGGCTCATTCCAGGTAAGCTTTGGGGACTGTAACTTTACACTCAAAAGGGACGTTCTTTCTTTCTTTATAAAGACACGGAGGCCCCGGAGACAGCAAGCCAGGGTTCCGGAAGAGTCCAGCATGAGGTTCGAGAAGGCAGTTGCCTCATTCGTCAGGGACCCAAGAGAAGGAGGGGAAGGACCTCACTGTGCTGTGTGACCCAGAGTGGGACCCGAGCTTACCACCAGTCAAACACCAAAACCAACCAAACCCAGTGCCGTCGAGTCGATTCCGACTCATAGCAACCCTACAGGACAGAGTAGAACTGCCCCATAGAGCTTCCAAGGAGCGCCTGGTGGATTCTAGCTACCGACCCTTTGGTTAGCAGCCATAGCACTTAACCACTACGCCACCAGGGTTTCCACCAGTCAAATGGGGTGGGATATAAACAAAGCAGAAAACAAGGAGAGAGAGACTGACTCCAGGGAAAACAAAGTAAAAGCATAGCATTATGTAGTTCTCAGTAGCATGGTTGTTGTTGTTAGCTGTGGTCAAGTTGGCTCCGACTTGCGGCAACCCCATGTACAGCACAATGAAACGTTGCCCAGTCCTGCCCCATCTCCTGACCAGTGGTATGCTTGAGTATGTTGTTGCGGCCACTGTGTATTTCAAGTGCCTTCCAATCTAGGGGGCTCATCTTCAACAATAATCTGTTGTGATACATAGGATTTTCACTGACTAATTTTCAGAAGTAGATTGCCAGGCCTTTCTTACTAGTTGGTCTTAGTCTGGAAGCTCTGCTGAAATCTGTCTACCATGGGTGACCCTGCTGGTATTTGAAATACTGGTGCCATAGCTTCCAGCATGATAAAAACCATTGCCAGTGAGTTGATTCTGACTCAAAGCGACCTTGTTGGACAAAGTAGAGCTGCCCTATAGGATTTCCACGGAGTGGTTGGTGGATTCGAACTGCCAACCTTTTGTTTGGCAGCCGAGCTCTTAACCACTGCACAACCAGGGCTCCTCCAGCATACAGTAACATGCAAATCCTCATAGTAAGACAAACTGATAGATGAGTGGCCACCAACAGCATATACATAGTCAAAATACTGTAAACACTGACTACTGAGACATCAACACGGACAGAGGGAAGGCGGTGGGGGATGAGCAGTGGGGGTGGTGGGGTGTTTCCAAGCATGCAATATCCACATCTTCATAATGGGAAGTCCATAGAAAGTGCCCCAAACTAAACAATCCGGAAGTAGCAACATCAGCATATTATTTATAATCAGTTAAGAGTTTCAAGTGGTTGCCTCCCAGAAACAGGAAATGGGGCGGGGGTGTCAGGAGGCTGCTGTTTTTTGATACAAGAATCATTTGACTCTGTAAAATCATGGGCATATACAACTTGTTCTTTAAAAAAAAAAAAACCTTAATAAAGGGATGGAGAATCACCTATCGAGATGTTGTAAAATTAAAAAAAAATAGTAAACATATTGGGACAGAAGGGACCTTCTCTGGGACTGATCTGAATTCCAAATTTCACAACGTTATTTATTTACTCATAGCTATTTCCTTTCAAACATAATGTGATGCAGCTTTCAGGAAAAAAAAAAAAAAAGCAAAAGAGGACAAAAATAAAATAAGGACATGAGGGGGATCAGTGAAAAAAGGAAACAGAGCCAGAGCTGAGTTCATACACAGAAACAAATTTGATAAAGTCCCATAAATGTGAGATAGGTGGATCATAAGTTTGCTTTAGAGCCTGGCAGCTAAAGCACAGACAGAAATGCAATGGGTTTCAAGATTTATAGTATCCATAATATAAAATTTTAAGGCATCCCTGGGTGGCGCAAAAGGTTAACACGCTCCCCTGCTAGCCAAAAGGTTAGAGGTTCGAGGCCATCTGAAGGCACCTTGGAAGAAAGGCCTGATGATGTACTTCTGAAAAATCTGCTTTGGAAAACCCATGGAGCACAGTTTTACTCTGACACACATGGGCTTGCCCTGAATTCGAATTGACGCCACAGCAACTGGTAGGGGTAGAAATAAATAGAGCGCTATCAAAACAATAGTTCCCCGAAGAAGCCCCGTGATGACAAGCTTTGAGATCTGAGAGAAACGTCTCCAACGCGTTTTCCTGAGAAAGCCAGCCAGCCAGCCAGTCTTCGACAACGTTGCCACGGTAGACGGAATCCTGCCAGGGCTGGCGGCATAGCCTGAGTCCTCCTCCTGTCAGCCGCGGGTTCTAGCCTCACTGGGAACATATGGGTGAGTGCAGTCAGGTCTTGCCCTAGCCCGCGCCTTTAGACCCCGCCCCAGGGTTCTCCCTGCTAAAGACTTGGAATCCTAAGAACTGAGCGGCGCCCTTGCCCAGAGCCTCCACCAGGGCCTCGGACCGCCAGGAACCCACTCCGGTGTAAGCCGCCATCCCTTTTATCTCCGCCAGGGGGCTCCCATCCACACTGCTCTTGCAGCCATCCATAGAGGCGGCGAGCACAATGAGTTATTCCGCCCATCTAGCAAGTGGGGAGTTGAGACTAGACAGGTAAATGGCCTTCATCAAGGTCACAGAAGTGGGAAATGACTGCGCTGAGAGCATAGAGACGTAGATTCGGCCTCCTTGCATGGACAGGAACTTTCTGTCCCCCAGAGTTGGGGCTTCTGGTTGGAGGTGTGGGACACCCAGGTTCACTCTGAGGAAATGATTTGTCAAGAGAAAATCAAAAGCACTTTCTTAATGTTCTCACATAGACAAATTTATAAAGTAAAAGGATCTTGAAAGATTTTTTTTTTAAGGAACTTTCCCCCCTTCCGTTTTTTGGAAAAGTTTAACAAGGGGTCGGCAGTTCGAATCCGCCAGGCGCTCCTTGGAAACTCTACGGGGCACTTCTACTCTGTCCTATAGGGTCGCTATGAGTCGGAATCAACTGGACGGCACTGGGTGTTTCTGGGAACAAGGATTGGAGCCACTTGTGTGCAGATTTAGAAGAATTCCCCAGTGCAGCCATCTGGTCCAGAGTTTTCTTTGTTGGGAAGTTTTTGATTACTGATTCAGTCTCTTCACTTGCTATGGGTCTGTTGAGATCTTCTCTTACTTCTAGAGTCAATGTAGGAAGCTTATGTGTTTCTAGGAATTTGTCTGTTTCCTCAGTTATGTAATTTGTTGGTGTGCAATTGTTTATAGTATCCTTTGATGGTAGTTTTCCTCTCTACAGAAAAAAAAGTCTGTTGTAATGTCCCCACTTTCATTTCTATTTTTAGATATTTGCATCTTCTCTTTTTTTTAGTCGGTTTAGCTAAAGACTTGTCGATTTTATTCATCTTTTAAAAAGGAATCTTTGTCTTTACATAGATATATATATACCCTGGGGGCACAGTGGTTAAGAGTCCGGCTGCTAGCCAAAAGGTCAGCAGTTCGAATCTACCAGTCACTCCTTGGTAGCCCTATGAGAATGGTTCTACTGTGTCCTATAGGGTCATCACAAGTTGGAATCAAAACAGCAACAGGTTTATACACACACACACACAAACTTGTTGCTGTGTAGTTAATTCCAACTCATGGCAGCCCCATATGTGTTAGAGTAGGGCTGTGCTCCATAGAATTTTCGATGGCTTTTTTTTATTTTTTCAGAAGTAGATCAGCAGACCTTTCTTCCAAGATGCCTCTGGGTGGATTCAAACCGCCGATCTTTTGGTTTGTAGCCGAGCAAAAAAATGTCGTCCATATATAAAAGTGAAGAGAATAGTATAAGGAGCCCCATGTAACCATCACGAAGCTTCCACAATTACCCATGTATCCATGGCCTACCTTGTTTCATCTCTGTCCCCACCCACTCCTCCACATCGCCCACCCCTCAATTATTTTAAGCAAATCCTAGCCATCATATTATCTGTATGTATTTCTAAGGAGCCCCGGTGGCACAGTAGTTAAGCGCTCAGCTGCTAACCAAAAGGCCAGTGGTTCAAACCCACCAGCCACTCCACAGGAGGAAGATGTGGCAGTCTGCTTCCGTAAAGGTTACAGCCTTGGAAACCCTATGGCGCAGTTCTACTCTGTCCTAGGGTCAGTGTGAGTCAGAGTTGACTCAGTGGCAGTGGGTTTGGTTTTTTTTGTGTGTATATTTTTAAAACAGGGGCTTAAAAAGGAACACACACAACCCCAATCCCATTATCACTGTCATACACTTTAACAAACTAGTTTATAAGCTTTTTCTGATTGTATAATATTTGCTTATTAGAGAAACGTTGGAAAATAAGGAAATGTAAGAACAAACACACAAAATCATCTATGATCTCATAACCGAGAAACAGCCTCTGATAAAATGTTGGTGTATTTATTTCTTGTTTTCTATTCATGAAGACACACGCACATATAATTGGCATCATGGTGTGTTTCGTATCCTGCTTGTTTTGCTTAATTCCCTCTCATAACCGTCTTGAACATTTCTCCATGTCATTTAAAATGCTTCAAGAACTTCATTTTCGATGATGGTATAATAACTGTGGAATTTATCAAGCTTGCTGGCCCATGTGTGGCATGCCCTCTATAAGCCTCGGGAGGAGCTAACTTTCCCTCTCCCTGGCCTCCTGCTTCTCCCTGAATGCAGTGAAAAAGTGTCCCTGGGTCCCAGGACCTAAGAGCCAAGCAGACACAACTCCAGTCCTGCCTTACCTCTATGATGCGGGTCCTCCCACATACCTCCTGGGACTTAGGCCAGCATTCCAGAATCCCCCAGTTACTAAGTGGCCAGGTTGTGTAACAAATCCAGATATGCTCTGTTTCAAAGCGGGCCTTTCACTCCGTCTGTCTGGCCACCACCACCTCCGCCAGTTGCCACTGAGCCGACCCCAACTCATGGCGACCCCATGTGTGTCAGAGTAGGACTCTGCTCCACAGAGTTTTCAATGGCTGATTTCTCAGAAGTATATCAGCAGGCCTCTGGGTGGACTCGAACCACCAGCCTTTCAGTTAGTAGCAGAGCATCATCCCAGGGACCCTCACAAAGCCAGGGAACATAAAGCACAGGAGCCAGAGGAACCCCTAACCCAGGAGATCCATCACCTGTCCCTCAAACACAGAGGTCAAACCTGCTGCTGATGACCTTTTCAATTTAAATGAGTTGCCGGTGTTTAAATGGCTCCAGATTTCCACGACATCTTGAATGACAAACTCCACAAAGATTATGGTCTCAAAAGGCCAGCCTGGTTGACTTGCCTCTCCCACTGGACCTGGCAGGCATCAGGTCCCTTCTCGCAGACAGGCCGCCTTACTCAATGTGACTTGCCTGGCCCCATGTCTTCATGTTACTGATACTACATGTGTGTGAGGTCCTATGCTAGACACTGGGGATGGGGACCTGGTCTTTGCCCGCAAGGAGCTCACAGTCTGTGATGCAGGCATAGCCAGGGCACTAGTGGGGAGGGCAGGGAGGCAGAGGAGGTAGCCCTACTTTGTATGAGGTGAGAGCCATGATGGGAGAGAGGCCAGAAGACCCGGGAACACTTCCTCCAGGAGGGAAGGGCTTGGGGGAGGAGCTGCCCAGGCCAGCCTGAACACCTGAGCTAACCCCCTGCTCTATACTCCCTCTGTAGGGCCTGGTGGTGGCTGTCCTCTACTGCTTCCTCAATGGGGAGGTGAGTGTCCGTGGCTGCTCGGTGCCTGGGAGAGCTCTCTGTCCACCAGATTTCAGTTCAGGGAGGGTGGTGGAAAGGGAGACGTGAAGAAGGGGGTTGTGGGGTCCAGGCTGGGGAGGCCTGGGCCTTGTGGCTTGGGCCTGGACACCAGTCTCTGTGGTCTAGAAATCTGAACTCATTAACACACATAGCAGAATCACCAGAGGGCTTGCTAAGACAGACAGCAGAGCCCTGCGTGGGGCAAATGGTTTATGCTCAACTGCTAACTGAAAAGCTGGCAGTTGGAAGTCACCCACTGGTACTGAGGAAGACAGGCCTGGTGATCTGCTTTCTGTAAAGATTACAGCCAAGCAGACCCCGTAGAGCAGTTCTATTCTGTAACACATGGGGAATGACGGTGGGTTTGGTTTGGTTTTGCTGGGCCCTAGCCGCCGTTTCGGAGTCAGCAGAAATTCGGCAGGCCTGGGTTGGGGCCTGAGAATGGGTTTTAAGAAGCACTCTGGGTGATTCTTGGACACGGTCAGGAAATGCAGGAAGAAGGTGCAGGCACCCCAACCAGATACCAGGCTCTGCAGCCTGCTTCATGGGCAGACCTCAGTATCCCCAGGCGTAAAGTGAGGAACTCAGATGAAATGCCTGCAACTCGGTCCTCAGAGGCCTTCAGGTGAGTGTGGACTCACTCCCTGGGGGCTGCACACTTCCTTGGAGGACTTGACCCTTACACAGAGCGTCTGGGTCAGTACACAGGGCCCTGGCCCAGGCACACTATGCAATCAACACGAGTTGAACACAGTATTACACATGAGTAATACCTTTCTGTGACTGTTGACTCTCTACCTAGTTCGCCACGCTTGAATGGGAAGAACCTCTGGTGTTTTCCAAAAATCAAACATCATGCGTGGCCTCCAAGGCTTCAGATGTGCCGCCTTAGCTGAGGATTTTGAAGGAAATTTCTCAAGAGCAATTTTCTGACTCCCACGTCCCTTCTGTGCTAGGGTGATTTCATGGGAATCAATTGTCCCGAATGATCTCTGTTTGAGTTCTGCAGTTTGTGAAACAAACCACGAGCCCCTTCTTCGGGACACTATGAAATGAGACCTCAGATGGAAATGCTCAGGGTAGTCGGCCTTCAGTAAACCAAAAAATAAAAACCAGGTGCTCTCGAGTCGACCCTCACGGCAGCCGTATGTGTGTCAGCATAGAACTAACTCCATAGGGTTTTCAGTGGTTGATTTTTCAGAAGTAGATCACCAGGACGTCCTTCCAAGGCACCTCTAGGTGGACTTAAACCTTTCAGTTAGCAGCCTAGTGTGTTAACTGTTTACAGTGCCCAGGGACTCCTAGCCCTCAGTAGCTACGGGATATTGGTGATGGGAACGGTCAACCACGTGGCCTGTGGGAGGGGCAGGGTAACCAACTGGGCAGGAGTGGCAGGGCCTGTGCAGAGGCCCCTGTTGGGAGTGAGTGGGGCTCTGGCCACAGGTGGCTCTTCCCTCCTGGGCTGAGAGCTGTCTCTGCGGACAGGTTCAGCTGGAGGTTCAGAGGAAATGGCGACAGTGGCACCTCCATGAGCTCCCCATGCATCCTGTGGCCCTCAACTCCTCCTTCAGCAATGGCACCAGTGGTCTCACCCACAGCACCAAGGCCAGCATCTCAGAGCAGAGCCGGGGCACCTGTAGGACCAGCGTCATCTGAGAGGCATGAACAGAGGCCAAGAGGGGAAGAGCGGTTCAGGGGTTCCAGGAGGGGCAGGGACAAAGTCTGTATAGGGTGAGATTTGGTCATGCATCTGTCAGTCTGCTTGCCCTGGTGCTGTGGCTCAGTCCTGACCCTTCCTGCTGGAGAAGGGCTTCCTGACCCTCAGCCCCACCTTCAGGGACAAGGTGGAAGCCCAGTTAACAAGAGAAATCGAGGACCTTTGGCCCTAGGCAGGCCCTCCCCCGTCCCACCGTAGCTCACCTGCCCAGCAGCTCTCACTCATAGCCTTCCAAGACAGGCTAACCTGAGTCACAGTGGAGGCTGGGGCCCCAGGTCCCACAGTTGCCTTTTAGTAATCCTAAGGAGGCCTGAAGCACACCTCTGTTCTTACCACTCCTTCCCCAGAGGCAGATAGAGCAGGGAATGGACATTTTTGTAGATGAGAAACAGGTTCCCCAAGGTCCTGTGACTTGCCCATATAACGAGGTGGCAGTTAGTCCAGGGCCTTTTTATTTCAAATCCCGTACTCCGAGGCTGTGTCTGGGCTTTCCCTGGCCCCACTCCCAGGCACCGAGAGGTTGCGGCCTCTCTCTCTGTACCTCTCGGCTCCAGGGCAGTCAACCAGCTCAGTCTCACCCTTTACACTGCCTGGTCTCAGTTCCCTTAAGCATCAGCACCACATTCCCTCCAATGGTGAGAATTAAAGAGGACCAAATACTTCAGTTTTCTTACGAAACAAAACTTCTTAGTGCTCCAAACCAGTTGCCATTGAGTCTATTCCAACTCATGGGGACCCCGTGTGTCAGAGTAGAATTGTGCCCCATAGGGTTTTCAATGGCTGTGTTCTTTCAGAAGTAGATCATCAGGGCTTTCTTCCAAGGCTCCTCTAGGTGGGTTTGAATCATCAACCTTTTGGTTAGTAGCTGAATGCTTAACCTTTTGCACCTACCAGTGCTCAGGGGAAAGCGATCTGGACCAACACCCAGGTAACTCCTGTCCCTCGTGTATAGAAGACAGCATCTTGCTGGTGAGGGGCCCAAAGTCCAGTGCTGGCTTTGTGACCTGGACAAGTGCTGGGCCTGGGTCCCCAGCTCTGCTACTCCCGCCTGCAAACTAGGGGGTTGGGGGGGGTCACCCCTTTGCAGCTGTGGACTGTTCCTGATGTGAAAAGGCCAGATTCCCATTTTCCAGGGCCAAGACTCTGAGCCTGGATGTAGTTTTGACGAGCTCTGTTCTTTGTAAAACCAATTAGTCCAGACACCTTTCCCAGGTGATCTCCATGGACTCTGTGTATCTTGAATAAAAGTTTTAAAAATCACTGTGAACGTATGTATAGGCACTCAACCCAGCCCAGGAAGGGACCTGGCTAGACAAGGGAAGCCCACACACCAGAAGAAACCCAGTGGAAGCCGCAAGTCATGGGGTGGGGGCAGAATAGAATGAAGTGAGCCAAGGAAAAAACCCCACCTGCTGTGAGCAGAGAAGGGACTAGAAAGCAGACAATTTGACGGACAAAAATGCAGATCTGCCGGCAAGGATGGAAATCTCCACTGGCTCCCAGCCCCCCTTCACGTCACTCACCCCCAGAACAGTGGTTAATCATTACCTGAGGTCTGGCCATTCCCCCTTGACCCTCACAGAGGCCAGCGGGTCCAGCAGGTCAAGATCCATGCTCTTGAAAAACAGCCATTTTCTAGGGCCAAAATGGCAGCCTGAGGCTGTGAGCCTTGCAAATAAATGGACACACACGCTCACCTCAGGGAGGACTGTGTATTAGGGGTCAGGTGGACCCTCCTGGGAGCTTGCTAAAGGAGAAAGGAAAGCCACCCTGAGGCAGGATCCCCACAGGCACAGTCACCAGAGCGGCTGCTAGAAGCCAGGGTTACCCAGGGATTGTGGGGCCCCCAAAGGGCAGAGGTCAAATCAAATCAATTCCTGAGGAGATCCTGAACTCTGCCCCCTTGGTATGAACAAAGGAGGAGCCAGGGAAATGTCCACAAAGGGCCTGTGAACTGGTGGAAGAAAGTCCCTGGCACCAACTGGACCCTCAGCTGGAAGAGTGATCCCCTCTTAGCAGCCCCAGGAGACCCCAGGAATCCCCCAAGCCCACAGACCAGCAAGAGTCAATCAAACACGTAGGAACTGTACTTGGCTGTGCAGCTGGCCTCGGCACTGGTTACCCTACCTGCCTCCAAACCTAAGCCAGTCCTCAGGGGAAGGATTCAGGAAGAGTTTTAAAATATTTTTTGTCTTCTAAAATCAGCATCCTAATAACTTGGCAGCCTGTGCAGCCAGTGGCACTGAGGCACCTCCTGGCCTCTGGCCCTGCAGACCAGCTGCAAAGGCCTGGGGGCCATTTCTGGCCAACCACCCAAAGCTTAGCGGCTAAGAGGCAGCAGTTTCAAGGTCATTGTCCCACCCCTACCCCAACCAGAGGTCAAATTTTGAAAAAGTCCCATCTTGACCACACTTCGCTGCAGAACCTGATGTCCCCAGGGGGGCTCTAGAATTTCCTTGGACAGTCCCAGGGATGTGTGATGCTGTTGACGTGCAGGCCACTGAGGGCGTTCAGAAAGAAGAGGAAGGAGGCGGTGAACTGGCACCAGAACATCAAGGTGAAGCCGAGGAGCGTGACCTGGTTCCTGAGGAGGATCACGAAGCTCAGGAGCCCCCCAGCGGAGAGGGTAAAGGAGGCGAGGAGGAGCACAGAGCCCAGGGCCCACTTGCGCCGTGAGTGGAGGTCCTCGCACACCTGGGACACCATGAGGAACTCCAGGCCAAAGATGGCCGCCACCACAGCCAAGGCGCCCACGCTTCGGACCAGGCCCATGCCCACGGCCAACCCGGGCACACCGGTCTGGCTCAGGTCTCGGAGGCAGTGTGGCTCACTCTGGTTGGCAGTGGTGCAGAAGTGCCACAGCCCAAAGAGGCGGTCCTCAGCCAGGAGCCAGCGGCCATCGCAGATGGAGATGGAAGAGAGGACCACAGCCATGGCAGCACACACGATGATCAGGGTCCGGATAAAGGACTCAAAGAAGGATCTGCGGGGCCTCCTAGGGGCCAGCAGCCTCTGGGCCTGCAAGACACACAAGGAGGCAGCCATGTCAGTGGGGGCCCCACCCACATCCCCCTGAGACCCTGTGGGAATCACTTTCTCTTCAACATGTCTTCCAACTTCCCATAGCGATAGTTCTTCTCTGGTCTCACGTGAAGCCTGGAGCACCTACTTTTATTTATCAACTCCTCCTCATCTTTCAAGACATGGCTCAGACCCAGGTTCTTTGGGGAACCCTCCCTCCATTCTGCCTGTCATCCACCCTCCATGCCAGACCTATAAGCATTCACTGTCCAGTTATTTATCAGGCAGTCACTGGGTTTTTTGTAAGAGTTCCCTGACCTTTGTTTCTTTAACAAGCTTTATAATGGGCGGTGGTGTTGTTAGCTGCTCTCAAGTCTGCCCCTGGCTCATGGCAAGCCCTGTGCCATCCCCGTGATGGGTTATGGCTGGGACCATTGTGACCTACAAGGTTTTCACTGACTGGTTTCTGGAAGTAGATTGTCAGGACTTTCTTCCTAATCTGTCTTAGTCTAGAAGCTCCACGGACACCTGTTCAGCCTCACAGCAACATACAGGCCTTCACTGACAGACGGGTGGTAGCTGTACTTGAGGTGCACTGGCCACGAACTGAGCCTGAGTCTTCCCTGTGGAAGGTGAGAATTCTATCATGGAGCCACCACGGCCCTCTTCTAATGGCTAAGAAACCCAAATTCTATTGAGCTGGCAAATCCCAGTCAGTTCTCAATTCAAAAGCCTGTCTTGGCTGGCTTGTGTGACCTTGCACATTTCTTTGTTTGCAAAAGAATTCTTGCCTGGCAGGATTTGGAGGGTAGTATGAAAAAAAGCGCCTGGAAAATACCATATTAGTACAGTGTTAACTCCCCCCCCCCCATCTTTCTAGCACTTCCCTCCTGCACTTCCAGTTTTATTCTAACCCCCACCACCTGGTTCTGCACTTTCCACATTCATCCAGGACTCCCTGTTACTACCTTGTTTTCCTCAGTACTGAGTTCTGTTTGCACGTTGCCCTTTGGTCTTGCTCAGCCTGGACCCCACCCAGAGCGTGCCGACCAAACTGTCTGTTCTAGCAGCTTGGGGGTGTGGGGCAGCCACAGAGGCATTCCTCCAACCTCTGCTTCCAGCATCAGAGGAGCGCACCACCCACTGCACCTGTCTCCTGGCCAGCTGGGCTGGGCGTCCCGTAAATTGTCTCTTATCTCACAATCCTGGGGCAATCCCCAACCCCGAAAGCAGAAATAAACACTTCGTACAGTAAAACTCTTTACTAGAACCTACAAGCCCAGTGTGAGCTGGCCCTCCTGCCTCTGTCTCCGACTTCCCAGCACCACACCCCTCCCCCACCCCCTCAGGCAAGCAGCCCTCCTTCCCTGCTCGGAACAAGCCTAGTGCTTTCCTCCCTCAGACCTACAGCCCCTCTTCCTGGAAGGCTTTTCTCTAGCTCCCTCAGCCGTCTCCTTTTTTCCATTCTTCATATCTCCACTTAAGTGTCTTTTCCTCAGAGGTTTTTCCTGACAAAGCAGCCTAGATCGGGCCCCCTCCTGTCATTCTGTTAGCAGTTGTCATGGAGTTGACTGGACTCCGTGCGAACCACGTGTGTCAGGATAGAGCTGTGCTCCAGGGGATTCTCAATGGCTGGTTTTTCGGAAGCAGATCGCCCAGACTTTCCTCTGAGGTGCCTCTGAGTGGACTCGAACTTCTAACCTTTCAGTTAGCAGCCAAGCACACTAACCTTTTCTACCACCAAGGGACTCCTCAACTATAAAAGATCCCGTTACCTGCTTGAGACATCAAGAGATCTAGGATAAGTCTGCAATGAATTTCACCAGCGCAGTGAAGAGCTGGGCTGCTAACCAAAAAGATCAGCAGTTCGAATCCTTGGAAACCCTACGGGGCAGCTGTACTCCGTCCTACAGGGTCTCTGTGAGTCGGAATCAACTCAGCGGCAACAGGTTTGGCTTTACTGCCAAGAAACAAACCAAAAGCGAATTTTGAAAACCTCTATGTCTAGTCTACCAACCATTAAAGGTGTTTGTCCTTGGGTGAGTTTCTTAACCTCTTTGGTCCTTGTCTCATCTATAAAATGGGGTTGGTGACCTTGGCATAAAAGCAGTAGCCATGGAGGCACCTGGCCATGTTACAAAACCCTATAGATGGATGTGGTCCTGAGATGGGAGATCCCCAGATGCGCAGAACGGAAGTCACAGAGCCACAGCACACAGGAACCTTCTGACCCTAGAAATCAGACTGTGTGGAGAACAGGCCTAGGCTGTCCCTTCCTCAGCCCCACCTCTGCTGAGGACAGACTGGACTTTGATCTCCAGGCCGTCAGACATTACGCTGGGATCAGAAAGAGAAGACAGCTGAACATCATTTCATCTTTTTCCCCCTCCCATCCCAACCTAGGGCTTCACTTAAACTCTGACCACCAATAAAATCCCCAAGGATTAAATGAGATCATGTATGTAAAGGTGCCTGGCACATAATCAGACCCAATCTGTGAGAGCTACTAATATTATTAGTAACAATAATGACATACTTTGGAGTCCTCACTCCTAAGCCCCTGTACCACACGCCCATACTGCCACTGTCACCTCCACTGAAATCCTACATGTGGGCTCCCCTCAACCAGCAGCCCCAAGTGGGCACCCTGGGCTCCTCCCTGGGCATTCCCCACATCCCCAACCTCCGACCTGTCTCCCATATTTGTCTCCCCTCATCACCCACTGCGCCCAGGCTCAGGTCAGGCCCTCGGCATCATCATTAGCCTGAAATCGGTCTGAAATACTTCAACAGTCTCCTAATGAGTCGGTGGCTGTTCCCTGAAGCCTGGCCTGGCCCAGCCCTGCTGGCAGGATCCTAGGGTGCCGGTCACGAGCCACACTGCCTGCTTTTTGGCTTCTTGGACCTCTGGCAAGTTACTCGCATTCATTCTCATCCTCTCTTTCTTTGTTTCTCTCTCTTCCTCCGTTTCCTCACCTCTACAATGGAGATAACAGTACCTATCTCATATGGTCATTGTGGGACAAACGCGTTATGACATGTAAAGTGCTTAGAACAGTCCCTGGCTGGAGGTCAAGTGGTCATTAAGTGTTAGCTACTATTATCATGGAGCCCTGGGCGGCACAGTGGTTAAGAGCTGAGCGGAAACCAAAAGGTCGGCAGTTCAAATCCACCAGCTGCTCCCTGGAAACCCTATGGGGCAGTTCTACTTCGTCCTATAGGTTCACTATGAACCGACTCGAGCGCATCTAACAACAGCAACACTACTATTGAGCAATCACTCCCCTGGTTGGGAAGCCCATAAGGCACCCCAGCTCAGGGTAGAGTGCCGGGCTTGACCCCATTCCCCATCCCCTGCCCAAGGCATCTATCTTCCTCCTCCACTGACAACTCAGTTCCCCTTCCCGTGCTAACAGCCTTCAGCCTCCACCCAGCACCAAGTCATCCTCTCTGCTGCAGTTAATCCTGCCTCTCTTTTTCCACCTCTTCAGTTAGCTTTTTTTTTTTTTTTTTCAGTTAGCACTCCCTTCCCAATACCTCTTATAAATCCATGTTTACGAGTCTCTCTCCCAGGCAGGACCATAAACTGCTTGTGAGGTGACTACACCCAGTCCTACCCTCCAGTCCCTGCTTGTCCCCTTCCTCCCAGGCCTATCACAAGAGGCAGCCTGTTCATGACTCAAGACTAAGCCCCAGAACAAAGAGGCCGAACTCACTGCACCCAAATTCCTGCCTAAAAGGCATTCCTGAGGTGGCCTCTGGAGCCCTGGTGGCCCAGTGGTTAACAGCTTGGCTGCTAACCAAAAGGTGAGCAGTTCAAATCCACCAGCTGCTTCTCGGAAACACTATGGGGCAGGTCTACTCTGTCCTATAGGGTCGCTATGTGTCGGAATCCACTTGATGGCGGTGGGTTTGGCTCTTTGTTGAAGGTGGCCTGTGGGTGGGTTTCTCTGGTTAAGAAAAGGAAAAAAGGTGAGGAACTTGGAGCCCAAAGTCCTAGATTTGAATCTCGACTGTGCCGCTTTGAAACCCTGGTGGTTAAGTGCTACGGCTGCTAACCAAAGGGTTGGCAGTTCGAATCCACCAGGCGCTCCTTGGACACTCTATGGGGCAGTTCTACTCTGTCCTATAGGGTTGCTATGAGTCGGAATCGACTCAACGGCACGGGGTTTGGTTTTTTTTTTTTTGGTTTGTGCCACCTACCTGAGGGCCTTGGGCACTCCCTTCACCTTTGGGCCTCAGTTACCTCATCAATTTTTTTTTTTTTCCTTTTTCTTGAACTTTAGATGAAGGTTTACAGAACAAACTAGTTTCTCATCAAACAGTACACACATTGTTGTACGACATTGGTTAACAACGCCAAGACATGTCAAAACTCTCCCTTCTCAACCTGGGTTCTCTATTACCAGCTGTCCTGTTCCCTCCTACCTTCCAGTTACCGCCCCAGGGCTGGTGCGCCCCTTTAGTCTTGTTTTGTTCCACGGAACTGTTCAATCTTTGGCTGAAGGGTGACCCTCAGGAGTGAGCTCATTACTGAGCTGAAAGAGTGTCCAGGGGCCATACTCTCAGATTTCTCCAGTCTGGTTTTTCTTTTTGAGTTAGAATTTTGTTCTACATTTTTCTCCAGCTCTATCTTGTACCCTCTATTGCGATCCCTGTCAGAGCAGTCAGTGGTGGTAGCCGGGCACCATCTAGTCGTACCGGACTCCGTCTGGTGGAGCCTGTGGTAGACACCTCATCTATTAAATAGAGGTAGCAGGATCTACCTGAGTCTGTTTTTCTGGGGATCAGAGGACTTGGAAGCCAAGTAAACGGGCTTCTATAATTAACAGGATATTCCTTTCTGACCGGAGGAGGCGAGCTGGTGGAATGCCTGCACGTAAATGAAGCTGGCCTGCAGGGTAGTGGTCCAGCCAACAACCGACTTCCCTTTGGAGAGCAGCAGGCTGGAGGGGAGGAGATAGGAATGTGTAGGTTCTTTGCCAACATAAATATCTTGCACCAGTCTAAGGAGAAACCAAATCTTCGGGGATGCGGGCCCCTTCCCTCGCCAGAGACTGGAAGCTCCCGAGTCCCCAGCCTTTTCTTGAGGTGTCCGCACGCCCCGCAACACCCTAATCGCGGATTGTAGGAGGTGAGGCGTCTTTCCATCCTCGCCCCCAGAAAGTTCTGGCTTCTCAAGAAAGACATCCTGTTACATAAGGCAAGCCTCTCTTTGCAAGTGGATTCTGTCGGTCTTCCACCACAGACGCGCCTTGTTTCTTAGGAAGAAGGAAACCCTCCTGCGAACCTAACCGACAGGTCGCTGGGATTTTCAGAACCTCGGAACCCCAAAGAGAAGCGGAGAAATCCTTCCTAGAGAAGTTTGGGAGCCTCGGTGCTTGCAAGGCAACGAGCAGGGCGGAGAGCCCGGAGGAGACGGCGCTGCCGGAGCAACGGACGGGGGCGGGCACCCCCAAGTTGCTTCCCGCCCAACCACCGCGGGACTCCGGGAAACCCGGCAGGTTTGCACCAGTGGCAGGCACAGCGGGGACACTCCCCTGCCTGGCCCGAGGCTGGGACTCGCTCTCAGTCCGGACCCCGGTCCCTCCCTCCCGCCCCCCACGACGGGGCAGCACCCCGGCCCGCGCGGCCTCCGCGCTACCTGCACAGCGATGGCCGTCATGCTGCGCCGCGCTCTCGCCTCGCTGCGCCTGCCACCGGCTGCGGCCGCCTGCGCCCGGGCTCCGGACCTTTTGGAGGGGCGGAGCGGCGCGACTCGGGGGCGGGCGAGGAGGCAGGGCGCATTCGGAGCAGAGCAATTAACCCCGGGCAGGCGCGGCTGGCCCCGGCCGCCCTCCAGGCTCGGTTTACGCTGAGTCAGCGGGGGCGGCTCGGGGTGGGGGGCGGGCCCGAGGGGGCGGACCGGGCGCGCGGGTGCGAGGACCGGGCCCGACGGGGGATGGGTCTCGGGACCCGGGGGCGGAGGATCGGGCACTCGGGGAGGAGTTACCGGGCGGACCTTGGAGCCTGCAGTCACTCCCTCGCCCGCGGACCTCGGAGGACGACGTCTCCCTGGGCGCAGATTCCTCGAGCACCGGGGCGGCGGCGGCGGAAGGCCCCGGCCCCAGCCCCGGCCCCAGCCCCACCCCCAGCCCAGCCTTGCTGAATCGGGTGTCCGGGGAAGCCGGTGGGGTCCCGAGAGAGCAGGAACGTGCCGTAGCTCTGCCGACTTCACCACCCGCTGTGTGACCTCGGGCTGCTTGTTTAACATCCCTGAGCCTCGGTTAATAAATGAGATATTGTATGCCAAAGGTCGGGCTCTTGCGAGACCCTGGATGAGTGTGAAAGGAGTGGAACCTTCTGGGGCAGTCTTGCTTGAGTCGGTAAAAACCAGTTCTCCTGGGACACCTCCTCCGGGACTGCCAAAAAGGGAAATACGTCAAAACAAAAGTAATTGTTCCTTGATTCTCCTTGTGGGGCCTGTGTTTGTTTACCCTGCTCAGAAACTGCATGACGCGACTCAGAAAAGTCCCCACCCCGATAATGGGGGGAGGAGAAGTCCCAGGCCGGCGGGTTCCAACTAAGATCCATCCCCTCAGTTATAGAAAAATGTGTTGTTGGGGACCAAGGTTCCTGCTTAAGGTAAGGAAAGACCTTTTCTCCTTAGCTGTTGTTAGTTGCCCCCAAGTCCATTTTGCCTCCATGTGTGCAGAGAACTGTTCCACTGGGTTTTCAAGGCTGTGACCTTTCTGAAGCAGATTGCCAGGCCTGTCTTCCGAGCATCTCCAGGTAGACTTGAACGTCCAACCTTTCGACTAGTAATCAAGCACTTAACCTTCCGCACCACACAGAGACCCTCTCCTTGACTAAGTGGAGTACATTAAATTTTTTGACTCACTCAGGCAAGCTGGCAGCTCCCTGTGGCTTTACCCAAGGACCTTCAAGGCAACTGCACTTATCGCTGTTTTCCTTCAAGAGCCGCGTGAGGAAGGGGGGAGGCTCTGACTGTGCAGTTCTGAGATGTGTGTTCCCCTAATTCCATCACTGCCTGAGTCTGCAAAATCGTCTCACCCAGTCCTGGGACTGACACCTGGAGACATGGAAACAGCACCCCCACCGCCAGGGCAGGGGAGCTTGCCGTGTCCCCCCACCTGCAGAGTCCACTGGACAGCCAGGACTCTAAATGGTACTCCCACTCCTGGCGAGTTCTTGCCACCATTCTGCATCAGAATAACCTGCTTGTTGTTGTTGTTAGCTGCCATCAAGTCAAGACACCATGTCCAACAGGATGAAATGCTGCCTGGTCCTGCTCCATCTTCAGGATGGCTGGCCAGTTGTGGCCACTGTGTATTTTGAGTGCTTTCTAATCTAGTCACCTGAAGGGCTTCTGGACCCTGTCTCTAGAGTTTCAAACTGAGTAGGTCTGGGGCAGAGCCCGAGAATGTACCTCCCCTCCGTGACCCCACCCTGTCTTCGCCCCAGCCCAGGGCCCCAGTGGCCAGGAGCCCCTCCCCCCACATTCCTGAGGAGGGGCTCTCATGGGAAAGAAGGACCTGGCCCTGTTGCGGGGGGTGGGGTGGGGGGTCCCTTCACAAAGCCCTAGAATGCTCTGCTCTGCGGGAGGCCCTTCCGGACTATGGTGATAGCATTCATCTGACCAGGAAGGAAGTTCATAGAATTAAAATCAGAAGAAACTGTCTGCTGGGTAATCTGTACCCACAGCGCGTCTTCTAAGAGATTCCGTGTCTGCTCAGGCATGTTTAGGGGTAAGCTGCCTGATATGCTTTGTTGGTAAGAATAGAAAGTCTTGAATCAGTGGAATTAGAGCAACATGTCTTGTCAGCAAGATGGTTGGAGAAGCAGAAATGGCTTAGGAATAAGGAGGAAGTGACTGTCCAGCTCCGATCATCTTATGGTCATAATAAGGCCTGGGACGGAGTCTGGATGGAGTTCATACTGAGGACCAGGACTTTGAGTAAGTGAGTTGGTCACGTGGGCTGCCACCCTGCATTCTAGAATCCCAATGTCTCTGGGCTTGGGCAGAGGGGCAGTAGCAGCATCCACAGCCTCCCTTAGCCTGACCCAGCCCCTGGTGACAGAGAGAGAGAGAGGCAAATAACTCATCTCAGATGAATGTCTGGAGAGGCAGGGAGTTTCCAGTGCCACCAGGGCATGGCAGGGACAGAGGGGGGGATGGGATGGGAGGGTGGGGCGCCAGTGTTCAAACCTGAAACAACAGAGGGGAGTGGTGGGCTCCAGGACAGCCCTAAGGAGGGTCTCACAGGGAAAGAAGGACCTGGCCCCCATCTCTCTCCTCCCCTACACCCCTCCTTATCACTCCATCCCCTTTCCTTGCAACTGTCCTGCCTCAACCCACTCTTGTGACTCCGACTCAGTGACCCTATAGGGCAGAGTAGAACTGCACCATAGGGTTTCCTAGGCTGGAATCTTTATGGGAACAGATCACCAGATCTTTTTTTCCTGTGGCGCTGCTGGTGGGTTTGAAGTGCTGACCTTTTGGTTAGCAACCAAGCACTTAACCATTGCGACACCAGGGTTCCTTCAACCCCTTCTAGACCTCATCGTTTCCAATCTGAATGCCCATATAATAGCCTGGCTTCCCTGCCACCACTCCCACCTCCTGTGCTTTCATGCAGCTTCCTATCTACACCCTTTGCCAAAGCCCATGAGGCTGGCGCAATCTGGCCTCTGCCCACACCTCTGCCCCCATCTCCTGCCATGCAGTTCCTCACCCCTCGGCTCCAGCTACACTTACCTGCTCTCTGGCCCTGAACAGAAAGCACCACTGGGTGGCAGGGCCTTTGTGCTCCTGTTCTGTCTGTGTGGCAGGCCTTCCCCTGAAAGTTGGCAGGGCAGGGCTGTCATCTCTTCAGGGGCCTCCCTTGACACCCCCGGGGGCAGTAGCATATGCCTGTGTGTGTGTGTCTGCACACACACGCCACTCTGCATTACCTTGGCATTTTTCACTAGTTGAACTTTGCTCGTTTGTCTGTTGCCTTGTTTCTCTGTCGCCCTCTCTAAACTACCTTTCACTGCTGTATGCCCAGCCCCTAGAGTAGTAGCTGGTCAATAAGTTTGTCAACTAACTGATTGACCAGGCTTCAAGTGCATTCTGGACATCACTTCTCTAAGCTTCAGTTTTCTCATCGTCAAATGGGAAACATCTACTTCCGGGTGTTGTGAGAACCACACCAGGCAGCGTATGTAAGTGCCCAGCCGAGCCTGGCACATGTAGGAGCTCAGTACCTTCTGATAATCTCAATCACCATGGTCCCCGGGGTTCTAAGCCCTATGGGCCTGACCCCGGGAACTCTTAGTCAGTGGGGTGAGTCCATCTCTGTGCTTAGAGAACGTTAGTCTGAGGAAGGAGACCCCCGGGCTGGAGTTTTCTCCTTTGGGGAGTTGAGAGGTGAATGTCCTGCCCCACCACAAGGGCCCTAGGTCTGACAGGCAGGCGGGCAGGTGTATTCCTGAGACAGCAGGGAGCCTGGCGTGCGAGTCCACCGGGCAGTTTTAAAGCTGCTTGGTGCCAGGATGGCTAACTCTCCTTGCCACCCGCTGCCTTGTACTTCTGACCTCTCCAGTTCTCACCCTGCTTGTGGTCTTGGAGAGCAAGCGGCATACTGCTGCCCAGCTGCTTCTCTCCTCTCCACCTTCCTGGCTGCCCTGCCTCTGCTCAGCCAAGCCCTCCTCCTCTCCCAGCCCCCTTCTCCCTGACTCCAGGCCATTCCCTCCACACCAGGGCTCCTCATGCCCTTTGCCTCCTCTGCCTGGAGCTCCAGCCCCACATTCCACCTCCTTGCAGGCGTCTGATTGCAACACAGACCGTGTTTACTGCGTTCTAGTGGGGCTTTCCCCACCATGCTCTGTGGCTTTCCTCCCCAGTGCGTCCCTCCTCCGTGAGACTGAGACGAGGTCACAGGTGTAATGTTTACTCTGTGTCTGCAGAAAGGGCCTGCTCCAGGAAGCCCAGTCTATCTGTATCCCAGCTTCTCCCAGCTGCATGACAGCAGTAGGAGGGGAGGGAGGGTGGCTGGCTGTGTCCGAAGCCATGACTGGATGAGGCCAGTGTGGAAAACAGCTTGGTATTTCCTCAAAAAGTTGAACATAGAACTACCATATGAGCAAGAATTCCAATCTGAGGTATAGACCCAAAAGAAAAAGCAGGAACACAGAAATCTGTACACCAAGTGTTTATTGGAGCACTTTTCACAACAGCCAAAAGGTGGAAACAACCGAATGTCCATCAACAAATGAATAGATAAACACAATGGGATATGTAAACACAATGGAGTACTGCTCAGCTAGTAAGAGAAATTAGGTCCTGATGCACACCACAACATGGGTGAGCCTGAGGGAAGTAAGTCAGTCACGAAAGGCCAAGTACTGTATGATCTCACTTATATGAAACAGGCAAATGTATAGAGACCAGAAGTTATCAGTGGTTACCAGGGATGGGGGCGGGGGTGTTTGCTAAGGGGGCAATGAGTTTATGTGAATGGTGGTGGGATGATTTGCAAATGGGTCACAAGAACCGTGGGACGACTTGAAGAATATAACCAATGTCACTGAACTGTACATGTAGAAATTATTGAGATGGTATATGTTTCATTATGCATATTTTCACCACAATTAAAAAAAAAAAAGTCCCCCCACGTTTGCTGTTTTTTGAAGGTGCAATATAGAGGTGGCGTCAGAGAGGTGGGGTGATGGGGGAGGTGATGTGATTGGGACCTCCGCTAGTGGCCTTTCTCTGAGATCCCCACTGTCTTAGTTACCTGGTGCTGCTGTAACAGAAATACCACAAGCTTTAACAAACAAATTTAGTTTCTAACAGTTTAGGAGGCTAGAAGTCCGAATTCAGGGTGCTGGCTCTAGGGGAAGGCTTTCTCTCTCTGTTGGCTCTGGAGGAAGGTCCTTGTCTCTTCTTCTTGGTGATCTTCACATAGCACAGCATTTGTCTTCCCCCATCTCTGCTTCCTTAATCTTATCCTTTTATATCTTGTAAGAGATTACTCAAAACACACCCTATACTAATCCTGCTCATTACCATAACAAAGACAGTCCACTTCCAAATGGGATTATAACCGCAGACATAGAGGTTTGGAATTACAACACAATTCCGAGGGAGACACAGTTTAATCCATAATACCTACTTTCCAAAGTAAAATCCTCTTTTGAGCTGGGAGCCCTCTAGAACCCTGGGACCTCGCAGATTTGCAGGCCAACCTTGTCACCCCATGGCTGAACGTCTTCTTCTTTGCAGACTTGGAAACAGAATTTGTCGGCACACACTGAGACATCCAGTCTCTTGGGGACAGTCCCCCACTAACCAGACACACTCAGGGTGGCTGTATAGACCACGCTGTCAGTTCATCCCTTCCCCAAAATGGGTTGGTACCCTTTAATAATCAGGGCTTCCCTACTGGAGCCAAAGTGCCCAGGATTAAAAATTGTTGTTGTTGTTAGCTGTCATCTCAGCTCCAACTCATTGTGACCTTATATATGCCAGAAAGAAATATTGCCTGGTCCTGTGCCATCAGATTGCTGTTGTTGTTGTGTGCCGTGGAGTCAGAGTAGAGCTGGCCCGTAGGGTTTCCCAGGCTGCAATCTTTACAGGAGCAGATTGCCAAGTCTTTTCTCCCTCTGAGCCCCGAGTGGGTTTGAACCACTGACCTTTCAGTTAACAGCCAAGCGCTTAACCACTGTGCCACCAGGGCTCCTTGCTATTAAATTAAATTAAAACAAAACAAACCCATTGCCATCAAGTCAATTCCAACTCATAGCTACCCTATAGGAAAGAGTAGAACTGTCCCATAGGGTTTTCCAAGGAGCAGCTGGTATATTAAAACTGCCAACAGCTTGGTTAGCAGCCAAACTCTTAACCACTGTGCCACCAGAGCCCCTGCCATCCAATTAGGCACCAGGATTGTTTGGTGTATGTGGAATGATGACAAGGCAAGTTAAACCATTTAAGGCTTTATGTAAATACCCCGACTAGTTTCGAAGATTTGATGTTTGCAAGGGAAGCAGGCTGGATCAAACAAGATTACTGGAAGGCTCTAGGAGGAGTCATAAGGGGAATAGGCTCTCTAGGGAGTTCACTGGGGCAGGGAGCCAGCTTCCCGAGGCCAGTGGGTGGGCGCCCACGGCCCTTGGCCTGTGGGCATGTTTTGTCCACAACGTGTTTTTAATTAAAAGAAAAATAGTTGTCAATACTCAAAAATGGGGCAATTTTACACTAAATTCTGAATTTCTGGCTTCTTGGGACTTTTCTGCATGGGAGCAGCGGCCACAGCTCCACAGGACTGCCCTCTGGATGACTTTGAGCCCACAGTCCTATCCCTGGCTCACCTGCATCTGTGTCACCTGCCTGGCCCCCGTAAGGCTTGTAAACCCAGCTTTGCGTTTTGGTTAGCAGAGTGACCCAGCTATACTTGGTGTGTGCACACCTTTCCATCCTCCCACCATCTGGTGTCTTGTGGCCACAGCCTCTGCTCTTCAGACCTCTGGCCTGCCCACCACTCACCCCGGCCTCATCTGCCCAGACCCGGCCTCAAGGCCTTCTGCCTGCAGCAACCATCAAGCAACTGATCTCTTACTTCAAGTTCAGATTGCTGAGAGACTCTTTCCAGCCCAATAGAGACAGTGCAGTTCAAAGGTAGCCAGACAGCCTGAAGACTCGTTACTCTGGGCCTAGGGGCCCCTGGCCAAAGAAGCTGTGGCCAAGGGCTGAGGGCAGTGTCACATGGTATAAAACCTGGCCTCCCAGACAGCTGGGAGTAAACTTTCTTCTGCAAGGTTCTTACAGTGACTTAGGTCCACCTCTCCTCCTAGAAGTCGGTTATATACAGCGGTGAGGCGAACAGGCTTGGCCCACTAAGGCTTTGTTATGGCCCCTACCCTGCTCTCTTCTTTCCTGCTTCCTGGTGGCTTTCTCCCCCTAGACCAGTGGTCCTCAGCTTTGGCTGCTCAATGAAGTCCCCTGGGCCCCACCCCAGAGATTTGCGTTTAATGGGTCTGGAATGGCCTTTTGAGAACTACTATCCTAGACCTTGGTATTGAGGCTGGGGCATACCCCACCCAGCATTCTCCAACTTCCTTTCCCCAACCCATGGATTAAAAAATTCCTCCTTCATTGACCTTGAACTCAATTAGGTGAGAGGAACTAATTAACATTAAGTTGTAAATGGTCAATCCTCTTCCCCACCACTGGAAATAAACTTTAAACGTGAAGATACTGGTTAATATTGATAGACCTTTAATCTGGCAGTAGAAATAGAGAGAGGTTAAGCACCAGGCCCAGGGACACAGTCAGTAATGGCAGTTCAGAAATTTAAATCCAAGTGCTCTGCCTGCAGGGCCTGCACGCTGAGCCATGACTCGGCACCCACACCCTGGTCGGATCACTGGCACCTTGGATGTTCCGTAGATCCCTGTCTTTGTTTAAAGAGAGGCCCATACATACCACAGATATTTTCTAGACATCTTCCAAAATGCACAGCTGTCTTAGTGAGCGGAGAACCAGGGAATTCTCTCGACGTAGGACTGGGCTGGGTAGGAGAACTGTGTGTGGGTCTGCGTATCTACAGCCCTCAGCTTGCCTGCTCCATATTCCTAGGCTGGGCTGGTTGGTGCTCAGGCAGAGCTGGCCTCAAGGGAGAGGTACTCAGCCACAGGTACTGATCTGCCCCATGCCACTCACCCCAGGTCACAGGTCTAGTCTGTGGCAGAGGAAAGCAGTCTCTGTCCTCCCAGGGAGAAGGCACAGCTCTACCGTTGGGGTGCAGGGCCCCCCATGCCCCTTAGGAGAGATTCAACTTCACAAGTTGGCAACACAACACAGGATGTTGTCCACGAAAGGGTGAAGTCAGGGGAGCTGGCCTCTGCCTGAGATTACAATCAAGGAATCAATGCTTTATTGCCCACCAAAGCCTGGCACTCCACTGCCTCCCACGAGTACACACCTGGTAGACATATGTGGTTTTGTGCCCTGGCACCGCAGCTCCCCTTCACCTGGTAAAAGTGCCAGTTCTTTGGGGGAGATTGGTCCCCTCCCACCGCTCATGTCACTCAGTCCCAGTGGAGCCACAGTCTTAGAAACCCATCCCGCCTGGCATGGCTGGGCACATACCCAGGGGTGGCAACGCAGGAGGGTCTGGACCCCATCCCTCCTGGCATGGCTGGGTAAGTACCCAGGGTGGCAATGGAAGGGGGTCTGGGGTGGCACATAACCCAAACAGCAAAGTCCTGGGGTGTGATGTATGTCCCTGTGAAGTCCCCTCTTTCCTTTGGGGCCTCCCTGGGTGGGTGGTCATGGCCCTCCTCCCTCCTTCCACGCCAGGAAGCCCATCCACAGCAGGAGGGAATACCGCCAAAGCACAGAGAGATCCAAGGCAGAGAGTGCAGGAGTTCCTAGATGCGGTCCGGTGGGCTGACGCTGACCAGTTCCTTCCTTGAGGGCAGCTTTTGCTGTGGGAATGAAACTTCAGTGGAGGAGATGGTCCCAAAATCGGAAGCTGGGCGCTCCTGAGAGGCTTTACCACCTTCACAACCTACGATGTGAATCTGGCTGCAAAACCAACCAGGTGTAACTGAAATACTGTCTTAGTTATCGAGTGGTGCTGTGACAGAAATACCACAAATGGGTGGTTTTAACAACCAGAAATTAATTTTCTCACAGTCTGATTTCAGGGCACCAGCTCTGGGGGAAGGTTTCCTCTCTCTGCCGGCTCTGGAGGAAGGTCCTTGTCTCTTCAGCTTCTGTTTCCTGGTTCCTTGGAGATCTCCATGTGGCTTGGCATCAATCTTCCCCCACCTTTGCTTGCTTAATCTGCTCTTTTTATATCTTGTAAGAGATTGACTCAAGACCTGCTCTATACTAATCCTGCTTATTAACATAACAAGGACGATCCATTCCCAAGTGGGATTATAACCACTAAAAAAAAAAAACAGGGATCCAAAAAACCAAACCCTTTGCCTTTGAGATTCCAACTCATAGTGACCCTATAGGACAGAGTAGAACTGCTCCATACGGTTTCCAAGGAGTGCCTGGTGGATTCCAATTGCCCACTTTTTGGTTAGCAGCCATAGCTCTTAATCACTACGCCACCAGGATTTCCACCACAGAGATTAAAAAAGAAAAAAAAACTTTACCGTTGAGTCGATTCCTACTCATAGTGACCCTATAAGACAGAGGAGAACTGCCCCATAGATTTTGAAAGGACTGCCTGCACCACCAGAGTTCCCACCGCAGGGATAGAGGTTAGGCTTTACAACACATATTTTGGGGGGATGTAATTCAATCCATGACAAATCCGCTTGTCAGCGTGCACAGTATTCGTTAGCATTAATTGAATTTGTGTTTTTCAGCCACTCTCTGTGTATGTTCTTTTGTCCCCCCCCCCCAGATATTGAACACCCTCCCTCCTGAGCAGCAATGCTTAGCTTTTACCCAGTGGTCCTGTGTTTTCTAAATTGGAAGGACTTCAGGCCAAGCCTCAGTTTACTCAGTGATGCAGCTAGGGTTCCTGCGGCCCCTCCACATCTCCCACACAGTCACTGGTTGCGAACCTCAGGAAGCAGGACATCAGGACGTCTCTTTCCCTTAGTGGAGTAACCAAGGGATAAAGGAAAATTATCTCTGGGAATGCCGAGGCTGAGCCAGTGATAAGCCACCAAACTCCTGTGCAGAATCAGCCTTTTTTTTCCTAACGTTCTTTGAAGAGGTTAGAAGAAAGATTGTTGGGGCAGGACCCAACAGGGGAGTACCCAAATGGAACGCCCTATTGGTGGGCCCAAATTAGGCTGCCTCCATGGGTGTTAGATTTGTGCAGTCACACAGGGCTCTGCTTTGTTTAATGTTCTGCTGATGCCATCTTGAAATTCTTAATAGTTTCTGAACAAGAGGCCCCACAGCTTATGTCACCTGTCCTGCTGGGGCGCATAGTGTTATGATAAAAGGACAGAAGAGTAGTCTTTCCACCCCTCACTGTATAGATGAAGAAACCCAGGCCTCTGCTGGGAAGAGACCTAAGTGAGCTCATGAAGCTGGTTAGCGGCAAAATCAAGACTACTGTGAGGACTCCCTGGCATGGAAAGGACTGATCATGCCTTATAAACTTGTTCCCTCCCACTGGGGACAAGCCACAGCGTCTAGAGCCCTGGATTGCTGCTGGACCCACAGCATTTGGGTGGGACTTTTGTCATATCATTGTGTGTGTGTGTGTGGGATGAGTATATAACAAAACATTTGCCATTTCAACATTTTTACACGTATGATTCATCGATATTATGTTCATCATGTTGCGCAACCATCACCATGATCCTTTCCAGGTTTTCCCATCACCCTTAGCAGAAGCTCACTGCCCCCTTGGGTGGGACTTTTGGACTCTCAGTGTCTGGGTTGGGGGCCTCCACCTTGGGGCAGCCCCGTTACTGCACAATATGGTCTATTTGCTTGTCCACCCTTCCTACCAACACCTCACATCCAGCTGCAGTAGTCTGACAGCCAGGACAAAGGCACAGACATCACAGGAAAGGGCCCTAGAGGCTCCTTGCTGAGATGCCATTGACTCTTTGTGACTGGACCTTGGGGAGGCTTGAGGTTCTTCAGGGGTGGGGTTGCATTAGTGTACGAGGGGAATAGAGGAACCTCCCTTTTACCAGCTAGTCCCAAAAGCAGCTGACATATCTGAGTTCTTGGCACAGGTGGTGGCATACAGTGGCACTCCGCAAATGCTTGATGAGTGAGTAAATGGAGAACATGAACCACTGCCTGCATTGTGGCTCCTGACGGGAGGAAAAGAAGCTTGAAAACAATGCCCTAAGGCTATGTTCTTGGTTTGATCTGTATTTCAAATGTTGTTGTTAGGAGACCTCAAGTTGGCTGAGACTCACAGCAACCCTATGTACCACAGAACCAAACACTGCCTGGTCCTGCACCATGCTCACAATCATTGTTATGCTTGAGCCCATTGTTGCAGCCACTGTGTCAATCCATCTCATTGAGGGTCTTCCTCTTTTCTGCTGACCCTCTACTTCACCAAGCATGATGTCCTTCTCCAGGGACTGATCCCTCCTGACAACATGTCCAAAGTAGGTAAGATGCGATTTCGCCATCCTTGCTTCTAAGGAGAATTCTGGTTGTACTTCTTCCAAGACAGATTAGTTTGTTCTTTTGGCAGTCCATGGTATGTTCAAGATTCTTCTCCAACACCACAATTCAAAGGCGTCAATTCTTCTCTAGTCTTCCTTATTCATTGCCCAGCTTTCGCATGCATATGATGTGATTGAAAATATCATGGGTGGGTCAGCCATACCTTAGTCTTCAAGGTGACATCTTTGCTTTTCAAAACTTTAAAGAGGTTCTTTGCAGCAGATTTGCCCAATGCAATGCGTCTTTTGATTTCTTGACTGCACCGCCAATCCTGATGTCCCATTCTTCATATAGTCTACCTTCTCGGGTTATTTGCTCAGCATACAGATTGAATAGGAATGGTGAAAGGATATAACCCTAACACATACCTTTCCTGACTTTAAACCACAAAGTATTCCCTTGTTTTGTCCGGACAACTGCCTCTGGATCTATGTACAGATTTTTCAAGAGCACAGTTAAGTCTTCTGGAATTCCCATTCTTTGCAATGTTATCTATAATTTCTTATGATCCACACAGTCGAATGCCTTTGAATGCTCGATAAAACACAGGTAAACATCTATCCTGTATTCTCTGCTTTTAGCCAAGGTCCATCTGACATCAGCAATGATATCCTTTGTTCCACGTCCTCTTCGGAATCCGGCCTGAATTTCTGGCAGTTCCCTGTTGATGTGCTGCTGCAGCTGCTTTTGAATGATCTTCAGCAAAATTTTACTTGCTTATGATATTAATGATGTTGTTTGAAAATTTCCATATTCAGATGGATCACCTTTCTTGGGAATAGGCATAAATATAGATCTCTTCCAGTCAGTTGGCCAGGTAGCTGTCTTCCAAATTTCTTGGCATAGATGAGTGAGCACTTCCAGAGCTGTATCCATTTATTGAAACATCTCAATTGGTATTCCGTCAATTCCTGGAGGCTTGTTTATCACTAATGCCGTCAGTGTAGCTTGGACTTCTTCCTTCAGTACCATCGGTTCCTGATCATATGCTACCTCCTGAAATGGTTGAACATTGACCAGTTCTTTTTGGTATAATGACTCTGTGTATTCCTTCCACCTTCTTTCAATGCTTTCTGTGTCCTTTAATATTTTCCCTGTAGAATCCTTCAATATTGCTACTGGAGGTTTGAAATTTTTCTTCAGTTCTTTCAGCTTGAGAAATGCCAAGCATGTTTCTTCCCTTTTTGTTTTCTATTTCCAGCTCATGTCATAATAATACTTTACTTTGTCGTCTCGAGCCGCCCTTCGAAATCTTCCATTTGGCTCTTTGACTTCATCATTTCTTCCTTTTGCTTTGGCTACTCAACATTCAAGGGCCACTTTCAGAGTCCCTTCTGACATCCATTTTGATCTTTTCTTTCTTTCCTGTCTTCTTAATGACCTCTTGCTTTCTTCATGTATGATGTCCTTGATGTCATTCCACAACTTGTCTGGTCTTTGGTCATTAGTGTTCAATGCATCAAATCTCTTCTTGAGCTGGTCTCTAAATTCAGGTGGGGCATACTCAAGGTTGTACTTTGGCTCTCGTGGACTTGTAATTTTCTTCAGTTTCAACTTGAACCTGCATATGAGCAATTGATGGTCTATTCTACAGTTGGCCCCTGGCCTTGTTCTGACTGGTGATATCCAGCTTTTCCATTGTCTCTTTCCACAGATGTAGTTAATTTGATTCCTGTGCATTCCATCTGGCGAGGTCCACGAGTATAGTCACCGTTTATGTTGGTGAAAAAAGATATTTACAATGAAGAAGTTGTTGGTCTTGCAAAATTCTATCATGCGATCTTCAGCATCATGTCTATCACCAAGGCCATATTTTCCAAGTACCGATCATTCTTCTTTTCCAACTTGTGCATTCCAATCACCAGTAATTATCAATGCATCCTGGTTGCATGTTTGATCAATTTCAGACTGCAGAACCTGGTAAAAATCTTTAATTTCTTCATCTTTGGCCTTCATGGTTGGTGCATGAATTTGAATAATAGTCATATTGACTGGTCTTCCTTGCAGGCGTGTGGATATTATCCTATGACTGACAGTGTTGTACTTCAGGATAGATATCGGAATATTCTTTTTGACAATGAATGCAATGCCATTCCTCTTCAAGTTGTCATTTCCGGCATAGTATAAACCATATGATTGTCGGATTAGAAATGGCCAATACCAGTCCATTTCAGCTCACTAATGCCTAGGATATCAATGTTTATGCGTCCCATGGCATAGCTTCCAGCATCACGGCAACACACAAGCCCCCACAGTACAACAAACTGACAGATGTGTGGGGGTCTCACAGTTTAGGAGGCTAGAAGTCTGAAGGTGAAGGTTCAGGGCACCACTTATCCAGGTTTGCCCTGCACTATGGGGGTTTCTCAGGATGCAGAGCTTCCAGTGGTAACACCAGGAAAGTCCTAGACAAATCAGGACAAGTGGGTCGCCCTACAGAAGCTACTTACTTCCTCCAAGCCTTTATGTCCTCATCCACTGAGTGGGGATAATTACGATCCTTGCGAGCATTGAAGGAGCATAGTGCCAGGTGACAGGCAGATGCTCAGTAGTGGTCACTGGGCTTAACTAGGCCAACACAGCATAAGTCTGGTCTTTCTGATACTTAAGAATTATCAGTGTTTGGTGTAGTTAAGGAGTGGCTGGGTTAAGTGTTGCCTTGTCCCACATTTCTCCTTTTGAAAATCAAATATTCCTGTTGTTCTTGGGTGCCATCAAGTTGGTTCTGACTCATAGTGACCCTGTGCACAACAGAACAAAACACTGCCTGGTTTTGTGCCATGTTCACAATTGTTGCTATGTTTGAGCCCATTGTTGCAGCCACTGTGTCAATCCATCTCATAAATTCATCTCTTTTTCACTGACCCTGTACTTTACCAAGTATGATGTCCTTCTCCAGGGACTGGTCCCTCCTAATAACGTGTCCAAAGTATGTGAGATGAAGTCTCTCCATCCTTGCTTCTAAGGGGTATTCTGTCTGTACTTCTTCCAAGACAGACTTGTTCTTTCTTCTGGCAGTTTATTCAGTGTCCTTTATCAACACCATAATTCAAAGGCTTCAATTCTTCAGTCTTCCTTATTCATTGTCCAGCTTTCGCGTGCATATGAGGTGACAGAAAATACTATGGCTTGGGTCAGGCACACCTTAGATCTCATAGTGACATCTTTGCTTTTCAACAATTAAAAATTTTTTTTTTTTTGTAGCAGATTTGCCCAATGCAATAATACATTGTATGATTTCTTGACTGCTGCTTCCATGGGTGTTGATTGTGGATCCAAGTAAAATGAAATCCTTGACAACTTCAATCTTCTCTCTGTTTATCATGATTTTGCTCATGGGTACAAGTGTGAGGATTTTTGTTTTCTTTATGTTGAGGTGTAATCCATACTGAAGGCCTTAGTGTTTGATCTTCATTAGTAAGTGCTTCAAGTCCTTTTTTGCTTTCAGCAAGCAAGGTTGTGTCATCTGCATATCACAGGTTGTTAATGAGTCTTCCTACCATCTTGATGCCGTGTTCTTCATATATTCCAGCTTGTTGGATTGTTTGCTAGAAATATTCCTAACCCAAAACTAATCAAACCTATTGACATTGAGTCAATTCCAACTCATAGCAACGCTATAGGACAGAGTAGAACTGCCCTACATGGTTTCCAAGGATCAGCTGGTGGATTCAAACTGCTGACCCTTTGGTTAGCAGCTGAGCGCTTAACCATTGTACCTCCAGGGCTCCAGAAATATTCCTAGAAGACATTAAATCTGAAGCATTTTTTGGGAAAGGCCGAATGAAGGTTGTCTTAGTTATCTAGTCCTGCTATAACAGAAATACCACAAGGATGGCTTCAATGAACAGAAGTTTATTCTCTCACAGTCTAATAGGCTAGAAGCCCAAATTCAGGGTGTCAGCTCTAGGGAAAGACTTTCTGTCTCTATTGGCTCTGGAGGAAGGTCCTTGTCATCAGTCTTCCCCTGGACTAGGAGCTTCTCCACATAGGAACCCTGGGTCCAAAGAATGTGCTCTGCTCCTGGCACTGCTTTCTTGGTGTTATGAGGTCCCCTTGTCTCTCTGCTGGCTTCTCTCTTTTACATCTCAAAAGAGATTGGCTTAAGACACTATCTAATCTTGTAGATCTCATCACTATAACTGCCACTAATCCATCTCATTAACATCATAGTGATAGGATTTACAACACGTAGGGAAATCACATCAGATGACAAAATGGTGGACAATCACACAATACTGGGAATCATGGCCCAGCCAAACTGATACACATATTTTTGGGGGACACAACTCAATCCATGACAAAGGGGAAGAACCCTAAAAATGGAGAATTGAGAGGAGTGCCAGAAGATGCAAACCCAGCTCTTTTTGAATGTCCGTAGGGGCCTGTTCTATTCCCATGCTGGAAGGAGCAGCTCACAGGTTAGCTCCAGAAATGAATGGGCACAGTCCCAAAATGTTCTGGTGAAGAGCCACAGCTTGGGGGGGCCGACCTTGGAGAGTCATTCTCAAACGGGTGTGTATGTGTGTGTGGTGAGGGGGAGATATGAAAATCTCCGGATGGGGTGGGCATACGCATATTTAGAAATCGCATTCAAATGATAACAACTTATTTGGAAAACTGAAAAAAACTCTACCTCGTTGCAACACAGCCTACAAAAGTCTGACACAAAACACTGAATAGTAAATCTGTGATAAGGTTTCAAGAATGCAATAGGCTTTCTGGGGCGGAATCGACACGACGGCAGCGGGTTTGGTTTTTTATGAAAATACCAGGCGGGCTTGGCGATGCAAGGCGTCAGCGCGCCCTCTAGAGGTCAAGGGCCCACAGTACAGCGCAGGCCGTCGTCACGACACCACCTCGGCCCTCGCCACGACTCCACCTCGGCCCTCGCTCGGTCCGTCCTGGAACCGGGCAACCTCACAAAGTAGTCAGTTCTGAGAGGGGAGGCAAGGCTTATACAAGAGTAAAGCGATGGGGCGGAGACGGAGTCTCTCTTTCAAGCCCTGGCTTAAATGTCCTGCCCCAAGTCAGTCTTCCTCAGCGTCTATACTCCTTGTCAAGGGAGTCAGCACCTGGGTTGCCTTCTGGGCACGGGGCACACCTAGATCCTGTAGCTGCCCCAGGCCTGGCCCTCTACTCTCTTTGGCAGGGACGCTCCAGGCTTTTCCAAGATCCAACTGAGTGCCTGGAAAACCCAGGGGTGGCGGTGGAGGTAGAGGTGCCACCTGTTTTGATCTCCCACCCCAACCCACCTGAGGATTTTTGCCCTTGCGCGACTTGTCTTAGCCTATACCTCCCCCATGTTCCACCCTGAGGCGGGGTGGGGAGAAGACACTCAGGGCTCACCTGCTGTCCTCTCCCTCCCCTGCCAGCTTTTGCCTCCCCCTGCACACACACAAACCTATTAGGAAGGCTTCACTTTGTCCCATGAGAATACCCCTTAGGTGGGATTCCTATCCTCTTTATACCGTAATTTAGATTAACAGTCCATTCTCAGACCTCCGCGCTTCGCTTTTCATGAGTAATGGGAAGGTTTTAGGATCAAGAAAGACCTTTTTTCTTTCAATAAAGTCGAGCGTTCAAGATTGTCTCTCTAGGATTAAAAACAGTCCATTTGAAAGCTGAGCAGTGACACGTTCAAACAACAACCCGTGCCATCAAGTCAATTCTGACTTGTAGTGACCTTTCTCAGCTCTGTGACTTCAAAAATGACTCAGTCAACACACGGGCCCATTTCTAAGTGCCCAGGTTTCATACTCTATTTGAAGACATGACTCCATGTCCCGGGAATAGAAAAGGTCAGCATGGGCCTGGAATATCCCGCTGTTGCCCCAAATGAGAAGGTTTCAAAGATGTTGGGGGGTGGGGGCTGAAAGGGGGGGTGGGCAGGACAAGTAGTGCTAATAGGCTGAAAGAACCTCTTGGCCAAATGAACAATTAGCAACAAAATATCACCATTTGAACACCAGAATTGAATGATAATTGTAATTATTAAGAACAAGTTTAGTTTAAAAAGATAGGGGATATAAAAATATCTGGAAAGGGAAATGTTTATATAGAGTATACAAGAAGATAGTATTTTACATAATTTCAATAGCGATTTATCTTAGTTTCTGGGTGCTGCTGTAACAGAAATACCACAAGTGGGTGGCTTTAAAAGCACATTAATTTATTTTCTCACAGTTTAGAAGGCTAGTAGTCCGAATTCAGGGCACCGACTCTCCGGGAAGGCTCTCTTTCTGTTGGCTCTGGGGGCAGATCCTTGCCTATTTCAGCTTCTTTAGCCCCAGCGTCCCTCCGTTCCTTGGTGATCTTTACGGGGCTTCTATCTTCAACATCTGCTCTTTTTATAACTCGGAAGTGATTAGGTTTAGGACACACCTGACACTGATACAATCTCATTGACATAACAAAGAAAGCCCTACTTCCAAATAAGATTACCCCCACAGGGATAGGGGTCAGGACTACGATGTGCATTTTGGGGGGACACAATTCAATCCATACCACAAGGAGAGTGTTGATATGCACAGGTCTCTTTTTCGTAAGAATCTGTCTGTGTATAAAGCTATTTACAACATGTTCTCTAACTTGGTAAGCGGGGACGGAAGAATACAGGAAGGGTGAACAAGCCAGGAAAAGCGGGTGCTATACCAAATGCAGGAGGGTCTATCAGCATTGATCGGCACAGAACATCACAAGTGGAAAGGGGCCCGAGAGTCTGCTGCAAGATGATGGATTAGAAAAGTCTCCAAAAGAAGAAAACTAACTTCCTGGACTGCAAAAGAGGCTAAACAGCCAGATCACAATGGTAGTTCACTCAGTCATAGTTCTTCCCTTGGCCTCCAGAGGGAGCTCTAACGTTTCCTAGAAAGGTTCATTTTTTCTGTATACACTTAATGAGTGTCTATTGTGTGCCTGTCACACATCCAGCAGGCAGAGGAGGCAACAGACATGTAAACAGATAATTTAAATTCCATGCATGTGATTAGTCCACCAAGCATCTATATGTTAGGGTATGACAAGAGCTCAAAGGAGGGGTCTGCTATATTCCCATAATAGGTAGGTCCTTCTTGTCCTCACCTTCTAGAATTGGTACACCAAGTCCTCATCCCCCCTCCCCTCTGCACCCATACAATAAAAAAAAAGTTACCGTGGGGTCAGCTCAGATTCCTGAACCCCCCACGTGTGTTGGAGTAGAATTGCGGTCCACAGGGTTTTCAATGGCTGATTTTTCAGCAGTAGATCACCAGGCCTTTCTTGATAGGTGCCTCTGGGCAGACTCAAGGCTCCAGTCTTTCAGTTAGCAGCTGAGCATGTTAACCATCTGCACCAGGGACTCCTACAGTAAAAATAACCCCCATTTACTGAGGAGACGCTGGTGCCAGGTCTTGGTACATCTAAACAAATTTGATCTCATTCAATTCTCATGATAGCCCCCTTTACAGATAAGTAGACTGAGTCTAATCAATTGCCATCCAACTCATGATGACCCCATGTGTGTCAAAGTAGAACTGCACTCCATTGGGTTTTCAAGGCTGTGACCTTTTGGAAGTAGATTGCCTGGTTTTCTTCTGAGGTGCAGCTGAGTGTGTTCAATTGCCAACCCTTTAGTTAGTAGATGAACCCTTCAACATTTGTACCACCCAGGGACTCCAAACTGAGTCTGAGATGTTAAGTAGTAACTGGCAGAGCCAGGATTTGAACCCAAGCCTGCTGGCACTGAAAAAAACCCATGCTTTAAGCACTCTGCCCTAGGACCCCCTGAATGGGAGACACAGACTTTGATCACCATGCCCCAGGCCCTTCCTTTCTCCATTCCACCCTAGGAACAATTTCACCATCTCTTTGCATGCTCTTCTGAGAACCTTGTGCTTGGCTCTCTGGATGTCTCCAGCCCCACCCTGCCTTTCTTAAGCCCTGGTGGTATGGTGCCACTCTCTTTCCAGGGCCACCAGGAGGTCACCATGGCCCCAGCCATCTCCTACTGCAGATATTGTATGGCCATGACTATTTCCACAGCTTTGGGCTTGGGATTTCTCCCACCTCCCATGCCTTCCTCTGCCCCGCATATAAATTGTACTCCACGTGCGAGGCCGGCCTCAAATTTTGCCTTCTCCAGGATGAATCTTCCTGGCCCACAAGGACCTCTCACTTTGAATTATCATGTGTTACTCGAAGTTGTCTGTCTTCCATGCAATTAAAGTACAACTTTATTTTTATCTTTAACTATCCTTTCTTGCTTTTTATTTTGTAAAAATTCACTTTATTGAAGTATAATTTAACACAATATAATGCACCCACTTAAAATGTACATTTTGATGAGTTTTGACAAATGGATGTAACTGCATTGCTGCTGTTAGGTGCTGTTTAGTCGGTCCCAACAACAGAACGAAACACTGCCTGGTCCTGCACCATCTTAACAATCATTATTATGCCTGAGCCCATGGTTGTAGCCACTGTGTCAATCCATCTCGTTAAGGGTCTTCCTTTTTTTCACTGACCTTCTACTTTACCAAGCATGATGTCCTTCTCCAGGGACTGGTCTCTCTAAGACAGAAAACAGAGGGCCCCCCAAATCTGCAAACAAAGTACAGGAAACGGGCCAGGGTGCCAAAACAAAGCAATTCCCCAGGACAATGGGACAGGGTATCAGAAAATAGCCCGTAAACTTCTTTAAAGTTGTCTTTCAGAAGCAGCTGGAGAAAACCAGCTGCACGGACATGCGCAGAACATCCACCTGTGACCACTGTGTGACCTTCCACCAGGGGCAGTGAGGGGCAGCAGCAGCCAGGAGACTGCACAGGCACAACACCCCATAATAAATCCTGCTATGAATCCCAGAGGCCCCTGGGACAGTAGCCATCTTGGAGAGCTGCTGCACAGGCACTGAAGTTAGCATATCCCTGCCTATCCCCACCTGTGCCTGTGAATAAATGTGAATCTTTTTCTGCCCAAGAACTTTAAAAAACCCAGGCCTGTCTATCGTTCTGTGAGATGGGGGTATGTGTTGCTCAGGCCCTACTTGTATCCGCTTGCAAGCCTGTTCAATAAAGCTTTGCTCATGTGTAAAATTCTGCATGCCTTACCTGTTCATTCTTGACCAGTGAGAGGCAAGAGCCTTATTCTGGTAACAATTCTGGTGAGCCAGCCAGGAGGATCCAGGAGGCACAAGGGATCCTTTGTGTCCTGTTCTCGGACCCAGGGCAGTGTGGAGGGGAGAATTGCCTGACCCCAGCGGATGAACAAAGCAGCTGCCAAGACTGATTTCTTCTCCTGTTTCTCTGCTGGCTAAGGACTCCTCCCCGTTACTCCTCGTGGCCTGACCTTAGTTTCATTTTCCTCCTGAGCAAGCTTTCTGTTTTTCTGTCTGTTTTTCCTTGGAAACATGAAGAGCAATGACAAGAACTCAATAGAAATCCAAGTGGCGGATGGGTCGCTTGCCCAGGAAAGGCCACCCAGGAGTACCTGACAGATGGGTGTTTTGTACTGTGGAAGGCAGAGTCACTAATGATGGGTGAAGGGTCCCCAGTGTGATGGGTCTTTCAGACCCTACGGACCAAGGGACATCTTCTGAAGGGTCCCCAGTGCAATGGGTCTTTCTGACCCTAGGGACCAAGAGACGCCTTTCATGTAGGGTTCCCAGTGTGACGGGTTTTAGCTGACCCTAGGGACCAAAGGGTGCCTTCTTTTTGATCCCAGGGAGTACAGAATTTCTGATCTGCTGGTTGTGCACTCTTTGGCTGGGGCTAAAGCCGCCCCCTTTCCTCCTCTTTCTTTTCCTGTCAAGCTGGCCTTTTGCCCAGCCACTTGTTTCAGCCGTCATTTTTGTGTGTCTGGATATTGTCTGTCTCTAGATGGTGCACCATATTTCTGGGAAATGGATGTAGAGGTCTCTGTTTAGATTGAGAGATTGAAGGCCCTCCATTCGGTATTGGAGAAAAGAGGTATCTGGGAGATCGAAGTGGAGATTCAGATATTCCTAGTAATGTGTTAGACCTCACTAAGCCCTTTCCGACTTGTCTGATCTGAGTGCTCTCTGTTTATTTGTCTTAAGTGTGACCGGGGCTGTCTGGGAGGTTGAGACTGCGAGGTTATCTCAGTTGCCTCTGTCTGTGTGTTATGTGTAATTTGTGTGTTGCATAGAAATTAATTGGTGAAAAGAAATTCAGGTTAAATTAGAACATACTTATAGAGACTCCTGAAAATTTATTGATTGGGCTGAAGAAAAGGAAATAATTTTGTCTTAAGGAAAAAGTAGCAGTTCCAGAACAGCGAAAGAGAAAGAAATTGTTTTCAAAATGTCTGAAATTGGGATGACTCCCTCCAGCCTTCAGTCTCCCTAGCTAAGAATTGATAGATTCATTTACGAATTTGCTAAAGGGCTTTGGTATTTACTGGGTGGTTAGTCTTTCAAAATGCCTCTGTATGTAAATAAATCAGAATGAGCTAATCTTGTTTTCTACCCTGAGTTAAAAGGTAAGTAACGGTGGGGTCAAATAGAAATCAGCCACAAAAGTCAAATAGAAATCACGATGGGACATGCCTGAAATGGACTGGAGAAATGTTAATCAGTTGAACAGAGACTTTGTGATTTCCAAAGCCAGTTGATAAAATTAGATTGGAAAAATATGAGAAATAGTAAAAGTTGAGTAAGACTTTGGAATATTTAAAGAAACTTTATTTCAATCAGTTATGTGTTATGGTATACAGCCTTAAAATAATTTCTAAGACCTTTTAGGTAACTTACTGATTTAAAATTGAGTTAATAGATATTCATCATGACTTAAGCTTATATACTTTTTGCTTTTTATACCACAAGAGAAAGGATACATATATGTGTATATTTGAGTCAACTGATGAGTGAGTTCATTTTTGCCATTTTAAAGGGATGTACTATAAAAGGTATGCAACGAAGAATGTTTAAGACGTTTATTAAAAAATATTTTTATTTGATATGGTCAAAAGTTTCATCTGTCTGACTGAAGTTTAATGGTTTAATTTGTTAGATTGTCACCTACGAAGTTATTTTTGTTGCTGTTCAGGTATTTGGAGACTTGATGGTCTTGGTATATTCTTAATATATCCTGACTATATGGTATTACGTCTCAAGATTATTATGTGTTACATCTGAAGTTCTTTAAAATTATGGTTAATGGTTATTATTGGAAATACTTTTACCTAAAATTTTTTAACTGATTTTATTTGGCCTTTATGCTTGTAATTAATTTCTATCAGGTCTTTATAAATTAATTATGGCCATATTAAGTTTTGTCATCTGCAGACAAGTTTTTACTTTGCTGATTTTCTGAAAACATTTTACCAGAATATCTCAACGAAAGAAGATGGACTATATTGGACTTATGAAAGGGACTGTAGCTAGATGTAATCAAGATTTCCAGAACTCTTATGCAGTTGCTGGTGGGTTCACAGACTACAGTTGATCCAGCATCACATGGAAAAGAAGTTAACTACATAAGGCTGAGTAAATGAAATTATACTATGGGTTTTATGTGGGAATGCTGCTGATGTTTTAAGGTTTTTCTTTCTGGAAATAAGAAATGCTTTAAGGTCCTACTTTCTGGAGATAAGAAACCATATTCTTCTTTTCTCCTAAATGATCTAACTAGTGGGTTTAGATATTATACCTCTTGAATTAGAATTTCCTCTTGACAAACTTAAAGTTATAAATATAACCACAAAAGTGCCTGAAATTTGAGCTATGATTTTACAAATTAGAATAACATTAGATTTCCTATTAGTTCTCTCAACACAGTTTTGTGCCTTAATAGATAAATGTTGGAATCAGGTTGGGCAGCATGTAGCTGCTGCTGAGGCACGTGAAAAGCTGTTACTGACGCTGTGTGTGCGAAAACAAACACCTCATGAGACTTGTTTCCTTGGTTCAAAGACCTTAGGGTCATGGTTTCATTCCTTATTTCAGAAAATTGGCCTAATATTATTGTTAGTGTTTTTATTTTACCTCCTGGTTTGCTGTATGGTGCCTGAGACCTTAAAAACAGATAGCGATTGAGCATTTTTGGTCAAAGATGCTATAACAAGATCATGATCCCGAGGAGAGAACCACGAGAGAGTATATGTAATTCTCCAGGAATCCAGATTCCTAGCTTTCGTAAAGGTTGGGGCCACCTACATAGGTCATCACCTCTGAGTGTCCTTTTGAAGCTTGAGCCTTGAGAAAAAAACTGGTTCCTGAAAGTCACTTTGAGGCAAACAATTGTTAAGCTAGAAAGACTATTTTGCTCTAGGCATTGTGCCTTTTTCTCTTTTTTTAAAAAAGAATTCAGTCTGTTTTGAGAAACTGACTCCAAATATCAGTAAACAGAGATATATTTAGGGTAAATTAGTAATTGTTTTAATCAGTCTTTTAGACAATGTTGCACGACATACCTGTCTAATGTTTGTAATCAAACTCTCATGCTCTTACTATAAAGAAACCAGGTTCTCAGAGGAGATGGACCTCGTGGATCAGACTCCATTTTGTCTTAGATTCCACTTCTGCTTCTGAGTAAGTGATCCATGACTGTTAATAGGTAAACTAAGAGGAACAGCTTGCCCTCAGACAGAACACTTAGTATGTTTTAGATAGATTAACTGGAGACCTCCAACAAGAGAAGTCCATCCTGCACTATCTTCCTAATTGTGTATTCTTTAATGGAAACTTATTTGTCACATGTAAGTTTTTCTATATTTTCTGTTTTCTCTAAACAAACTTTGTGTGTTATGTGATATATCCACCTATACTAATTTAGATAACCCCTTTCCAACTGATAGTGACTTTACTTGGACAACTTCTTGTTTAAATTCCTGATAAATGTGTAGACAGTGCACTTTGAGAACTTCAGGATTATATTTAGATATTCTTAGTAAATTTTAGAAAACCCAGTGCCATCAAGTCGATTCCGACTCATAGCGACTATAGTGTTAAATTTGTTACCCACTGTAAAACAAGAGTCAGAAGAAAGCCCATTAATCCAACACTCAGGGTATGGTTGGTAACTTAAATTATGGTATAGTTAAATTAGAAAAATCTTTGAGAAATTTGTCAATCACTGTGGGACTGGAGGCACAACCCAGGTTCACGTGCCATTTTCAGTCTCAGGCTTAATTTAAGCCAGTACAAAGAAAGTTAGGGAGTGTGTCGGAGGACCCTGAGAGGTTTAAAGATGAGTTCATGAAACACAGCTTAAATTTTAACTTGACCTGGGGAGATGTGGTGGTCATTTTGACTCACTGTTGTGGCACAAATGAGAAGACTGAGATCCTAGCTAAGTCTAGGGAACAGGCAGACAATGATGCTAACCACCCACAACTAACACATGCTATTTTCAGACCGGGAGGGGAAGCAGTCTCCGATGCGGAGCTGAACTGGAATTACAACGAGGATGGTAAAGAAAGAGTCAAACATTTAGTTGCATGTGTCATAGGTGAGAGTCAGAAGAGTGTAGCCAAGCCTGTTAATTAGGATAAGGTAAAAAGAAATTACCCAGACAGCAGAGGAGAATCCAGCAGTCTTCCTCACCAGGCTGACTGAGGCTTTTAGAAATATACTAACACTGACTCTGAGAGCCCGGAAGGAAAGACTGCTAACTATGCATTTTCTTACCCAGTCTACAGCAAATATTTAAAAAAAAAAGGAAGCTGAAAAATATAGAGGCAGAACCCCAGACTCCACTCTCATATCTGGTTGAGGAAGCCTTTAAAGTCTTTAACAACAGAAACCTGGCAACAGAGAATAAAAAAAAAAAAGCCCAATTGTTGGCAGTAGCACTTCAGGCCCACCTCGAGGTAGTCCTACAGGATTCAGAAGACCAAGACCTCCATGAGAATTTCCTCATTGGCCGGTGAATATCCATTTACGCCAGCACCATTTGTTAAAAAGGCTATCTTTTCCCCAATTAACCGACACTGGGCCTTTGTCAAATATCAGTTGCTCATATGTGGATGGATTTATATCTGGATTCTCAATTGGTCTATGTGCCTGTTGTTGTACCAGTACCAGGCTGTTTTGACTACTGAGGCGGTATAATAGGTTCTGAAATCAGGTAGAGTGAGGCCTCCCACTTTCTTCTTCTTTTTCGGTAATGCTTTACTTATCCGGGCTTCTTTCCCTTCCATATGAAGTGGGTGATTTGTTTCTCCATCTCATTAGAAAATGTCGTTGGAATTTGGATCGGAAGTGCATTGTATATATAGATTGCTTTTGGTAGAATAGACGTTTTTACAATGTTAGGTCTTCTTATCCATGAGCAAGGTATGTTTTTCCACTTATGTAGGTCCCTTTTGGTTTCTTGCAGTAGTACCTTGTAATTTTCTTTGTATAGGTCTTTTACATCTTTCGTAAGATTTATTCCTAAGTATTTTATCTTCTTGGGGGCTACTGTGAATGGTATTGATTTGGTGATTCCCTCTTCGATGTTCTTCTTGTTGATGTAGAGGAATCCAACTGATTTTTGTATATCTATCTTGTAACCTGATACTCTGCTGAACTCTATCTTGTAACCTGATACTCTGCTGAACTCTTCTACTAGTTTCAGTAGTTTTCTCAAGGATTCTTTAGGATTTTCTGTGTACAAGATCATGTCATCTGCAAATAGAGACAATTTTACTTCTTCCTTGCCAACCTGGATGCCCTTTATTTCTTTGTCTAGCCTAATTGCTCTGACTAGAACTTCTAACACAATGTTGAATAAAAGTGGTGATAAAGGGCATCCTTGTCTGGTTCGGTTTCTTTTGTTTTTATTGAGTTGCAAGAGCTCTTTATATATTTCAGATACAAGTTCTTTGTCAGCTGTATGTACTGAAAATATTTTCTCCCAGTCCAGGATTGCCCTTTCATTTTCCTTCTTTCTTTTTATTTTATTATGGTGCAAGTATATATAACATACACCATCTCAACAATTTCTGCATGTACAGTCATGCAACCATTCTTGCTATCTTTTCCAAATCATTCTATCACCATGAACTCAATGCTCCTTAAGCAAAAACTCCTCCTTTCCCCCTCCCCAGTAACCACTAGTAATCTTTGGTGTCCATACATTTGCCTGATCATACAAAGTAGATCATACAGTATTTGTCCTTTTGCAACTAACTTGCTTTGCTCAGCGTAATGGTTTCAAGGGTCATTCATGTTGTGGCATGTATCAGGGCTTCATTTCTTTTTATGGCTGAGTAATATTCCATTTTGTATATATACCACATTTTCTTTGTTCATTCATCTGTTGATGGGCATTTAGGTTGTTTCCATCTTTTGGCTATTGTGAAAAGGGCTGCCATTGGTGTACAGGTTTCTGTTTGCACTCTTGCTTTCACTTCTTCTGAAACATACCTAGGATTGGGATTGCTGGTCATATGGTAGTTCTACGTTCAACTTTTTGAGGAATTGCCAAACTGTTTTTCACAGTGGCTACACCATTTTACATATTCTTTCTTTTTCTTAATAGTGTCTTTCAACGGGTAAAGCATTTAACTCTGATAAAATCCAATTTATCAAAAATTTTTTTCTTTTATGATTTGTGCTTTTTGTGCCCTAGGAAATCTTTGCTTATCCTAGAGTTACAAATATTTTCTGCTACATTTTCTTCTAGTAGTTTTAGAGTTTTACCTTTTATATTTGGGTCTATGATCCATTCCGAGTTAATGTGTGTATACGTAGGATGAAATAAGAGTCGGATTTAATTTTTTTCCATACGGCTATCTGATTGTTTCAGCTTTATTTGTTGAAAAGACTATCTATCCCCATTAAATTATTTTGGAACTGTTGGAAAAAATCAATTGACCATGTATGTATGGTTCAATTTCTGGACTCTGTTCTGTTCCATTGATCTGTATGTCTATCCTTATGCCAATGGTACACTGTCTTGATTACTGTAGCTTTATGATTAGTCTTGAATTTAGGTGCATACGTCCTCTTTCTTCTTCTTTTTCAATATACAAATTTCCATATAAATTTTAGAAGCAGTTTATAAATTTCTATCCAAAAGCCCTTTGATGTTCATTTGATAGATCAGTTTAGAGAGAACTGACATCTTAACAATACTGAGTTTTATGATCCATTAATATTGTATACCTCCTTATTTATGTAGATTTTCTTCAGTTTCTCTCCGCGATGTTTTATTGCTTTCATTGTACAGGTCCAGCAAATATTTGGTTGAATTTAACCCTCAGTATCTCATGTTTATGGATAGTATTGTAATTGGTATTTGTAAAGGGTATTTTTTAATTTTAATTTTCAGTAGCTCATTACTAGTCTATGGAAATATAATTGACATTTGTATTTTGACCTTGTATCCTGTGATATTACTAAAGTCAATTATTAATTCTTACAGCTTTTTTGTAGATCCCTTAGGTTTTTCTACGAGCACAGTCATGTCATCTGTGAATAAAGACAGTTTTACTGCTTTTTTTCAAATCTAGATGACTTTTATTTATTTTTCTTGACTCATCACCTTGCTAGGACACTGTTGTAGGAATGATGAGAGTGGCCATCTATACCTTGTTCCTAATATTAGGGCAAAAACATTCAGTCATTCACCAGCAAGTACAATGTTAGCTATAGTTTTATTTAGGGGGCAGTGGTGGTTCAGTGTTAGAATTCTTACCTTCCATGTGGGATACCCAGGTGTGACTCCTGGCCAATGCACCTTAAGCACAGCCTCCACTGGTCTGTCAATGGAGGCTTGCATGTTGCTGTGATGCTAAACAGGTTTCAGTGGAGCTTCCAGATGAAGATAGACTAGAAAGAAAGGCCTGGTGATCTACTTCTGACAAAATCAGCCATACAAAATGCTATGGATCACGATGGTGAATTGGGGGGTTGATGGCAAACACCATTACCACCCTCACACCACCACAACATAGTTTTATTGTTCGTGTCCTTTATCAGGTTGTAGATATTTCCTTCTCATCTTAGTTTGTCGAGATTTGTTATCATGAATGGGGGCTGAATTTTCTCAAGTGCTTTTTCTGTGTCTATTTAGGTGATAATATTTTTTTCCTTGTCTTTTAATATGGTGAATTAAAGTGATTAATTTCTGAATGTTAAACCAACCTTGTATTCCTAGAATAAATCCTACTTTATACTCTTTATATATTGCTGGATTTGATTCACTAATATTTTGTTAAGGATTTTTGCATCTATGTTACCTGTGATGATTAATGTTCTGTGTCAGTTTGGCTATGCTATGATTCTCAGTGGTTTGGCATATGGTCTTCCATAATGTAATCACCTTCCATTTTGTGATCTGAAGTAAGTGGCCAATCAGTTGAAAAAGGAGTTTCCTTGGGGGTGTGGCCTGCCTCCAGTGTATAAATGGATGTTCTGGCAAAGCTCGATTTCTCTCTTGATCCTGCACTCTTCTCATCTTCTGACCTCTGGTTCTTGTAACATAATCCTGCAGAAAGAAGCCTTCAGCCTGTTGCCCAACCTGCGGATTTTGGATTCACCAGCCCCTGCAACCCCGTGAGCCAGAAGAAGCCTCTAGTCTGCCACCTGACCTGCAGATTTTGTGTTCATCAGCCCCTGGAACCATGTGAGCCAGCAGAAATCTTCAGCCTGCTGCCTGACCCATGGATTTGGGACTTACCAGCCCCCACAATTGCATGAGCCATTTCCTGGAAGCAAATTTCTCTCTCTATATTTATATATATGCTTTACTGGTTTTGTACCTCCAGAGAACCCAGACTAAGACATTAACTTCTGTCTTTTTTTTTTTTTTTCACTCAACATACTATTTGTGAGATTCATCCGTATTGTCGCATGAGGTTGTGGTTCATCCATTCATTACTGTATATTATTTCATTTTGTGAATATTTCGTATTATTTATTTATTCTCTTTTGATGGACATCTGGGTTTTTTATGAATAGTGCTGTTACGAACATTTTTGTGTAAGTCTTTCCATGAACATGTGTATGCATTTCTGTTCAGTATATACCTAGGAGCTGAATTGCTGAGGCATAGGGTATACGTATATTTAGCTTTAGTAGATACTACCAAACCATTGTACAAACTATTTGTATCAAAATATTTGTGCTCACAATAACAAAAAGATGGAACCAAACTAGATGCCCATCAACAGATGAATGGATAAAAAACTGTGGTACCTACACACAATGGAGTATTATGCAACAATAAAGAACAATGATGAATCTGTGAAGCATGTTATAACATGGATAAATCTGGAGGGCATTATGCTGAGTGAAATAAGTCGATCAAAAAAGGACAAATACTGTATGAGATCACTACTATAAAAACTCATGAAAATGTTTACATACAAAAAGAAACAATCTTTGATGATTACAAGGAGAGGAGGGGTAGGGATGGAAAAAACACTTGATAGATAATAGATAAACGGAAACTTTGGTGAAGGGTAAGACAGTACACAATACTGGGGAAGCCAGCACAACCTGTACAAGGCAAGGTCATGGTAGCTCCATAGACACATCCAAACTCCCTAAGGGACTGAATTTCTGGGCTGGGGGCTGTGGGGACCATGATCTCGGGGAATATCTAGCTCAACTGGCATAACAGTTCATAAAGAATATGTTCTACATCCTATTTTGGTGAGTAGTGTCTGGGGTCTTAAAAGCCTGTGAGCGGCCATCTAGGATACTCCACTGGTCTCATCTCCTTGAGAGTAAGGAAGAATGAAGAAAACTAAAGATAGAAGGGAAAGATTAGTCCAAAGGACTAATGGACCACATCTACCACAGCCTCCACCAGACTGAGTCCAGTACAACGAGATGGTGCCCGGCTACCACCACTGGCTGCTCTGACAGGGATCACAATAGAGTGTCTCGGACAGAGCTGGAGAAAAATGTAAAACAAAATTCTAACTCAAAAAGAAAGAACAGGCTTCCTGGTCTGATAGAGACTGGAGAAACCCTGAGAGTATGGCCCCCGACACCCTTTCAGCTCAGTAATGAAGTCACTCCTGAGGTTCACTCTTCAGCCAAGGATTGAAGAGACCCATGGAACAAAACAAGATGGAAGGGGTACACCAGCTCTGGGACAGAGACTGGAAGGCAGTAGGGAACAGGAAAGCTGGTAATAGGGAACCCAGGGTTGAGAAGGGAGAGTGTTGACATGTCGTGGGGTTGTTCACCAACGTCATACAACAATGTCTGTACTAACTGTCTGAGGATAAACAAGTTTGTTCTGTAAACCTCCATCTAAAGTACAATAAAAAAAAAATTGTTTTCACAACAGAGGATCCCTGACGGAGCAGGAGAAAAGTGGGATGCAGAACTCAGATTCTAGTAAAAAGGCCAGACTTAATGGTCTGACTGAGACTGGAGGGACCCCAGAGGACCTGGCCTCTGGATTCTCTGTTAGCCCAAAACTGAAACCATTCCCAAAGCCAACTCTTCAGACAAAGATTACACTGGACTATACGACATAAAATGATTTTGGTGAAGAGTGTGCTTCTTAGCTCAAGTAGACACATGAGACTATGTGGGCAGCTCCTGTCTAGAGGCAAGAAGAGAAGGCAGAGAGGGCAGGAGCTGGTTGAATGGACATGGGGAGTCCAGGGTGGAGAGGAGGAGTGTGTTGTCACATTGTAGGGAGAGCAACTAGGGTCATGTAACAATGCGTGTATAAGTTTTTGTATGAGAAGCTGACTGGAATTGTAAACTTTTACTTAAAGCACAATAAAAAAAAATTGTGCTGATAGATAATTAGCAGCGTATGAGAGACCTAGCTGCCCTACATTCTTGTCACCTCCTGGTATTTACTGTCTTTTCCATTTTCACTGTTCTGGTAGTTCTCTCACATTGAGACTTTCCCTGATGAATAATAAGGTTGGGCACCTTTTCATTTACTTATTTGACATTTGGGTAGTCTCTTTTGAGAAGTTTGAGTCTTTTGCTCATTTTTCTACTGGGTTATCTTTTTCTTGTTAGGTTATAGGAGTTCTTTATTCTGGATACAAGTGTTTTGTAGGATAGAAGCATTGCAAGCATATTTTCCACTGTGTGGCTTGTCTTTTCAGTGTTTTCATGCTGTTCCCATTGATTTTTAAAATTCTGTTTAACGGGAAAAGTTTTTCCCTTGTCCCTGGATGAAAACTGGGTCTCCTGCAGGCCCTATAGTTTGCCAGTTTCCTTCTACATAATCAAGTGTCCCTAGCTAGAGTAAAAGAAGTCTTACACAGAAAAATATGAATAGGTGATTTCATGTATATAAAACAGTAGAACAGACAAAACGGATCTATGGTAGAAAAAAATCAGGACAGTGGTTACCTCTGGGATAGTGGTGACAGAGATTGGCTGGGAAGGCCATGAAGGAATTTTCCAGGTTGATAGTAACGTTCTATATTTTGATAGGAATTTGGATTGTACCGGTGTATGCATTGGAAGCCCTGGTGGCGTAGTGGTTAAGTGCTATGGCTGCTAACCAAAAGGTTGGCAGTTGGAATCCACCAGGCATTCCCTGGAAACTCTATGGGGCAGTTCTATTCTGTCCTGTAGGGTCGCTACGAGTTGGAACCGACTTGATGGCAATGGGTTTGTTTTTTTGTTTGCTTTGCTTTAGGTGTACGCATTTGTTAAAACTCATCAGATGGTACATTAAGATTTGCGCATTTGATTATATGTAAATTTTACACCAAAGGAATAAAAGAACTGTAAAAAAATGTGAAACTCTAGTTAATAAAATACATGCTTAAGAATGCAGGGAGCAGCATATTAATGTCTGCAACTTGCTTTGAAATACAACAAAAAAATAAGTTGGATTGATGGGCAGATAGAGGAATGGACGGTGGAGAGATACATGATAAAGAAAAGAGAGCAAAATGGTAATAGTACAACCTCTCTAGTGGATACATGGGTGTTCACTGTAAAATTCTTCCAATTTTCCTTTGAAATTTTTCATAATAGAATGGACAAAGATAAATAAATAAACAAAATGTTAAAGTCCTTCAAGTTCTTTAAAGTTAAACAAAAAAAACACCCACCAAACCTGTTGCCGTCAAGCTGATTCCAACCCATGGCAACTCCATGTGCTACAGAAACTGTTCCATAGACTTTTCTTGGCTGTAATCTTCATGGGAGCAGATCACCAGGCCTTTCTTCTGCAGTGCTACTGGGTAAATTCAAACCACCTACCTTTAGTGAGTGGGCAAGCACAAACTGTGCAAGGGTATGGCTAAAAGAATGGTCTCTGTTCTGCCCAGGTCAGATTTTCTTATTCCTTGTCTCCTGGCTTCTACAGCTCCTTCAACCTACTGTCTGTGCTCCCTGAGTTCTAGCCCCATGGCCGTCTGGGCTGCTTCCGCACCTCCCCCTTGAACACCACTTCCAGATAACTCACCATCTCTGCAGATGCAACATCTCCAAGTTCCTTTATAAACATTTGAGTCTTGATCATCTGAGTTGTCAAGGAGATACTTCCTCAAACACTGCCCACAGTGACACCAGAAAAGACTTGGTGTTGTCTCCTGTGTTGTGCAATTGGCCAGCCCTGTTCTCTGACCCGCTCTGCAGAAGTGAGGGCACCCGGCTTGCCTGGTGGCTCAGATCCATTCAACACTTTTCCTGCTCCAGAGGGTTACTGGTTAACCATCTAACACACACAGCCGTGGTTAATGGAAAACGTCTGACTTCTCCCAGGCACCGTCAGACTTTGGAGCGCAGAGCTGGAACGGAAAAAGAAAAAAGCCTGCAAGAAGAGCTCCAAAACCCACAGGAAGGAGGGCAAATAATCGGAAACGGTATAAGACTGCCAGAACAAGAAATGCCGCCTCTGGAGAAACAGAGGCCCCTGAAGACCACCCTGAAAGAGGCAACCCTCAAACCTTCTTCACTTTCAAGGGGGCCTGATGCGGCAAGATACCGTTTCTTACCTACCAAATTACAAAAACCAAACAATTTTTAAAAAGACAGTTTTCAGTGCTGGCAAGGATGTGATGAAGCGGCATTTTTATACATTACTAATAAGACTGTGCTATGGAAGTAATCTGACAATACGTGTAAAAGGCTACACATCAACAAGTTATATCCAAGGTCCTATCTATCCTGAGGGTAAAAAATTAAAGGTTTTCAATGATCCACATATAAATAACAAGTTATTACAATAAATAGCAAAAATTGGATATTGCGCATCAAGTTACTAATAAAAGTATGGCTCATCTCTGTGATGAGAATGTTATGCAGGCATTAAAAAAGTTTTAAAGACATTTTACTGATGAGGGACATTTTTCATGACATACTTTCAGAGGAGAAAAATCAGGTTGTAGAACTTTATACAGTGTGCTTCTCACATGCTGAAAGACTATGAGAGATTATTTGTTCTCTTTTTTATAATCCTGCATTGCCCAAGTTTTCTACAACGTATTCACATCACTAATACAGCAATCTCTACCTGTAAATGCAATGACATTGATTACATTCATCCTGCTGTCCAAGCATTAATGCTATCCCTTTCCAAACCATTCCACCACCATTGATGTAAATGCAGTGTTTCCCTAAACAAGGCTTCCCCTCTCACCCTCCTTTCTACCCCTGATAACCGCTAATAATTTTTGGTTTCTACATATTTGCAAATTTCATATAAGTGAGATCAGGCAGTACCTTCCCTTTTGTGACTGACTTATTTTGCTCAGCGTAATGTTTTCAAGTTTTATCCCTGTTGTGGCAGGCATCAGGGCTTTCTTTCTCTTGATGGCTGACTAATATTCCATTTGTCATGGATTGAATTATGTCCCCCAAAAATGTGTGTATCAGTTTGGCTGGGCCATGATTCCCAGTATTATGTGGTTGTCCCCCATTTTGTGATTGTAATTTTATGTTAAAGAGGATTAGGGTGGGATTGTAACACCCTTACTAAGGTCAGATCACTGATCCAATGTAAAGGGAGTTTCCCTGGGGTGTGGCCTGCACCACCTTTTATCTTACAAGAGATAAAAGGAAAGGGAAGCAAGCAGAGAGTTGGGGACTTCATACCACCAAGAAAGCAGCACCAGGAGCAGAGTGCATCCTTTAGACCTGAGGTTCCTGCGCTGAGATGCTCCCAGACCAAGGGAAGACTGATGACAAGGACCTTCCTCCACAGCTGACAGAGAAAGTTTTCCCTTGGAGCCAGCACCCTGAATTTGGACTTCTAGCCTACTGGACTATGCGAGAATAAACTTCCTTTGTTAAAGGCATCCACCTGTGGTATTTCTGTTATAGTAGCACTGGATAACTAAGGCAGCATTGTATTTATGTATCATGTTTTGTTTAGCCATTCATCCGTTGCTGGGCATTTTGATCGTTTGCACCTTCTGGCTATTGTGAATAGTGTTGCAGTGAACGTTGGTGTTCAAGCCTCCGTTTGTGTACTTACTTTCATGTCTTCTGGGTATATACCTAGGATTGGGATGGCTGGGTCATACGGTATGCACATTGTTTTTCATATTAGAAAAATATTTTTAAAATGCAGCAGTCTGGAAATGGAATATGAAGGAAATGTTTACCTGGGCATTGGGATATAATGTATTTTAAGAAACTGAATCTTTAAAGGCTTATTTAAGAACTCTTAAAGACCAATTTGCAAAACCTTTTGCTTATAATGTGAAGAGCGCCCAGGTCCCAGCTTCAGCTCCTGTTAATGGAAACGTTCAGTGAGTGGGTGGGGGATCAAAGGCCATTGCCAGAGTGGAACTCTGTGTGAATTGGGCTGGAGCAGATGTATTACAAAACTTGCCTGCAGGCTGGGGCAAGAACAGTCCAGAGTGGTAAAAATTGTTGCTACTGCTGTCTTGCAACACAAATGGAATTAGGTGCAAATTTACATCATCCACAGGGAAAGGGCACTGGATGAGAAGGACTAGGGGGAAGGGAACTACCACTTATGGAGCCCCTACTGTTTGCAGTTGTGTTGTGAATTTTACGTAGGTTATCACTTGTCTAATCATCAGAGCAGCCCTGTGAGCTGTGCATGATCGTGTTGTTACAGCCAGGAAGTCACAGAAATCCACCTCAAACCAGCATAAACAGAAGAAGAGACATAGTTTTGATCTAGTTATTTGGTGCCAACCAGAAACAACCATAACGGGTTTAAACCAGCCCCTGATGTTCCCACTTAAAATTATAAACCTTACTTAACTGGGACTTTTCAAACCCACATTCTCTCAAGACTTTCTCATAGTAAAGCCAGGAACTTTGCACCAATTAGACACAAAAAAAGGACACGTGGCCTAATCAGAAACTTGCCCTCCACCCCCTTGAGAGGACCCACCTTTGCTTAAATGACAACTTTCCAGAACCTATCCCCCTTTTCTCCAACTAGCTTCCTCAAAGGATCTTATAAAAAGAGACGGCGTCTTTCTCAAATAAAAGTCCTTGGTATCTCCTCTTGCGTGCCAGGCTTCCTTGTTGCAGCAACCATACAAAATCTTTGTTAAAAATCTTATAACTCAATTCTAGAATCTGTCATTTAGCACTGGGAAGGACAGGGAGGGGACTCAGGTAGAGCTTGACTGAGGCTTCTTGTGATAATGTCATGAATCTCTGGGAAATTTTATTTCCCAAAAATGACAGCTGTGTCTCCCATCCCACAGGCCTTTCCTTCAATGCGACTCTGACACTCCTCCCAGCAAATGACGGGATTTGGATGGGTTTATGACTGTGGCAGGATTCCCTCAACGGTGCAGTTTCTGCGCTCAGCTGCTAACTGAGATCTTGGAGGTTCAGGTCTACCCAAAGGTGCCTTGGAAGAAAGGTCTAGCAATCTACTTCTGAAAAACCAGCCATAGAAAACCCCATAGACCGCAGTTCTACTCTGACACACATGGGGTCGTCATGAGTCAGAATCAACTCAAAGGCAACTACAGCAGAATTGATGCTACGTGATTTGTGAGGCTAGGTCATAAAAGGCAATAGGGATTCTGGCTGGGTCTCTGGGCACATTTACTCTTGGAACTCTGCCACCATGTTGTGAGGAAGCCCAAGCCACATGGAGAGACCACGTGTAGGTGCTCGGTTGCCAGCCCCAGCTGAGGTGTCAGCCCAAAGCCAGCATCAGGCATCTGAGTGAGGAAGGTCTGAGATGACTCCAGCCTCAGCCATCTCCTAACTGCCACCACAATCACAATCCTGAGTAAGACCCACCTAGCTGAACCCAGTCAACCCCAAAACCATGAGAGAGGACAATAACATTACCACTGTTATTTTCAGCCACTAATTTTTGGAGTGATTTGATATACTGCGATGGATAGCTGGAACAGCCTCTAGCTCTTACATCTTCCTCTCTTTGTTGGTGAACTCATTCTTTTCTACTGCCAAGAGGTAGAGGGCATGGGCAGTGGCCGCAGTAAAGCTCCAGGCTTGTATCAGTCCACTTAGCAACAACTCCGTGAGAAAGAAGGAGCTTCTTTCTTCCAACATCCAAATAAAACCTCGGCTAAGAGATGGTCTGTGGAGCCACATGCCCACTCCTGGAAAATCACTGTGGAAGGACGGGGATCTGTGACCAAGGCTGCCATCTTCCTACTCCAACATACACTCTCCTCTTTCCCTGGAAATGATACTCCAATTTGATTTGGCTTGACAGGGTGCCCAGTTTCTCTTGTAGGTAGATATTGCTACCTGGCTAAATTCTGGCCGTTGAGATGTAAGCAGAGCTGTAGGTGTCCCTTTATGAAAGGAAGGATCCTGTATTAGCTTCTTTTTGCTGCTGTAATGAATTACCACAATTTAGTGGCTTAAAACAATGCACATTCACTATCTTATTGTTCTGGAGGTCAGAAGTCTGACATGGGCCTCACTAGGCTAAAGTCAGGGTGTCCACAGGGCTGCATTCCTTGTGGAGGCTGTAGGGGAAAATCTGTTTCCTTTCCTTTTCCAGCTTTTAGAGGTCACCTGCATTCCCTGGCTCACGGCCCCTCTTCCATCTCGGACTAGTCGTTTTCATATTGCATCATTGACACTGTTCTGTCTCTGTCTTCCACATTCAAGGACCCTCGCAATTATATTGGGCCCACCCAGATACCTCAGGATAATCTCCCCACTTTCAGTTCAGCTGATTAGCAAACTTGAATTTATCTGCAACCATAATTCTTTATTACTAGGCAACATAACATATTCACAGCTTACAGAGAGTAAGCCACGGACATCTTTGGTGGTGGTGGGGCAGGGGAAGTGCATTTTCTGCCTCCCATTAAAAAACAAAAAACAAAAAAACACCATTGCCATTGAGTCGATTCTGATTGATAGTAACCTTATAGGACAGAGTACAACTGCCCCATAGGGCTTCCAAGAAGCAGCTGGTGGATTTGATCTGCTGACCTTTTGCTTAGCAGCCAAGCTCTAGATCCTCAAAAGGGGAGGGGTGCCCTTTTATCTTTTCTTTCTTCTTCCTGCTTCCTTATATTTGTTCATGGCATGTCCACTTCTGGGATAAGGTAGTGTAATTTTTGTAGTTTCCCAAAAGAAAGAGGAATAGTTATCAGTAGGATTTGAGAAGGGATGCCAGACAGACAAAAACATCAGCTGTCCGCCACACGTGTCTGCTACATAATGCCACATGGCCAACAAGCCCAGGACACAGTGACTTACAACAATACTCACTCACCTATTTCTAGCTCACAGGCCTGCAATGACAAGTGGCTCTGCCAGGTAAGTCTGGGGTCAGCTGGACTTCAGCTTGTGGGTTAGCTTCAGGTGTGCTCTACCTGTCACTTATCCACCTGGGACAGCTGCTCCCAGGCAGTGGTGTCACTAGGGTTGGTGTCACCCAGTGCAGTGGGTCATCATCCCCATGCTAATTACCACAATATTAAATCTAAAACACCAGAAAATTTGACAAAATCATCCATAAAAACACTGGCAGCAATGGACACAACAGTACGTGCTTCTAGCGCGTGCAGACGAAACCTCATGATTCAAAGTGTCACTGTAATTGGGTAAAAATGACAGCTCTGACTGGAGTGCATTAAAAGGTTCAAAAAAGTAAATTAGCATAGAGTTTTAGCCTTCTAGGTGTGCCGATACATGTAAGCTGGGCTTACGAAAAGTATTTTTGTTGTTATAACTAACTAAGGGATATTTTTAGAAAAAGAAAACAATTTCTGCTGAAACATTGCACAAAAATTTATTTATAGACAGTCATTTTGGTGTTACCCCCTCTGATGGTGTCACCTGATGCAGTCTGTACCCCCTGCACCCCCCTAGTGACGTCACTGCTCCCAGGGCATATTCTTCTCCCAGCAGATGACAGGAGTACAAGAGGGAAGGCCAAGCCTAGTAAGCACATTTAAAACTCTGGCTTGCATCATGCATGATCATGAATCGTTGGACAAAGCAAGTCACATGACCAAGTCTTGAGTCAATGGAGTGGGCAAGAGCACTCTACTATTCTCATTCCAGCCTATATCTCTTCCTCCTTCCTCCCAATTTGGCTGCACTGAGGAAGACCTGGGGGCTGGTGGAGACTTCAGTGTGCAGTTACTTCCAACCTCTGTTGAGGACACTGCTGGCCTCAAGCTCTGAGGAAGGCGTGAATTATAATTCTATTACAGGGATGGTGTGGAGGGTTGAGAACAATCATCAAGCCAAGCCACTTCCCTCCTAGTGGGGGGCCTCCTCTAGGGATCTTTCCTCCTGCTCACTTGGCCCTTGACCTAGAGGAGTACTAAAATGATTTTCTCCCTGCCCCCAACTATTTTACAAAGTACTTAAAAACATATATAAAATTATAGAGACTAATAGTACATGGAATTATGCGTATTCACAATCTAAATTTAAGAAATTTTTCTAACTCAGAATAATCCCCTAGATTCATATCCTGGAGCATCAACTTTTGAGGGCCTCAAAAAAACCAAACCCATTGCCATCGAGTCAATTCTGACTCATAGTGACCCTATATTGAACAGAGTAGAACTACCCCATAGAGCTTCCAAGGAGCAGCTGGTGGATTTAAGCTGCTGACCTTTTGGTTAGCAACCGTAGCACTTAACCACTAAGCCACTGTGGTTTCCTTGAGGGCCCCAGGTAACTATAAATGCAGTAGCTTCTATTCCAGAATCCTGGGTCTGATACACTAGGATTTTACCATATTTACCTTATATAGGAGGTGGCCCTGGTGGTACAGTGGTTAAGCACTTGGCTGGTGACTGAAAGGTCTGTGGTTCAAACTGACCAGCAGCTCTTCAGGAGAAGAGATCTGCTTCTGTAAAGATTACGGTGTAGGAAACTCTATGGGGAAGATCTACTCTGAATCAACTAGATGGCAACAGGACCTTATACAGGTAGAGTCCTAACCAATCACAGTACCTGTATCACTTAATAATTGCATTTGGCTGCAAGTAACAGTGCTTGGGAAACATGGTTTTAAACACACAAGGGTCTATTCTTTAACAGAAGGAAGCCTTCAGGTAAGGAGTTCAGGGATAATTGAACAGGTCTTCAGAGTCATCAGGAATCAGGATCCTTCTCTCTTTTTGCTCCCTTCCTCAAGGCTGCCTCATGGGCGAATACGGCTGCTGGAGCTCTATCTAATGTCTGCTTGTGTGTCCTATTTCTTTCTCATTACCTGTGTGTCTTCTTTCTGAAATTAGGGACTTGGTTGGAAAGCATGCTTTCATGAACCAAGGAGGATGACCTTTTGTCAAGAGCATCAGCGATGGAGCTACGTTTGTGACCTAGAACTTCTCAGCTCCCAAGCCTATTCTCTTCTGCATCATTGTTCCCAATTTAGGCCTTTTCTCCTGATAAAAGAATTATATGTCTATGCCCTTTACCATGTAACTGTCTACCTGCCATCACACTCCATACTCCCATTGGAGTAGGTAGAGTGGACATCCCTGCCCTGTTGACTTTGGGCTTGGCCATGGGGCTTATTTTGATCAGTACAATGTGCGTAGATAGGACTCTGCACTTTCAACGTGCTTGCGTGGCTTGGTCTTTTGGACTCCCTACAATCTTCCAGAAGATCACGCCCCAGATAGCTCGTGATCGAAGAATGAGGAGATACGTGAAGCAGACCTGAACACAAACCTCAACCTGGAGTCAAACTTAGCTGATCTCAGAGAAGTCCATAAGGGCCACAGCCAAACTGCAGACCAGTGAATGAGAAATATATGCTTATTTGGTTAAGGCGTTGAGTTTTGGGGGTTATTTGTTACAGAGCATTATAATAGCAAAACAAACAAACAAACAAAATGAAAAAGAAAAAGAAGGAAAGAAAAACCCTGGTCAACTCAGAAACAGGAACTAAGAACACTGTTTTATACTCTTTCTGTTGAAAGTGACAAGCGGCCAACTCCCACCAGCATGAAAAGGGACTGTGTTGGCTCACATTGTGGAAAACCAGGGGTAGGTCTGGCTTCTTGTCTCCCTGAATCCAGAACCCAGATGATGCTGCAGGGCTCAGTTTTTGACAAAGTTTTTCCACCCTGCTGGGAAAGATGGCGGCAGCCAGCTGTAGTTTAGAGTATCCTCACAATGGAGATTCCTGAGGATGGGTGGGATTTTCATCTAGGCCTGGCCAATTAAGGTGCTCCACGCCTCTAGTCATTATGCCTCTAGTCATGACATTTGTCAGAGATGGTTAGGTAGGCCAAGCAATCAGCCTTCCTTGGGGTTTTTGTGCTGGGACCTCAGGAAAAATACACCAATACTCTAGGTTTCTGATGGATTGACTCCCAAGGAATAGGGGTGGGGGGGTGTAGGGTAATGCTATTCAGCTGTATGCATCCCCACCCTAATGGAGTCAGCTTTGCTCTTTCCTGAAGCATGCTGGGAATGAATTTGGGATGGACTTGGACTAAGGTACAAGGCCAGGAGGGGCATGACTGGGCCAGTGGCAAAGGCCAAAGAATGGCTTAGCAACAAGAAGGTAAACATCTGGGCCTGGACGTGAAGTCTCTGGGAACACTGATTGCCGAAGAACGTGGGAGAAAACAATAAGCCTTGGTCCCAGCTGGAATGGTATATAAGCTTGGGTCCCTTGCTAGGTGGTTGCAGAAAATTCTCCAGCCGGCCACCACTGGAGAGCAGCTGCCTGCCTGTGTCAGTTTTTCCTGAACGTATGAATTTGGAAAGGGCTATGTGTCAGTTCTTCGGATTATCTGCCAGGACGCACAGCGAGGGTCTTCCCTTGCTGGGGCTGTTTCCCGACAAGTGGCGTAGTCAGCAGGATCTGAAGGGCACACCATGCCTTCCCAGATTCACGGGAAAAAGTGGGCTCCGCTGGGGGAAATCCCAGGGTAGCCAGGGACGCATGTCCTGGGACCACCAGCCCAGGCTGTTGATGCCTGGGGTCCTGTGCGTGAGTACGGAGACACCCCGAAAATGCCACAGGGATCGTTGCAGTTACTAGAGTCTTTACATGTTGAGAAAGAAAAGAAGGCTGTTCGTGTTTTGGTTGCGGGAGTTGCATGGCCGCTGCTGTGGGCATGGCGATATTCATGGGAGGCCTCAAAGCAAAAGCCAGATTGCCCTGCTGAGGCGGCTTGTGTGGGGTGGCTTCCACTGGCAGCACTGAGAGGGGCGTCCGATCCCGAGCCAGCTGCTAGGGCCCTAATCAGGCAGCTGGAAGCAGAGCGGCAGCTGGAGGATTTGCGTGCAGCATATTCCTCCTCCACTGAAACATTACTGCCCCGTTTGCGGAAGCAAGAGGCATCTTTGGGGGAAATCCCGGGGTGGCCAGCGACCTCTATTTGGGGAGGTCTGGCCCGTATGCTTTTCTGTGGGAGAAATCCCAGGGTGGCCAGCGAAGCCCGGCTAGCTCAGTTGGTAGAACATGGGACTGGGGCTAGTTGGAGGGGATAAACAGGGCCCTGGTGCTAAGAACACCCTGTAACACCCAGTGCAAAGCAAGAGTCAAAACAGCAGGGGAAAAAGGAAAAAAAAAAAAAAAAAGGAGTAAAAAGCCCTTCAAGATAGTTTGTGTTGAGTGACCTTGAAGAGATCTCAGAATTCTCTGAGAGCTGCCCTGCCAAGATAACTGAACAGCAACCTAGCTGTAGCTGCAATGGTAAGGGGAAAACTAAAAGAGGGGGGCCCACTTCCAGGTTACCAGGCAACTGGGCTGGACCCATGCTTGTGCTTGGTATGGTGGAGGTGCGGCCCCACAAATGAGTGAGGGCTCTGCCAACTTTTCCCAGGTCTTTCAGAAATAATTAAGATTGAGGATTAAGCCTAATTTCTCTGTCACCAGCGAGGAGCAAAGGGCCTGTGTTACAATTAAAGTCATTCAGGCACTTGCCCCAGCCTGACTATGGATCTTACTGTACGTGTTGATGAAGTTGATGTATTAATGCACACCTTTGTAAACTTTTGCCTCCAAGTCCTGATGGGAATTGCTGCAGTTAGGGCCATTTTTAGAGGGGCACAAGGAAACTGTGACGTGTACAGCTAGCAGCCTGGCCATTCAATCTGGCCACTGACAACCGTTGGACTGACATATAATGCAAGCCCCTACAAAGATGAGCCATCTGAACAAAAAAAACAAAAAACAAAATCAGCTCTGCTCCTGAGAAGTTTTGTTACTTGTGTGGATAGTCATCAGAAAAACCCCTGTGCTGAGAGCGGAAAACAGCCAACGAGCAGACCTGTCTTACCAGGTGACCGCAGAGGCTGAAGCATTGTCTGCTCCAGGGCAAAGAGATGTACCATCGACCACCTTCTGGATTTAAGAGAGGACTGTCCATGGAGATTCACATACCATCCTAGACTGGGCCTACACCCGTGGACTGCCACTGGCATCAGAAAACGCTGGGAAGCACAGGAGAGCTGACCCACCTATGAGACCCTGGCCAAGGCTAAAACCTGTGCAGGGACAGATTACTGAGCCAGCAGGCCAGGGTATTCTCAGCAGGTAAATCATATGTGAGCTTTTTATCCTATATAGAGGCTTCCACTGGATCTTGAATGAACTCTTCACACTCTTTATCACCCCAAGACATAGTGGCAATTGAACACTTCAACGGACAGGTTTAAATGGCTAATGGGAGGGCACAAGACAACCCCAGCCTGGACCATGCATCTCAGACAAGCAGTCTGGGGTCTCAATGCAGCAGTTCCCTGCAAGGGCATTTCTTATTTGTGCCATATGTTTGCTCAAACTGTCTATTCTATAAAATGTGTTTCTGTGGTATAGAATTGTTCCTGACAAAAGATCTGGGTTCCACAAAGGCACTGACTGGAGCCCATGAGAGGAGGCCAAGCCTAAGGCTCCCCCCGCCGAGGGGTGGAAGTCTCCCTCCCCCCTCAACTAGAGGTGTGGCCAAGGTGCACTGCGGGTGCAGGAAGCCCTCCGCTGGGTGACAGGGGACCTGAGGCCACACATTGAAATGATCATACACTGGACCCCCACTAACAGCTATTGATGGGTACAGGGGTGGGGCTGTCAGGGTGTACCAAATCAAACTAGTGCGGCAGACTAGAAGGCTACCCCCAAAGGCCTACCAAGTATACCTAGCCCTGATACCGGAATACATTCTGGGCAGAGATATCTTGTTGGGGCTGGAGCTGCAGACTTTGGTGAGTTCCACCTGCAAGTGAGAGCTGTAAAAACTGTAGTACAAGGTAATGCTAAATGGTCCCCCATGCAGTTGCACTCCCCAGCTCAGGTCGTGGCCCTTAAGCAGTACCGCCTCCCTGGTGGGCACCAAGAACTCACTGAGGCTGTGCAGGAGCTACACCCAGTGGGTATTTTGAGACCTGCCAAGAGCTCCTTCAATAGTCCTGTCTGGCCAATGCTCAAGCCGGATGGCTCCTGGAGAATGATGGTAGACTGCTGGGAATTGAATAAGGTGACTCCCCTTGTTTGCAACCGTACCCAACATCGTGCAGATGATGGGGCAAATGGGGGAGGCATTGGGCACTTACCGCTTTGCGCTCGACTTGGCTAATGCTTTCTTTAGCACCTCTCTACACTCAGACAGCCAGGACCAGTTTGCCTTCAGTTGGAAAGCGAGGCAGTGGACTTTCACCGTACTCCCACAAGGGTACCTGCATACCCCCACCACATGCCATGGCATGGTTGCCACTGACCTCAAGCGGTTGGATTCCCCCTGCTGAGGTGGCCATACTCCACTATATTGATGATGTCATGCTGACCTCTGACTCGTTTGCTTCTTTGCAGACTGCAGCTGGTGAGGTAGTCAACGCACCTCCAGTCACGGGGATGGGCAGTGAATGAGGGAAAAACGCAGAGGCCTGGTTTGTCGGTCAAATACTTGGGTGTTATCTGGTTGGGTAAGACGCAAGTGATGCCTGAAGCGGTGATAGGTAAAGTCCAAACCTACCCCCACGCAGAAACCGTGAAGCAACTACAGGCAGTTGTCGGGTTCCTGGGGTACTAGCACCCCTTCACACCCCATTTAGCCCAAACCCTATGGCCCCTATATAAGTTAGTGGAAAAAGAGGTGAGACTGAAGGAGAGAGAAACAAAAAGATTGGATGAGAAAGTGATATGGGGGGATAGAGGGGACGAGAATGAGTGAGTGAGAAAGAGACAGGTGAAACTGGGGGCAATTCTAGAGAGTGATGGGTTGGGTCGCTGACAACAGTGTGGTAGAACCCTGTTAATTGTTGCCAATAGTTGGTTAGGGAAGCAAAAGCAAAGCCTATGGGCAGGGGCATACCCATTGCCCAAAGGGTGGCTTTGGACATGTGGCTTGCACGGGTAGCCGTACCTACCCTACAACTGGGTGGGGTGCTGCACCTGGGGGCGGCTGTACATAGCTATTATTTACACCACCCTCCCCAGTGTTTCTAGCGATTAGCAAACTGTAACAGCCCAGCACAGATACCACTGCACATCACGGTGGTTTTGCCCCTTGTCCCTGTTCTCGCCCCAGGCCACCACTACAGATGTTGAGTGGCAGGTAGAGGTGCTAGCCAGACACACCACAGCTGCACTTAACGACACCATGTAGCCTATCACCCTTCTGAATGTGGAGACTCAACAAATACAGAAATTCGTCCTTCAGAGTAGGATGGCCCTTGACATCCTGATCGCCACCCAGGGTGGCACCTGTGCCGTGATAAAAACTGAATGTTGCATGTATAGCCCTGATGCCTCTAAAAATGTGTCTTTGGCTCTGCAGGGCTTGCAGCAACACATCACTGCTATCAAACATGACGCCACTGACCCCGTCTCCAGCTGGCTGCAACCCTTCCCGTCCACTTGGCAGACAGGCTTCTGCGTGATATTGAGACTCTTATTACTATGTCTTTTCCTGTGTTGCTGGTTATACTGAGTATGTGGTCTGGTTCTGCAATGCTCCTCTGCACACCAAGTCCAAGGGCTATTGCTGAAGAGAGGGCGGTAAGATTGTAAGGACATTAGGAGGGTGTGCAGGCGTGGACTGTAGGGTAATGCTATTCAGCTGTATGCATCCCCACCCTAATGGAGTCAGCTTTGCTCTTCCCTGAAGCATGCTGGGGGTGAATTTGGGATGGACTTGGGCTAAGGTACAAGGCCAGGAGGGGCATGACTGGGCCAGCAGCCAAGGCCAAAGAATGCTTTAGCAATAAGAAGGAAAACATCTGGGCCTGGATATGAAGTCCCTGGGAACACTGACTACCCAAGGACGTGGGAGAAAAGGATGAGCCTTGGTCCCAGCTGGAATGGTATGTAAGCTTGGGTCCCTTGCTAGGTGGTTGCAGAAAATTCCCCAGCCGGCCACGACTGGAGAGCAGCTGCCTGCCTGTGTCAGTAATTTTCCCTGAACGTATGAATCTGGAAAGGGCTAGGTGCCAGTTCTTCGGATTATCTGCCAGGACGCACAGCGAAGGTCTTCCCTTGCTGGGGCTGTCCCCCGACAGGGGGATTATTCCTCAAAGAAGGGATACTGGCCCAAATCCATATGCGCACAAAAGACATAGTCTAAGACTAGGGGAGAGTCTGAGCTACCGTCAGATCTTAAAACTGTAAAAAGATTAATTCATTCTTTGTTCACTAAAAATTTTGTTGACTAACAATAATTATAAACAAAAACAAAAAACAGTTGCTGTCAAGTCGATTTCAAATCATGGCGGCCCCATCTGTGTCAGAATAGAGTTGTACTCTACAGAGTTTTCAATGGCTTATTTTTTGGAAGTAGATCACCAAGCCTTTCTTCCAAGGCACAACTGGTGTAATGGATTGAACTGTGTCCCCAAAAAATATGTGTCAAGTTGGGTTAAGCCATGTTGACAGAGATTATGATTTAAAATACACAGGAAAATCACAAAATGGAAGACAACCACACTCTTGTAGGCTTGGCAACCACTTTGGAAAGATCACAGCCATCAAAAACCTATGGAACACAGTTAAACTCTGGAGACTCTTGTAGAAGCCATGGGTGCAAGGACATTCCCCTGAGGGTGCTGGGGACTAGCTCTCAGTACACCACCCAAACAACATTCTGAGAAGCCAGTGCCTCCACCTTACATGAACAGGGAGGGCCCCTCACAAATGTGGCTGAGCCCTGGGTCACTCGTAGTGCTTAACAAGCACAGCTCAGCTGGGCCCACTCCAGCTCCGGAGATGGGCTTGCATTTCCAATCACTCCTTAGTGGGGGCAGGGGAACTTGGAAGGGTAGGTTAGGGGTGTTATGTCACCACGTTACAGCAGCCCAGTGAGGCTGTGGTCACTCTCATCGTCTGACTCACAGCCTAGATGCAGAGCCAGGTCAGCCAGGGTCACAAGAGGCAATGTGGTGGAAAGGGATACGTGGGCCCTCCTGGCCAGAGTCCTGGGTTTGGATCCACTTACATCACCTCTGAGCCTCAATTTCCTCATTTGAATAATGGCCACATTAATCCCCATTACACAGCGACGAGGTATACTCCTCACCTCAGTGTCGTGGGATGAAATGACTTAACTGAAGCAAAGAACTGGAGTCGGAGTCTGCCACTACGTGGTCCTCAGTAAGCCAAGGCCATTGATTTGAGGTCACTCCAGTAGTGGCACTGATGGGCCTCAAACCCAAGCCTTTCACTCTCCCTTGGTGGTTCACTCCCATGCGAGGGACCACAAATATCAAGTCGTTACAATACAATCTTCGCACAGTTTAGCTGCAGAGGAGCAAACTGAAATCCTTCTTAGGGTTCCCTTAGGCAGAGGCCCATTCTGTTTCTGGCCAGCAGTGAGCAGACACAGGGCCTGACCCACAGCCAAGGGTGTGTGCACGTTTGCCTCGCCCTGTTGCCTTTCACAAGCTAGAAATAGGTCATAAGACTGGGCAGGTGCTTCTCTACCCACACCCTCTCCAGTGCCATACAAAAAAACCTGTTGCCATAGAGTCAATTCCAACTCACTTGATCCCATAGGACAGAGTAGAGCTGCCCCATAGGGTTTCCAAGGAGTGGCTGGTGGATTCAAACTGCCAGCCTTTTGGTTAGCAGCCAAGCTCTTAACCACTGCACCACCAGGGCTCCAGCGTCATCCAAGTTGAGACAATTTTCTCATGGACTAGGTCCTTGGCTCAGATACTGCAAGGGAGGTTGCTAGGGACTTGAGTTGGCTGGAAAGCTGGTTGGGGCAAAATTCCCAATAAAGAGACATTCAGTGGGCACCCCCTCGATGCCAGAGCGTCTCACAATCCCACTGCTACCCTCTGGGTAAGCGCGTGAGGCCCAACCCAGGAGTCTGGTCTGGTTGGACAGGAATTCCACCTCCAACTCCATGTAAGGTTGCTTCTGATTTTCTCCTGAAGCAGCCAATGCATGGGCAGAGGAGATGATCCAAAGATGGGTTCAAGTGAGTGGCTATGGCTGCCTACTGCCTCCCTTGTGTCTCGTGGGGGTGCCTCCCAGTTCGGGGGTGTTGGCAGCCTGGGTGGTGTGGAGCCAGGTGGGAGGAGAGAACTTTGTGCCCCCTGCCTCACACACCCTCAGCCACATCCAGAGAAACCAAACTAAACCAACTGCCATGGAGCCGATTCTCACTCATGGTGATCCCTTGTGTTTCAGAGTTTAACTGTGCTCTATAGGTTTTTGATGCCTGTGATATTTCCAAAGCAGATTACCAAGACTTTCTTCTCAGGCACACCAGCACCCCGAAAAAAACGAACTTCCCCATAAATGACACTGCTTCTCAGAAGTCACCTCATGTAGGCTGCAGGTCTGGGTTTTGGATCTTGACCCCTCTGCTTTGTTGGAGCAAGCTGTCTACACCTGAGCTTCTAAGCAGTTTTCCATGGCAGGCTGGGCCAGAACGGGAGGCATCGCCAGTCTTAATAGCTGTTAACGAATAGTCAGGTCATTCAAGCTAATGCCTTTTACCACATTGCTCCCCAGTGGCTGCTCACCAAACCGAAACCTATTGCTGTCAAGTCTATTCCATCTCAGAGTGACCCTACAGACAGAGCACAACTGCCCCATAGGGTTTCCAGGGCTGTGATCTTTATGGAAAGACTGCTACATCTTTCTCCCACAGAGCGGCTGGTGGGTTTGAACTGCCGACCTTTTGGTTAGGAGCCGAGTGCTTAACCACTGTGACCTGTGATCAAATTCTATACTATTCAACTTAATTGTCAAGACTTTCTACTCTCTAGTCCTTTTTTACACATTACTGAGAGTGTGCCAGGGTTCCAGACAGTTGCCCTGCCTGCTGTTCCCACTGCTATGCTGCAAGGCACCTCGGGTAGTACAGGAAGAAGGTACAGGCTTCTGAGCCAGGGAGACTTGCATTAAACACTAGCTCTTAACCCTCTTACCAGCTAAGTAATCTTGGGCAAGTTACCGTAACTCTTGGCCTCAACATTCTCCTGGTTGAGGGTGAACTATGTCTAAGATGAGAGGACGGGCTTTGGAAGGAAGACTGAGAGCTGCCCAGCCTCAGAGGGCTTCTCCTTAGTTCCTCTTAGCCTCAGCATCCTCACGGGAAATAAGAAACCATTTCCTCTCTTGCAGGACTGCAGAATGGCCTGAATGGGAACATCTGGTAAGCAGGGTCTTAATGGCTCTCTCTTCCTTCTCATCTTTCAACCTACATCTCCCAGGGTCACGCTCAGCCTTTTTCCTCTGCAGCCTTCATCCTTTGCTGCCCGCCCCACCCACTTGGTCCTGATCTCCCTCCTCCCTGCTGAGCCCCCACTTCCCCCACCCACTCTTCTCCTCCCAGCTGCTGTGGCCAAGCTTCACTGGGACTCTGGGCTTGCCCCATGTCAGACCATACTGTTCCTGACCGGACCTCAGACAGACCCAAAGGCTCATTCCACCCTGTCCTCTTCAGAGGCCAGTAGTGTCCTAACAGGGTTAGAAGTACCTGCAGACTGAGGTCTCAGCCAGCCCCCTGATCTTCTTCAGCGTAGCCAGAATAAGAGGGAGGGGGAGGAGAGGAAGACCGCTTCTATAATCCTTTTCCTCCCCACCACCAGAGCTGAGCTCACGCTAGGCCTGCAGTCACAGTGGGGCAGCCTGCCTCATACTCAGGTCTGTAGAAAACCAAACCAAACCAAACCTGTTGTCTTTGAGCCGATTCTAACTCATGGCAGCCTCAAGTATGCAAAATAGAACTGCTCCACAGGGTTCTCATGGCTGTGACCGTTCAGAAACAGGTGGCAGGACTTTCTTCTGAGGCACCTCCGGGTGGACTCCGCCTGCCAACCTTTTGGCTAGGAGCCCAGGGCTTAACGATCCGCGCCAGACAGGGGCTCCTCAGGGTGAGCAGAGTGGATGGTAAGCTGCAACACTGTCAGATGGAATCTTTAGAAAAAGGAAGTGAGAAGGAGAGACTGGAGCAGAGTAAATTATTTCAAGAACCCAAATCACCAAAGACTTAAAAGTAATAAACGCACTTTTAATAGATCTACAAATAAAAACTACAAAGCGCAAGTCAGTAACCGTTTCTGCTTCCAATCTGTTGAACAGCTTAAGGAACTGGGGTAGCTGGTTCTTTTCATTCCTCCATGTCAAGTGCAGCATCAGAAAAAACAAGGCGTTACAGCGGTTTGGATCAAATGCTTGGCTGACGTCCACGTCCAGTCCCTTATATTCCGTATTTTTTCTTTAGCTCTTCTACTTTGTCCACGTAAGCTTTCATGGCATCTTCCTTGGAGGTCCCTGTAAGGAAACAACAGAACTGTGGTCAGGAGGCAGCATGGTGGAAAAGCAGGCTTTGGCGCTCCAGACAGACTTGGCCGAATTCTCTGAGCCGGCTTCTCATCGGTAAATGTTGATTCTAGTACATAAACCTCAAAGACTTGGCCAGGAGCAGACTCAGAGCACTGAAGAGCTTGCCAGGAGTTAACCTGCCGTAAAGTTCTGAGAGTAGGATCCGCAGTGCGGCTGGCCTATGTGAGTCACACACGACCGTGGGGGAGTGGTCAGCGTGAGCCTCAGGAGAAAGGCACTCTAGACAGGAAGGAATGCCTAACGCAGGGGGTTGTGGTGGCTTTATTGGTCCTGGTGACTGTGGCCCATCCAGTACTTCTGTGCTGGGCTCTCATAACCCAAAGCTGCTAAACTAGTGACAAAGCAAAGCCAGGCACCCTCCTCCCCCTCGGAGAGAAGCTATGAGAAAAGCTTTGGGAACTCTGAGCAAAAGCAGCTGGTTCTTGAAGGGACACAAAGCTAATCTGTACGTATCATCTTCATGCCGCGGTACGAAGGGCACCATCCATATATCTGAATAGAGACAGAAACGGCCAGTTCCTGAATTCTGTCAGGAAATACCTTGGGAGCCGGAGCTTGTTCTGCAGCAGGGGAGAGTACATGGGGCCTGCGGATGGTGGGGAAGTGCCCGCTGAAAACGGACGTTAGATAGGCATTCCTCTCCTGGGTACTTGCAAATCCTGGGAGTGCGTTTATTGTATTCTAGCCCTTTCTGAATTCAAGGGTTTCTCATTTGCAGGAAGACAGAAGGCTTATTCAGAGACTAGCTAGTGAGAACACAAAAGCTGGCTGGCACTTTGGTGCCAACTTTTGGATCTTGCTGCCACGGGTGGCACGTGATTAAGCAGAAGCCGGGCTACTTCTTGGCTGCGGTTACTTAGCATATAATGGTTCTTTCACACTGAGCCTTTGAATGTGCCAGCAGCTTCCCATGCATTAGCTCATTCCTTCTGTTACGTGCCCTGTGGCTGGGAGGGAACTGGGGAGGGCGCTGTGGTTAAAGGGTCACTGCCTGGCCTTATGGGAACCGCCAGGTGGGGGCAGGAAACCACCTCTTATTCTGAACACGTCTAAAGCCACGCTGTCCACATTGCTTCCCAACCTCCTTTTCAGTGGCCTGGTCCCTGGACCCTATCCCCTGCTCTCCAGGTGATACGACTGCTCAGGGAGGGTGCTTTTGGAAAAGGCATTGACAGTAGACGAAAAGTAGGTGGCCCAGTTTTTTTCCATTCCGGGCACAAGTCAATCCGGTTTCCAGCATACGCCTGTCCTCCCACTCTTGGCACTCCATAATGAAGAGTCTTTCATTACTGGGCTTCACAGGCAAGGGGAACAGATCAGAACAGACAATTACCTTTCAGCTCATTCCAGGCATCCCACTTGGCCTTGCCTTTGAAGTCCAACATCCCCGGCCGTTCTTAAACGAGGAAAGGGAAGGCATTAGACATGCTTCAGGTTCTAACATAGACCTTGATCAACTTTCTGGCCTTGAAAGACTTTTTTTTTTTTTTAAGAAAACTTTATAATAAAAAATTTCAAAAACAAAAACAAAAAGAGAGAGAGAGAGAAGAATTAATCCCACGCAACTGTCAACCAGCTTCCACGATTATGAACTCAGAAACAGTCATCTCTGGGCTATATCCTCGCCCACTTCTATTTCAGTATGTTTATTAACTAACTCTTCACAAATACAACCATAATACCATTATCACACCCCAGAAAATCTAACAATTAAAATTTACAGTTGGTTAGTTAGCATCAGGATCTGATCTGGTTGATACCACGTCTGTCCCCTGGTCCATCCCTTTATCCATCCATCTAGAGTCTCTAGTCCCTGCTCATCGCCTTTTTAAACCGAGTAATTGTTTTAAACTAGAGATTGTTCTGACATTTCCTCAGTTTACGTTAGAGCTGGTTCTCAGGGGGCAGGTGGCCTCTCACTAGCTTTGGCCTCTTCCTCCTCTCACTGCGGTTGGAAGGTCCTGGCCCTCAGCAGTCCTGGGGGGTGAGTGGCTGCAGAGACCACTGTGACCCCGTGTGACCAGGCTGGGGAGGGCTTGGTCAGTGCCCCTGGTCGGGTGGGCTAACCCAGGTCTCCAGACTGCAAAGCAGAAGGCAGTGGAGAGGCGAGCACTGCCTTCCAAATACGGAGTCTGGGGAGAGGGCTGGTGTCTCAGCAGTGGGTCCCTGAGACCTGGAGCCCTGAGAGAGGCTGGACGTGAGTAGGGGCTGAGAGCGTGGTGAGGAAGGTAGCTGTCAGAGGCCTTCAAAACTAGGGTGAGGTGGGGAGCCTGGGTGACCACAAAGTGGCTGATGCCCTGAGGCCTCCTTTGGGTCTCTGCTGAGGGCAGGGTGGCTGGGCTGGGCTGTCAGCATCACACCCAAGTGCCCAGGGTTTGGTTCACTGTCTGTCAGAAAGAGAAAGACATCTTTAATTATACCTACTCCTCCAGGCTCTGTCAAGGAGTTAAACTGGTCTAGTACAGCAGGTTCCTCTTTAAGAAACCCTAAACAAGAGAAGGGAGAGTGTGGACATGTCCTCGGGTTGTTAACCAATGTCATAGAACAATGTGTGTACTAACTGTTTGATAAAAAACTAGTTTGTTCTGTAAACCTTCATCTAAACTACAATTAAAAAAAAAAAAACTGGGGGAAAAAAAAAAAACCGCAAACAAAACCAAACCAGTTGCCATCTAGTCAATCCCAACTCATCATGACCCCATGTGTGCAGAGCAGAACTGTGCTCTGTAGGGTTTTCATGGCTGTAACCTTTTGGAAGTAGATTGCCAGGCCTTTCTTCCGAGGTGCCACTAGGAGGGTGAACCACCAACCTTTCAGTTAGCAGTCATGCACTTAGCCATTTGTGCCACCTAAGGACCCCTTTAAGAAACTCAGACGGACAGAAATCTAGAGAAATTAGGAGGAAAACTGTTATCATTACAAGACGGTCCTTGTGTTACAAGTTAAATAACTCCAAAATTTCTCCAGTTAAAATTTTTTAATTTAGGGTGTGTTATAAGTTAATCTCTTTTGAGATATAAAAGTGCAGATTAAGCAAGCAAGCGCAGAGGGGGAGATACAAGTCACATGATTGCCAAGGAATCTGGGAATAGAAGCTGAAACGAGACAAAGACCTTGCCCAGAGAACGAGAGAGAGAGAAAGAGTCTTCCCCTAGAGCTTGCACCCTGAATTGGGACTTCCCGCAGTCTCAACTGTGAGTAAATAAATTTCTGTTGAGTAAAGCCACCCACATGTGGTGTTTCTGTAACAGCAGCACTACATAGCTAAGACGTGCAGTTAGATGTGTTCTGACACATGTGTACACCCGTGTCTCCAACACCTAAATCTCCAAGGAGTTGGAACAGTTCCACCACCCCTGGATATTTCCTCCCCTCTGCCTCCAGCAAATCTCCACAGGAAAAGACACTTTTTTGCTTTATATCACCAAAGGTTATTATTTTTTTTTTTTACTTCATTTAAAGGGAATCATACCTTATCCACCCTTTTGTGTACTGGCATCTTTGGCTCAGTTTTTGGCATTCATTTGTGCTATTCTGTGTATCAAAGTGTGATATATCTTTCTTTGCTGAATAGTAATCTATTTGTGAGTAAATGACAATATGTTGCTGCAGTCTTCTGTTCATGGACTTGAAAGTTATTTCCAGTTTATGGCTGTTATCAATAAAGCTGCTACGCAACAGAGAACCCCTGAGGGAGCAGAAGAACAGTGGGATGCAGACCCCAAATTCTCATAAAAGACCAGACTTAATGGTCTGACTGAGACTAGAGGAATCCCGGCGGTCATGGTCCCCAGACCTTCTGTTGGCCCAGGACAGGAACCATTCCCGAAGACAACTCATCAGACATGGAAGGGACTGGACAATGGGTTGGAGAGAGATGCTGATGAAGAGTGAGCTACTTGTATCAGGTGGACACTTGAGACTGTGTTGGCATCTCTTGTCTGGAGGGGAGATAGGAGGGTAGAGAGGGTTAGAAACTGGCAAAATTGTCACGAAAGGAGAGACTGGAAGGGCTGACTCATTAGGGGGAGAGTAAGTGGGAGTATGGAGTAAGGTGTATATAAGCTTATATGTGACAGACTGACTTGATTTGTAAACGTTCACTTAAAGCTCAATAAAAATCATTAAAAAAAAATAAAGCTGCTACAAATATTCTTGTAAAAAAAATTAAAAATTTTAATTTAATTGTTTAACAAACAATTGTTCACATGGCTCAAAACTCAATAGCTACAAAAGGGAGTATCATAAACTTTTCCTCCCACCCTTGCTCTCGCCAACAGTTTGTCTCCCTAGTACATTATTGCTACAACTCAGTGACCGCTTGCCGTATGTGGCGACTGAGCACCTCAAGTGTGGCTAGTGCGACTGAGGGCTCAACTTGTGATTTTATTTCACTTGAACTATTTTTCGTTTAAATTTCAACAGTCACATGTGGCTAGTGGCTACTGTATCAAATGGTGCAGCCCTTGAGAGGGTTGATACCCCCCTAATCGGGGACAGATTTCCAAGTCAGTCTATCTTCACTGATGCGAATGCAGATAGCCCTGGCATGGTCAGAGGCCTATCTCTGTGAAGACACTGTTTAATAGGAAAGCATCTCAGCCCCTTCTGCCAACCCCCCTCCAACGCCCTGTCCCCTCCCTGGGAGAACACTGAGTTTATAAACGAAGTGTTAAACTCATCTTTGCCACAAGATCTTTCTCAGTTAAGGCCTGCTTGTGATTCTTAGCTGTTTGCACCATCTCCTGCTTCCAGCTGGCCAGAAGCCAGCCCACCCGCTGCCCCAACTGCAGTGAGATTGGGGGCCATGCCTGCCATCCTCCTAAAGGGGGTGAGACTCCTTCTACCCTGATATGACTGACTGCTCTGAATTCCTCTAAGGAAGGCATTGCTGCTGTTGCCTCAGCTTACACCTGAGTTCTGGGGACTCAAGACAAAACGGAAACTGTCCAAGGCCGTGAAGACAGCAAATATAACGACCTCAATATCTGCACCCAGATTTTTCGATAGGCAACAAATGGTCTTCAGGAAGGTACAGACTGTTGTCAGCAAAAATGCTCTAACCCTCTCCACGAAGCCAGGTGCTTCTCTGCTTCTTACCTAAGGCACGGCTGATGGCTCCCAAGGGCTCCAATGTTTATTCAGCTCAGATTGGGGTGGAAGCCATATGTTTAACAAAGCTACTGCTGAGCTGGGAGATGGAAGCAATCTCTCCAAAGTTGGGGCCTGTAATGGATTGAATTGTGTCCCCCCAAAATATGCGTCAACTTGGTTAGCCCATGTGTTGTTGTCCTCCATTTTGTGATTTTCCTATGTGTTATAAATCATAATCTCATAATCTCTGCCTGTGGTTAAAAGGATTACTCAGGGCACCTCCCTGATCCAAAAGGGAGTTTCCCTGCATTGTGGCCTGTACCTCAAGAGATAAAAGGAAACGGAAGCAAGCAGAGAGTTGGAGACCTCATGCCAGTAAAAAAAAACAGCACCAGGAGCAGATAGATCAAGAGGCAGTTGTTTGGACAGAACAAGGAGATACTGATTGGTTTAAAGTCAGGAAAGGTGTGCGTCAGGGTTGTATTCTTTCACCAGACCTATTCAGTCTGTATGCTGAGCAAATAACATGAGAAGCTGGACTATATGAAGAAGAATAGGGCATCAGGATTGGAGGAAGATTCATTAACAACCTGCGGTATGCAGATGACATAACCTTGCTTGCTGAAAGTGAAGAGGACTTGAAACACTTACTAATGAAGATCAAAGAGCACAGTCTTCAGTTTGGATTGCACCTCAACATAAAGAAAACAAAAATCCTCACAACTGGACCAATGAGCAATATCATGATAAATGGAGAAAAGACTGAAGTTGTCAAGGATTTCATTTTACTTGGATCCACAATCAAAAGCCATGGAAGCAGCAATCAAGGAATCAAAAGACGCATTACATTGGGCAAATCTGCTGCAAAGGACCTCTTCAAAGTGTTTAAGAGTAAAGATGTCACCCTGAAGACTAAGGTGCGCCTGACCCAAGCCATGGTATTTTTAATCGCATCATGTGCATGTGAAAGCTGGACAATGAATAAGGAAGATGGAAGAGTTGATGCCTCTGAATTGCGGCGTTGGCGAACAATATTGAATATACCATGAACTGCCAAAAGAGGGAAAAAATCTGTCTTAGAAGTACAGCCAGAATGCTCCTTAGAGGCAAGGATGGCGAGACTGGGTCTTACATACTTTGGACATGTTGTCAGGAGGGATCAGTCCCTGGAGAAGGACATCATGCTTGGCAGAGTACAGGGTCAGTGGAAAAGAGGAAGACCCTTAACGAGGTGGATTGACACAGTGGCTACAACAATGAGCTCAAGCATAACAACGATTGTAAGGATGGCGCAGGACAGGGCAGTGTTTCGTTCTATCGTGCATAGGGTCGCTATGAGTCGGAACCAACTCGACGGCACCTAACAACAACAACAACAACAACAACAACAGGAGCAGCGTGCGTCCTTTGGATGCGGGGTCCCTGCGCCTGAGAAGCTCCTTGACCAGGACAAGGACCTTCCTCCAGAGCAGACAGAGAAAGAAACCCTTCCCCTGGAGCCGACGCCCTGAATTTGGACTTGTAACCTGCTGGACTGTGAGAGAATAAATTTCTCTTTGTTAAAGCCCTCCACTTGTGGTATTTCTGTTCCAGCAGTACTAGATGACCAAGCAGGGCCTTTGCTTCCTCCACCATAAATTCCTAATAACCAGTTAAGTCCTTCCAAAACCAGAATTTGAATTCTTCCACCCGAGCACGAAGAAGCCAAGAACAGAGCAGGGTCTGGGAACATGGTCTTCAGACACCTCTCCTAGGTTAAACCCTAGGAACCCCATGGACAGGCACCATGCCCCGCCTGAAGAGTAGGGCTTTGGGTGGTTTTGGGACAAAAGTTCCCACAGATTAAGGGTTCCAGCTCCCTCTCAAGGCTGCTGAGCCATTTGGCAAGAGTTTGCTTTGATGAGCAGGGGCCCAGCGTACCTGTGTTTACATCGCCCACGGTGGCTTGTTTGTAGCGGCTGTAGATGAATAACATCTCATTGTCGTCTGGTTTGGTCTTGAGGTGTTTAACTTCTTCGGCAGCTTTGTCAAACTCGGCCTAAATGGATGGGAGAGAAGAGGAATGAGGGCGTCCACAGGGACTTGGGGAGGCAGGAGTTGTTTCTGAAGGAGAAGTCAGAAGGCAAACCACTTCCCACAATGCAGGTCCCCAGTTAAGTGTGCCCTACCCTCCAACCCCTGTAAAGGGTACCTCAGCACAAGAAAGGGAAGTACATCATTCGCTCATTTAATCTAGACGACTATGTATCAGGCCCTGACTATCTGGGGGCCCTCACCACACAGAGCACCACATGCTAGAAGTGATGGAGGCAGGCTGAGACTTGGCCCTCAGTGGGTGTACACGCAGTGGGAAAGGCAGCACGGCCAACACTGGGCCACCACCAAGGAATGGCCAGGGTCCCAGTGAAGCCCTGATCTTTGACTGAGGGTGGCACACCATATTCGAAACAGCTGAGGAGGGGACAGCGCATGACTGCAGCGGCGTCAGGGGCTGGAGCCTGCTGGTCCCCTCCTCTAGGGTTCGGGGCGTCCAGGGCCGACTTCTGTCCCTGTGACCCGACTAGAGAGAAGCGGGAGGAACCAGAGGATGCCCCACACAGCGTCATCCTGAAGGAGGGAAGGGAAAAACCTCTGGGTCACCTCTCCCCGGGCCACGTACCTGCCCTCCCCGTGCGCCGGGCATCAGTCCCTACTTGTCCTGACCTCCAAGCGCCCCGCCACCGCCTCCCTGCTTCCCCCTCCAGCATGGCGCCCCGGTTGTGCCCTGTCTTCCTAAGTGGTGGATCTGGTCCCCTTACTCCTTCGATCCATGCAACCCCCCAACGCCCATCTTCTTCCTAGAACCCTCCCTGCGACCCCGATCCCCACGGGGAACTTTCCAGCAACTGTGGGGTGGGTAGCGGTGTTGAGAATCCAAAACGGGAAGTTTGGCTCACAAGGCTCTGCTCTCAGGGTCAGGGCTGGGCAGGAGTCCAGGAGGGACTGCGCGGTGAGGCAGGGAAAGGCTGCCTGGTTCTGCCTGCGGATCATCCCCAAACCGGCCTCCCGCTCCACCGCGCCTTCCCAGATCCGCTGGGCACTCGTAGTACCTGAGACATGCCGGCGGGATGGCAAGGATTCCCGAGAGCCCGCGGAGGAGACGAGAAGCAACCTACCGATCGAGACTCTCCACTGGCAGCGTGCTCAGCGGTGCAGCCCAGCTCTCCCCAAATCGGCTCGGGTGAGCGTCAGGCAGCCAATCAGGAGCTAGCTCTCCGCTGGGGGCGTGCCCAGGCCCGGCGGCTGGATTCTGCCCCACTCGGGCCACGTGGGCCAGCCGGCGCATGCGCAGGAGGAGCGGAAGGGGACGCCGAGAGCAGGTTGGGACCGCGGAAGTACGGTGACTGTCATCGTCAGGGCGCTTTTGTCCGGAGCGGGGCGCAGTCTTGGAGCGCGGTGGAGGGGCGGGGGAACAGCCTGGGCAAAGTGGAGGAGGTGCAGTCCGAGGAACAGAGGCTTTTAAGTTTGTTTCATTAAATCTCGTGCCCACGCGCGAAGGGGCCGGAAGGTGCGTTTATGGACAAGGAACGTCTCAGGCCTTGGGTGGCGAGTGCGCGCCCCCACATCTCGGCTGTGGCTTCTGAAAGAGCTGCGCGGTGGGTGGGAAGCTGGACTCGTCTTTAGAAAGGCAGAGGCCGAGATCTCGGACTCTTATGTAACCCTTGGCGGGGCGCAGTGGTTAAGAGCTTGGCTGCAACCAAGAGGTGGGTAGTTGGAATCCACACGCCGCTTCTTGTAAACTCTCTGGGGCAGTTCTCTGTCCTAGAGGGTCGCTATGAGTCAGAATCTGGCCGACAGCGGTTTCGGTTGTCGTGTTTTTTTATGGCCTTGGTTTTCAGACCTGTATGGCATGTTCATGTGCTCACCACACATTTGTTAAATGGTGACTTTAATTTACAAATGTTTTTTGAACTTTCGGCAGGTGACACACCCTGTTCTAGACTATTAGGATACAGCGGTGAACCAAAGGAGTAAAGCCCTACCTTCATGGGACTTAGACTGGGGATAAAAACCAAAAACCAAACCTGTTGCCGTGGAGTCGATTCCGACTCAGCGACCCTATAGGACAGAATAGAACTGCCCGGTAGGATTTCTAAGGAGCGGCTGGTGGATTTAAGCTGCCGAAGTTTTGATTAGCTGCCGAAGCTGGAACCACTGGGCGGCCAGGGCTCCCAAGGTAATGGATAATTTAAAAAAAAAAAAAAAAGTTGTTGCGGGGGCGGGGAGGGAGGTAGAGCGTTGGAAGTTTACAGTTTTCAATGGGAGTGTCAGGAAGTAACTTTTGAGAAAGCCCCTCAAGGAAGGGAGGAAGAATTTGAGGCAGAGAACTAACTAGTGTAAAGGTGTGGGCAGGAAGTGTGAGAAGAGCTGAAAGAGTGATAAGAGGTGGCAGGCTGGCCAGATGATGCAGAACTTGTAGGCCTCTATAGGGAATTCCACTTTTAGTCTGAGACAGAATTCTGAGACTCTCATCGGAGGGTTTTGCCCAGAGAATGATGAGACTGGGGCCGGGGGTGGGGGGCGGTGGGTGGGGGGGGAGGTCTTTGCAAGGTTGTTACAGGGGCTGGTGTTCTCTTTGGCAAGGAAAGGAAGCAACACTGACGGATGGAAGAGTTTGAGGGCGCTTGCAACAGATTAAAATTTCTGGTGGTGGTTACCAAGGAGTAAAGTAGAAAAAATACATTTTCTCTAGTGTTTTAATATTAAAGTAGAGAAAATAAAATTTTATAGTTTGTTTTAGTATAGCTATATAAAACCCAGTGCCATCGTAAACTGATTAATCTCTAGTCTTTAGAAAATGGCACAGGTTCTGTTCAAGATACGGCTGAACAGCCTGTTCCACTCTTAACATAGCAAACACCTTAATACCTTACAACATGTTTTCTCTTAGTCACAATGGGTGATGGAGAGCTTGACATAACTAATGCTGTAATGGTGCTCTAAGTAATCTCTAAACATTTTTTTTATTACACTAGCTGCACCGGTCTCTTCCAAAGGGGTGTGGAGCTCCCTCAGCTCCTGTGGCCTTGGTCTCTCTTCTCTTTTTGTTCTCTTGAGAAATGGCCTTCAGCCTACAAAGTGGCAGAAAGGCTGCCTGGCATTTTTAATCTGCAACTTTCCTTCTTACTCCCTATCTCAGCCAGAATAGACGTGATAGAACAGTTCCACTAGCCGAGAGATTCTTATGTGAGTTTTTTCCAGCCTGTTACAAACATACTGATTAGAGTCTACATGTCTGACATACATACTTTAGTTTAATAAAGAGTTTCTTATAGTTTTATTATATGTAAGACCATCTGTAGGCTATGTGCTTAAAAATATTAGGTAAACCTGACCTTCCCCCTATAAAACCCTCCCACTAGCTCTTTAGAATTAGAATTTAAGAGAAATTTAACCCCCTCTGTCTCTTGAATACCGGTGTTCAGTAAAGGCCCTCTTACTGCTTACCTCCTCCTGTTTCAGTATTGACTTCGCAACAGGTGGCTCAAATCTGCATTTTACAGTAACAGGAGCTGGGTTAAGGGAGGGAAGTGGTGGAAAATTCTCAGAAGATCATTAAAAAAAAGTTAGTCACTCCTCTCCAATTCCTTATTTGTGACTAGAGGACTGGACTACAAATCTCTATCACCTCCCTAATTTATAGCTGTAGGTGTTTAGAAAGAAAGGTCCGGCAAAAGTTTTCTAACTGTAGGTCAGGCTTTATGAAAAGTTTGGAAAGAAGTAGAGATGCAATGTTGTTAGGGCTGTCGAGTTGGTTCTGACTCACAGCAACCCTGTGCACAACAGAACAAAACACTGCCTGGTCCTTCACCATCATCACAATTGTTGCTGTGTTTGAGCCCCTTCTTGCAGCCCCTGTGTCAGTCCATCTCATGAGGGTCTTCTCTTTGTTGCTGACCCTTAACTTTACCAAGCATGATGTACTTCTCCGGGCACTGGTCCCTCCTGATAACATGTCCACAGTATGAGAGACAAAGTCTCACCATCCTCACTTCTCAGGAGCTTTCTGGCTGTACTTTTTCCAAGACAGATTTGTTAGTTCTTCTGGCAGTCCATGGCATATTCAGTGTTCTTTGCCAGCACCATAATTCAAATGCACCAATTCTTTGGTCTTCCTTATTCATTGTCCAGTTTTCACATGCATATGAGGCAATTGAGAATACCATGGCTTGTGTCAGGCGCATCTTATTCCGCAAAGTGACATATTTGCTTTTTAACACTTGAAGGAGGTCTTTTTCTGCACATTTTCCCAAAGCAATATGTCATTTGACTTCTTGACTGCTGCTTCTATAAGCGTTGATTGTGAATCCAAGTAAAATGAAATCCTTGACAACTTCAATATTCCATTTATCATGATACTGTTTATTGGTCCAGTCATGAGCATTTTTGTTTTATGGCTTGTTGCCATTTCTCTGTGTTAAAGGCTGGTTGCTATCCCAATTGCCTAAAGCAGAAATGGTGAGTGGAGGGCTTCAGGCAGCATTTCCACACGGGAGACTACAGAAAAGAGTCACTGGGAGGTGAGGGAAGGAAGGAGAAATCATGGCAAAGAGCAGGCCTTCGGCTATTTCAAAATTTGGCCGAGGGTCGGCCCTGTAGCAGAAAAAACACCCTTCTCTCTCCTCCTCATCAAAATCACTTGGCATTTGTTTCCTAAGGCCTGAAATCCTTGCTAGTTTCACATTTCAGTGGCTTTAATCAACTTTTGAAGACTCATCTGGGCACAAAGCCACTACATAGAAAATTATTTTGTTTTGTTTATAAGAAAGTGGAGTGCGTTCCAAACAAGCAACCGATAAATCAACTCCACTTAAAACTGGAGACGGTCCATGAATTTCAAACACTTTCTATAATGCTCTCAACAACTGCTTTCTACAGTGTTAACTGTCAAAGTCTAATCACACCAGCTGTTTGAGAAATGATAAGGGAAATTACATTATGACTGATCAAAGTAAACACAATAACTTAATAAAACTGGCTGATGGGGAGAGACATTTGACTGTAAATCAGACCCACAGAGGCAATCATCTGAGTTTCCATTAATGACGCTGTAAGCACCAAATGAAGGAGCAAAGACAAATCCAGGCTTCGCCTGGGCCTCACAGTGAGAAAAGAGCTCCAAACTGTCACTTTGGAGCAACTGGCTTTTCTTACATAGCAAATATAATTTCTCTAAATTGAATTTCAACACTTTTGATTATGTGGCTTTGCTTTGTGTGGTGAAATGGGTGTCTTTAGGTGGCCTTTCGCCTTGGCTCTTGGGAAAAAGATTGAGAGAATTTCCCCCTAAACCCTGAAGAGTTACCTTTGCCTTAGTGTTCTACTCCAGTGGGTTTGTTGCATTTCCTGGATAAGCTGTCAACAACTTGGTTTGATATTTTTCTCTGAGCTGGGCTGCAGCCTGCCCTGTGATCGGTTTGCACCTTCTACGCATTGGTCAATACTGTATGCAAATGAATGACTATGCTGTTGTTGTTCTTAAGTGCTGCCTCCTGTACAACAGAACAACACACCGCCAGGTCCAGAGCCATCCCCACAATCACCGTTAAGTTTGAGCCCCCTGTTGCAGCCACTGTGTCAATCCATCTCTTTTTCACTGAGCCTCTACTTGACCAAGCCCATCACTCTCCAGAAACTGATACCTCCTGATAACACGTCCAAAGCGTGTGAGATGAAGTCTCATCATCCTCAAATCTAAGGAGCCTTCTGGCTGGACTTTCTGTCAAACAGATTTGCTGTTCCTCTGGCAGTCCATGGCATATTAGATGTTCTTCGCCAACACCATAATTCAAACACATCAATTCTCCTTCGGTCTTCCTTATTCATTGTCCAGCTTTCACATGCGTATGAGGCAACTGAAAATACCAGGGCTTCGGTCAGACACACCGTAGTCCTCGAAGTGACATCTTTGCTTTTTAACACTTGAAAGTGGTCTTTTGCAGCAGATTTACCCAACACAATACGTAGTGTGATTTCCTGACTGGTGCTTCCATGGGCACTGACTGGATCTAAGAAAAACTAAATTCTTGACAACTTCAGTATTTTCTCCATTTATCATGATGTTGCTTATTGGTCCAGTCATAACGATTTTTGTTTTATGTTGAGGTGCAATCCACACTGAAAGGCTGTAGTCTTTGATCTTCATCAGTAAGTGCTTCAAGTCCTCTTTGCTTTCAGCAAGCAAGGTTGTGTCATCTGCCTGTTGCAAGTTGCTAATGAGTCTTCTGCCTATCCTGATGCCTCGTCCTTCTTTATACACAGTCCTGCTTCTCGGATTATTTGCTCAGCACACAGATTGAATAAATATGGTGAAAGGATACAACCCTGACGCACACCTTTCCTGACTTTAAACCACTCAGTGTCCCCTTGTTCTGTCTGAACAACTGTCTCTTGATCTATGTACAGGTTCCTCATAAGCACAAATCAATGTTCTAGAATTCCCATCCTTCACAATGTTATCCACAGTTTGTTATGACCCACACAGTCGAATGCCTTTGCATAGTCAATTAAACACAGGTAAACATTTTTCTGGTATTCTCTGCTTTAAGTCAAGATTCGTCTGACATCAGCAGTGATATCCCTCATCCAGAGACTGGGACAGAAGCCTGGACAGCCTCAAGGCTGGAATAACCAGCCCATTGATCTGGGATTCTATCCCCAGGGTGATGTTACAAGATAACCCACATGTGCAGCCTGTGAGGCACAAAGTTTCACCTCTCTCTCCCAAGTTGTTTTTCAGGACTCCACCATCGATGGCACTAGTTTTTTTTTTTTTTTTCCACCATAGGGGGTGGTGTTACAAGATAACCCACATCCTGGACTCTCACACATGGAGTTCTACATATCTTCCCTACAAGCTGCTTTCCAAGGATGAACAGAATCAGCCCATTCCCAGGGGAACGCGCAGCGAGAATGGGTGCAACCTTACAGTCTTATCAGGTGGCCACTGAGACTGCACAGCGGTGACTTGACGTCCAAACTGACTCCACCTTGGATCCCAGAAGCACAGGCACCTAATTTCTTTAACCCGGCCGTTTCCCAGAAAGTTCCGCCATGAATAAAACGTGAGATCCTTCCCACCTAAAACCCTTTATAAACTCCAGGAAAAGCTCTGCTTGGAGAGAGACTGGAGGCTAGCATAGACAGAAGCCCCTCTCCGTCTCTCCCTCGTGAGCCTCTGCTTTCTTTCTGTCCCTAATAAACCTTGGTTCATGAGAAAACTCTGAGCCTCTCCTGGTCATTCTTGGTCAGCAGAAGGCAAGAACCTAGGCAGGACTTGGCCCCAAGCTGGGAAGCCTTACCCTGCAACAATCCCACATTCTCTTCCGAATCCAGCTGGAATTTCTGGCAGTTCCCTGTCGATGTACTGCTGCAACTGTTTTTTAATTATCTTCAACAAAATTTCACTTACATGTGATATTAACGCTACTGTTCAATAATTTCCACATTATTTTAGAGGACCTTTCTTTGGCTCTCCCAGTCAGGTGGCCAGGTAGCTGTCTTCCAAATTTCTTGGCACAGACAAGAGAGCACTTCCAGCGTTGCATCCATTTGTTGAAACATCTCAATTGGTATTCCATCAATTCTTGGGGTCCTGTTTCTCACCAATGCCTTCGGTGCAGTTTGGACTTCTTCAATTCCATCCCTTCTTGATCACACGCTGCCTCCTGAAATGGCTGAACATCAACCAATTCTCTTGGGCACAGTGACTCTGTGTATTCCTCTCATCTTCTTTTGCTGCTTCCTCCATTGTTCAATATTTTGCCCATAGAATCCTACAGAATTGCAATCAAGGTTTGAATTTTTTCTTTAGTTCTTTCAGCTTGAGAAATGCTGAGCGTGTTCTTCCCTTTTGGTTTCTATCTCCAGGTCTTTGCACATTTCATTATAATACTTTACTCTGTCTTCTCTAGCCACCCCTTGAAATCTTCTGTTCAGCTCTTTTACTTTATGATTTCTTCCATTCATTTCAGCTACTCCGCGTTCAATAGCAAGTTTCTGAGTCTCACTGACATCCACTTTGGTCTTTTCTTTCTTTCTTGTCTTTTTAATGACCTTTCACCTTCTTCACGTATGATGTCCTTGATGTCATTTCACAACTCCTCTGGTCTTCAGTTACTAGTGTTTGGTGTGTCAAATCTATTCTGGAGAAAAAAAGGACCCTAAATTCAGGTAGGATATACTCAAGGTCATATTTTGACTCTCGTGGACTTGTTTTTTCTCAGCTTCAACTTGAACTTGTGCATGAGCAATCGATGGTCTGTTCTTCAGTTGGCCCCTGGCCCGATTCTGACTGATGATGCTGAGCTTCTCCACCATCTCTTTCCACAGATGTAGTCACTGATTTCTGTGTATTTCATCTGGTTTATGTTCAACCATTTCACGAGGCAGCGTATGACCAAGAACTGATGGTACTGAAGCAAGAAGTCCAAGCAGCACTGAAGGCACTGGTGAAAAACAAGGCTCCAGGAATTGACTGAATACCAACTGAAATGCTTCAACAAACTTATGCAGCACTGGAAGCTCTCACTCTTCTACACCAAGAAATTTGGAAGATCTGGTCAACTGACTGGAAGAGATCCGTATTTGTGCCCATTCCAACGAAAGGTCATCCAAACAATGTGTAAATTATTGAACAATATCAGTAATATCAGCAAACAAAATTTTTCTGAAGATAATTAAAACACAGTTGCAGCAGTACATCGACAGAGAACTGCCAGAAATTCCAGCTGGATTGAGAAGAGGACATGGAATGAGGGATATCATTGCTGATGTCAAATGGACCATTGCAGAAAGCATAGAATATGGGAAAGATGTTTACCTGTGTTTAATTGACTATGCAAAGGCATTTGACTGTGTGGGTCATAACAAATTATGGATAACATTGTGAAGAATGGAAATTCCAGAACACTTAATTGTGCTCATGTGGAACCTGTACACAGACCAAGAGGCAGTCATTTGAACAGAACGAAGGGATACTGCAGGATTTAAAAAACAGGAAAGGTATGTGTCAGGGTTGTATCCTTTCATCATACTTATTCAATCTGTATGCTGAACAAATAAACCGAGGGGCAGGGCTGAATAAAGAAGAACAACGCATCAAGATAGGTGGAAGACTTACTAACAGCCTGCAACAGGCAGATGACACAACCTTGCTTGCTGAAAGCAAAGAGGACTTGAAGCACTTACTGATGAAGATCAAAGACTACAGCCTTTCAGTGTGGATTGCACCTCAACATAAAACAAAAATCGTTATGACTGGACCAATAAGCAACATCATGATAAATGGAGAAAATACTGAAGTTGTCAAGAATTTAGTTTTTCTTAGATCCAGTCAGTGCCCATGGAAGCACCAGTCAGGAAATCACACTACGTATTGTGTTGGGTAAATCTGCTGCAAAAGACCACTTTCAAGTGTTAAAAAGCAAAGATGTCACTTCGAGGACTACGGTGTGTCTGACCGAAGCCCTGGTATTTTCAGTTGCCTCATACGCATGTGAAAGCTGGACAATGAATAAGGAAGACCGAAGGAGAATTGATGTGTTTGAATTATGGTGTTGGCGAAGAACATCTAATATGCCATGGACTGCCAGAGGAACAGCAAATCTGTTTGACAGAAAGTCCAGCCAGAAGGCTCCTTAGATTTGAGGATGATGAGACTTCATCTCACACGCTTTGGACGTGTTATCAGGAGGTATCAGTTTCTGGAGAGTGATGGGCTTGGTCAAGTAGAGGCTCAGTGAAAAAGAGATGGATTGACACAGTGGCTGCAACAGGGGGCTCAAACTTAACGGTGATTGTGGGGATGGCTCTGGACCTGGCGGTGTGTTGTTCTGTTGTACAGGAGGCAGCACTTAAGAACAACAACAGCATAGTCATTCATTTGCATACAGTATTGACCAATGCGTAGAAGGTGCAAACCGATCACAGGGCAGGCTGCAGCCCAGCTCAGAGAAAAATATCAAACCAAGTTGTTGACAGCTTATCCAGGAAATGCAACAAACCCACTGGAGTAGAACACTAAGGCAAAGGTAACTCTTCAGGGTTTAGGGGGAAATTCTCTCAATCTTTTTCCCAAGAGCCAAGGCGAAAGGCCACCTAAAGACACCCATTTCACCACACAAAGCAAAGCCACATAATCAAAAGTGTTGAAATTCAATTTAGAGAAATTATATTTGCTATGTAAGAAAAGCCAGTTGCTCCAAAGTGACAGTTTGGAGCTCTTTTCTCACTGTGAGGCCCAGGCGAAGCCTGGATTTGTCTTTGCTCCTTCATTTGGTGCTTACAGCGTCATTAATGGAAACTCAGATGATTGCCTCTGTGGGTCTGATTTACAGTCAAATGTCTCTCCCCATCAGCCAGTTTTATTAAGTTATTGTGTTTACTTTGATCAGTCATAATGTAATTTCCCTTATCATTTCTCAAACAGCTGGTGTGATTAGACTTTGACAGTTAACACTGTAGAAAGCAGTTGTTGAGAGCATTATAGAAAGTGTTTGAAATTCATGGACCGTCTCCAGTTTTAAGTGGAGTTGATTTATCGGTTGCTTGTTTGGAACGCACTCCACTTTCTTATAAACAAAACAAAATAATTTTCTATGTAGTGGCTTTGTGCCCAGATGAGTCTTCAAAAGTTGATTAAAGCCACTGAAATGTGAAACTAGCAAGGATTTCAGGCCTTAGGAAACAAATGCCAAGTGATTTTGATGAGGAGGAGAGAGAAGGGTGTTTTTTCTGCTACAGGGCCGACCCTCGGCCAAATTTTGAAATAGCCGAAGGCCTGCTCTTTGCCATGATTTCTCCTTCCTTCCCTCACCTCCCAGTGACTCTTTTCTGTAGTCTCCCGTGTGGAAATGCTGCCTGAAGCCCTCCACTCACCATTTCTGCTTTAGGCAATTGGGATAGCAACCAGCCTTTAACACAGAGAAATGGCAACAAGCCAGTATCTGGGATATAATTTTTAGAAATAAATTTTAGATTATATTTGAGGTCAGTAAACTGCATACATTTTTTATTCTTTATTTCTACAGTACTGGAAAGGATCTTTCTCTTCATTATTCTGAGAAAGTACATGATCCTCAGTGCTGTTTGTTTTTGTTAGCCACAATTACACTTTGCAGTTATTTTGATTTTATTTAAAATTATTTTAAACAATAACAAATAATTTTTTAAAATAATTTTTATTGTGCTTTAAGTGAAAGTTTACAAATCAAGTCAGCCTGTCACATAGAAGCTTATATACACCTTACTCCATACTCCCACTTACTCTCCCCCTAATGAGTCAGCCCACTCCCTCCTTCCAGTCTCTCCTTTCGTGAGGATTTTGCCAGTTTCTAACCCTCTCTACCCTCCTATCTCCCTTCCACACAGGAGATGCCAACACAGTCTCAAGTGTCCACCTGATACAAGTAGCTCACTCTTCATCAGCATCTCTCTCCAACCCATTGTCCAGTCCCTTCCATGTCTGATGAGTAGTCTTCGGGAATGGTTCCTGACCGCCGGGATTCTTCTAGTCTCAGTCAGACCATTAAGTCTAGTATTTTTATGAGAATTTGGGGTCTGCATCCCACTCTTCTCTGGCTCCCTCAGGAGTCCTCTGTTGTGCTCCCTGTCAGGGCAGTCATCGGTTGTGGCCGGGCACCATCTAGTTCTTCTGGTCTCAGGATGATGTAAGTCTCTGGTTCATGTGGCCCTTTCTGTCTCTTGGGCTCATAGTTATCGTGTGACCTTGGTGTTCTTCATTCTTCTTTGATCCAGGTGAGTTGAGGCCAATTGATGCATCTTAGATGGCCGCTTGTTAGCATTTAAGACCCCAGACGCCACATTTCAAAGTGGGATGCAGAATGTTTTCATAATAGAATTATTTTTCCAATTGACTTAGAAGTCCCCTTAAGCCATAGTCCCCAAACCCCTGCCCTTGCTCCGCTGACCTTTGAAGCATTCATTTTATCCCGGAAACTTCTTTGCTTTTGGTCCAGTCCAGTTGAGCTGACCTTCCGTGTATTGAGTATTGTCCTTCCCTTCACCTAAAGGAGTTCTTATCTACTAACTAATCAGTAAATAACCCTCTCCCACCTTCCCTCCCTGCCCCCCTCGTAACCACAAAAGTATGTGTTCTTCTCAGTTTATACAATTTCTCAAGATCTTATAATAGTGGTCTTATACAATATTTGTCCTTTTGCCTCTGACTAATTTCACTCAGCATAATGCCTTCCAGGTTCCTCCATGTTATGAAATGTTTCACAGATTCGTCACTGTTCTTTATCGATGAGAAGTATTCCATTGTGTGAATATACCATAATTATTTACCCATTCATCCATTGATGGACACCTTGATTGCTTCCAGCTTTTTGCTATTGTAAATAATTTGTTGTTTTTGTTAAAAAAAATAATTTGTTGTTTTTGTTAGGTGCCGTCAAGTTGGTTCCGACTCATATCTACCCCATGTACAGCAGAACGAAACATTGCCCGGTCCTGTGCCATTCTCGCACTTGTTGTTATGCTTAAGCCCATTATTGCAGCGACTGTAACAGTCCATCTCACTGAGGATCTTCCTCTTTTTCACTGGCCATGTACTTTACCAAGGATGATGTCCTTCTGCAGGGACTGCCCCCTTCTGATAACATGTCCAAAGTATGTGAGACGTAGTCTCGCCATCCTTGCTTCTAAGGAGCATTCTGGTTGTACTTCTTCCAAGACAGATTTGTTCACTCTTCTGGGAGTCCATGGTATATTCAAAATTCTTCATCACCGCAATTCAAAGGCGTCAATTCTTCGATCTTCCTTATTCATTGTATGATAAATAATTTAACTATTATTAAATATTAATAGTAATCACTTATTAATTAAAATAATAATTTCATTTAATGCCTGAGCTATTCTCCCCCCAGCCAGGGTAGGTAGGGGTCACTGTTATTGGCTAATGCGCTATCTCCATGTGCCTGGTACTTCCCAGGCAGTCTAATAGATGGTGTTGAATGGATGAATGAATAGAATGCTTTTCTTTGTATGAAGGCTTCCGCTTGATTAGCTGAGAGCACAGAAACCAAATAAGTTTGTTAGAACTGAATGTGAAAATAGGGGCTTGAGTAAAGTAGACGAGCTTTGGTGCAAGGACCATGTAATCACTCAAATCACTCCACATTTTCAAGAACACCTGGCTTAAGGTAAGATGGGGAACTTGACCAGCCAACATGACAGCCAAGTAGACCCTGTCAGTAGAGGGGCCGTTGTCCTTGTCTCGGCTCATTCCCCCATCCTTGGAATACCTGTTTTGACTGCTCACAGGGCCTCACTTGCTGGCTGAAAGCCAGGCAGGCAAGACAAAAATAAACAGAAGTGGAAGCAGTCGCTTCCCAGCAAGTGTTGAGTTTCATTTAATATTAGATTTCTTGGTATAAACCTAATCTTTAGTTTTTAGAAATAACCTCATCTTCACAAACTGGACTACAGTTACAGTAGAGCTTTACTACAAGGTCAAGGTTAGAGCATTCACAAATGACTGATCTGTAGTCATTTTCCAGGTTCTTGGGCTGTGACTTCCGTGGCAGGGCTCCAGCAAAGTGAGGGAGGAGACTAGTGTGTTTCACAGGGAAGGAGGCACCTGAGAAATGCTTCTTGGATAGGAGTGGGGAGAGCTGGGCAGAGCCTAGGGGGTAGTTTTGTGAAGAATAAGGGAGGTAAGAGCTTGGGATAAGTAGACTATGGCTTTCCTCTTCCTTGCCCTGATTTCTTTCCCTTTCCTTTTTTTTTTTTTTTCTTTCTTCCTTTCTGTCTGACTTTTTATGTTTTCTGAGTGTATAATTGTAGTGAGAGGAGGTCTTAGCCATCCTGTCCCATCTCCCCTTCTTCCCTTGGATGTTCATTCATTTTCAGAGGAACTGTAGCAAATTGGGCATGAGAGAAGAGTGAACACATATGCCCACATATGGGCACATGCATGGGATTCCCTTCTTTCCCCCTCCTCTTGTTTCTTCCCCAGGATCGTAGCTGGATTCGGGCTAAGGTGAGTGTCCTAGCAGGCTGGGAAAGTAAGGAAGGGAAGACTTCCTTTAGAATTGCTTATACATTAATTGGTCATATACTGGTCAGGTGCTGCATCACGGCGTTTGAAAATATTTATGATGTAGTATGGGATAACGGAATTTGGTACGGTGGTTTTTGTTCAGTTGCGTTGGAAGTATAAACTCTTTTAAACCTACACTGTCTTCCACATCTTTGCCTGTTCCCCTAGCTCCTCGTTGCACACCGCAAGCGTTTGGTAAATGCTTTGGAGCTAGGTTGTTAGAGATGCACCTTCTTGGTGAGCACTTCAATTGCCTGTCAATAAGAAAATTGGGAATAGTGAAATCTGGTGTCAGATACCTTAACTGATAATTCCTTTGAAGGACAAAGCATTAAAAAATGTATTATTTTGAGATAACTGTAGATTCACGTGCAGCTGTAAGAAATAATACAGAGAGACCGTGTGTGCCCTTCACCCGGTTTCCCCCAAGGATAACGTCTTTAAAGCAAAGGGGGCAGCCGGTGCGAAGACAGGTAATAGCTTGTGTATTGGCGGAACTGAAAGAGGGCCAATGTGACTGTTGGGTGGTGATGGGGGGGAAGTTGGTGGGGCCAAATCAGGTGGCTAAAGAATTTGCATTTTACTTTAGGGGGTGTAGGGAGCCCTTGAGGAATTTTATGCAGGGGAGAGATATACTTGAATTTACATTTTAGAGCATCTTGCTAGGGGGCCCAGACCGGTAGTGGGAAGACCAATTGGGAGGCTTTTCCATTATTCCAGGGAAGAGACAGTGGTGACTTGGACTTTGTTGTTGTTGTATTCCATCGAGTCACCTCTGACTCAGAGTGACCCTATATGACAGAGTAGAACTGCTCTGTAAGGTTTCCTAAGCTGTATCTTTACAGAGCAGATCGCCAGATCTTTTCTGCCATGGAGATGCAGGGGCTTCAAATAGCCAGCCTTTCAGTTAGCAGCTGAGTGCTTGACCATTGTGCCACCAGGGCTCCTTTGACTTGGACTAGAGTGGCAGCAATGGGGATATAAATGATGAAAGTCAAGATACATTTTGGAGATAGAGTTGATAAGATTTGTCGATGGATTAGCTACAGGGTAAAGAAGAGGAGGAATCTCTTGCTGATGGCCTTAATACTGAGTGAAAACCCAAACCCATTGCTGTCTAGTTGATTCTGACTCACGGCGATCCTCTAGGACAGGATAGAACTGCTCCATAGGGTTTCCAAGGCTGTAATCTTTTGTGTGTGTTTTAGGTAAAAGTTACAGAGCAAATTTGTTTCTCCATTCAACAAATTGTACACAAAGTATTCTAGACGTTGGTTGCAGTCCCCAGACTGTGTCAGTACTCTCCACATTTCCACTCTGGGTTCCACATTTCCTTTCATCTGCTTTTCCTACCCCTTCCTGCCTTCTCATCTTTACTTTGGGGCAAATGTTGCCCTTTTAGTCTCGTGTAATTGTTCTACGGAGCACATTGTTTTCGGGCAATATTTTATAGGCCTGTATCGCTTGGCTGGAAGGTGGTTTCCAGGAATGGCTGGAGTTCCATGTCAGAGAGATGTCTTAGGGCCATAGTCTCAGCAGTTCCCCCAGGTTCTATCAGCCCAGTAAATCTGCCTGGCCTTTTTTAAATAAATTTAATTTTTCGTTCTATATTTTTCTCCTTCTCTATCTGGGACTCTATTATGATGCAGATCAGCGAGGTGTGTCTGGTTTTGGGGTCAGGCTGTAATCTTTATGGAAACAGACTGCCACATCTTTCTCCTGCAGAGTGGCTGGTGGGCCTGAACCACCAACCTTTTGGTTAGCAACTGAGCACTTAATCGCTGCACCACCAGGGCTCCATAGAAACTGAGTGAATTATAATTATTGAGGTGGAGAAATCTGAGTTGTAGGTAGGGGTCAGATTTAAACTACCCAGTTCAGTTCGGGACATGTTCAGCTTTAGATGCCTGTTCATAGTATAAGTAAAGAAGTAGGCAATGTGATATACGGGTTTTGACCACAGAGCCGGACATGTATTTCAGGGAGTGGTCTGCTTACAGATGACAGTTAAAGCCGTGGATGGGAAAGAGATGCAAGAGACCATCTAGCAGTAGAGTGTAGGGACAGAAGAGAGAAGTGTTCATTATATTTGGCCACATGCTGTTATAATGGAGGAGTGGATGCAGAATCCAGTTTAGAATGGGTTAAAGAATGACCAGGAAATGAGGAATTGGAATAGGAATGCATAGACAGCTCTATCTTTATTTTTTCTGGACAGTAAAGAACTTTCTTTTTCTCTGCTCTGGAAGGAGGCGTTATCTCTATTTTCCAAGGCTGTTTGCTATGGAAACATCCTGACAGGCAGTCCAGAGCAAAGGCCACCAGTGCCTCTGTTTATAACAGTTAAGAAACTCATGGACAGTTGCCTTCCAACAACATCTACTCCTTGTTTCTATACCATCTTGGCTTCTGGTGACTTTCCCATTGAGTATATCCCTCTCTCAGCCACTGTGGTTAATCTGACTAACAGAGGATGGGACTAAATCTGCTCAATTAGTTTCATTCCGGATTTAATTGGTTTTTTTTTTTTTTTTACTGTCAACAGGATTCCAAGTAGCAGGAATAGGCCAGTCTGTAGTATTGACCTCAGTCATGCCTCCCAGGATCCTTAACCCAGCCAACTGAACAGATCTTGTAAACCATCAGAATCTGCCTTAGAAAACCAGGTGGTTTTCTCCTGTTTCTGTGTTGACCTTTGTTCTTGGCCCAAGGCATTCATCTAGGTGTAGCAGGATGTATTATAAATTTTTCATATTCCAACTAGGCCAACAAGGAAGAAGTCTAAGGCAATTCTTTTTTTTTTTTGAGCTTTAGGTGAAAGTTTGGAAACCCTGGTGGGGCAGTTGTTAAGAGTTGCAGCTGCTAACCGAGAGGTCAGTAGTTCAAATCCACCAGGCAATCCTTGGAAACCCTATGGGGCAGTTCTGCTCTGTCCTTTAGGGTCACTATGAATCGGAATAGACTTGAGGCAACTGGTTTGGGATTAGGTGAAAGTTTACAGAGCAAATTAGTTTCTCACTAAATGGTTAATGCACAAATTGTTTTGTAACATTGGTTGCCAACCCCTTGATGTGTTAACATTCTCCCACTCTCCACCCCAGGTTTCCTGTTTCCTTTTGTCCAGTTTTCCTGTCCCTTCTTGTCTTTGCTGTTGGGCTGGTGTGCCCATTTAGTCTCATATAAATGATTGAACTATGAAGTACAGTCCTCACGTGTTACTGTTTGTCCTATAGAACTGTCTAATCTTTGGCTGAAGGGTGAACCTTGGGAGTGACTTCAGTACTGAGTAAAAGGGTATCCGGGGGCCATACTCTTGGGGTTTCTCCAGTCTCTGTCAGACCAGGAAGTTTGGTCTTTTTTTTGTGAATTGGAATTTGTTCTACATTTTTCTCCCACTCTGTCTGGGACCCTGTATTGTGATCCCTGTCATAGCAATCGGGGACGGTAGCCTGGCACGGTATAATTGTTCTCTGCTCAGGGTGGCAAAAGTTGTGGAAGTTGTGGTCCATCAGTCCTTTGGATTAACCTTTTCCTTGTGTCTTTGGTTTTCTTCATTTTCCTTTGCTGCAGCTGGAATGGGACCAGTAGATGTATCTTAGATGTCCACTTGCAGGCATTTAAGACCTCAGACGCTATTCACCATAGTTGGATGTAGAACATTTTCTTTATAAACTATGTTAGCTAAGTTGGAAAAAAAAGAAGAAGGTCTGATAATTGGAATATATGCCCTTGGTGGTAGAAACGACGCTGGAGATTGCATAATAGAATTTTGAAAGACCAATGGCTTCTTCATTGCAAGTACCTGTTTTCAGCCATACACATGGACCTTGTGAGATGGAATGCACACTGCCTTAGTTATCTAGTGCTGCTATAACAGAAATTCCACAAGTGGATGGCTTTAACAAAGAGAAGTTTATTCACTTGTAGTCTAGGAGGCTTGGAGTCCAAAGTCAGGGTGCCAGCTCCAGGGGAAGGCTTTCTCTCTCTGTCGGCTCTGGAGGAAGGTCCTTGTCATCAATCTATCCCTGGTCTAGGAGCTTCTCTTGCAGGAACCTCAGGTCCAAAGGATGTGCTCTGCTTCTGGCACTGCTTTCTTGGTGGTATGTCTCTCTGCTCACTTCTCTATATCTCAGAAGAGATTGGCTTAAGATGAAGCCTAAGCTTGTAGATTAAGTCCTGTCCCATTAACATAACTGCCACTAATCCCATCTCATTAACATCATAGAGATAGGATTTACAACACATAGGAAAATCACATCAGATGACAAAGTGGACAGTCACACAATACTGGGAATCATGGCCTAGCCGCGTCGACAGATATTTTTGGGGGACACAGTTCAATCCGTGACAAACCTGAACAAAATCAACTGCATTTGTGGAAAGAGATGATAAAGAAGCTCAATATCATCAGTCAGAACAAGGCCAGGGGCTAACTATGGAACAGACTATCAATTGCTCATATGCAAGTTCAAGTTGAAGTTGAGGAAAATTAGAACAAGTCCATGAGAGCCAAAGTGCAACCTCCAGTATATCTAACCTGCGTTTGGAGACCATCTCAAGAATAGATTTGACACATTGAACACTAATGACTGAAGACCAGATGAGTTGTAGAAGGGCATCATACATGAAGAAAGCAAGAGATCATTAAAAAGACAGGAGAGAAAGAAAAGATCAAAATGGATGTCAGAAGAGATTCTGAAACTTGCTCTTGAACGTTGAGTAGCTAAAGCAAAAAGAAGAAATGATGGAATAAATGAGCCGTACAGAAGATTTCAAAGGGTGGCTTGAGAAGACAGTGTAAAGTATTATAATGAAATGTGCAAGGAGCTGGAGATGGAAAACCAAAAAGGAAGAACACCCTCAGCATTTCTCAAACTGAAAGAACTGAAGAAAAAATTCAAGCCTCGAGTTGGAATGTAGAAGGATTCTATGGGGAAAATACCAAATGACACAGGAAGCATGAAAGAAGATGGAAGAAATCCACAGTCACTATACCAAAAGGAATTAGTCGATGTTCAGCCATTTCAGGAGGTAGCATATGATAAAAAATCTATGGTACTGAAGGAAGAGGGCCAAGCTACACTGAAGACATTTTCAAAAAACAAGGCTCCAGGAATTGACTGAATACCAGTTGAAATGTTTCAACAAATGGATGCAGCGCTGGAAGTGCTCACTTGTCTATGCCAAGAAATTTGGAAGACAGCTACCTGGCCATCCAGCTGGAAGAGATCCGTATTTGTGTCCATTCTAAAGACAGGTCATCCAAAACAATGTAGAAATTATTGGACAATATCATTAATATCACACACAAGTAAAATTTTACTATCATTCAAAAGTGCTGAGCAGTGTATCAACAAGGAACTGCCAGAAATTCAAGCCAGATTCAGAAGAGGTCGTGGAGCCAGGGATATCATTGCTGATGTCAGGTGGGTCATGGCTGAAAGCAGAGAATACCCAAAAGATGTTTACCTGTGTTTTATTGACTGTGCACAGGCATTTGACTGTTTGGATCATAAAAAATTATGGATAACATTGTAAAGAATGGGAATTCCAGAACTTAATTGTGTGCATGAGGAAACTGTACTTAGACTAAGAGTCAGTCATTTGAATAGAACAAGGGAATACTGCGTGATTTAAAGTAAGAAATGGTGTGAGTCAGGGTTATATCCTTTCACCATACTTATTCAGTCTGTATGCTGAGCAGATAATCCAAGAAGCTGGAGTGTATGAAGAAGAACAGGGCATCAGGATTGGAGGAAGACTCATTAACCTGCGATATGCAGATGACACAACCTTACTTGTTGAAAGTGAAGAGGACTTGAAGCAATTATTGATGAAGATCAAAAACCACAACCTTCAGTATGGATTATACTTCAACATAAAAAAAAAGAAAACAAAAATCCTCACAACTGGACCAATGAGCAGCATCATGATAAACAGAGAAAAGATTGAAGTTGTCAGGGATTTCATTTTACTTGGATCCACAATCAATGCCCATGAAAGCAGCAGTAAAGAAATGACGCATTGCATTGGGCAAATCTGATGCAAAAGATGCCTTTGAAGTGTTAAAAAGCAAAGATGTCACTTTAAGGCCTAAAGTGTGCCTAATCAAGCCATGGTGTTTTCAGTTGCCTCGTATGCATGTGAAAGCTGGATAATGAATAAAGAAGACCTAAGAAGACTTGATACTTTTGAATTATGATGTTGGCAAAGAATATTGAATATACCATGGACTGCCAGAAGAACGAACAAATCTGACTTGGAAGAAGTACAGCCAGAATGCTCATTAGAAGCGAGAATGGCAAGACTTCGTCTCACATACTTTGGATGTATTATCAGGAGGGACCAGTACTTGGAGAAGGATATCATACTTGGTAGAGTAGAGGGTCAGCAAAAAAGAAGAAGACCTTCAACGAGATGGATTGATACAGTGGCTGCAACAGTGGGCTCAAGCATAATGATTGTGAGGGTGGTGCAGGACTGGATAGTGTTTTGTTCTGCTGTGCATAGGGTCGCTATGAATCAGAACTGACTTGATGGAACCTAACAACAACAATCAAAAAAAACCAAACCAGACCCGCTGCCATTGAGCCGACTCCGACGCATAGCAACCCTGTAGAACAGAGAACTGCCCCATAGAGTTTCCAAGGAGCACCTGGCGGATTTGAACTGCTGACCTCTTGGTTAGCAGCCCTAGCATTTAACCACTACGCCACCGCAACAACAGCATCACGTAATTCTAACTCATAGTGGCCCCATGGGACAGAGTAGAACTGTCCTATAGGGTCTCCAGGGGTCGTTGTGAGTCAGAATCGACTTGACTGCAATGGGTTTTGGTTTAATCTTAAAGAAGCAGACTGCCACTTCCTTTTCCCGTGGAGCGGCTAGTGGATTCAAACACTGTGCAAGGGTTAATATTTTCTCTGATGACTGTGATTCGAGAAAAATGGAATTTGTATTCAGTATGCCTTCTTTTGAGCCCTGGTGATGTAGTGGTTAAGAGCTCGGCTGCTAACCAAAAGGGAAAAGGGGGTGTTATTGCATAAGGGGCACTGAGATTCTGTTAAGGGCAATAAAAGATTTTGGAAACAGATAGTGGTGATGGTTGCAGAACGTGGTGGACATAATTGATGCCACTGAATTGTACATTAAAAATGGTTAAAATGGCAAATGTTTTGCTATATATATTTTACCACAATTAAATAAAAAGTCCTAAAGTAGCCCCAAATCCTGTATCCCCTGGCCTAGGGTCTGGGAGACCTTGGCACTATCAATGTTCCATGGGAACAGTGACTGGGATAAGTAGATAAGGGCCTTTTTTTTTTTTTTAGTTTTACTGTTTTCTAACTCATTAATTTCTGTTTTTATTCCTTCTGCTTACTTTTAGTTTGCTTTGTTCTTTTTTTTTTTATTAACTTTTATTGAGGTTCAAGTGAACGTTTACAAATCAAGTCAAACTGTCACATATATGTTTATATACACCTTACTCCGTACTCCCACTTGCTCTCCCCCTAATGAGTCAGCCCTTCCAGTCTCTCCTTTCCTGAGAATTATGCCAGCTTCCAACTCTCTCTATCCTTCCATCCCCCCTCCAGACGGGAGATGCCAACACAGTCTCAAGTGTCCACCTGATATAATTAGCTCACTCTTCATCAGCATCTCTCTCCTACCCACTGTTGCTTTGTTCTTTTTCCCTAGCTTTTAAAAGTGAAATAGTTAATTCATTTATTCTTTATTTTATTATATTGTGTTTTAGGTGAAAATTTACAGGACAAATTAGTTTCTCAATAAAAAATTTATACACAAATTGTTTTGTGACACTGGTTGCAATCCCTGCAATGTGTCAGCACTCTCCCCCTTTCCACCCCAGGTTCCCCATGGCCATTTGTCCAGTTTTCCTGTCTGTTTATACCTTCTTGTCTTTGCTTTTGGGCAGGTGTTGCCCATTTGGTTTTGCATACTTGATTGAACTAAGAAGCATGTTCCTCATGTGTGTTATTATTTGTTTTATAGGCCTATCTAATCTTTGACTGAAAGGTGGACTTTGGGAGTGGCTTCAGTTCTGAGTTAGCAGGGTGTCGGGGGCCATAGTCTCAGGGGTTTCTCCAGCCTCTGTCAGACCAGTAATCTGGTCCTTTTTTATGAATTTAAATTTTTGTACATTTTTCTCCCACTCTCTCTGTGACCCTCTATTATGACCTCTTAATAGAGTGGTTGGTGGTTATAGCCGGGCAGCATCTATTCTGGGCTCAAGCTGGTGGAGGCTGTGGTTCATCTGGTCCATTAGTCCTTTGGACTCATTTTCCTTGTGTCTTTGGCCTTCTTCATTACAAGGGCCTTTTAAAAATAAATAAATAAATCAACTGACCAACTGACCACCCCACATTCTTGCCCTCAAGGGGCTTACAGGCTAGATGTCTTAAACAGATGACTTCAATATGATTTGACCAGGTGCTGTGGGCAGACAGCAGGGCCTTTAGCTTAGGCTGGGGTAGAGGAGCTTACCTCGAAGGAGTCTTGGAAAAGATGACCTTTGGGCTGAGTCTAGAAGGATACCTATGGGGTTGGCAGAGAGGGTAAGGGGCAAAAGGGGCTTTGGAGAAAAGGCAGGGGTGGGAAGCAGCTTGGAAACAGTATGGTGTGTGTAGGAGCTCTGAGCCGTCTTTGCTGGTGGAGTGATGGAGTGGTTGTGAAAGATGGTTGTGTTGGTAACAAGTATCAACAGAGAGGCAGGGAGGGACAGAGTGTGGAAGGCCTTTGTGCACTCTTAGACAAGTTTAGACTCATTCTGGGGATGACGCCTGCTCCTGGTTCCTCAACTGCTAAATAATTTTTGACTAGTGTCTCTCAGTACATACCAAGCGTATAAATAATTTTGTACCCCCTCCTTGTGCTTTACAGTATTTGATAAATTCTGATAAATACTGTTTGCTTTTGTTCTGTTATCTCTTTTTTGTCTTAAAAGAAATGCAGACAGCTTAGTTTTAAAATAAGTTTTTATTGATACATAATGTACACATCAGAAAAGTGCATATATTCCTCTGGACACCTTTTCAGCTCAGTAATGAAGTCACTCCTACGTTCACCCTTTAGCCAAAGGCAAGAGCGGTCAGGAAAGCTGGTAATAGGGAACTCAGGGTCAAGAAGGGAGAGTGTTGACATGTCGTAGGGTTGGTGACCAGTGTCACAAAACAATATGTGGATTAATTGTTTAATGCGAAACTTGTTTCCTCCGTAAACCTTTATGTAAAGTACTGTTACAAAAAAAAAGATAAAGAAATAAAAACAAGTGCATATATCATAACTATGTAGGGAAATAGCTTAATTTAGAAACACAATCATTATGAAAACTTCAAACAATTAGAAAAATATATAGAACAAGTACAATTTCTTGAATTTCTACCATTCAGACACAGCCATTATCAACATTTTGGTAAACATTTTTCTGGACAGTTCTCTGTGTTCACACATAAAGTACGTACATTACAGAAATGAGATGTTATATACCCGTGATTGTCTAACTTGTTTTTCATTCACTAATATGTCTGTGTTGCAATATGTCTGTGTTGCAATAGTACTAGCATCAGAACTTGTCTAGATTCCTTAGGGATAAGAATTAGGATCAGCTTAAAGCTGATTCCTATGAGGTGGAGGTCAGACATACCTTCAGTCTCCAACCATTTTACCAACTCTTACACTGAAGTAGAGAGCACACCCCTCCCTTCTTTCTGTACAGGACAGCTCTCTTAGCTTCTCTTAGCTGTGCAGTCAAGCAGGCCCTTCTCTCTGCTATGCATGTCCTGTCTTGGCACCATCAGAACAGGTCTCTTGGCCCTGCACACCTCCTCTTAGCTGTGCAGGCCTCTCCGCTGTTGGCCTTTCCACTGCTAAGTGACTTAGCTCGTAGCCAGTGTTAGCAGCTTAGCAGCTTTGTTCAGCCCCCTGTTAGCTGCATTCCTAGTAGCAGGTTTCTGCCATCACCACCCTCTCTGCCTCAGGACCCCTTCCAGACCTGTGGCTGCTGGCTCTGCCACAGGGCCCCTTACTTGTCTCTTCTGTCTTCAGTGTTACAGCCTTTGATCTGTGTTACAACTTTTTTAGGAAGTTCTACACCTCCTCTTTCTCTGCTTTTTCTCTCTTCTTGCCTCTCTTGGCTTTTTCTCTTTTTCATCTTCCTTTTGAAACCTCTGTGGGGTTAGCTGCGTATATGAGCAAGCTGTTTGTCAATTTCCAGACATGGCCCTCTCCACAGGGCCACAAACTGGCCAGTTCCTTTGGTGGACCATAGTCACTTCATGTGCGTGGTCTATAGTCATTTCATTTGCATAGTCTGTCATGTATTGACCAATCCCTGCAAGGTGTGTAAAACAGACGAATCATGGGGCAGGCTGCAGCCCAGGGCCAGACATATGTATCAGACCGTCAAGTTGCTTACAGCTTACTCAGGAAATGTCAGTCAACCTGGACAAAAGTAACAACCTCTGGGTAGAAAATTAGAGTAAACGCAAATCCTCAGGGCACAAGGGAAAAATCTCTCAAGCTGTTTTTCCAAAGAACCAAGGTAAAAAAAAGGCCACATAAAGGAACTAATTTCACTGCAGTGTCATAGCTATCTTTCAATTAGTATTCATAGATCTACATTACCCTTTAAAGGATGCAAGGGATTTTATGGTATGACATAATTTGCTTAACTGATCTTCATCAGTGGACATTTAGATGGTTTCTTACTTTTGCTATTAGAAACATCAAGGAAGAAATCTTTCTTGAATGTACATCTTTGTGTATTTATTATCATGTTTTAAAAATTTTTTTAATGAAAAAGTTACAGCATATTCGAAAGTAAAATGGTATAATGAACCCAGTATACTTCCAGTTTCAACAAATAACAATGTTTTATCTTTGTTCATCTATACTCCCATAATTGTTTTTCCTCAGTCACGTATACATCAGTCTTCCAACATAATGACTTAAAACTTAACCATAATATCGTATAAATGGAATTAACATTAATTTCTAATATCATTTTAATACCCTCTTCATGCTCATTTTTCTAAGTTATGACCAGAGAAACTTTTTTTTACAGTTGGTTTATGCAAATAAGGATCCATACAAGGTGTAAACCTAAGAAGTTGATATATCTCTTTTAATTTATAACCTTCTTTCCTTTAATTTTCATGCTATTTGTTTATTGATGATTCCATATCATTTAACCAGTAGAATTTTATATATTCTGGACTTGACTGATAGCCTCCTAGGTGTTAGAACAGAAACACTAACCATGATATTAGGCCAGTTCACTGGGATAAAACCATGAGTCTAAACCTCCAAATCAAATTACATGAGGTATTTGGTTGTATGTAAGCAGCTTTAATACTGTCTTTAGTTTTTTTAGTTATCTAGTGCTACTATAACAAAAATACCACAAATGAATGGGTTTAACAAACAAATTTATTCTCTCACAGTTTTAAAATCCAGAGTCAGGGTGCCAGCTCCAAGTGAAGACCTTTTCTTTGTGTCAGCTCTTGGGAAAGGTCCTTGTCTCCTTTCAACATCTGTGGGTTCAGTGCCCGTTGGCGATATCCATGTGTCTTGGAATCAGTCTTCACCTAGGTCTAGGAGGTTCTCAGCACAGGGACCCTGGGTCCAAAGGACAAGTTCCACTCCTGGCTCTTCTTTATTGGTGGTAGGAGGTCCCCCCTCTCTGCTCGCTTCTCTCTCCTTTTATCTCTTATAAGATAAAAGGTGATGCAGGCAACACAGCACGGAAACCCCCCTTATATCAGATCATGAAATGGAGGACAGCCACTCAATACTAGGAATCATGGCTTCACTTCTATTCTACATTTCACAGATGGAGAGCAGGGTGCTGCTCTAACAGATACCTACACTGTGGAAGTAGTTTTGGAATTGAGTAATGATTAGGCAAGCCTAGATTGCCTTGAAGAGACTGTTGGTGGAATTATGGACATCAAAGACAATTCTGGTGAGGGTTCAGAAGGAAATGAGGATAGCTATAACACTGGAGACGGTACAGATGATAAGAAACAGTGGCAGGGAAATGGTGGAAGCAGAACCAGGAGACTGGTGAGAGATGGCACAGGAGCCGACCCATGGAGTGAGAGAGCTGAGTACCTTTGGGCAGGAGGCCTCCTGGTGGAATGGGGTGCCTCTGGTCACTTACCAGTGGAGCTAGGCTTACTGACCCATGGAGCGAGAGAGCTGAGTGACTTCATGCCGATGCTTACTGGTGGAGTAGGGTGTTTCTGGGCACTTATTGGTAGAACTAAAGAGCTTTATAGCATTTGACTGAGCAGGACAAAGGCCAGGCCAGCCTAAGTGGCCCAAGGGGGCGAGAGGCTGAGGAACCAGGAAACAGAAGCTGAAAAGACAAAGAACATGGGAAGCAGAGCTGCCTCAGTCTCAGAGGGTGGGGCCACAACCTCTGGGGGCCTCAAAGAGTGGGGTCATGGCCTGCGTTTCAAAGAGTCAGATCTTCATTAGTTCAGTTCTGGAGTGTGGGGCTACCATTCATGAGTGCCAGAGAGATGGGGCTGGATCTGTTGCTCAAAGCTGAGGGGGCAGGGCTACCATGCCCAAGGGGCAGAAGAACAAGGCCTGCTGGGGTCAAGGGGGTAGGGTCGCTGCTCAGGTGAACTAGGAGAATGGGGCCGCCCAAAGCTGAGGACACAGAGTTACTGTTCCAGTGGGCCTGGAAGGTGGAGCTGAAGCCGAGAACCAAGGGCCCTCTACCCAGAATCCAGGGAGCATGACCAACACCCAGACCCTCGAGGGCAGGGCCATTGCCTGGATGGTATCAGAGGACAAAGATTATTTTCGAGCCTTGAGAGCTAATGAATGTGTTCTCCTGGGTTTTGGACTTGCTTGGTGCCTATTATCCCTTCTTTCCCTCCATTTTCTCCCATTTATAATGGAAATGTCTACCTTGTGCCTGTTCCAGTTGTACTTTGGAAGCAGATAACTTGTATTCTAGATTTCACAGATGAAGAGGAATTTTGCCCCAGGATGGAATTTGCACTTGGAGTTGATTTATGACTTGGGGATGCTGTGGTGGGGTAAATGTGTTTTACATGTGGCAAGGATATGAATTTTTGGGGACCAAAGGGTGTAATGCTATGGATTGAATTGTGTCTCCCCAAAATATATGTCAACTTGGCTGGGCAGTGGTTCCCAATATTGTGTATTTGACCTCCATTTTGTGATCTGATATAATTATCTTATGTGTTGTAAATTCTAAGCTCTGTGTTAATGAAGCAGGATTAGAGGCAGTCATGTTAATGAGGCAGGACACAATCTACAGGATTAGGTTATGTCATGAGTAAGTCTTTTTTGAGATATAAAAGAGAAGAATGAGGAGAAGGACCTTCTACCACCTAGAAAGAAGAGCCAGGATCAGAGCAGGTCCTTTGGACCTGAGGTCCCTGTACTGAGGGATTCCTAGGGGAAGTTTGATGACAAGGACCTTTCCCCAGAGCTGAGAGAGAGAGAGAGAAAGCCTTCCCTTGGAGCTGGTTCCCTGAATTCGTACTTCTAGCCTCCTAAACTGTGAGACACTACATAGCTGTTTGTTAAAGCCATCCACTTGTGGTATTTCTGTTATAGCAGTACTAGATAACTAAGACAGTAGCCTAACCAAGTTGACACATATTTTTTGGGGGACACAATTCAATCCATGACAAGTAGTATCTCCCTTTTTTTGTTGTTGTTATAAATGCATGTAAAAATCAGACAACATTTGCCAATTCAACTTTTTCCATGTGTACATAGGGAAACTTTGGTTTTCCAAATATGACATAGGCAAACCAAAATGAACCCATTAGGGTTCCCTAATTATCATATAGGAAAGCCATAATTATGCTTGCAAGCCTTATCTCACTGGAATAAAGGGGAAAAAAGGCAGAAGTTTACAAAACTAACACATCCAGGAAGCATCACCTAATAGAATGTTCAACCTACATAACAATGAGGCTTCAACTCCAGGAAGCTGATCTTCACATATTTCAAAGAGACTCACCTGGACACTAAATGCATTAGAACCTGAATATCTTACCTCTGAGATCCAGGGGCATAAAAAGTGTCTGACATACTCTTTAGGCCAATGGTAATCAAAGGGTTAATTGACCCACCTCCTAGCTCCACTGCAGGGAACCTTCTGAGGAGTTTGTGTAAGTTCAGCACCTAATAGGTACCAGGTGAGAAGGGGCTGGAATGCTCCTAATGGACCCCCGGGGAGGTCTGTGTTGTTGCTTTCAGAGCCCCATTGGTAGTATGTTGGCTGTGAGTACGGGCTCCACTCAAGGTGCCCACTTCCTAAAACACGTCAGTCTCAGCCAGCATTCCTCAGTGTTGACTGGAAGAAGGGGCAGAGAGACCTGAACTGACCTTCACCAGGTTCTGTCCTGTTGATTTCTGTAGGCAGGCAGAATGCTGGCTATAGGAGCAGGCTCACCTGCAGGGGGCCTTCTGTAGCAATTTGCAGCAGCCTGGCAGCCAACAGTTACTGGGTGAGGGAGGGGCTGTCATACTCTGAATTCATTCCCAGGGAGGTCTGCCTTCTTGATGTTAGTGAAGAAGTGTGGAGTCTTGTCTCTTTGCACAGGCAGGGGATGTGGTGGTTATGGAAGTATGCTCTTTTGCTGGGGTCGCTTTCCCAGTCCACAGCAGCCTGTGGCTCATGTGGTTGGGGGGAGGGGCAGGGGCAGTTGGAGAAGCGATTTTCCTACCGTTTTGTGACTCCCCATTGATTCATTGATTCTTGTCTGTCTGCAGTTTTCCTCTGCAGTCCTCTGATTTCCAATTCAGAGTCTGTCAAGAATGAGCACCATTTTCTTGTGTTTTTTGGTGCATTTATGGGGAGGGGTCAGAATAACGATTTGTTTATACTGCCATCTTTCCAGAGTCCCTAAATTAGGAATTCTCTATTGATGGTGCTATTCACCTCTTACAGCCACACAGCAAACCAAACCCATTGCCGTTGGGTCAATTCCGACACATAGCGACCCTATAGTACAGAGTAGAACTGCCCTATAGGGTTTCCAAGGAGTACCTGTTGGATTTTAACCACGAACGTTTTGGTTAGCAGCCGAACTTTCAACCACTACGCCACCAGGATGGAGGCATGTAATGTCTGTTTGTATGTCTTGTAGTGATGTTAAGATTGATTAATTGGGCCAGGTGTTGTCAGCCCCTGAGGTATCCACTCTGCAGTTCCCCATCAATCTTTTATCTAATGGTTTGAGCAACCATTTAAGATTATTGCCTACATCCTTTATTTCATTCAGGTTTTCAAAATGGTGATTTTTAAAAGAATATGTCATTTTGAGATAATTATAGAGTCACATGGAGTTGTAAGAAATAATACAGAGAGACCCCAGTATACCCTTCATCTAGTCTTCCCCACTGGTAACAACTTGCTTGACTGTTGTACAATATAGTACATACATTGCATATTATACAAAACTTTAAATTTAGTGTATTGCCTATTTATTACCTTTACCCATGTTTTTATGAGGATATTATTTTTTGTTTTTTACATTTTTATGTGGTTATACTTAATAACCTTTTCCTTGATAGTTGCTGATTTTTGTTTAGAAAGGCTTTTCCTACCTTAAGATTACAAAAGTAAGTACCCATTTTCTACTACTACTCCATGGTGTTACAGTTAAGTTTAAGCATCTGGTCCATGTGCAGTTTACTTTGGCACAAGGAGTGAGGTAAGAATGCCACATTACTTTTTACCAAATGATTAGACACTTTTCCCAATAAAAAAAAAAAATTTTTTTTTAAAAATTCTTTTCCTCCACTGTATTGAAATACCACCGTTATCTTATACTAAATTCTCATGTAAACTTGAGTCTGATTCTGAATTTTCTGTTTTATGTCTCTCTGAGTTGCCTGTCTAATCCTGCTCTAGTATCACGGTTTGAATTGCTATGGCTTGATTTTCTTTTAAAATTTTTGTTTTTAGATTTTATGAAAATATGAAAATGATTTAAAAAATTGCTGTCAGGTCAATTCCGAATAATAGCAACCCCATAGGGTTTCCAAGACTAAATCTTTACAGAAGCAGACTGCCACATATTTCTCCCACCGAGCCGCTGGTGGTTTCGAACCACCAACCTTTTGGTTGGCAGTCGATCGTTTTAACCACTGTGCCACCAGGGCTACAAGCTTATTAATGTATAAGTTATTGCTTTATAATGTGTGTTAATAATGGATGTCACCACCAATCTGTATTTTTTTTGTGCTGTCTTAAGACTTTACTAAGCTTACATGTGTATTCTTCCAGATGGATTTCAGAAATATTTTGTTGTCATGCTCCCCAAAGAGCTCTTGTATTTTCACTAGGATTTTTTTTTTTTTTTATAGATTAAGGAAAATTGATCTCTTTATAATTTTGAGCTTTTGTAGTTAAGAACATGGTCTGTGATTTCACTTAGTCAAAGCTTATTCTTTTATGTCCTTGAATATTTTTTATTAACTTATCTCTAGAGCAGACTCGACAGCAACAACTAACAACAAAGTTTATTGTTTTTGGTTTCTGTGTCCCTTCATTTGAGGAATGTCTTTTAAACTTGAATAGACTCATTCTTCTTTTTAAGTAAGCCAGACCTTCTTGGGATATGTCAAGTTTTATAATCTGTAATATTAGCTTTTTACCTATTTAGTATATCTTTCTCCCTAAACTAACAAGTTGTATTTCCCACCACCCTTAAAGGGAAATTAAATAATAGTTTTCTTCCGATATTTGCTAAATTAAAACAAATTTTGGAGGAAAATGACAATACATTGTTGACCAAAATGATATATTAACATAAAATTGGAGTTTTAAGTCTAAAATTTTGACTATAAGCTTTTTATTAAGTGGGGGAAAAAAAAGTCCCCCGTTATAAAATGGTTTCATAAGGCACACGTGTACCAGCCCGCTGGCCTGATAGGTTGAACTATGTATGATTCATCTGATTGTAGTTGAGGGTCTGTTATCTTTATCTGCTGCCTGTATAAACCACCTTTACCCCAAACCTGTTTTATCCCAAGTGGAATAAGAATCAGAAAAGCAGCTAGTATTTATTGAGATTCTACTGTGTGCTAGGTGCTGTATTATTTAACATACGTTGTTTTGTTAAATTCATAGAATAGCTTTCTGAGGAGTTACCATGATTTTACATGTAACACAGTTGTGGCTGAGAGGTGGAGTTGTTATTTAAATTAGATCCGTCCAGCTCTTTGGGGACTTGGACTGCATTGCATAGCTTCCATTTTTATATATGTGTGTGTGTTTTGGGGGGATTTTTTTTTTTTTTTTTTTGCAGAGTGTCTTACATAGTGCTGCTGTGAAAGTGGGTGACTTTAAAGGACATAAATTAATTTTCTCACAGTTCTGAAAGCTTAAAGTCCAAATCAGGGTCTCTGCTGTGTCAGTTCCTTCCTCATGGGTAGCCCCAGGTGTTCCTTGGTTTCTTGGCTTGTAGATGATCATCACATGACGTCTGTCTTCCCCTGTGCGCGCGTGTACTTCTGTATGCTGCTGTTTACATCACTCAGGAGAGTTTAGGTTTAGGATCCACCATACGCTGGTATGACCTCAGTTGGTTGATTTATTATATATATATATATATAAACAAAAAATTGTTTTTTGTTGTTTATGTATTATTAGATTATGTTACATTAGAAGGTGATTGTATTATATTTTGCATTAGATATAAGGTAATTATATTAGATTACATCCACAGATATACCCAAATCCACTGCCATAGAGTTGACTCAAACTCATAGCGACCCTATAGGACAGGGTAGAACAGCCCCCTAGGGTTTCCAAGGCTGTAAATCTTCATGGACACAAACTGCCACATCTTTCTCCTGGGAGTGGCTGGCAAGTTCAACCACTGACCTTCTCTGTTAATAGCGAAGCACCAAACACTGAGCCACCAGGGCTCCCTATCCACAGGTACTTAAAAAGAAAAAAAAAAAAAAAACAAGTTCATTGCTATCGAGTCGACTCTGACTCATAGTGACCCTATAGGACATATAGTTTCCAAGGAGTGGCTGATGGATTTGAACTGCTGGGCCTTTTGGTTACTGCCCACACCTGTTAACCATTACTCCACCAGGACTTCATCTGCAGGTATAGGGGCCAAAATTTCACTACATATTTTTGGGTAACACAATTTAATCTATAATGGGGTGAGTGAAATGAGGAAGAGTGGTCATGATTTTAACAAACCTCTTAAAACTGGTTCTAAAATACAGAAGGCTTTTATAATATCCTTTTCTTCAGAGGCATTCTTTACTAAGTACTTTTATGTATTTTAAATTGTAATATCATAGACGTCTTTTCAGCTGCTATTCTTCTATAGATTATAGGATCATGCTTTCTGGGGAGTACTATAAAGAAGATTTATCAAGAAAAAGTGTAGTAGCTAATATTAGAATTTTAGAAATATTTGTTAAGTTCATTAACCATTAAATAAGATTTTAAAGGGAATCCTCAAGCTATTTTAGGGGGAAAAATACATTTTGAGGTCCTTTAGAGCCACTCATTTAATTATAAATGGTATGATAGTTACAGTTACAAATTATTTTTATTTATTAAAACAGTTTAAGTCTTTGCTTTCCCTATATTTTGTGCTTTATATTCTCTCGAACCAAGTAAAATATTTTTATAAGCTATCTGAAATTCAGAGATATTTTCCAGGCCAAATTAGCGTGGCTTATTTTTATGTATTTCAGATATCCTAAAAAGCATAAAGAATAGAATATGGATAGCCAACGTCCATATGCTTAACATATTGCTTAAGATATAAAATGTAACCAGTATAAATGAGACTTCTCTGTACCTCTCCCTAATTGCATAATCCTTCCTCTGCCTCAAAGATAACAATTAATTATCTCCTTTTAAACATAATGGAAATTATGTTTTTAGACTGTGTATAAATTATAGTGTACGCCTTCTGTAGCTTCTTTTTTTTCACTCAGTAATTTTGAGTTTCATTCATTTTGATGTGTATAGTTCTAGGCCTCATATTAACTGGACTTTCTTGTAGGCATATGGATATTATCCTATCACTGACAGCGATGTACTTCAGGATAGATCTTGAAATTTTTTTTTTTTATGATGAATGCAACACCACTCCTCTTCAAGTTGTCATTCCCAGCATAGCAGACTATATGATTGTCCGATTCAGAATGGCCAATGCCAGTCCATTTCAGCTCACTAATGCCTAGGATATCAGTGCTTATGCATTCCATTTAATTTTTGACAATTTCCCATTTTCCTGGATTCATACTTCATACATTCCAGGTTCTGATTATAAATGGATGTTTGCAGCTGTTTCTTCTCATTTTGAGTCGTGCCACATCAGCGAATGAAGGTCCCAAAAGCTTTACTCTATTCAAGCCATTAAGGTCGACTGTACTTTGAGGAGGCAGCTCTTCCCCAGTCATCTTTTGAGTGCCTTCCAACCTTAGGGGGCTCATCTTCCGGCACTATATCAGACACTGTTCCACTGCTATTCATAAGGTTTTCACTGGCTAATGCTTTTCAGAAGTAGACTGCCAGGTCCTTCTTCCTAGTCTGTCTTAGTCTGGAAGCTCAGCTGTAACCTGTCCTCCATGGATGACCCTGCTGGTATCTGAATACCAGTGGCATAGCTTCCAGCATCACAGCAACATGGAAGCTCCCACAGTACGAAAAACTGACAGTCAGTGATAGGATAACATCCATACGCCTACAAGGAAGACCAGTTAATATGACTATTATTCAAATTTACGTACCAACCACTAAGGCCAAAGATGAAGAAATAGATTTTTATCAACTGCTGTAGTCTAAAATTGATTGAACATGCAATCAGGATGCATTGATGATTACTAGTGATTGGAATGTGAAAGGTGGAAACAAAGAAGGATCGGTAGTTGGAAAATATGGCCTTGGTGATAGAAACAATGTGAGAGATGGAATGATAGAATTTTGCAAGACCAACAACTTCTTTTTTTTTATTTATAATTTTTATTGTGCTTTAAGTGAAAGTTTACAAATCAAGTCAGTCTCTCACACAAAAACTTATATACACCTTGCTACATACTCCCAATTACTCTCCCCTTAATGAAACAGCGCACTCTCTCCCTCCACTCTCTCTTTTCGTGTCCATTTCGCCAGCTTCTCACTCCCTCTACCCTCTCATCTCCCCTCCAGGCAGGAGATGCCAACATAGTCTCAAGTGTCCACCTGATCCAAGAAGCTCACTCCTCACCAGCATCCCATTCCAACCCATTGTCCAGTCCAATCCGTGCCTGAAGAGTTGGCTTCGGAAATGGTTCCTGTCCTGGGCCAACAGAAGGTCTGGGGGCCATGACCACTGGGGTCCTTCCAGTCTCAGACCATTAAGTCTGGTCTTTTTATGAGAATTTGGGGTCTGCATCCCACTGCTCTGCTGCTCCCTCAGGGGTTCTCTGTTGTGTTCCCTGTCAGGGCAGTCATCAGTTGTAGCCAGGCACCATCTGGTTCTTCTAAGACCAATGACTTCTTCATTGCAAATACCTTCTTTCGCCAACATAACTGGTGACTGTTCACATGGACCTTAGCAGATGGAACACACAGGAGTCGAACTGACTACATCTGTAGAAAGAGACGATGGAAAAAGTTCAATATCATCAGTCAGAACAAGGCCAGGGACCAACTGTGGAACAGACCATCAACTGCTCAAATGCAAGTTCAAGCTGAAACTGAACAAAGTCAGAGCAAGTCCACGAGAGCCAAAATATGACCTTGAGTATATCCCACCTGAATTTAGAGACCACCTGAAGAATAGATTTCACATATTGAACACTAGTGACCGAAGACCAGATGAGTTGCGGAATGACATCAAGGCCATCATACATGAAGAAAGCGAGAGATCGTTGAAAAGACAGGAAAGAAAGAGAAAGCCAAGATGGATGTCAGAGGAGACTCTGAAACTTGCCGTTGAATGCTGAGCAGCTAAAGCAAAAGGAAAAAATGATGAAGTAAAAGAACTGAACAGGAGGTTTCAAAGGGCCTCTCGAGAAGACAAAGTAAAGTATTATAATGACATGTGCAAAGAGCTGGAGATAGAAAACCAAAAGGGAAGAACATGCTTGGCATTTCTCAAGCTGAAAGAACTGAAGAAAAAATTCAAGCCTCGAGTTGCAATGGTAAAGGATTCTGTGGGAAAAATATTAAACGAAGCAGGAAGCATCAAAAGAAGATGGAAGGAATACACAGAGTTATACCAAAAGGAATTAGTTGATGTTCAACCATTTCAAGAGGTAGCATATCATCAGGAACCAGTGGTAGGTACTGAAGGAAGAAGTCCAAGCTGCTCTGAAGGCATCGTCACAAAACAAGGCTCCAGGAATTGACGGAACATCAATTGAGATGTTTCAGCAAATGGATGCAGTGCTGGAGGTACTCACTCGTCTATGCCAAGAAATATGGAAGACAGCTTCCTGGCCGACCGACTGGAAGAGATCCATATTTATGCCTATTCCCAAGAAAGGTGATCCAACCGAATGTGGAAATCATAGATAAATATCAGTAATATCACATGCAAACAAAATTTTGCTGAAGATCATTCAAAAATGGCTGCAGCAGTATATCGACAGGAAACTGCCAGAAATTCAGGCTGGTTTCAGAAGAGGACATGGAACCAGGGATATCATTGCTGATGTCAGATGGATCCTGGCTGAAAGCAGAGAATACCAGAAGAATGTTTACCTGTGTTTGATTGACTGTGCAAAGGCATTCGACTGTGTGGATCATAACGAATTATGGGTGACATCGCAAGGGATGGGAATTCGGAACACTTAATTGTGCTCATGAGCAACCTGTACGTAGATCAAGAGGCAGTTGTTTGGACAGAACAAGGGGATACTGAGTGGTTTCAGGTCAGGAAAGGTGTGCATCAGGGTTGTATCCTTTCACCATACCCATTCATTCTGTATGCTGAGCAAATAAGCCAAGAAGCTGGACTATATGAAGAAGAACAGGGCATCAGGATTGGCGAAAAACTCATTAACAACCTGTGTTATGCAGATGACACAACCTTGCTTGCTGAAAGTGAAAAGAACTTGAAGCACTTACTAATGAAGATCAAAGACCACAGCCTTCAGTATGGATTGCACCTCAACATAAAGAAAACAAAAATCCTCACAACTGGACCAATGAGCAACATCATGATAAACGGAGAAAAGATTGATGTTGTCAAGGATTTCATTTTACTTGGATCCACGATCAACAGCCATGGAAGCAGCAGTCAAGAAATCAAGCAATACATTGCATTGGGCAAATCTGCTGCAAAGGACCTCTTTAAAGTGTTGAAGAGCAAAGATGTCACCTTGAATACTAAGGTACGCCTGACCCAAGCCATGGTATTTTCAGTCACATCATATGCATGTGAAAGCTGGACAATGAATAAGGAAGACTGAGGAAGAATTGACACCTTTGAATTGTGGTGTTGGCAAAGAATATTGAATATACTAAAAAAAAAAAAAAAATGGACTGCCAAAAGAATGAACAAATCTGCCATGGAAGAAGTACAACCAGAATGCTCCTTAGAAGCAAGGATGGCAAGATTGCATCTTACATATTTTGGCCATGTTGTCAGGGTGGATCAGTCTCTGGAGAAGGACATCACGCTTGGCAGAGTACAGGGTCAGCGGAAAAGAGGAAGACTCAACGAGGTGGACTGACACAGTGGCTGCAACAATGAGCTCAACGATAACGATTGCAAGGATGGCGCAGGACGGGGCAGCGTTTCATTCTGTTGTGCATAGGTTCACTATGAGTTGGAACTGACTCGCTGGCATGTAACAACAACAGTTGTAGTCTATTCATTTTTACTGTTTGTAATAATATTCCATTCTGAGTATGCCATAATTTCTCTTTTTGATAGGCATTTAGTTTCAATTTTTCTTTCATTTTATAAAATAGTCTTTAAAAAAAAAATTGGTGAAAATATACACAACAAAACATATACCTGTTCAACAATTTCTAATTGTAAAGCTCCATCAGTGCCTTTGGTTATGTTCTTCACATTTCAATTCTCACTATCTTTACCCATCTTGTTTCGCTACCATAAAGTTTCACTCTCTGTACCCCTTACTTTGTCTTTGGTTTTAGCGAGTGTGATTATGATATGCTTTGATGATTTTTTTTCGGGGTCTATCCTATATAGGGTTTGTTAAGCTTCTTGGATGGTCAGCTTTTCATCTTTCATGATATTAGGGAAGTTTTCTGTCAGCAGTTCTTCAGTGTTTCTCTCCGTGTTTTCCATTTTCTCCCCCTCTTCTGGAACTCTGATCACTCGCAGATTTTTGCTTTTGATTGTATCCCACATCGTTCTCAGAGTTTTTTCATTTTTCTTCATTCTTTTCTCTGATTTTTCCTCAAAGTGGTATCCAAGGATTTGTCTTCAGTTTTGCTGATCCTGTCTTCCATTGTTTCAAACTTGCTTCTTAAACCCTGTATGACACTGTCCATTTCTGAAATCTTATTGTTTAATCTTTTGGATTTCTGTTTGCTGTTTTTGTATAATTTTTAGTTGTTTTATTTTGACATTTTGTTCCTGTATTATTTTCCTGAATTCTTCCATTGTCTTACCTCTTTTCCATGATTTTGTCTGTATTTTCCATGATTTTGTCTATTTTTTCTCTATTTTTTTCTGCATTTTCCTTCATTTCTTGGAGAGTTCTGACTATTACTTTTGAATTCCCTATCAGGTAGCTCCAGTGCCTTTTTTTCTACCAGAAAGTCATCTGATGTTTTATTTTGGACATTTACTGGAGCCATTCTGTCCTGTTTTTTAATATGTTTTGATGTTATCCACTTCTTCGGGACATTCAGTGTTATTTTCTTTGTTTATTGATTGTAGATGTGTTTGTTTTGTCCTGCTTTTTTGTTTTATTTGGTTATATCTGGGCAGGCGGGCTGGGTGTTCTTTGCTCATCTGTGGGCGTGATATTTCACACTACCTTGCCCAGGTGGGAAGGGCCAGTCACTCAGCATGGCAGGTCCAGTGGAGGGGGAGTGATGGGGGGGTGCGTCATTTGCAGCACATACTGGTGCCAACAGGGTGGGGCCAGGGGGCAGTGTAGGGTAGGGTCTGGAGGTCCACGTCTGTGCTGCTGGGGGTTCTATATTTTTCCTCCTTTTGATCAGGATCCATCTTTTGAGTCCTTGATCAAAATGTTCAGTAATGGTAGACCTGCACCAACCCATTTCTTCTGGTCTCACGGCAACCAAAAAGAAAAACCAAACCTGTTGCCACTGGGTTGATTCTGACTCATAGCAACCCTATAGGAAAGAGTAGAACTGCTTCCATAGGGTTTCCAAGGAGTGTCTGGTAGATTCAAACTGCTGACCTTTTATTCGCAGCCATAGTTCTTTTTTTTAATTTTTTATTTATTGTGCTTTAGGTGAAAGTTTACAGCTCAAGTTAATCTCTCATACAAAAATTTATACACATATTGTTACGTGGCATTAGTTGCAATCCCTGTAATGTGACAGCACTCTCCGCCTTTCCACCCTCGGTTTCTTGTGTCCATTCAACCAGTTCCTGTCACTCCTGCTTTCTCATCCTGCTTCTGGACAGGAGCCATGCACTTGGTCTAGCGTATCTGATTGAACTAAGAAGTACAGTCTTTATGAGTATTATTTTATGTTTTTTAGTCCAATCTAATCTTGGTCTGAAGAGTGGCTTTGGGGAATGATTTTAGTTCCGGGTTAACAGAGCGTCTAGGGGCCATGGCTTCGGGGGTTCCTCCAGTCTCAGTCAGACCATTAAGTCTGGTCTTTTTACGTGAATTTGAGTTTTGCTCCGTACTTTTCTTCTGCTCTGTCAGGGCCTTTCTGTTGTGTTTGCTGTCAGGGTAATCACTGATGGTAGCTAGGCACCATCTAGTTCTTCTGGTCTCAGGCTGATGGAGTCTCTAATTTATGTGGCCCTTTTGCCTGTTGGGCTAATATTTCCCTTGTGTCTTTTGTGTTCTTCATTCTCCTTTGCCCCAAGTGGGTTGGGACCAATTGATGCATCTTAGATGGCCTCTCAAAAGCTTTTAAGACTCCAGACACCACTCACCAAAGTGGGATGCAGAACTTTTTTTTAATAAACTGTGTTATGCCAATTGACCTAGATGTCTCCTGAAGCCACGATGTCTCTCTCTGTTCTTTAATTCTTATTGTTGAGCCGGGGTTCGAAGTTGCCAACAAAAGACACGGATCACACACAGGCAGTGTGTGGAACAACACTTTACTCACATAGAGAAGAGACAGCAGGGTCAGCTTTGCTAGCAGGCACTGGTCCCCATGGCCAGCAAGTTGCTGAAGCAGGGCAGGTATTACGTGTGCACCCCTGTCTTAGTTATCTCGTGCAGCCATAGCTCTTAACCACTATGCAACCAGGGTTTCCTCTCATGGCAAAACCAAAAAAGCCAAACCCACTGCCGTCGAGTCAATTGCGACTCATAGCGACCCTATAGGACAGAGTAGAACTGCCCCGTAGAGTTTCCAAGGAGCACCGGGCAGATTCGAACTGCCGACCTTTTGGTTAACAGCCGTAGCATTTAACCACTACACCACCAGGGCTTCCTCTCATGGCAAAGGAGGTAGTAATTCATGAAGGCTAATAGACCTATCGTCCATTTCTCTCTCTAGTTTCTAGGTCTCTTTCTTCTGCTGTTCCAGGTTGATAGAGACTGACTGTTGTATCTTGGGTGGCTACTAGCAAGATTTAAGACCCCAGGCACTACTCACCGAACTAGGAGGTAGAACAGAATTGTTTCAGTTTTTGTAGTTAATAAACAAGGCTGCTATTAATGTCCTTTTACAGTTCTCCTTGTACACATATGTGAGAGATTCCCCAGGGCACCTACCTATGAATGAAATTGTCGGATCAAAACGTATGTGTAGCTTCAGCTTTGCTAGATGTATCAAATTATCTTCAAAAATAGTACCCATTTCATGCCTACCATCTCATTGTTCTACACCCTTGCCAGCATTATCTGTTGTTAGACATTTTAATTTGTCAGTTTGATGAGTGTCATGGATTGAACTGTGTCCCCCCAAAATATCTGTCAACTTGGCTAGGTCATGATTCTCTTGTATGATTGTCTACCATTTTGTCATCTAACGTGACTTGTCTGTGTTGTAAATCCTGTTGCTACGATGTAATAAGATGGATTAGCAGCAGTTATATTGATGAGATCCACTAGATTAGATAGTGTCTTAAGTCAATCTCTTTTGAGATAAAAGAGAGAAGCAAGCAGAGAGACATGGGGGCCTCATACCACCAAGAAAGCAGTGCCGGGAGAGAGCACGTCCTTTGGACCTGAGGTTCCTGCTGCGCTGAGATGCTCCTGCACCAAGGGAAATCTGATGACAAGGACCTTCCTCCAGGGCCGACAGAGAAAGCCTTCCCCTGGATCTGACACCCTGAGTTTGGACTTGTAGCCTACTAGACTGTGAGAGAATAAACTTCTCTTTGTTAAAGCCACCCACTTGTGGTATTCCTGTTATAGCAGCATTAAATGACCAAGACAATGAGTGATATATCTCATTGTTATTTCCCTAGTTACTGAGGGGGCATTGGTGGTTCACTGGTAGAATTCTCACCTTCCATGCAGGAAAATTGGTTTAATTCCTGATAAATGCACCTTATGTGCAGCCACTACCCATCTGTCAGTAGAGATCTGTGTGTTGTTATAATGCTGAACAGGTTTTGGCAGAGCTTCCAGACTAAGGTAGACTAGGAAGAAAAGCCTGGTGATCTGCTTCTGAAAAATCAGCCAGTGAAAATCCTGTGGATCACAGCAGACCAGTCCTGTTGTACATGGGGTCGCCATGAGTTGTGTGCTAACTTGAGAGCAGCTAACAACAAAAACAAATACTAATGAGGTTAAACATCTTATATTTATTAGTACTACAGGGATTTTTTTCTTAATACTTATTGCATATTATGGTTGAGAGTTGTATGTGAAGCTGAAAGTATTATGAAGTGGCTATTGGATATAAGTATACCCAAATTGAATCTTTAAACCATTGGCAACTTTGTGGATTTTTTGGGGGAAATAATTTGGGGTAGTTTTCAGGGCGTATATAAGAAAGAGCATGGACTTTAGAATTAAACCAGTACTTGAGTCCTGGTTTAATTATTTACCAGCTTTATGACCTTGGGCAATTTATGCAGTCTCTCTGAGTTTGTTTTCTCATATTTAAAATGAATACCTCCACAGGAAGACTACTGAAACTAATAGAACATTTCAGCAAAGTATCAGGATATAAGAATCAGTTGGATTCCTCTACACCAAAAAAGAGAACTTAGAAAAGGAAATTACCAAATTAATACCATCTACAATAGCCCCCAAGAAAATAAAGCACTTAGGAATAAATCCAACTAGAGATGTAAAAGACCTATACAAAGAAAACTACAAAACGCTACTGCAGGAAACCAAAAGAGACTTACATACCATGCTCATGGATGGGCAGACTCAACATTGTGAAAATATCAGTTCTACCCAGAGCAATCTACAGATAAAACACAATCCAGATCCAAATTCCAATGGCATTTTTTTTTTTTTTTTTTTAATAAGATGGAGAAACAAACCACCAACTTCATATGGAAAGGAAAGAGGCCCTGGATAAGTCAAGCATTACCGAAGAAGAACAAAGTGGGAGGCCTCATACTACCTAATTTTAGAACCTATTGTACTGCCACGGTAGTCAAAACAGCCTGGTACTGATACAACAACAGATACATAGACCAGTGGAACAGAATTGAGAATCCAGACATAAATTCATCTACCTATGAGCAGCTCATACTTGACAAAGGCCCAAAGTCTGTTGAATGGGGAAAAGACAGTCTCTTTAACAAGTGGGGCTAGCATAACTGGATATCCATCTGCAAAAAAATGAAACAGGACCCATATCTCATACCGTGCACAAAAACTAACTCAAAATGGGTCAAAGACCTAAATATAAAATCTAAAACGATAGAGATCATGGAAGAAAAAATAGGGATTATGCTAGGAGCCCTAATACAGGATATAAATAGTATATAAACTATAACTTACAATGCACAAATGCCAGAAAAGAAACTAGACAACTGGGAGTTCCTAAAAATCAAATACTTGTGCTCATCAAAAGACTACGCCAAGAGTAGCATCTGGGGTCTTAAACGCCTGTGAGCAACCATCTAAGATACTCCACTCGTCTCAACCCATTGTGAGCAAGGAAGAATGAAGAAAACTTAACATACAAGGGGAAGATTAGTCCAAAGGACTAGTGGACCACATCTACTGTGGCCCTCACAAACTGAGTCCATTATAGCTAGATGGTACCTGGCTACCACCACTGACTACTCTGACATGGATCACAATAGTGGGTCCCAGACAGAGCTGGAGAAAAATGTAGAACAAATTCTAACTCACAAAAAAAGACCAGAATTACTGGCCTGACAGTGACTGGAGAAATCCTGAGTATGGCCCCCGGACATCCTTTTAGCTCAGTAATGAAGTCACTCCTGAGGTTCACCCTTCAGCCAAAGATTAGACAGACCCATAAAACAAAATGAAGCTAAAGGGGCACAACAAACCTGGGGCAAGGACTAGAAGGCAGGAAGGGACAGGAAAACTGGTAATAGGAAACCCAAGTTCAAGAAGGGAGAGTACTGGCATGTCGTGGCATTGTTAACCAGTGTTATAAAAGAATATGTGTACTAACTGTTTAATGAGAAACTAGTGTTCTGTAAATCTTCATCTCAAGTACAATAGAAAAAAAAAAAAGACTTCACCAAAAGAGTAAAAAGAGAACCTACAGACTAGGAAAAAATTTTTGGCTATGACATATCCAATAAGGGTCTAATCTCTAAAATCTACATGATACTGCAAAACCTCAACAACAAAAAGACAAATAATCCAATTAAAAAGTGGGCAACGAATATGAACACTTCACCAGAGAAGATATTCAGGCAACTAACAGACACATGAGGAAATGCTCAGGATCATTAGCCACTAGAGAAATGCAAATCAAATCTACAACGAGATTCCATCTCACTCCAACAAGGCTGGCACTAATCCAAAAAACACAAACTAAATGTTGGAGAGGTTGTGGAGAGATTGGAATCCTTATGCATTGCTGGTGGGAATGTAAAAATAGTACAACCACTTCGGAAGATGATTTGAAGCTTCCTTAAAAAGCTAGAAATAGAAGTACCATACAATTCAGCAATCCCACTCCTTGGAATGTATCCTAGAAAAATAAGAGCCATCACACGAATAGACATATGCACACCCGTGTTCATGGCAGCATTGTTCACAATAGCAAAAAGATGGAAACAACGTAGGTGCCCATCAACAGACGAATAGATTAATTATGGTGCATACACACAGTGGAATACTATGCAATGATGAAGACCAGTGATAATCCACAAAACATCTCACAACATGGATGAATCTGGAGGACATTATGCTGAGTGAAATTAGTCACAAAAGGACAAATATTGTATGAGACCACTATTACAAGAACTCAAGAAAAGGTTTAAACACAGAAAAAAGCATTCTTTGATGGTTACGAGGGTAGGGAGGGAGAAGGAGGGGAATTCACTAAGTAGATAGTAGATAAGGATCAACTTCAGTGAAGGGAAGGACAACACACAATACAGGGGAAGTCAGCACCATTGAACCAAAGCAAAAGCTAAGAAGTTTCCTGGACACATCCAAACACTTTGATGGACAGAGTAGCTGGGGCTGGGGCCTGGGGACCATAGCTTTGGGAGACATCCAAGTCATTTGACATAACAAAGTTTATTAATAAAATGTTCTGGATCCCACTTTGGTGAGTGGTGTCTGGGGTCTTAAAAGCTTGTGAGTGGCCATCTGAGATGTATCAACTGGTCCCATCCTACCTGGAAGAAAGGAGAATGAAGAAAACCAAAGACACAAGGAAAATACTAGACCAAGAGATTAAAGAACCACAGAACCCAGAGACTGTACCAGTCTGAGACCAGAAGAACTAGATGGTGCCTGGCTACCACCAGTCACTGACCTGACAGGGACCAGAACAGAGAGTCCTGGACGCAGCAAGAGAAAAGTATAGTGCAGAACTCAAATTCACATAAAAAGACCAGACTGAATTGTCTGACAAAACCTGAAGGAATCCCCAAAACTTTGGCCCCAGGATGCTCTGTTAACCCAGAGCTGATACCACTCCCAAAGCCCAGTCTTCAGACAAAGATTAGACAGGACTATAAAACAAGGAATAATACATGTGAGGACTGTGCTTATTAGTTGAGGCAGATACACGAGACCAAATGAGTGGCTCCTGTTTGGAGGCAGGATGAGAAGGCAAGAAGGGACAGGAACTGGTTGAGTGGACACAGGGATCCAGGGTGGAAACGGGGAGTGTGCTGTAGTGTCGTGGGGATTGCACCTAGTGTCATAAAACAATATGTCTATAAATTTTTATATGAGAAATTGTGCTGTAAACTTTCACCTAAAGCACAAGAAAAAAAATATATAATAATTTTAAAAAAGATGGATTTTAAATAAAAGGCAGTTGGCATCAATTCTAACTCATGGCGAACCCATGTGTGTCAGAGCGGAACTGTGCACCATGGGGTTTTCAATGGCTGATATTTGGAAGTGGATCACCAGACCTTTCTCCCAGGTTGCCTCTGGGTAGACTTGAACCTCTAACCTTTTGATTAGCAGCCAAGTACATTAACTGTTTGCACCATCCAAGGAGGAGCCCAACACTCAGAAACGTGGAGAAGGGCCTTTTGAGCAAAGAGACAACATGAAGGCTGGAAAGAGTGGAAGCTGCAGGCCGTCCAGTTTGCCTGGGGTGGTATGCAAAGGGGCAGAGAGGGAAATAAAGCCAAAGGCAAGCTAGAGCCAGAACATGGAGGACCTTGAATGCTACATTGCAAGGGGGGACCCTGATTGCTAAGTGCCTTTCTGCTTTGTCTTCTCACCCTTCAGCGTGCGATTCAAGCCCTGTTGCTCCAGGAAGGCTTTGCTGATTCCTTCAGAAGGCTCTCTGCTGAATTCCTTCAGTCCTTATGGTCTGTCCTACTCTCAGGATATTTAAGACTTTCTTCCATATGCTGCTTGGAAGGAGCCCTGGTGGCACAGTGGTTAATTATTTGGCTGCTAACCCAAAGGTTGGCAGTTGGAACCCACCAGCCTCTCCATGGGAGAAAGATGTGGCAGTCTGCTTTCATAAAGATTACAGCCTTGCAAACCCTATGGGGCAGTTCTGCCTTGTCCTGCGGGGTCACTATGAGTCTGAATTGACTCGATGACAAATAAAAATAGAAATAAATAAGATGAGTACCTCATGATTTGGGAGAGAATTAAATATGGTAACATCTTGTGGCAAAGTGGTTAAGAGTTTGACTGCTAACCAAAAGTTCGACAGTTCGAATCCACCAGTCGCTCCTTGGAAACCCTCTGGGGCAGTTCTGCTCTGTCCTATAGGGTCGCTATGAGTTGAAATCAACTCGATGGCCTTGGATTTTTTTTTTTTCTGGCACATAGGACTAGTACATAGGTTAGGATGACGTGTACAAATTCAAATTAAATAATGTGAAAGATGAGTAAAACCGTGCCATGTAATCAGCACCTGAAATTGGCAGCATTTATGAGCTTAAAAATGACATCTGTTGATAGTTGACTCCATAGAAGTGTAATTCCATTTCAGGTCCAATTGAGCCTAAAAAATCCAGGCAGTTATATGTAAGAGATGTATCTCTGCTGGCAACCCTGCTTCTCCACATTCATTTGCACATACCTGCCTGTAGAGACACACACACCTATGTCATTTTTATTCATCTTCTGTGCCCCGTCCATTTTCAGCTTGTCACAGCACCAGTGACTGGTGACAGAGCTGTCCAGGATCAGTGTGGATAGGAGGGAGTGACCCTGGGACTCCTGGGTGCCCAGGAATCTGGCCTGGGTTTAGAGGACTCTGTCTGTAAAGTTAGAGTATTGCAGAGATGGGTTGGTGTCCTAGAGCCAGCGGTGCAGACACAGGCTAGTCGGTTGTACAGAATTGTCGGGTGACTTTATTCACTCTCCTTGTAGCTCTCGCCACAGGAATTTCTTCACATGGCTCCTGAAAAAGTGACAGTTACAGTTCGCCTCATTCGTTCATTTGAGCACCGCAATTTCAGACCTGTAGTGTATCACGGAGTGAATTTGGACCAAACCGTAAGGGAATTTATAGTATTTCTAAAGCAAGGTATGAGTTTTTATCCTTATTATCTTTTCGTTTTATAAGTATTTTGAAAAAAAGTATTTAAAAAATTTATTGGTATTAAAAAAAATAATCAAATGTCACAGTTGACTGTTGTTGCATTCGTCGGTCCCTGAGTGGTGCAGACAGTTTGCTCTCAGCTACTAACCAAAAAGTTGGTGGTTCAAACCCACCCAGCGGCTCTGTGGAAAGACACCCTGGTGATTTGCTTCCATAAAGATTACGGCTAAGAAGACCCTGTGGAGCTCAGCTGTCGTCTGTAACATGTGGACTCACCATAAGTCAGAATCAGCTTGATAGCAGCGGCTTTGGTTTTGATTTGTGTTTGTATTATATTAGTAATAAATATCTTTTGAGAGAGATTAATCTAGGTTGTAAGCCAGGTCCTGCTCTAGACCTTGGCATCAGCAGAAGCATCTCCCCCGAGGTTTCTCAGTAGTGTGTGTACCTTTCAGGGATTGTTACCATCATTTTTGGCTTCTACTTTAAAAAAAAAAAAAATTAAGGTCTGGGTTTGCTTGTCACAAGTCTGTGTGTTTGGTGCTGGATTAGACAGGAGTGTAGCCAATTGCGTTCCTGAGCGGAGCACCCCGAGGCCCTCATGGGGGAGTGTGGCAGGAAGGTAGCAAAGGCCCACAGAGCCAGGAACCCTCAAGAGCCCTTAGTCACCGTGATCACAGACACGGTCATCAGGCCAACAGGGGCTGGTTCATTGTTTCGAATTTAAAATAAAGTAGGGATGGAGTTAGGCTTCATTTCGATCAGTCCTTGCTGAGTTTCTAACCTTTGTTTTCAATTGTTGACGTGTTCCATCATCAACATCTGGTACCCATCTAGATTGGGCTTTTATTTTTTTTAATTGAGGTGTAATTTGTATTCTGCAATGTACAGATTTATATAGTTCCATGAGCATTGACAAATTTAGATATAATTTCAGACTCACAGAAAAGTTGCAGGAAGAGAACCCAGATTCTCAAAATACTAACGTTTTGTCGCATTTGCTTTTTCCTTTTCCCCTGTCCTCCTCCGTGCCTGTCTGTCTGTATTTTTTCTTTCTGAGCCATTTAACGGTAAGTTACAGGCGTATTTAATAGTAGGTTACAAACGGAAATATTTAGAAGTAAAGGGCCCCTTGCACTTTACCTCTAAATATTTCAGTGTATAATTCCCCAAAACAAGGAATCCTCTTACATAACCACAGTACAGTTAGCAAAATGAGGAACTTAACATTGAAACAATACTATTGTGTAGTTTGCATACCTTACTGATACTTTAATTGTCCCAGTAATGCCCAGGTAGCAAAAGAAAACCTGAAAGCATGTGTTAACATTCAATTCCTTTAATCACTTCTTGAGTCTTTCTTTGGACTTCATCACACTGACATTTTTGAGGAGTACAGGTCAGTTATTCTGTAGGATGCTCCTTGGGTTGTCTCTTTTTTTTTATGATTAGGAGTCGTAGACATAATACAGAGTTCTTCTCAGTGCATCGTACTGGGAGGCTCAAGCTGTCTTTTAGTCTCATTACTGGCAATGCTAACTTTGATCAGTGGGTTAGGTGCTCTCTGCTAGGTTTCTTCACTGTAAAACTTGGTTGTATCTTCTGTGGATTTACCTGAGAATGTGAATATCCTATTACTTCTCAAACTTCATCCATTAGTATAGCATTCATTGATGATTCTTGCCTGAATCAGTTATTGTGGTGACGACTGGCAAATGGTGATTTTTCTAATTCTGTCGTTCCTTCTACATCTGTTAGCTTTCTACAGTGAGAAAGAGCTTTCATTCCTCCCCACCCCCATTTATTTAATCATTTTTTATATTACAGTGGACTTATGGAGTCTTCTTACTTTATTCAAAAGGTTGTAATCCATTACTATCCTTATTTAACTTGATGCTCAGATTGTCCCAGTCTTGGCTAGTGGGAGCCCCTTCCACCTAACTCCTGGTCGTCATGGATCGCTTCCTTACTGCTTTGGCGCCAGATGTTCCAGGCTGCATCTTGTTCTTTCCCTGCCCTACCCCTGGAATCAGCCGTTTTCACTGAGGAGCCCTGATTCCATTAGTGGAGGACAGTATTTAGAAATCAAGATCCGGGTGCTCAGTGTATACAGCTAACTTGTTAAAACTTTGTGAATTCTTGACATTTCACTTGCTGGTTGTGTTTGTGAATTTCCCAAACCCTTATCCTTCACTTTTTTTTTTCACTGTCTAATTTTGGACAGTTTTACTGCCTAGTATTACTTGATGGAGGAGTAGGCAAAGCTATATAGGTCCGTAGATAAGATCAGGCTAGTCAGTCTACTTGGTAGCAACTATTTAAAAGATTTCATAAGACAGGCATAATTATCCCATAAAGGAGCTTTATTGCATTGAGTATACATTTTTATTGCTGTGTTCTTAATTATTAGGGAGAAATTGAGAATGTACTAAGAGATAATGCCAGTTACAGGGTGTCCTGCTTTTGAAAGGCTGTCACCCAAAGGATATCCGGGTCTTGGAAAAAAAAAAAAAAACTATTTTTATCTTAAAATCTTTGTGTGTATATTGTGTTTCTTCGTCCTCATACAGTAAGTACTATGATGTTCTTGGTACAGCGTAGAAGAGGTTCTTCAAGTCCTTGAGAATACGATGTAATTGTCCAGCTGCTACAGCAGCAGGGGAAGATGTTTTCTTCCCAGGGTCGCTGTGTTCTTCTCAAGTATCATAGAATGCCTTCCCCATCAAAGCCATGGTGTGGATCACGGCTAGATGCACGGACGAGCCTGGAAACATTTTTCACCCGTGTAAGTAATAATACAGCCAACTACTTGTTTCAGCTGTATATGTGGGGAAGCGTGTTCCATGGACTCAAAGGTGAACTTTTGGAATATAGACTTTTTTGAGTTGTGGGCCCCGGCCCGTGCGGAACCCTGGAAGGTTTGTGGACCACGTATTTAAATTTTATGGATTGTGTATATGACAAAAGACCAAATTGTTTGTAGCAAGGAATTTTTTAAATAATAATAGCTAACATTACTGTGTGTCAGATAGTATGCTAAGTACTTTACCTAAATGTGTAGTAAACGTGTTGTAAATCCTAACCCCGATACCTGTGGTTGGAGCCCTGGTGGCACAGTGGTTAAGTGTTCGGCCGCTAACCAAAAGATTGACAGTTTGACTTCACCAGCTGATCCTTGGAAACCCTATGGGGCAGTTCTGCTCTGTCCTGTAGAATTGCTATGAGTTGGAATTGACTCTACGGCAATGAGTTATAGTTTTTAGTTATACCTGTGATTATAATCCCATTTGGGAATGGATTGATGGAGCCCTGGTGGCTCAGTGGTTATGAGCTCGGCTGCTAACCAAAAGGTCGGCAGTTAGAATTCACCAGCTGCTCCTTGGAAATCCTATGGGCCAGTTCTGCTCTATTCTGTAGCGTTGCTATGAGTTGGAATTGACTCTATGGCAATGAATTTCAGGTTTTTTGTTATGATAATTAGACAGACTAGTGTAGGGTATGTCTTAAATCAACCTCTCTTGAGATGTAAGATAGCAGATAAGGCATAGAGAGGCAGAGTTGGGGGAAGACAGATGCCATACCACGTGAAGATCATCAAGGAGCCAAGGTACAAAGACGTTCGCCCAGAGTCGACAGAGAGAAAAACGCTTCCCTTAGAGCCAGCACCCTAAATTCGGACTTCCAGCTCCTAAACTGTGAGAAAATTAATTTCTGTTTGCTAAAGAAAGGCTCCTGTGTCCCGGTGACATACACCCGTCACTTGTGGTATTTCTGTTAAAAACCAACAACAAAAAAACAAAACCCGTTGCCTTTGGATAGATTCTGACTCATAGAGACCCTGTTGGGCAGAGTAGAACTGCCCTATAGTGTTCCCAAGAAGCGGCTGGCAGATTTGAACTGCAGACCTTTTGGTTAGCAGCTGAGCTCTTAACCCCCGTGCCACCAGGGTCCCATTTCTGTTATAGCAGCAGTTGCTATCTAAGACACCAGGTTACCTCATTTCATCCTCACAGTATCCCTGTAAAGTAGGAACTCTTACTAGCCCCATTTTATAGGTGAAGAAACTAAGGAACAGAGAGGTTAAGAAACTTATCTGAGGTTACCTGGCTAATAAAAGGCAAGGCTGCAATTCAAATCCAGTCAGTTGACTGCAAAGCATGTCCTCTTAAACAGGGCACTAAATTGCCTCTTGATTCTTCTCTGCTGCCTCCACTGCCCTAAGCATGATCTCTGAAATACATGGATTTGCTCACTGTAATAAAGTCACTGAATGTAGTTCGTTTTGCTCCAGCGTTTTGAACGTCGAATGCTTAGAGGATGGTTTGACATCACAGCCTAGTGATCTTTGCACAAAAATGTGATGAATGCTCTTTTAGGTTATTTTAGATGCCGTCTCGCCTTTCTAACCATCCTTCCTTATCGTAGTCATCCGTGGCTTCACCTAGTCACCTGTATTTTTCTCATCAGCGAAGAAGCTTTGGTTAAATTTGATTCACTGTCCATTGAGAATCATTGGACCAGAGCATTGACACCTGAGGTCGTAGAATAAGCTCCTTATTGTTGGCTTACAGGAATGGAATGTCAATCAGGTGTTCTGATGGTAGAGATACGATATGTTACCTTATGTAGATTACTACTTTTTTAGATTCAGAGTAATATAAAAACCAATTATCTCTATATGACATTATAATTATTATTTTTTTATTTGGAAGCATCTCAGTACTTTGTAATACTTCAGATCTTGATTCTGAATATAAAAATGATACCACCTGTGAAAAAGAAGCCTCGGAGGTTTTCTCCAGCCTTCTAATTTGGCACTCCGTGTTTCCGCCCTGTTATTCCACGTGATGTGTTACTTGGTAAAACATTCTGTTCTATAGTCGGGTTACTAAACTAGTAAGAAAGATTTTCTTTGTATCAGCTTTGTGAGCTAGTGTAGCTTCTAATGCAGGTCCCTGAGTGGTACAGGTGGTTTGTGCTTGACTATTAACCTAAAAGTTGGCAGTCCAAACACCCAGCAGTGCAACAGAACAGAGGCCTGGTGACCTGCTTCCTTGTAGATTAGTCAAGAAAATCCTATGGTGCAGTTCTACGCTGTAACTCATGGCGTCACCATGAGTTGGAACCAAGGCAACGGGCTTGTTTGTTGTTGTTGTTGTTTTACCTTCTAATGCCCTCCTGCTCTACTGAGCGATAGAAAAGTCTAATTCCCCTTCCTCCAGATGGCCCAGCATTTGTTGGAAAATAGCAGGCATTGCTTGTGTAAGTTTTTTCCTGGGTGTATTCTATTATTGTTGGGCTAAGTTTCTCCCAATTTCTACTTTTATGGTTGATATAAAAAATACGTATAACTGCTGTCCATTGTTTTTTGTTGTTGCTTTATTCAGTCATTTGTTTATATCCATATAGATACTTATTTTATACTTTGGTTTATAATCCAATTCTACTTTATTTATTTTATTACTCAGATTTTTTCCAGATTGGCCATTGGGAGCTCTTCTTGGTTGGTTCCTGTGTACCTTTGACATACACCCATCATTGTGGATTTTTATTTTTTAAGCATTTTCTTTCTTTCTGGCACTACAAGATTCTCTAGGCTCATCTTGTTTGTTTCCACCCCCAGTCCTAGAATCAGCCATTTCTACAAGGAACCCAGGTTCTGGTTCTGTTTATTGGAGAATGGAATTAGAAACCAAGATCTGAGTGTTAGGTGTGCTTGTTTCTTTTAGGCCCTCTCAGCTGACAGAGCAAAGAAATATATGTGTGTGTTCTAACCTGCTTATAGACACATGTCTATAAATATTTCTATATGTAATCATTTATATCTATAGTAAGTTAAACATGAGTTTTTACTGATGCCTCCAACTCTGATGTAGTGCATGGATCATTCTACTCTCCTCCCCTTATCTGTAAATTTCCTCTCCAACAATGAGAAACCTGGCTCCCACATCTGCCATCCGTTTAATTGTTCGATTCCCGTGTACATGTGTAGCAGTGTCAGCGTTGTTAACCCGTGCCCCCTAGGAACCAACTTGGTATCAACTAGAGTACAGTGCCTACGTGCAGTTCCTTGTGCTTTTAGTTTATTTAGGTCAACACCCCTTCAGTAAGATTATTCCATACATTTGTATAGAGCTAAATTCTCTTGTCAATATCTGCATTCTTTCCTGGCATTCGCTGACCTCCTAAAGGACTTTTTTACTGTACATGCAGTGAGTCAGTCTTTGTGCTATAAAGTTCTATGAGTTTTTGACAAATGCATAATACCCTGTATCTGTCATTACAGCATCCTACAAAATAGTCTCACTGGCCTAAAAATCCTTGGTTCTTCACCTGTTTCTTCCCTTCCCTCTGACCCATTGACCCCCTGGAAACTGCTGATCTTTTTACTGCATCTATAGTATTTTTTTTCTTTTCCAGAATGTCCTGTAATTGGAATCATATGATATGTAGCCTATTTGTCTTTCACTATAGTGATTTAAAAAAAAATCCAGGCCCATATCTTATAGTTAAAAAAACCCCAAAACCTGTTGCTGTCGAGTCAATTCCAACTCATAGCAATCCTGGCTGGCGGAGTAGAACTGCCCCATAGGGTTTCCAAGGAGCAGCTGGTGGATTTGGACTGCGAGTCTTTTGATTAGCAGCCAAGCTCTTAACCACTGTGCCACCAGGGCTCCGTGTCTTGTGGTATACTCTATGTCTTGTAGAGTATCCCACAGTCTGGTTTCGTCTGGTTGTTTTGTCATGATTAGACTCAAGTAAAACATTTTTTAGTGCGATTACCATGTAGGTTAGGGACTGGCAAACTCCAGCCTGCTGACCAACCTGACCTGTTGCCTGTTTTTGTAGCTAAAGTTTAAATGGAGCACAGCCATAATAACTATTTGTCATATGCTGTCATATGCTTTTGCACTCAGTGGCAGAGTTGAATAGTTATGAGGAAGGTCAGATGGCTCAGAAGGCATAAGGTATTTGTTATCTGACCCGTAACAGAAATAGTTTGCTAACCCTTAATGTAGGTGATTTCCTTCCCATTGCACAATATCAAGAAGCACTTGACATAAGTTTGTCCTGTTATTGGTGATATGAATTTAAATTATTTGGTTAAGGTGCTATCCATCAGATTTCTCCATTGTAAAAGTATCTTTTTTTCTTTTTAATTAAATATTCTGTGGAGTGATAAACTTCGAGACCATTTGAATATTTTGTTTCCAGTGGTTCTTATCTGAATCATTGCTAGTTACTAAGTGGTGATTTTTTTCTAACTCTATGATTCCCTCTGCAGCTGTTGTTTGGCACTCTTCTCTAAAGAAGCACACTGTCCTGGCCCTCCTTTTCTGAGAGGAACGGTGTGATTGTGCAGTAGCGAAGTCATAGCGCATTATCACCTTATCACATGGGTCCTGTTCCTTCACACATTGTTGAGGCAGCGGTTTCTTCTTTGTACTACAAAACGGACTGTCTATTCTTCCCTTTAAATACTTAACTGTCAATTTTAAACACGTAAAAAAATGCTGTATTTTATCTGTGGCTGCGTAACTTATGGAATGAGAGTATCAAAACCAGGAGGGTATGCTAACTTAAGGCTGGTTAGTGGTTACTTCTAGGAAGGGAGGGGGAATGGGACTGAGGAAGGACAGAAAGAAAATTTCAACTCTTATCAATATTGCTTTGTTAATAAAAATAATAATAAAATGTCTGAAGCATTTATGACAATATGTTAACATTTGTTAAATTTGGTGGAGTAAATAAATATTTTTGTTATATTCTCCATACTTTTTTATTTAAAAAAAAAAAGCAAAAAACCAAGCTCATGCCGTCGAGTTGATTCTGATTCATAGTGACCCCATAGGACAGAGTAGAACTGCCCCATAGAGTTTCCAAGGAGTGCCTGGTAGATTTGAACTGCCGACCTTTTAATTAGCAGCCGTAGCTCTTAACCACAATGCCACCAGGGTTTCCTGCTTTCTGTAGCTCAGACATTTCGTAACTAAAATAAAAAGCATCTTAACATAGTTTGACCTTGGAATCTTACCGTAATATCTAACAGGACGCATTATCAGTCTGGAATGCTGGCACATTGCTTTGATTAACATTAGGTCTTTGTCCACACAGATTAGCTGTTGACTTAGTCAATTTCATTTTCCCCTTAGTTGTTTGTGCTTTTCTAAAAGTCTTCAAATGTAGATTTGGCATCTAATAATAAGTTACAAATTGTACCATTTCTATTTTTAGAGCCTTTACTATAAGGTAAGAGTTACTGTATTGCTCATTAATATTTTATTAGTTTTTTTGTTGAAATGTGTCTATTTAATATTTCACACTTCTTTGTAGCATCCTAAATGCCAGCAGTATGTTTATTAAGTTGCTTTATTTTTCTAATAACTTATTTTTCTACTGATGCCTTTTATACAGACCTCAGTGAATGAGTAGAGTTAGTGGTTAACTTCTTATGAACTTTCTAATAGTGAAATATGAAATTGATTTTTCAGCATCCCACAATCCTAGATTCATTTGTAAAAGTTTCATTGGGTTCCAAAGTTAAGTGCAAAGATGGGAAAACATAACATTAAAGAAACTGAAGAAAAACTCAGAAGTGGGAAACAATTTCCAGAATATAATTAAGTTTTTTATGCCAAAAACTTTTGCTTTCAGCCAAAATGGAGTTACAGGGACCAAATTTACTCTTGTACTTGAAACAACTAAAAGACTATACAAAATATGTGAAACAATGGATTTCAGATATTGGATATCAGACATTGCAGGAGAGTGGCCCCTGAGATAGGGGAAACAAACAAGGTAAGCCCTATGATGGTGCCAGGTTACTGCCTGGAGACAGTTACCAGGTCACAGCATAGGGAGGGAGAATCCAGGTAGAGCCTGGTAGTTCCCCTGAGTCTAGGAGACGGAGTGTAGTCTGAAGAGGAGAGTTCATAAGGCAGACTGGAGTAGAGCCTGGAGAGTTCACAGAGCAGCGTACTAAGAGGCGAGAACTGCATGAAGAGAGTGTTCTGGAGATGAGCCGGTGATCACCCTTGACTCTTTTTTTTAATAATTTGTTGTTGTTGAGAATATACACAGCACAGTGTATACCAATTCAACAATGTCTACATGTACAATTCAGTGACATTGATTACATTCTTCAAGTTGTACAACCATTCTCACCCTCCTTTTCCAAGTTATTCCTCCCGCATTAACATAAGCTCACTGTCCCCTAAGGTTCCTATCTAATCTTACCAGTTGCTGTTATCCATTTGATCCCATTTAAATAGATCTTAAAAGAGCAAAATACTTAATGGCAGACATTAAGTATTTTATTAGTTAAGCTAAACTATCGTTTGGTTTAAAGGAAACTTTGGGGGATATTTTTGGTTTAAGGTTTAAAGATTATCTCAGGACACTAGTTTTAGGGGTTCATCCAACCTCCATGGCTCCAGAAATTCTGGATTCTATGAGAATTAGAAATTTTGTTCTGCATTTCCCCCCTTTGAACAGGATACTACTGTAGAATCTTTGATCAAAATGTTCAATAATGGTAGCTGGGCACCATCTAGTTCTTCTGGTCTCAATGGAAAAGGAGGCAGTTTTTTATGGAGGCAGTTAGCCACACATTCCATTTCTTCCTCCTATTCCTGATTGTCCTTCTTCCTCTGCTGCTCCAGGTGAATAGAGGTCCACAGTTGTACCTTGGGTGGCTATTTGCAAGCTTTTAAAACCCCAGGCACTATGCAACAAACTAGGAGGCAGAACGGAAGCACTAAACACGATATTGGGCCAGTTAACTGGGATGTCCCATGAAACCATGACCTTAAACCTCCAAACAAAGGAACCACATCCCATGAGGTGTTTGGTTTTACATAAGCAGCCTCAGCAGCTACTGTTTTTTTTTGTAAATATATCTATCATACAACTTTTGCCAGTTCAACTTTTTGCGGTAGTACAACTTATTGACAGTGAATACATTAATCGGCTGTGCAACCCTACCCTTAATCAATGTGATTTTCCATCACCATAAACTGGAACTCCGTGCTTCATAAGTGATAACCACTCCTTTCACCGTCCCTCCTGTCCCTAGTAACCACTAATAAAATTTAGTCTCTATACATTTGCCTACTCTTGTCTTTTAATATAAGTGACTATTGCTGTGTAGTTGATTCCGACTCATAGCGACCCTATATGACAGAGTAGAACTGCTCCATGGGGTTTCCAAGGAGTGGCTGGTGGATTTGAACTGCTGACCTTTCATCCATTGATGAGCATTTAGGTTGTTTCTACCTTTTGGCTGTTGTGAATAATGCTGCAGTGAAAACTGATGTACAAGTCTCTTTTTGAGTCTCTGCTTTCAAGTCTTTTGGGTGTATTCCTAGCAGTGAAATTGCTGTGTCATATGATAGTTTTATTTTTAGTTTTTTGAGGAACTACCACATTGTTTTCCGTAAGGGTTGTACCATTTTGCATTCCCACCAGCAATGGATAAGTGTTCAGTTTCCTTATATCCTCGCCAACATTTGTTATTTTCTGTTTTTTTAATCTTAGCCATTCTAGCGGGAGTGAAATGGTATCTCATCATGGTTTTGGTTTGCGTCTCTCTGATGGCTACCCCCACAACTCTTAAGCTGAGTACTGATCAGCACAAACATGTATGGAAACTTCTGAGGCCGGGGAAAGAACCACGAAAAAGGAGCAGACAGAAAAATGTTCAGAGCTCATACAGGGCTGGCAATGGTTTTTGCTTCTACCAGCTAGAGTGTAAAACCTTGTAATTCACAGAGTATTGAATGGAGTGCCCAGAAAGGTATTGTAGGTAGTAAAAAGAAGAAATATTGTAGGTAGTAGTAGGACAGAATTAGCCCTAGACCAAACTCTATTCTGGCTCCACCTCACAAAGCTTAAAAGCAAATCTTAAAAGGATTAAACTGTTTTCAAGTAGTTAAGTTGTGTACCAAAACAAACCTCAAGGATATTTATAGTAATACAAAAATATCCCCACCAAGCGTCTGTCAGTTTGTTCTACTGTGGTGGCTTGTGTGCTGTAATACTGGAAGCTTTGCCACTGGTATTTCAGATGCCAGCAGGGTCACCCTTGGTGGACAGGTTTCAGTGGAACTTTTAGACTAAGACAGTCTAGAAATAAGGACCTACTTCTAAAAAAATTGGCCAGTGAAAACCTTATAAATAGCAACAGAACATCTTCTGATATAATGCCAAAAGATGAACCCCTCAAGTCAGAAGGCACTCAAGATATGACGACTGGGGAAGAGCTGCCTCCTCAAGGTAGAGTCCACCTCAATGATGTGGATGGAGTCAAGCTTTTGGAACCTTCATTTGGTGATATGACATGACTCAAAATGAGAAGAAACAGCTGCAAACATCCATTAATAATCAGAAGGTGGAATGTACGAAGTATGAATCTAGGAAAATTGGAAGTCGTCAAAAATGAAATGGAACACATAAAGATTGATATCCTAGGCATTAGTGAGCTAAAATGGACTGGTATTGGCCATCTGAATGAGAGAATCATATGGTCTACTATGCTGAGAATCACAACGTCAAGAGGAATGGCATCACATTCATCATCAAAAAGAACGTTTCAAGATCTATCCTGAAGTATGATGCTGTCAGTGATAGGATAGTGACCTGCAAGGAGGACCAGTTAATATGACTATTATTCAAATTTACCCAACGATCACTAATGCCAAAGATGGTGAAGTTGAAGATTTTTACCAACTTCTGCAGTCTGAAATTGAGCAAACATTTAAGATGCACTGATAATTACTCGTGATTGGATTGCAAAAGTTGGAAACAAAGAAGGATCGGTCGTTGGAAAATATGGCCTTGGTGATAGAAGTGATGCTGGAGGTCTCATGATAGAATTTTGCAAGACCAGTGACTTAATCGTTGCAAATATCTTTTTTTTTTTCAGCAACATAAATGGCGACTATACATGTGGACCTCACCAGATAGAAAACACAGGAAGCAAATTGACTACATCTGTGGAAAGAAACAATGAAAAAGTTCAATATCATCTGTCAGAACAAGGCCAGAGGCCAGCTGCAGAACAGATGATCAATTGCTCATATGCAAGTTCATGTTGAAGCTGAAGAAAATAAAACCAAGTCCATGAGAGCCAAAATATGACCTTGAGTATCCCACCTGAATTTAGAGACCATCTCAAGAATAGATTTGAAGCACTGAACACTAATAATGGCAGAACAAACGAGTTGTGGGAAGACATCAAGGATATCATACGTGAAGAAAGCAAAAGGTCATTAAAAAGACAGAAAAGAAAGAAAAGACCAAAATGAATGTCAGAAGAGACTTTGAAACTTACTCTTGAATGTAAAGTTGCTAAACCAAATGGAAAAAATGATGTAAAAGAGCTGAACAGAAGATTTCAAAGGGCAGCTCAAAAAGACAAAATATTATAATGAAATGTGAAAAGATCTGGAGTTAGAAAACCAAAAGGGAAGAACATGTTGGCGTTTCTCAAGCTGAAAGAACTGAAGAAAAAATTCAAGCCTGAGTTGCAATTTTGAAGAATTCTGTGGGCAAAATTGAATGACACAGGAACCATCAAAAGCAGATGGAAGGAATACACAGAGTCACAGTACCAAAAAAACTGGTCGACGTTCAACCATTTCAGGAGGTAGCATATGATGAAGAACTGATGGTATTGAAAGAAGAAGTCCAAGCTGCACTGGAGGCATTGGCGAAAAACAACGCTCCAGGAATTGACGCAATACCAATTGAGATGTTTCAGCAAAAGGTTACAGCACAAGAGGTGCTCACTCATCTCTGCCAAGAAAATTTGGAAGACAGCTACCCGGCCAACTGACTGGAAGAGATGCATGTTTTTGCTGATTCCAAAGAAAGGTGATCCTACAGTATGTGGAAATTATCAAACAATATCATTAATATCACGTGCAAGTAAAATTTTGCTGAAGATCACTGAAAAGCAGTTGCAGCAGTACATCATCAGAGAAATGCCAGAAATTCACTCTGGATTCAGAAGAGGACCCTGAACAAGGAATATCATTGCTGATGTCAGATGGATCTTGGCTGAAAGTAGAGAATACCAGAAAGATGTTTACCTGTGTTTTATTGACTATGCAAAGGGATTCAGCTGTGTGAATCATAACAAATTATGAATAACATTGCAAAGAATGCGAATGCCAAAACAATTGTGCTCGTGAGGAACCTGTACATAGACCGAGAGGAAGCCGTTAGGTTAGAACAAGGGGATATTGCATGGTTTAAAATCAAGGAAGGTGTGCGTCAAGGTTGTATCTTTTCACCACACTTATTCAATCTGTATGCTAAGCAAATAATCCAAGAAGCTGGACTGTGAACTATGAAGAAGAATGTGACATCAGAATTGGTGAAAGACTCATTAACAACCTTCGATATGCAGATAACACAACCTTGCTTGCTGAAAAGGAAGAGGACTTGAAGCACTTACTGATGAAGATCAAAGACTACAGCCTTCAGTATGGATTACACCTCACCATAAAGAAAACAGAAATTCTCACAGCAAGACCTATAACCAACATCGTAAAATGAAATCCTTGTCAAAGATTTCGTTTTACTTGGATCAACTATCAACGCCCATGAAAACCAAATGACATATTGCATTAGGCAGATCTGCTGCAAAAGACGTCTTTAATGTGTTCAAAGCAAAGATGTCACTTTGAGAACTCAGGTGTGCCTGACCCAAGCCATGATATTTTCAATCATCTCATATACATGGGAAAGCTGGACAACGAATAAGGAAGAGCAAAGAAGAATCGATGCCTTTGAATTATGGTGTTGGCGAAGAATATTGAATATACACTGCAAACTTCCAGAAGAACGAACAAGTCTGTCTTGGAAGAAATACTGCCAGAGTGCTCCTTGGAAGCAAGGATGGTGAGACTTCGTCTCTCATACCTTGGACATGTTATCAGGAGGGACCAGTCCCTGGTGATAGACATCATGCCTGGTAAAGTAGAGAGGAAGTGAAAAAGAGGACGACCCTCGATGAGATGGATCGATACCGTGTCTTCAACAATGGGCTCAGAGATAACAACGATAGTGAGGATGGCGTTGGACCAGGCGGTGTTTCATTCTATTGTCCACGGGGTTGCTATGAGTCAGAACCAACTTGATGAAACCTAACAACAGCAACAAAAATATCCAGCACTCAACAAGATAAAATTCACAATGTCTTGCATCTAATCCAAATTTACCAGGGATGCAAAGAAGCAAGAAAATATGTCCTACAGTGAGATGAAAACTCAATAAATTGAAACTAACTCAGAAGTAACACACATGATAAAATTAGTAGACAGGAAAATTAAAACCTTTATTATGACTCTATTGCATATGTTCAAGAAGGTAGAGGAAAGATTGTGCATGTTAAATAGAGATGGAAGATACTAAGAAGACCCAAATTGAACTTCTGAAGATGAAGAATACAGTTTCTGAGGTGGATATACAGTGGATTGGATTAACATTCAGATTAGATGCTACAGAAGAAAAGATTAGTCAACCTGAAAACATAATAACAAACTATTCAAAATGAAACACAGAGAAAAAAAGACTAAAAACAAACTCCCCAGAGCACTAGCGTGGTATGGAGCAATTTCAAAAGGCTCAGTATACATGTAATTGGAAGCTTTGAAAATAAAGAGCCAGGACAGGGAGACAGAAGACATATTTGAAGAAATAACTGTTGAAAATTTGCAAAATATGGTGAAAACTCTAAGCCTATATATCCGAATGAAGACACAAATTATCAGTATTAAGGAATGAGTGTTGTTACATCATTATAGATCTACTACAGATATTAAAAGAATGACAAGGAAATACTATGAACAAATTTATGGCACTAAATACACTATCACAGATGAAATGAACTAATGATTTATTTTTCTTCTTGTACTTTAGATGAAGCTTTACAGAACAAACTAGCGTCTCATTAAACAGCACACATATTGTTTTATGACATTGGTTAACAACCCCACGACATGTTAACACTCTCCCTTCTCTACCTTGGGTTCCCTGTTACCAACTTTCCTGTCCCCTTCTGCCTTCTAGTCCTTGCCCCATGTGCCCTTTTAGTCTCATTTTTTTTTACGGGTCTGTCTAATCTTTGGCTAAAGGGTGAACCTTAGGAGTGCCTTCATTACGGAGCTAAAAGGGTTTCCAGGGGCAGTACTCTTAGGGTTTATCCAGTGTTTGTCAGGTCAGCAAGTCTGGTCTTTTTGGGGGGTGTTAGAATTTTGTTCTACTTTTTTCTTCAGCTCTGTCTGGGACCTTCTGTTGTGATCCCTGTCAGAGCAGTCAGTGGTGGTACCTGGGTACCATCTAGTTGTATTGAACTGAGTCTGGTGGAGGCCATGGTAGATGTGGTCCAGTAATCCTTTGGACTAATCTTTCCCTTGTGTCTTTAGTTTTCTTCATTATCCCTTGCTCTGGAAGGGGTGAGACCGGTGGAGTATCCTGGATGGCTGCTTACAGGCTTTTAAGGCCCCAGACACTAGTCACCAAAGTAGAATGTAGAACATTTTCTTTATAAACTATGTTACGCCAATTGAGCTAGATGTTCCCTGAGACCATGGTCTCCACAGCCCTCAGCCCAGTAGTTAGGTCCCTCAGGGAGCTGGGATGTGTCTATGGAGCTTCCATGACCTTGCCTTATACAAGTCATGCTGGCTTCCACTTCAGGAAAGTTATCACTTACCTATTGTCTGAAGTGGACTAATTTCTTGAAGCACTCAAACTGCCAGGCTCACTCAAGAAAAATAGATTATCTAAATAGTTCTGTATTTTAAAATGAATTGTCGTTAAAATATCTACAATAATAATTTTTAGAAAACTCTTACAACTGAATAATAAGAAGACCTATAACCCAGTTAAAAAATCAACAGAAAATTTGAACAGGCACTTCATCAAAAAAGATACATGGATGGAAAACAAACACATTAAATAATACTCATCATCATTTGTCTTTAGGGAAATGCAAATTAAGGCCACAGTGAGATAACACACTCAGAGTCAACTCCAACTCGTGACGACTCCATGTGTGTCACTGTAGAACTGTGCTCCACAGGGTTTTCAATGGCTGATTTTTCAGAAGTACATCCCTAGACATTTCTCCTGAGGAGCCCGTGGGTGGACTCGAACCACTGACGTTTTAGTTAGCAGTCAAACACTTGAACCACTTGCACCTCCCAGGGACTCGGAGATAGCCAACACACCCATTAAAGTAGAATTAAGAGGACTGACCACGTCAAGGTTTGGCTAGGATGTGGAAGAATTAGAATTCTTGTGTATTGCTAGTGGGAATGTAAAAAGGTATAGCCACTTTGGTAGATGAACTGGTAGTTTCTTAAAAAGTGAAACATACCATATGATCCAGCCATTCTACTTCTAGGTATTTACTTGTGAAAAATGAAAGTACAAGTCCACATATGAATGTTTATAGCTTTATTTGTAATTGTGCCAAACTGGAAACAACCCACTGTTCATCTGTTAGGCGTTGAATTGTGTCCCCCCAAAGAATATGTTGAAATCTTAACCCCCGTTACCTATGAATATGACCTTGTTTTGAAATAGGGTCTTTGAAGATGTTATTAGTTAACATGAGGTCATACTTGAGTAGGGTGAGCTCTAATCCAGTAAAGACTGGTGTCCTTATAAAAAAAGCATAAGAGATATACAGAGGGACAGAGGGAAGATGGCCATGTGAAGGTGGAGGCAGAGATTGGAGTGATGTATCTCTAAGTCTGGGAACACAAAGGATTGCTAGGAACCAACAGAAGCTGGTAAGAGGCAAGGGAAGGTCCTCCTCTAGAGCCTTCAGAGAGACCATGGCCCTGCTTATACCTTAATTTCAGACTTCTAGACTCCAGAACTGTGAAAGAATAAATTTCTATTGTTTAAGCCACTCAGTTTGTGGTACTTTATTATGGCAGCTGTAGGAAACTAATACACCATCAACAGATGAATAGGTAAGTTGTGGTATATCCATACAGTGGAATATTGCTCAACAACAAAATGGGGTAAATTGTTGATAAACACAATATGATTGAACCTCAAAATAATTATGCTGAGGGAGAGGATTCAGACTTTGGTATTGAAAGAGTGGGGTGCACTCTAACAAATATGTACAATGTGGAAGTGGTTTTGGAATTGGCTAATGGGTAGAGGCTGGATGAGTTTTAAGGTGTAAAGTGGGGCCTGGTGGCACGGTGATTAAGTATTCGGCTACTAACCAAAAGGTTGGCAGTTCAAATCCACCAGCCACTCCTTGGAAACTCCATGGGGCAGTTCTACTGTCCTGTAGGGTCGCTATGAGTCAGAATTGTCTCAATGGCAAAGGGTTTGGCTTCATAGTAAAAGCCTAGATTACCTTGAAGAGACTGTTGGTGGAACTATGGACATCAAAGGCAATTTCAGTGAGGACTCAGAAGGAAGTGAGGAAAGCTGTAACACCAGAAGCAGAGGGCGAGAAGCAATGGCAGAGAAACAGTGACAGCAGAACCAGGAGACTGATGCAAGACTGTGCAGGAGCTAGGCCTGCCAATCCACGGAGCGAGAGAGCTGAGTGCCTTCAGCCCTGGAGGCCAAGGAATCAGGAAGCAGAAGCTGAAGAGACAAAGTGCATGGGAAGCAGAGCTGCCTCAGTCTCAGATGATAGGGCCACGACCTCTGGGGTCTGAAAGGGTGGGGCCATGGCCTCTAGGGTTTCAAAGGGTGGAGCCATAGCCTCCTGTGTTTCAAAGAGTCAGATCTTCACCAACTTGGTTTTAGAGTGTGGGGCTGCCATTCACGAGTGCCGTGGGGATGCGGCCACCACTCAAAGCTGAGGGGGCAGGGCTGCCATGTCCCAGGGGCAGAAGAACAGGGCTGCCAGGGCCGAGGGGGTGGGGTCGCCATTCAGTTGGACTAGAAGAATGGGGCCACCCAAAGCTGAGGGAGCAGAGTTGCCTTCCCAGTGGCCCCGAAAGGTGGAGCTGAAGCCCAGGACCAAGGGGCCTCCACCCAGAATCCAGAAGGTGTCAGCAATACCCAGAGTCTGAAGGGCAGGGCCGTTGCCTAGATGGTCTCAGAGAGCAGAGGATTATTTTCGAGCGTTGAGAGCTAATGCAGATTTTCTGCTGAGTTTTTTAATTGCTTGGTGCCCATTGTTTCTTCTTCCCCCCAATTTCTCCCATTTGTAGTGGAAATGTCTACCTTGTGCCTGTTCCATCATTGTACTTTAGAAGCAGACAACTTGTATTCTAGATTTCACAGGTTCTCAGGTGAAGAGAAATTTTGTCCCAGTATGGAATTTGGACTTGGAGTTGATTTGGGATGATATGATGGGGTGAAAGTGTTTTACATGTGGCAAGAACATGAATTTTGCGGGGCCAAAGGATAGAATGTCATGGATGGAATTATGTCTCCCCCAAAATCTGTCAATTTGGCTAGGCCATGATTCCTAGTATTGTGTGGTTGTCCTCCATTTTGTGATCCGATGTAATTGACCTCTGTGTTGTAAATCCTAATATCTCCCTGTAGTTAATGAGGCAAGATTAGGTTATGTTAAAGAAGATTAGGCTGGGATGTGACACCCTTACTCACTTCACAGTCCTTATCAGATGTGAGGGGAGTTTCCCTTGGATGTGGCACATATCACCTTTTATCTTACAAGAGATAAAAGGAGAGAGAAGCTGGCAGAAAGGAAGGAATCTCATGCCACCAAGAAAGAAGAGCTGAGAGCAGAGCTTGTCCTTTGAACCGGGGATCCCTTCTCTGAGAACGTCATAGACCCAGGGGAGGATCGATGCCAAGACACATGGAGATCTCCAAGAGACGCCAGGCCCACAGATGTTGAAAGGAGACAAGGACCTTCCCCCAGAGCTGACAACGAGAGAAAGCCTTCCCCTAGATATGGTGCCCTTAATTCAGACTTAATTTAGCCTCCTGAACTGTGATAGAATAAATTTCTGTTTGTTAAAGACATCCACTTGTGGTATTTCTGTTAACAGCAGGGCCAGATAACTAAGATCAAATCATTTTCTAGAAGGGTATAAACTTCTAGAAAATGCAAACTATAGCAACAGAAAGCAGATCAGTGTTAGCTTGGTGGGGGACCTCAGAGAGGTAGGGAAGGAAGATTACAAAGGGGCAGGAGAAAACCTGTGGATGATTGTCGTTGTTGGGTGCTGTCGAGTCTGCTGGGACGCATGGTGAGCCTATGAACAACACAGCGGAACGCTGCCCAGTCCTGTGACATTCTCACAATGGCAGGTCTATTTTGAGCCCATTGTTGCAGCTGCCGTGTCAGTCCATCTCATTGAGGCTCTCCCTCTTTTTCACTGACCCTCTACTTTACCTAGCATGATGTCTTTCTCCAAGGGCTGGTCCCTGCCAATAACATGTCCGCCAAGGACTGGTCCCTGCCAATAACACGTCCGAAGTGTGTGAGGTGAAGTCTTGCCATTTTGGCTTCTAAGGAGCATTCTGGCCATACTTCCTCCAAGATTTGTTTGTTCTTTTGGCAGTCCATGGCATATTCAATATTCTTTGCGAACACCATAATTCAAATGTGTCAGTTCTGCTTCGGTCTTCCTTATTCATTGTCCAGCTTTCATGTGTATTTGAGGTGATTGAAAATACCATGGCTTTGGTCAGGTGCACCTTAGTCATCAAAGTGATATCTTTGCTTTTTAAAATCTTGAAGAGGTCTTTTGCAGGAGATTTGTCCAGTGTAATACATTGTTTGATTTCTTGACTGCTGTTTCCGTAAGCATTGATGGTTGAGCCAAGTAAAGTGAAATCCTTGACGACTTCATTATTTTTCCATTTATCATGATGTTGGTTATTGGTTCAGTGGTTAAGGTTTTTGTTTTCTTTATATTGAGGTGCAATCCATACTGAAGGCTGTAGTCTTTGATCTTCATTAGTAATTGCTTCAAGTCTTCTTCACTTTTCAGTAAGCAAGGTTGTGTCATCTGCATAATGCAGGTTGTTAATGAGTCTTCCTCCAATCCTGATGCTGCATTTTTCTTCATATAGTCCAGGTTCTCAGATTTTTTGCTCAGCGTAGAGTTTGAATAAGTATGGTGAAAAGATACAACCCTGACGCTCACTGTTTTTGACCTTAAATTACGTAGTATCCTCTGTTCTGTTCGAAGGACTGCCTCTTGATCTGTGTACAGGTTCTGCATGAGCACAATTAAGTGTTCTACAATTGCCATTCTTTTCAGTGTTATCCATAATTTGTTTGTGGATGATTAATGCGTTCATTATCTTGATATGGTGATGGTTTCATAAGTGCAGCCATATGTCCGATTCTGTATATGTGCAGTTTATTGTATGTCAGATACACCTTAATAAAGCTGTAAATAAAAAAGGTATCCCACTCACTTCAGTGTGGTTCTCTTCCCTAAGGAAGTTGTTTCCTCTGTTTTGCTCTCTCTTCAGTCGGTTTTATATGTATCTCCACTAAAGCATTTATCTCATCATAATGTGTTTATAGGCTGATCTATCTTCTCTCTGTCACCAGGGAAGACAACTAGGCTTCACTTGGAGCCCTTCTCAGTGCGGCAGAATGGGAGCCGGGCAGGATGGATTCTTGGCCTAGCTCTCTAAGTAAACAGTAGGAGAGCTTCTTGGGGTTTCAGTTTTCTTTACTGCCTGTTGGAGGGTTAATGTCTGTCTATCCCTTCATGAGTATTTTTGAACCCCTGCCACATGCCAGTCACTATCTTAGGCATTAGCATCACAATGAAGAAAAGAAGCTGTTGTCCTTGCCCTCATGGGACCTATTATTAAGTATGTATTAAGAACCTATTATGTGCTGGGCACTGTTGTAAGTTTGGCCTGTCTTCAGGCCAGTGTCTTAATCTCAAGGAATTTATGAACTGGTAGGGAAAAAAGGGAGTGCTTGGGGAGTGCAAACAGTTGATGTACTCTGCTGCTAACTGAAAGGTTGGTGGTTCAAGTCTATCAAGATGCACCTCAGAAGACCCAGTTGTCTCCCTTTGAAAAATCAGCCATTGCAAATTCATGGAGCATGGTTGCACTCTGATACACGCGGGGTCACCAAGAGTCGGAATCAGCTGGATAGCAGCTGGTTTAGGGACTAAACAAAAAAAAGTAAAGAAACAAAACTATAGTTGTAAAGAAACAAAACTATAGTTGTAAAAAAATGTTAGGAAGGAAATAAGTAAGACTGTCAGAGGAGAGTACCTTTAGGCAGGGTTGTTAGGGAGGCCTGTCTGTGGAGGTGAGACTTGAGCTGAGATGGAAAGGAAGGAAGGAAGGAAGGAAAAGGTGCCCTCCTCTGTCTCTGCTCAGCGTCTGTTCACGTGACCTGCTTTCTTCCATTGTAGGCACTCCCAGTGGTACCAGCTTCTTGGCGGCTGTCTCTTTGCCATCTCAGCCCTTTCTTCAGGTTATTTTACTGTCTAACTTAAAAAAAACCAAAACCAAAACCATTGCTGTCAAGTTGATTCCGACTCATAGCGACACTATAAGACAGAGTAGAACTGCCCCATAGAGTTTCCAAGGAGCGCTTGGTGGATTCGAACTGCCGACTTTTTGGTTAGCAGCCGTAGCACTTAACCGCTACGCCACCAGGGTTTCCAGTCTCAGGGCATATAAATGGCAGTAAATTAAATGATAGCACAATGGCTTAGTGCTCAGCTGCTAACCACAATGTCAGCAGTTCAAACCTACCAATCTGCTCTGCGGGAGAAAATGGAAGGAAATACCTGGAGATCTGCTCCTGTAAAGATTACAGTCTTGGAAACCCTATAGGGCGGTTCTACTCTGTCCTGTAGGATCACTACGAGTTGGAATCAACTTGATGGCATACAACACAACAACAAGAATAACAAGTCTCTTCTAATGATTTAATTAGTATTTCTTTGGCCCGAGATGCACAGGTGAGTGAGAAGCAAGCCGGAAAAAATGAAGCACGTGTGCTCGAGTTAGCCCAAGCCAGAGGCTGCACATTGGTGTTTGACGCGAATCCTCCTCCAGACAGGTGTCCTTTGACCTACAGTGTAGTAAAAGTCAGGCAGTTTCCCAGAAAACCCCAGACTCTTAGCATTTCCATTTAAATGTTTAGGTGTGGCCGTGCCGGAGCCCCACTTTGTAGGACCATAATCGAACTGAATGGCAATCCCCTTTTAATGGGATGGTGCTCCCTGGATCTCATGGCGCCCTCTTGTTTGACAGCATCACTCAGTGTTATCTGTTGGGCCTCTTTAGGCATGGGACTTCGGAGGACTAAGAGTCATTTCTGGGGGTTTTTGTATTGAAACACCTGTGCCTGGGAGCAGCCTGCAGGGGGCCCCATCCGCGTGCTCCGGGCTGGGTGATTGAGATGCACCATGAGGGTAGATGGAGAGCCACTCTCCTAAGACCATAGCTCTGACTTTAAACGTCCTTTACAGCGAATTCACCACTGGAGCAGGTAGTCTCCCGGGTGGGGACTTGTCCTGGTATCTGCTTCTTCCCCAGTTCCTGGAATTTCAGTAGTAAACATTCTAAAAGCTGTGGCATAAATGAATAAGTTATATTTTAATTTGGTATGTGTTTGACTTCTGAAAGGCAAATATACTTATGAAAAACACATTTCCTAATTCAGTTATGTGGGGTTTTTAGTCTTCTTTAATAAAATGTAAAAAGGAATATAGTGAAAGTTCCCCCTCCAAATCCTATTCCCTATCTGACCAGGGCGCTGTTCCCCCACCTCAACTTCCCTCCCCAGAGACACACATGTGACCACCGTCATTTGTTTTTTGGTATATTCCCAGAGTATCCTTACATATGTACGATCAAATACAAATATATATTCTTATTTTCCCCCTTTTTACTCGAAAAGTGGCTTGCTAAAAATAATATTCTGCCTTATGCTTTCTTTACCCTTAACACATCCTTGAGGATCTTACCATATTAGTAATTGGAGAGCCTTAGAAAGCACCACTCTTTTTTTTTTATTTATTTAAATACTTAACAAAAAATGTCTTTCATTGTTTGGGTGTATTGTAATTTATTTAACAAGTACCCTATCGATGGACACTCGAATTTTTCTAAGCATTTGCTATTAACGGTGCTGCATTTAGTATCCTTGTATGTATGTAATTTTATACACACACAAATGTGCGAAGTACATTGATAATTTCCCCAAGTGGAATTGAAGGGTATATGCATATGTAATTTTGATATATATTACCAGTTGTCCTCTGTAGGGGTTGTACCATCAGATGATACTAGTTAAAACTAATACTGGTATTTGGTATTTTTTAAATACCAAATTTTTAAAAAGAATATTCACTCTGCTTTTGGTTTTTGTTGTTCTTAGCTGAGTAATTACTCAGAGGAGTTATATTGTAGGTTATCTGAATTTAGGTAAGAGTACTAAAGTTGTTCTAGATCATTGGTTCCTACTACTGGTCAAAGACCCTCAAGGAGTTCTTAAATTCATATCTTAAACAAACATTAACTGCAGTAAAACCTGCGAAAGCTGGAACCTGTATAAGTTGGAAACCTACGAGAGAAGAAAAACTCAAATATTTTCCACTAATAGAGAATGGTAGAAAAGTGGTAGACTGCACCCTGCCAAAGGTGGAAAACTTGCAAAACCCGGAAAAACAAGATAGTCCCATCAAGTAGTTTTGGCTCTCACAGGTTTCACTGTATATACAAAATAAATACATCTCACATGTGTATACAGTATATTTCAAAAGTACATAGATGCTATTGTATTTAATAAAATGCCAGTGTATTTAATAGTGTTATTGAATTCCTAGTTCATCTGATCACAGCTAGTGACAGCTCAACGTCTTATAAACAGTTCCATTGACTTAGATGATCTTTGGATTTTGATGGTATGATAGTGTCATTTTGTGTTCTGTTAGTTTTTTTTTAAGTAATTTAGTTCATCAGTATAGGAGAGCAGAACCAAAAAGCTATATATATACTATGAGTATGTATTTGTGTATTTTATAATAAAAATAATGTTTCTGTTATAGATATCCCTTTAAGGACCAGCCTGCCATCACCATTCAGAAATTATAAATATGGTAACTAATTTTTCTTATTCTTTTAAAACATATATTAATGTAATTTTACGTTAGTTTTATGTTGATATGAATTGGAATTTGAATTTCAAAAGTGACTTTATACCTGAAAATAAAAACCAGTTTGGAAGTTTACTTAGAAATATAGTAATCCTAGTATATTGTTAAAGTAAGTTGGAATAGTGTAAGAAAGTGGCATTTTGTGAGGAATCATGTATTTGGCAAAACTATGTCTAAAATGAGGAGTCTTTGGCTGATACAAATGGTTAGTCTGCTTGGCTAATAACGGAAAGGTTGGTGGTTCAAGTTCACCCAGAGGCTTTTTGGAAGAAAGGCCTGGCGATCTATATCTGAAAAAGCAGCCCTAGAAAACAATATGGGGCACAGCTCTACTCTGTTGTACACGGGATCACCATGAGTCAGAATCGACTCAATGGCAGCCAGCCATTTTTTTTTTTTAAATGTGTAAAACAAGTTTCTTTGCCAGATTATCAGAAAAGGAGAAACAAAGACTAAGAATTAAAAGAAGAGATTTAGCATTTTAAATGGCAAGAACTTGATCATTTTGTATGCTAGTTTTATATGTTGTAATTGGCAATTTGAAAGAGTAGGAGCAGGCATGGAACGGGGTTTCATCATTCAGTCTAAAGAAGGTATGGTTAACTAACGGCGGCATCCTGACACATCCTAAACTTTGAATTCGAAAGTTCACTTCAAAGTTATGATGCACCTAATAAATATTTCTGTTCATTGGTGCTGGCATTTAAAATATAAATATTTTATTACTTTAAATCACTTTTTTTGGACTGGCTTTTAATTCTGCTCTCATTTGGTAGAGCGACTCATGACCCAGAGTACTTTGAAATCACAGTCTTCACCGTGCGTGTGCATTTTAATATCCAAGCTAATCATGAGGTCACAGGGGATACTCAAGCAGAAGCTGAAGGCACTGAACGGAAAGTAGTTTGATTTATTGGACTTAAAGAATTTACATACTAAATATGGAATAAGAGAAAAGAGTAAAAAGCATGTAAGGTAAATATGAAACTGCTAAATTGTGGTTTTCATGGCTTTCTAAGTATAATGCTTTAAAATAGAATTTTAAACTTAAATCAACCCACAGATGCCATTTCAAATTAGGATTACATACAGTTTCCATTTCTGCATGGTGTATATGTGTGTGTAACATACAACCTATGTTCCATGTAGGTTTCCTTTGCCGTAGAGTCGATTCCAACTCATAGCGACCCTATAGGACAGAGTAGAGCTGCCCCATAGAATTTCCAAGGAGAAGTTCTTGGATTCAAACTGCTGACCTTTTGGTGAGCAGCTGAGCTCTTAACCACTACACCACCAGGGCTCCTCTCCGTGTAGGTTACACACACACAAACTTGTGTCCATGTAGCTTAGTTCGAAAGATAAAGTTTAGGTAATGAAAGCAACAGAATAGCTGAGTTGAGTCTCTAGGTGGCACAAAAATTTGAGCACTCAACTACTGGCTGGAAGATTGGCAGTTTGAACCCACTCAGAGGTGCCTGCGAAGAATGGCCTGCCGATCTGCTTTGGAAAGGTCACAGACCTGAAAACCTACAAAGTGCAGCTCTACTCTGCACACACGGGGTTGCCATGGGTTGGCATCATCTCAGTGGCCATGCAGCTCTACTCTGCACACACGGGGTTGCCATGGGTTGGCATCATCTCAGTGGCCATGCAGCTCTACTCTGCACACACGGGGTTGCCATGGGTTGGCATCATCTCAGTGGCCATGCAGCTCTACTCTGCACACACGGGGTTGCCATGGGTTGGCATCATCTCAGTGGCCATGCAGCTCTACTCTGCACACATGGGTTGCCATGGGTTGGAATCATCTCAGTGGCCATTGGTTTGGTTTTTTGTTAAGCATCAAATATACCCTTTATATTCTTTCACTTTAACACCATTTTGTCCTAGTATTTCTGTACAATTCAAATAAAATGAGTACATTTATCTGTGAAGAAATTATAGAGCCACTAGAGTTTTGATAGACTTCAAATGGCTCTTTGTCTATGTTTGGCTTTTTAACTATCTGCTGCTTTGCACTGAACAAGACAGGCCAAATTGTTACTTTTTTCATCTGTCCTTGTTTAGTATTGCTACATGCTCTGTGGGAACAGGCCATTGCACTGGGTGATCGGAGTGGAAAGAACATAGAGTCAAATTTCAGGTTTGCACTTATTCTCCTTGGTAAAGGTCAGGATCTTTCTCGGCCACCAAGAGTCTGGGATTTTTCTCCTCCCATTTATTTGGCATCTACATCTATGTTTTAAAAAAAATTATTTATTTTGTTATTGAGAATGTATACAGCAAAATATATACTGATTCCACTGTTCCTACGTGTCCAGTTCAGTAACATTGATTATATTCTTCGAGGTGTGCAGTCATTCTCACCCTCCGTTTCTGAGTTGTTCTTCCCCCATTAACATAAACTCACAGCCCCCTAACTTTCCATGTTGTCCCTTTGATGCCATATAGATAGATCTTAAAAGGGCACAATGCTCAAGGCAGACACTCTTTACTAGTTAACCTAAACTGTGGTTTGTTTTGTTTTTAATTGTGCTTTAGGTAAAAGTCCACAGCTCAAGTTAATTTCTCATATAAAAATTTATACCCATATTGTCATGTGACATTAGTTGCAATCCCTATAATGTGACAGCACACTCCATCTTTCCACCCCAGGTTTCCCGTGTCCATTCAACCAGCTCCTGCCCCTTCCTGCCTTCTCATCTCGCCTCCAGACAGGAGCCGCACATTTGGTCTCTTGTATCTGCTTGAACTAAGAAGCACACTCTTCACGAGTACTATTTTATGTCATACGGTCCAGTCTAATCTTTGTCTGAAGTATTGACTTCAGGAATGGTTTTAGTTGTGGGTTAATAGAGGGTCTGGGGGCCATGGCTTTGAGGGTTCCCCCAGTGTCAGTGAGACCATTGAGTCTGGTCTTTTTACTTGAATTTGAGTTCTGCTCTGCGCTTTTCTCCTGCTCCATCAAGAGCTCTCTTTTGTGTTCCCTGTCAGGGTGGTCACTGGTGGTAAGTTGTTTGATTTTAGGAAGACTTCAGGGGATATTTTTGCTGCAGAAAGTCTGGAGTGCATGAGAATTTGAAATTCCGTTCTGCATTTTCCCCTTTTTGATCAGGAGTCTTCTATAGAATCTTTGATCAAACCAGTAATGGTAGCGGGTACCATCCAGTTCTTCTGGTCTCATGGCAGAGGCGGCAGTTATTCATGGTGGCATACGTCTGTTACTGATTTACTACTCCTGATTGTTGGCTTCCCTGACTAGACTGTGAGTTCTGAAAGCACAAGAGACATGCCTCCCATTTAAATCCTTACTGTCTAGAGGTACACGTGTGCAATAAATGTTGGTTGGTTGCAAAGCACAGTTGCTAATCCCTGTGTTTCATAGGGTTGTGTGAGATTAGATTACACTTTGCCTGTGCAAGCATGTTAAGTGTCCCACAAGTATCATATATTGTTTTTTATTTTATTTTTTTGATTTTATTGTGTTTTAGGTAAAACTTTATAGCACAAATTCGTTTCTCATTAAAAAATTTATACACAAATTATTTTGTGACGTTGGTTGCAATCCCCACAATGTGTCAGCACTCTCCCCCTTTCCACCCTGGGTTCTCCGTGTCCATTTGTACAGTTTTCCTGTCCCTTCTTGCCTTTTCATCTTTGCTTTTGGGGAAGAGTTACCCGCTTGGTCTCATATACTTGATTGCACTGGGAATCATGTTCCTCATGTATTTTATTGTTTGTTTTGTAGGCCTATCTAATCTTTGGCTGAAAGGTGGACTTCTAGAGTGGCTTCAGTTCTGAGTTAGAAGAGTATCTGGGGGCCACAGTCTCAGGGGTTCCTCCAGTCTCTGTCAGACCAGTAAGTCTGGTCTTTTTTGTGAATTTGAATATTGTGCCACATTTCTCTCCCTGTCGGGGACTCTCTATTGTAATCCCTGTCAGAGTAGCTGGTCGTTCTTTGGGCTCAGACCGGCAGAGGCTGTGGTTCATGTGGCCCATCAGTCCTTTGGATTAATATCTTCCTTGTGTCTTTGGGTTTCCTTATTGTGCTTTGTTCCAGACGGGGTGGCATCAGTAGATGTATCTTAGATGGCTGCTCACAAGCTTTTAAGAGCCCAGACACTATTCCCCAAAGTAGGATGCAGAACATTTTCTTTATGAACTATGTTACACCAGTTGACCTAGATGTCCCCTGAGACCATGGTCCCCTGCCCTTGGTCCCAGTTACCCGGCCTCTCAATGTGTTTGGTTGTGTCTAGGGGGCTTCTCTCCTGGTAGTGTAGTGGTTAAGTGCCACGGCTGCTAACCAAGAGGCTGGCAGTTCAAATCCGCCAGGTGCTCCTTGGAAACTATGGGGCAGTTCTACTGTCCTATAGGGTTGCTAAGAGTCAGAATCGACTCGACGGCAGTGGGTTTAGGGGGCTTCTCTGACTTTGCTGTGGTCAATTTGTTCTGCCTTCCCTTATATTGTGTGTTCTTTCCCTTCACTAAAGTGACACTCGTCTACTATCTAGTTAGTGATATCCCCTCCCCATCCCTCTACTCCCTTGAAACCATCAAAGTTTGTTTGTTTTAAACTTGTTAGAAGACACATTTTCTTTTCTTTTTTCAAGTTACAAAAATACGAGTGTGTTAAAAATACAGTAGAGTCCACATAAGAACAGTTCCTGCCAACCGAAGTTATACAGAATTGGGAAGAAGCATTCATATGCAAGTCTTAAAAGTGACACTGTTGGTTCATTTCAGTTATGGCTAGTTATATGCAGTTGCTGTTTGAGACTGTTCTCCTTCACGGGACGGGTAGTGTTTGGGCATTTAAGTTGTCGCTAAAGCTGTGGTTGTAAAAAGCCAGGTTCAAATACTAAGCTCATTTTGAGCAGAAAGTAACGTGTAAGAAGGCATGGATAATCTCTAACCTTCAGCCCCAGCCCCTCATTTTATTAATGGAGCAGAAATGTAGTGTGCGGTCTGAGGCAAACGAATCACAGGTTTTAAAATTAAGTGAGGAGAAACATTAATTTTGAGTTGCAATGTAGAAACAAAACTGGCACACACGGCTCAAAAACATTTTTTAAAAAATTAAAAAAATGGAAAAGACATTTAAAGTTTAAACAGAAACCAAAGCTAGTTTTCTTTCTCTTTAGAAGTTGAAACATCAAATTAATCAATTTGTTGTTTTGAAGTTTGTGGGTTTATAAATATCTAATGTTCTTCATTTTCGCTTAAAAAAGTCAGAGTTAGCTACATAACAGAAACAGAATATTTTAAAACAGATCTTATTGTTTAGTGCCATATGGAAGAATAAATCATAAAAAAAACTTTCAATTTCAAATAATCCAAAAATGATGCAGTTGACAGTGTGAAATGCAGGGGTAAGATCACTTACCTTGTGGGGCGTTAATACGTAGTAGAGTCTTGGCCTGACGTTCACATGGAAGAGATGTGTCCCATTACCAAGGCAATGGCTTTGTTTCCACCTTTCCTGTTGACTCCAGCTGCCAGGATTAGGTTTATTGCTGACATTTTACCCTCCTAAGTTCTTGAATAAATTGAGACCTGTATTGGTGACAAGTATGAGGTAAACTGAAAAACTGTAAAAAATCATGTTTAGAACCTGTGTGACACTCATGACCATTTGGCAAGGATACCGATTACCTTAGTGATTTAAATCCTAAAAATGAGACTTAACACATTTTCAACAGGTAGAAAACAAGTACCCAAAATTTAGCATGTGGCCATCCCTCCTTCGTTTTGCCTCTAACCTTAGATCTTGACATTTCTAATTCTTCATTCTCACATTGGAAACCCTGGTGGTGCAGTGGTTAAGAGCTATGGCTACTAACCAAAAAGTCAGGAGTTTGAATCCACCAGGCACTCCTTGGAAACTCTATGGAGCAGTTCTACTCTGTCCTATAGGGTCGCTGTGAGTCAGAATTGACTCGACGGCAGTGGGTTTGGTGTTCTCACATTAAAGCTTTTAGGCCTGCTGCCACTCATCACCCAAAGTTACAGGCCTGGAAAACCAAACCAAAACCAAGCCCATTGCCTTCAAGTCAATTCTGACTCATAGCAACCCTATAGGACAGAAAAGAACTGCCCCATAGGGTTTCTAAGGAGCAGCTGGTGGATTCGAACTGCTGACCTTTTGGTTAGCAGTCGACCTTTTAACCACTGTGTCCCCAGGACTCCTGGAGCTGTCGAGAAAAATATTCCTAAGAAGCTTTGCTTTTACGCCACCAAATGTACCCAGTACTCAGGTATCAACTGAGAACATTATGTATCTGTCTAGTCTAGTAATTCATTTCATAAAAAAAAAAAAAGCCAACGTAAAACACATTATTTAACATGTTTAAAAGACTATTGAACATCTCTACATGCAATTCCAGCATGTCAGAGTAGTTATGCAAAATGTAAATCAGTGATGTTTTTGTGGAGCTGATATAAAAAAGCCGTATATTAAAACTGCATTCCCAGCGTTTTCTGAAATAAGTGTATATTTTACTACAAAATCAAGCTAATAAGCGAAAAACCCCACTTCCTCCCAGAGAGCTATATTGTGCTGATAACCCACAGATAGTATTATGAAAGGATTTCGTTTTTGCAATGGGCTGAATTCACAGTGAATGTTAGTAGAGAGACCATTTGTTAATATTGCTATCAGAATGTCAGTAGTGGCATTCTCTATGTAAGGCATGTAAGAAACTAGCATTAACGCTCTTACGGGCAGCATTCCAAACTGGCAGCTGCTAGAAAAGGTGTTGCCAGGAATCAAAACAATGTTGAAGAAGTCTAGTTTTAGCACATACTTTTTTTTAGCTTGTAGTACTTCTAGAATGAAATGAATTAATTCACATAAATTTCTGTTGCTGGAATTAAGGGACTGAGGGAGAATGGACCTTCGCCCCCTCTCACTCGTAGCCCAGTCCTGAAAACGGAAGCAGTCACTTGCAGCCTTCCACATGGTATTGTTAGGAGCAGACTGAGCAGTCAGCAGGAAGCTGGGGCTGAAGCAGTGCTGTTTGTCCCCATCACACTTCCCGTACTGGTCACAACAGGAACTGTGGTCTGGGACAGGGTAGCTTGCTCATGAGCTGGTTGGCAATCTAACAGATTGATCTGGAACTCACTAGAAGGCTACATTTCAAAAAAATGAGGGTATCCAGCCCAGTGGCAACATTCCCATTCTATATTAAAGTGGCCTTGTCCACATCTAGCCTGGTTAGTGCCCGCCTCCTGTTGCCCCTTGTCTCACAGTAAATGTTGACAGATTCCTCAGCAGCTCTACATGCCTGGTCTACTTAAGTCTTAATTAAAATGCATGAACAGATTCCAATGCCTGTCTCTGGCTAGCCACCTCCACAGGCCAAAGTTTGTGTTTTTCTGTGTGTAAACCTTTTCTTGGGATTTTATAATGGTGGTCTTGTACAGTATTCATCCTTTTGTGATTGACTTATTTCTCTCAGCGTGATGCCCTCCAGATTCATCCATGTTGTGAGATCTTTCATAGATTCCTCATTATGCTTTATCGTTGCATACTGTTCCGTTGTGTGTATGTACCATACTTTGTTTATCTGTCCATCTAGTGATGGACTGTTGTTTTTATTTTTATGAGGGTGGTTTCCTCAAGAAATTTGCTCTGAGGAAACGATACCAACAAATGTTGTTTCTGTTCATTATGAAGTTTTTTTTTTTTTTTTAAATAAGAACCAGTGAAGGAAATTATTCAAAACAAGAAGGAACAGTAATACAACATCTTTCGTTAGCTCGTCATTTCTTTTTTCTTACCCTCTTCCCAGATCTCACTGATTGCTGTTGGAAGGAAAAGCCTGCTGAAAATTTCTGTTCACAGACTTTTTTTTTTCTGCTAAAAAAAATGTGGCCTTCTTATTGTGTTATTGGAGAACATATTAGAGCAAAGATGTTTCATTTCCAATTTAAAGGCTCATTAGCAAAATATACAAAACATGATTCATATTTAGTAAGGCCAAACTACAGTTTTACAGGTTAATTCTAACAGATTTAAACTTTTTATTAAAAAATTGCTCTTGGCTTCTCTAACTTGGCTCGAATGATAAGTTGATATATATTTCTAGTAAGAAAAAGTGTAATAGGTAATTCAGAATAATAGGTAATCCAAAAGTCATATTTGTTTACTCTCTTGCATATATTGTAAGCTTACTTTTTAGCGATTATGGTATATTTACATCATTCCTGATATACATATTTTACTTAGGTTTGATTTATCTTTATTTCTTAAGGATACAGAGTTATAGTTTTAGGATTATGCTGACCTTGTAATACAAATTGCAGTAGATAATTGAAAGTTGACAATTTAAAATAATGAATATCTCTGAGTGCTGTTTCTTAACTGGTTAAGTACTCTGTTCTTCAGTCTTGTTTGAAATTGGTTAAATCAAGATCAGTTTTCTAAATAGACCCTTTCATCGCATATCACTGTTCGAATTCCTGCTACAGCGTGATTAATAAAAATGAATTTTGGTTTAAGATTTTATTCAGATATAATGCTAAAGACATTGTAATCAAAATATGTTAGTTAAATGGTTAAATAAGATTGAGTGAAGATATGGAAACTTTCTGAATTGAAGCCTGTTGAATGCTTTGTTATATAATTAAACACCCACTGTTGCAGAGTTACAGTTTTTCACAAGTGTGGAGAAATTACTTACCGGAAAAGCACAATGTAGCCTGACTTCGTGATAAACAGATTAAGGAACGAAGGAGGGATTGAATAAAGCAGATTAGATTTTGTGAGTCTGTAACATGTGAAAACCAGGAGGTAGATACTGGTATTTGGGCATTACCACTTTTTTACCCAGATCACCAATGGCCCCTGATAGTGTTTGAATTCCAAGAGTGGTAAACCTGTTTTAGAATGATCATTTGGCTTCCTGTCACTGTATCTATTCTGAGTGGTTAGCAGATTTTTTAAAACTGCTTTTGTTAATGTCCGTATTAAGACAAGCATTTTTTGTTATTTGCTAATCCTGGCCTTTAGTGACCCCCCCTCCAAAAAAAAAAAACCCCAAATAGAGTAATATGGTTCGCTTGGCTTCTATTCAAAGGGAAAATGTGCTCAATTGATTTAAGATTATGGCAGTTGTGAGTGTGTCAAAGTCGAAGGCTTTAAAATACCTTTGTACTGTGATCTTTAATTTTAATGTTTTGCAAAAGTAATTTTTCTTTTACTGTATTCTAGGCAAGGATGCAAATTTCTCAATTTTATAGCCTCCCCTCCCCACCAAAAAAAGACGAAAAAATTCACGTAAGGATTTGAAATGAAGCTTCAGAATAACTGTAAAAAGACAACTTGTTTTTCCTTTTCAGATAAACTGAAGATAATTCATCAAGCCCACAAATCAAAGGTACGTTTAATATGCACTTTATTTGACACGTGGCAAGTAATCAAGCTGGTTGAATTTGTGAATAAGTGAATGAATACATATATGTCTAAAATGTTTTCTGATATGACAGCATTTTTTTTTTTTAATTTTGCAGGTGCCCTTTTTACAACTTTAGTTTTCCACTGAAGAAAAAAAAACTAAGTCATTCTGTATTAATAGTAGATTCTTTTAAAAAAAGCTTTATGATTTTTTAAATGCGTGCAATATGTTACATATCAAGGAAATATTTAACATAAAATAAACATAAAACCTGCTGTAGAAAATGTAAGCTTACATATAAAGGAAGTGTTTATTAATGTCCACTCAGTCTATTTGGTTGTCCTCATCCTGTGTGAGAAAAAGGACAGAAGCAGATAAAAAATAATATGCTTGTTCTGACTTGAATCTTGCTGTGTGCTGCTGGATTCCTTGTGAGACTAGACCTAGGGCTATGCCTTTTTTTTTTTTTCTCCCTTCACAGTTGTCTTAGTCATCTAGTGTTGGTGTAACAGAAATACCACAAGTGGATGGTTTTGTAGAAGAGAAATTTATTCTCTCACAGTTTACTAGGCCACAAGTCCAAATTCAGGGCATCAGCTCCAGGGAAAGGCTTTCTCTTCCGGCTCTGGAGGAAGGTACTTTTTATCAGTCTTCCCTGGTCGAGGAGCTCCTCAGTGCAAGGACCCCAGGTCCAAAGGACACGCTATGCTCCCTGTGCTTCTTTCTTGGTGGTATGAAGTCCCCATGTCTCTCTGTTCGATTCTCTCTCTTATATCTCAAAGCAGATTGGCTCAAGACACAATCTAATCTTGTAGATTAAGTCCCGCCTCATTAATAGAACTGCTGCTAATCCCACCTCATCAACATCATAGAGATAGGATTTATAAGACATAGGAAAATCACATCAGATGACAAAATGGTAGACAATCACACAATACTGGGAATCATGGCCTAGCCACATTGATACACATATTTTGGGGGGACACAATTCAATCCATGACAATAATTTATTCTGTTTTTTGTCATTGTTGAGAATATACACAGCAGAACCGAAACCAAAACCAAACCCAGTGCTGTCGAGTCGATTCCGACTCATAGCGACCCTACAGGACAGAGTAGAACTGCCCCGTAGAGTTTCCAAGGAACACCTGGCGGATTCCAACTGCCAACCTCTCGGTTAACAGCCGTAGCACTTAACCACTATGCCACCAGGGTAGCATATGCCAATTCCACAATTTCTACATGACAATTCAGTGACATTGATTGCATTCTTAAAGGTGTGCAACCCTTCTCACCCTCCTTTTCTGAGTTGTTCCTCCCCTGTTCTCATAAACTCACTGCCCTCTAAGGTTTCTATCTAATCTCTAGAGTTGCTGTTGTCCACTTGATCCCATATAGATAGACGTTAAAAGAGCACAATGCTTAAGGCAGACATTCTTTACTAGTTAAGATAAACTTCTCTTTGGCTTTAAGAAGACTTCGGGGGTTATTTTTGATTTAAAGTTTGAAGATTATCTCAGGGCAGTAGTTTCAGGGGTTCATCCAGCCTCCATGGCTCCAGAAATTCTGGTTTCTATGATAATTTGAAATTCTGTTGCACATTTCCCCCTTTTTGATTAGAATTCTTCTATAGAATCTTTGATCAAAATGTTCAGTAATGGTAGCCGGGCACCATCCAATTCTTTCTGTCTCATGGCAAAGGAAGTAGTTGTTCATGGAGGCAATTAGCCACACATTGCATGTCTTCCACTTATTCCTGACTCTCCTTCCTCTGTTGCTCTAGGCGAATAGAGACCAATTGTTATACCTTGGATGGCTGCTTGCAAACTTTTAAGACCCTAGGCACTATGCACTGAATGAGGAGAAAAAAAGCACTAAACACAATATTAGGCGAATTAACTGGAATGGGCCGTGAAACCATGACCCTAAACCTCCAAACCAAGAAACCAAAACCCATAAGGTGTTTGGGTATACATAAGCAGCCACAGCAACTACTCTTTTTGTTTGTTTGTTTTGCTGTAAATATATCACACAACTTTTGCCAATTCAAGGACTGTGACTTTAAAAAAAAAATTTTTTTTTTTATTGTGCTTTAGGTGGAAGTTTACAGCTCAAGTTAGTTTCTCATACAAAAATTTATACACGTATTATTATGGGACTCTAGTTTTTTCTAGTTGCAATCCCTATAATGTGACAGCACACTCCCCCTTTCCACCCCGGGTTTCCCCTGTCTGTTCAACCACCTTGTATCCCTTTCTGCTTTCTCATCCCACCTCTGGACAGGAGCTTCCCATTTAGTCTCAAAGCACAAAGCACACTCTTCATGAGTATTATTTTATGTTTTATACTGCAGTCTAATCTTTATCTGAAGAGTGGGCTTTGGGAATGGTTTTAGTTCTGGATTAACAGAGAGTCTGGGGAGGGCATGTCTTCTGGGGCTCCTCTAGTCTCAGTCAGGCCATTAAGTCTGGTCTTTTTACTAGAATTTGCGTTCTGCACTGCACTTTTCTCCTGCTCCATCAAGGACTCTCTATTGTGTTCCCTGTCAGGGCAGTCATTGGTGAAAGCTGGGCACCATCTACTTCTTTTGATCTCAGGCTGATGGAGTCTCTGGTTACGTGGCCGTTTTGTTTCTTGGGCTAATGTTTTCCTTGAGTCTGGTGTTCTTCATGCTCCTTTCCTCCAGGTGTGTTGGGACCAACTGATGAATCTTATAAGGCCACTTGCAAGCTTTTAAGACCCCAGACTCTATCACCAAAGTGGGATGTAGTACATTTTCTTAATAAACTTTGTTATGCCACTTGACCTAGATGTCCCTTTAAACCATTGTCCCCAGACACCGCCCCTCGCCGCTACTCTGTCCCTCGAAGTGTTTGGTTATGATCAGGAAACTCCTTAGCTTTTGGTCCAGTTGTGCTGACTTCCCCTGTATTGTGTGTTGTCCTTCCCTTCACCTAAGATAATTCTTGTCTACTGTCTAATTAGTGAATCCCCCTCTCCCCACCCCCATAAGCATCAAAGAATGCTTTCTTCTGTGTTTAAACCTTTTCTTGAGTTCTTGTAATAGTGGTCTCATACAATATTTGTCCATTTGCGACTAATTTCACTCAGCATAATACCTTCCAGATTCATCCATTTTGTGAGATGTTTCTAAGATTTATCATTGTTCTTTATTGTTCTGTAGTGTTCTACTGTTTGAATATACCATAATATGTTTATCCATTTGTCCACTGACGGGCACCTAGGTTGTTTCCATTTTTTGCTATTATGAACAGTGTGCAGTGGACATGGGTGTGCATATATCTATTTGTGTGAAAGCTCTTCTTTCTCTAGGATATATTCCAAGGAGTGGGATTGCTGGATTGTATGGTACTCAATGTTTCTAGCTTTTTAAGGAAGCATCAAATCAATTGCTAAAGTGGTTGTACTATTCTACATTCCCACTATCAGTGTAAAAGTGTTCCAGTCTCTCCACAGCCTCTCCAACATTTATTATTTTGTGTTTTTTGGATTAATGCTAGTCTTCTTGGAGTGAGATGGTATCTCATTGTAGTTTTGATTTGCATTTCTCTAATAGCCAATGATTGTGAGCATTTCCCCATGCATCTGGTAGCCGCCTGAATGTCTTCTTTGGTGAAGTGCCTGTTCATATCCTTTGCCCATTTTTTAATTGGGTTGTCTTTCTGTCATTGAGGATTTGCAGTATCTTGTAGATTTTAGAGATTAGACTCTGATTGGATATGTCATAGCCAAAAATTTTTACCAGTCTGTAGGTTGTCTTTTTATTCTTCTAATGAAGTCTGTAGATGAGCGTAAGTGTTTGATTTTTAGGAGCTTGTCCTTCTGTGATTGACTTATTTCACTCAGCATAATGTCCTCCAGATTCATCTACGTTGTGAGATGCTTCACAGATTCATCATTGTTATTTATTGTTGAGTAATACTCCATGGTATGTATGTACCACAGTTTGTTTACACATTCATCTGTTGATGGGCATCTAGGTTGTTTCCATCTTTTTGCTATCATAAACGATGCTGCAGTGAACATGGGTGTGCATATGTTTGTCCGTGTGATGACTCTGATTTCTCTGGGATATATTCCTAGGAGTGGGATTGCTGGATCGTATGGTATGTAGGTCTCCTTTGGTTTCTTGCAGTAGTGTCTTCTAGTTTTCTTTGTATAGGTCTTTTATGTCTCTGGTTATATATTTTTCTAAGTATTTTATTTCCTTGGTGGCTGTTGTAAATGATGTTGATTTGGTGATTTCCTCTTTGAAATTCCGTTTTTTGGCATAGAGGAGTTCAACTGACTTTTGTGTGTTTATCTTGTATCCTGATACTCTGCTGAATTCTTCTATTAGTTCCAGTAGTTTTCTTCTGGATTCTTCGGGGTTTTCTGTGTATAAGATCATATCATCTGCAAATAGGGATACTTTTACTTCTTCCTTACCAATCTGGATGCCCTTTATGTCTTTTTCTTGCCTAATTGCTGTGGCTAGAACCTCCAGCACAGTGTTGAATAAGAGTGGCGATAAAGGGAATCCTTGTCTGATTCAAGGGGAATGCTTTCAGACTCTTTTCATTTAGGATGATGTTGGCTGTTGGCTTTATATAAATGCCCCTTATTATGTTGAGGAATTTCCATTCTGTTCCTGTTTTGCTGAGAGTTTTATCATGAATGGGCGTTGGACTTTGTCAAATGCCTTTTCTGCATCAATTGATAAGATCATGTGGTTCTTGTCTTTTGTTTTATTTATGTGATGGATTACATTGTTTTTCTAATGTTGAACCATTGCTGCGTAACTGGTATGAATCGCCCTTGGTCATGGTGAATTATTTTTTTGATATGTCATTGAATTCTATTGGTTAGAATTTTGTTGAGGATTTTTCTGTCTATGTTCATGAGGGATATTGATATGTAATTTTCTTTTTTGTGTTGTCTTTACCTGGCTTTGGTGTCAGGACTATGCTGGCTTCATAGAATAAGTTTGGGAGTATTCCATTCTTTTCTATGCTCTAAAGTACCTTTAATAGTGGTGGTGGTAACTCTTCTCTGAAAGTTTGGTAGAAGTCTCCAGTGAAGCCATTAGGGACAGGTCTTTTTTTTGGGGGGGGTGGGTGTTAATTACCCTTCCAGTCTCTTCTTTTGTTATAGGTTTATCTAGTTGTTCTACCTCTTTTTGTGTTAGTTTAGATAGGTAGTGTGTTTCTAGAAATTTGTTCATTTCCTCTAGGCTTTCAAATTTGTTGGAGTACAATTTTTCACAGTATCCTGTTTTGATTCTTTTAATTTCAGTTGGGTCTGTTGTGATATCACCCATTTCATTTCTTATTCAGGTTATTTGCTTCCTCTCCTGTTTTTCTTTTTGACAGTTCAGCCAATGGTTTATCAATGTTGTTGATCTTTTCAAAGAGCCAGTTTTTAGTCTTGTTAACTCTTTCAGTTGTTTTTCTATTCTCTTTCATTTAATTCTGCTCTAATATTTATTATCTGCTTTCTTCTGGTGCCCGAGGGCTTCTTTTGCTACTCTCTATTTGTTCAAGTTGTAGGGTTAATGTTTGATTTTAGTCCTCTCTTCTTTCTGGATATGTGCATTTATTGGTATAAATTGATCTCTGAGCACTGCTTTTGCTGTGTCCCAGAGGTTCTGATAGGATATGTTTTCATTCTCATTTGATTCTGTAAATTTCTTTATTCCATTGTTAATTTCTTCTATAACCTAGTAGTTTTTGAGGAAGGTGTTTTTCAGTTTCCATGTATTTGAATTTTTTTCCTTGATTTTTCTTTTATTGAACTCTACTTTCATGGCTTTATGGTCAGAGAAGGTGCTTTGTAATATTTTGATGTTTTGGATTCTGTTAAGGTTTGCTTTGTGGCCTAATATGTGGCCTATTCTGGAGAATGTTCCATGTACATAGGAAAAGAAAGTATACTTGGCTGCCGTTGGATGGGGTGTTCTGTATATGTCTATGAGATCAAGTTGGTTGGTTGTGGCATTTACATTTTTCCCGTCTTTATTGAGCATCTTTCTAAATGTTCTGTCCTTCACTGAAAGTGGTGTGTTGAAGTTTCTGTTTTCAATGCCGTTAGAGTTTGTTTTATGTATTTTGGAGCCCTGTTGCTGGGCGCATAAATATTTGTTATGGCTGTGTCCTCCTAGTGTTTTGACCCTTTAATCATTCTATAGTGTCCTTCCTTATCCTTTGTGGAGAATTTTGCTTTAATGTCTACTTTGTCAGAGATTATTACTGCCACTCCTGCTCTTCTTTGATTGCTGTTTGCTTGATACATTTTTTTTCCATCCTTTGAGTTTCAGTTTGTTTTTGTCTTTGATTCCAATGTGTGTCTCTTGTAGGCAGTGTATAGACTGATCCTTTTTTTTTTAAAATCCATTCTGCCACTCTCTGTCTCTTTATTGGTGCATTTAGTCCATTTATATTCGGTATAATTATTGATAGGTATGAGTTTTTTTTTTTATGAGTTTAGTTTAGTGCTGTCATTTTGATTTTGTGTGTGTGTTGTTGACAGTTTCTTTGTTCCACTTAATTTTCTGCATTGAGTCGTTTTTCTTTATATATTTTCTTTTCATCGTTTTCATTGTTGTTCATTGTTTATTTGCTGAGTCTTTATGCTTTTCTTGTTTTTTATTTTAATGTGTAGGATTGTTAGTTTCCTTTGTGATTACCTTAAAATTTACATCTGTTTTTCTAAGTTTAAACCAATCTTTTATTTCTTGATATTGCCTTGACTTCCTTTCCATATGAAAGTTCTATGACTACATTATTTAGTCCCTCTTTTTTGTTTTAATGTTGTCTTCTTTTACATATTGACATCTCCGGTTCCCTAGTTTCAATGTTTTAGCTTTGACTTATTTTTGTGGCTTCCCTATCTGAATTGATACCTGGTTGTTCTGTCCTGTATGCTAGTCTTGCGTTGTTACCTGTTACCTGATGCTATTAATTTTCTAACTGGAGGACTCCCTTTAGTATTGTAATTTTGGTTTGGATTTTACAAATTTCCTTAACTTGTATTTATCTGGAAATGCCCTAAATTCACCATCATATTTGAGAGACAGTTTTACTGGATATGTAATTCTTGGCTGGGAATTTTTTCCTTCAAGGCTTTATATTTTTCATCCTATTGCCTTCTTGTCTGCATGGTTTCTGCTGAGTAGTCTGAGCTTATCTTACTGACTCTCATTTGTAGGTAAGTTTGCATTTATCCCTAGCTGCTCTTAAAACTCTCTGTTTTGGGTTTTGGCAAGCTTGATTATAGTATGTCTTGGTGACTTTCTTTTGGGATCTACCTGTGTGGGGTTTGATGAGCATCTTGGATAGATACCTTCTCATCTTTTATGATATCAGAGAGGTTTTCTGCCAACAAATCTTCAACAATGCTCTCTGTATTTTCCGTTATCCCCCTACTGTTCTGGTACTCCTATCACACGTAGGTTATTCCTCTTGATAGAGTCCCACATAATTCTTAGATCTTCTTCATTTCTTTAAATTCTTTTATCTGATTTTTCCTCAAATGAATTGGCATCATGTGCTTTATCTTCAGTCTCACTAATTATGACTTCCATTGCCTCAATTCTGCTCTTATGACTTTCTATTGAGTTGTCTAATTCTGAAATTTTATTGTTAATCTTTTGGATTTCTGTTTGCTGTCTCTCTATAGATTCTTCTAACCTGTTAAAATTGTCATTATGCTCTTGTGTAGCCTTCTTAAGTTCCTCTATTGCTTTGCCTGTGTTTTCCTTGGCTTGTTCTGGGTTTCGCCTGATCTCCTTCCTGATTTCTTGAAAAGCTCTGTATATTAATCTTTCGAATTCTACCTTCAGTAATTCCAAGAAATTCCCTTTCTCTGGGAGGTTTCTTGGTTCTTCATTCTGGTTGCTTGCTGAAACCATTGTATTCTTCCTCTTTACGTGATTTGATATTGACTGTTGTCTCCCAGCCATCAATAAGTTATTATATTTATTTATGTTTGCTTACCATGTCCTAGCTTCTTGTTTTGTTTTCATGTGCCCAGATAGGTTGGTTGTGTGAGCTACTTTGAGTATTGGCATTTTTGGAGCTCTCCCGTCCTGTCACCAGGTGTTTAGAGCTGTTACTAAGTATTTAAATCCAGAAGTCCGTTCACTTTTCTTGTGTGGATTCAGCTCAGGTGTCTAGGTCGTCGGTCACCTGTATGTGGTGCAGACCCTCACCTGCAGAACTAGACGGGCAGGAGTGATTGGAGTAGGCACAGGCTGCAGTAGGAGGTCACGTGCTGAGCAAATCAGGGGGCTGATGACTACCCCTGAGTGTCTGGGTGGAAGGCATGTCCCTGTTCCCTACAGCTCATAGGTGGGTGTGTTTTGCATCCAGACTTTGGGCATTAATGCTGTTTGCTATACAACTGGGTGGCACCACTTTTTCTTAGACCTCTGTCTTGGGTGGCTAGGTGGAGTGGGTGGAGCCACCAGATCTCAGGCCCCTGATGAGGGTAGGTGAGGACCCTGCTTAATGGGCAGGGCGTAGTCAAATGTCACAAATCTGCCACTCCCCCTTAGCCATTGCAGTTGAAAATAGGCTTCAGGTACTTACCCTGTTGTACTGTGCCAATGAGGGCCTATTCTGTTGAAATGGACCCCCACAGGTCTAGGCAGGGCTGAAAGGCATTCGAAGTCCATGGATCTTTTATGCCTGTGCGTAGGCAAAGGGGCTGTGCCTGTCCTGAGTTCCCAGCTTAGAGGAGCTGGCAGATTATTTTTTCCTGTTTGTTAATTTATTCCCTCTCCAAAGCTGGGAGAATGGCTTGGGGCACGCAGTGGTCCTACTTCAAGCCCATGGGGCACAGCAATTGGTGAAGCCATGCCGGGACCCAGACCAGAGCAGGGAGGGGGCAGGTAAATGACAGAGAGGTACTTCCGAAAGGGGGGCAGGGTTTTTTTGATCCCACTTGGTAGGTTAAGTGCTTGTACTTAACTTTTGCTGATGCAACCCAGCTTCTCCCTGGTTCCAGAGGCTTGAGCAGACTCTCCTCTCCTTGGTTTCTCTGGATGTGGAAAACGTGTCCCGAGCACTACTGCTTGCCTCACCCCGCCTGCACCAGCTGATCCAGCCTGTGGGGCGCTGGCCAGGTGAGGTCTGGCAAATCCTCGCTGCTTCTGAACTGTCTCTCCCTCTCCCTGCCGCCCAGTCTAACCTCCTCAACTTTGTCTTTGATGTTCAGTGCTCCTAGATTGTCATATATAATCAATTCACTTGTTTTTTTGGGTCTTTGTTGTAAGAGGGACCACAGGAAGCATCTGACTACTCTGCTGTCTTTGCCCCGCCTCCCAAGGACTGTGCTTGTGAGAACGAGCTTTCTACTTCTGAAGTTGCCTTACCTGTCCCAAAGACATACCTGTTTGTTGATGTGTTTTTTGTGTGCTTACATTTCTGTGTCTTTACTTTTTTAGAATAATGTTTTTATGAAACCAGAATCAGAGGTTTGCCTCTCATATAGACAAACTAGAGTTATGTTTTCTCTTTGATCACAATGACCTTGTATGTTGTTAGCAAATGCTGTGGAGTTGGCCCCTGACTTATGGTGACCCCATGCATTATAGTTTTGGATTATTGTGATCCGTAGGGTTTTTATTGGCTGAATTTTTGGAAGTATATCACCAGGCCTTTCTTCCCTAGACTGTCTTAGTCTGGAAGCTCTCCTGAAACCTGTTCAGCATCATAGCAACACACAGCCTCCACTGACGGAAGGTTGTGCCTGAGGTACATTGATTGGGAACCAAAGCTGGGTCTCCCTTACGGAAGGTGAGAATTCTACCATTGAACCACCGCTGTCCCACATAGTGTTATTGTTGTTAGTTGCTGTTGAGTTGTTTCTGACTCATGGTGACCCTATGATTGCAGACTAGAACTGCTCCATGGGGTTTTCAAAGTGGTGAGCTTTTAGAAGCAGGTCACTGGGACTGCCTTCTGAGGTGCCTCTGGGTGGGTTTGAACTGCCAGCTTTTCAGGCTAGTAGTTGAGTGCTTAACCATGTGTGCCACTCAGACACCTCCCCTATGCATAGACTCCCCACCCATTAAAGCAGTAGTCTTACTTATTATATGAACTACTCAAGGACAAGGGACCATATCGTATTCTTTATATCTCTAATACTTAGCACTCTGCCTGACTCACAGGAGTTTTTCCATAACAATTTGTGAAGGAAATATTTTTAAGTTCATTTAGTTTCATTCTCTCTTCTAGTTATAGACACACCCCGTAAACTCAACCAGCTGTCAAACAAATGTATGCCACCGTCCACAGAGAAAATGATAGGAGTATGTCTGCTAACTATGGGTTAGTAACTTTAAAATTTTTTATACCAAAGATTATACATGCAAATAGATTCAAGCCTGCACTGTTTAGTGCCTCAGAACGTGGTGCACACATGAATCTGGGCTGTGGGGTGGAGCCTGTTCTTTTATGGTGCTAGGATGCATCTCCACTCTGTCTAGCCACAGACTTTGTCCATTTTCTCTTCTGTGGGCTGGCAGTATCTTAACCTTCTTCCTAAAATTTGGAGAATAGGAAGCTTGTTTCTATTTTTGAAGGGAAAATATATATAAACATATAAAATATATAAACAAAGTGAAAATGAAACAATGTGTTTTTTTTAAAAAAAAGATTGTAAAACAAACTGTGTCATGTCATCTCAATTCTGTGTTGCGTCTTTGCGTTGTTGGACTTGTTCATATGCCCGTGTGTCCTAAAAGGATTAGTTAGCAAATTATCCCTTTATCCTAATGCAAAACCAAACTCATTGCCGTCGAGTTGATTCAGACTCATGGCAACCCCAAGTCTTAGGAGTAGAACTGCTCCGTAGGGTTTAGTTGGCTGTAATCTTTATGTAAGCAGATTGCCAGGCCTTTCATCCATGGTGCGGCTGAGTGGGTTAAAACCACTTAGTAGGTGGACCCAAACCGTTTGTACCACCCAGGACCTTTTATCTTAATGAAGACCTACTTAATCATATTCAAATAATCAATATTTTGACTTTAAAACTCATGAAAATTTCCTCCTGAGGTTGGAAGAAAAATTCTTAGAATTGTTTCTTACATTTAAAACACATGTTCCACAAAATTCAAATTCACAAAAAAAGACCAGACTTGCTGCTCTGACAGAGACTGCAGAAACCCTGAGAGTATGGCCCCTGGACACCCTTTTAACTCAGTACTGAAGTACTCAGCCAAAGATGAGACAAGTCTCTAGGGCCAACAATAACACATGTGTGGAACGTGCTTCATAGTTCAATCATGTGTAGAGACTAATGGGCACACCAGCCCCAAAGCAAAGATGAGGAGGCAGGAGGAGACAGAAAAACTGGACAAATGGAAACAGGGAATCTGAAGCAGAGAACAGGAGAGTGTTGCCACATTGCAGGGTTGGCAACCAATATCACAACACAATTTGTGTATTAACTGTCTAACGAGAAACTAATTTTCTGTGTAAACTTTCACCTAAAGCACACACACACACACAAAAGAATTGCTCTAGACTTCTTTCTTGTGGACCAAGTTTGAATCTATGCAGTTAATAATCCATCCTGCTATACCTAGATGAATGCATTGGGCCAAGGGGAAAAGTCACTATAGAAACAGGAGAAAGCCACCTGGGTTCCCAAGGCAGGCTCTGATGGTTTATGGAAGTTTTTCAACTGGCTGGGTCAGGGACCCTGGGAGGCATTTTGGCCTTCCGCTGTGTGTCTCTGTGCCTATTCTGGTCTTTTTATAACTCAGAAGTGATTAGGTTTAGGATCCACCCTATGCCAATATGGCCTTATTAACAAAAAGAAAAACCCTATTTCCAAAAAGGATTACATTTACAGGTACAGGGGTTAGGATTTCAATATCGATTTTAAGGGGACACAGTTCAATCCATAACACCTCCTAGGGATTTTCCAAGTTTTGTCTCCAACTTTTATAAGGAAAGGGTTCAGTATAATATGTTTTACAGATACAATTTAAAACTTCAGAAAAACATCATCCATATGTCCTCATCCATGCCTTAGCCAGCTCTCAGACATGGGTCTCATTTCCTATCCATCGTTGTTCTTTTATCATCTACTCCCTATGTGCAGGGCCTGTAGCATCACTGGCTTAGCTTGTCAGTTTAGCTGTCATTTTAGTCCCCTTCAGGTTTTTTGGGTCTTCAGCCAAAGGGAGAGTCTTCCAAATAACCCCTACATCTTTAACCAACTCATCACAGAAGCCGCTTCCCCAACTTTCTGGGTTTAGAGACTTTCTTAATTGACCTCATTTAGCCTCAGAAAGTAGTCCCTGGGTGGCACACAGTTAATTACTTGACTACTAACCGAAAGGTTAACAGTTGAAACCCACCCAGAGGCACCTCGAAAGATGGGACTGGTAGTCTGCTTCCAAAAGATCACAGCCATGAAAACCCTATGAAGTTGTTCCACTCTGCACACATGGGGTCGCCATGAGTCAGAATCAACTTGACGGCAACAACAGCAATCTTCAGAAGTTTCTTCTCATCTGTACAATAAAAAGGCTGCCTTAATACCTTCCCACCAGAACCCACCTCTTATTCTGGACTATGAATTAAATGTTTATCGAATGAATGAATCAATAATACAATGCAGATAATCACCATAACATGACTTGTGGTCACCAAGAAAGTTCATGGGTGATAGATTATAATCGGTAGGTTATTTGCAAGTCAGAATAACTTCTTTTGAAAAGATTTGAAACAAAAAATTTATTCATTTTTTAATGTCTAGTATATATCTTGTGAGTTTGGAAACCAGGTAACTATGCATGTTAGAAGTATATGAAAGTCATACCTTGGAATAAACTTTATAAGGAATGTTGAAGATATTTAAGAAGAAAACTTTAAAATCTTACTGGCGGTATCCAGTTGTCCAAACTCATGGAACTGAACTCTTCAGATCTGTGCATTTTATTGTGTGAAGTTATACCTCAATTTAAAAATGTAAAACACAGTATGAGGGATCCAAAAAAAAAAAAAGATATAAATGGAAATGCATAGAACATTTTGGATAGGAAGATACAACAAATGAAGTTGTTAGTTCTCCCTTAGTTTACAGATTTAATGCCACTCTGATAAAATACTAACAGTAGTTGTGTATGTATATGAACTAAAGAGGCTGATTATAAAATTTACATGCAAAAATACATGACCAAGAATAATCAAGACAATTCTGAAAAATAATAGAAATGAGAATGACCAACTCTAACACATATTAAGACATAAAGCTGTAGTAATTAAAACAGTGTGGTGCTGTCACATGAACAATGTCACAGAATTGAAAGTCTAAAAATAGAACTAAATCTGTATGGGCATTTAGTGTATAATAAATGTGGCATTTCAAAACTGGGGGGAAAAAATGGAGGATTCAATAACTGGTCTTGGGACAGTTGGGTAGACATTTAGAAAACAGTTAAGTTGAATCCATAGCCTATTCTTTATGTCAAAATAAATACTGAACAGATTAATGACTTAAATGTAAAAAAATTAAACCCATGGGTGGGGGTAGAGATGAAAAAAATGGAACATGAGTTCATAATTTGTTGAAGCTGGCTGATGAGTACATGGAGGGCTCCTTATTGTCTTAGTTTGGGTTCTCTAGGAGGAACAAAACCAGTGAAGCGTATATATAAATATAAAGAAAGAGATTGGCTTTGAGGGAATGGCCCATGTAGTTGTGAGGCAATAGTTCATGCAATTGTGGGGACTGGCAAGACCCAAATCCATGGGTCACATGGATTCAGGGGCTGATGAACCTGAAACCTGCCAGTCAGGTGGCAGGCGGGAAACTTCTGCAGACTTACCTCCCAAGATGTACTCTGAAACTTGCTCTTAAACTTAGAGCAGCTAAAGCTAAATGAAGAATGGCGAAGTAAAAGAGCCAAACAGAAGATTTCAGAGGGTGGCTAGAGAAAACACAGTATTATAATGACATGCGCAAAGACCTGGAGATAGAAAACGAAATGGGAAGAACACACTTAGCATTTCCAAGCTGAAAGAACTGAAGAAAAAATTTCAACCCTCAAGTTGCAATACTGAAGGATTCTATGGGGAAAATATTAAGCTATGCAGGAAGCATCAAAAGAAGATGGAAGGAATACACAGAATCACTGTAAAAAAAAAAAAATTGGTCAATGTTCAACCGTTTCAGGAGGTAGCATATGATCAGGAACCGATGGTACTGAAGGAAGAAGTCCAAGCTGCACTGAAGGCATTGGCGAAAAACAAGGCTCCAGGAGCTGATGGAATACCAAATGAGATATTTTAACAAACGGATGCAGTGCTGGAAGTGCTCACTCGTCTATGCCAAGAAATTTGGAAGACAGCTACCTGGCCAGCCAGATGGAAGAGATCATATTTATGCCTATTCCCAAGAATGGTGATTCCACTGAATGCAGAAATTATCGAACAATATTATTAATATCACACACAAGTAAAATTTTCCTGAAAATCATTCAAAAATGGCTGCAGCAGTATATCGACAGGGAACTGCTAGAAATTCAGGCCGGATTCAGAAGAGGATGTGGAACCATGGATATCATTGCTGATGTCAGTTGGATCCTGACTGAAAGCAGAGAATACCAGAAAGATGTTTACCTCTGTTTTATTGACTATGTAAAGGCATTTGACTGTGTGGATCATAACAAATTACAGATAACATTGTGAAGAATGGGAGTCCCAGAGCACTTAGTTGTGCTCATAAGGAACCTGTACGTAGATCAAGAGGCAGACGTTCGAACAGAACAAGGGGATACTGAGTGGTTTAAAGTCAGGAAAGGTGTGCGTCAGGGTTGTGTTCTTTCACCATACCTCGTCAGTCTGTATGCTGAACAAATATCTCAAGAATCTGGACTATATGAAGAAGAACAGGGCATCAGGATTGGAGGAAGACTCATTAACAACCTGTGATATGCAGATGACACAACCTTCCTTGCTAAAAGTGGAGAGAACTAAGCACTTACTGATGAAGATCAAAGATTACAGCCTTCAGTATGGATTACACCTCAACAAAAAGAAAACAAATATCCTCACATCTGGACCCATAAGCAGCATCATGTTAAACAGAGAAAAGATTGATGTCATCAAGGATTTCATCTTACTTAGATCCACAGTCAACAACCATGGAAGCAGCAGTCAAGAAATCAGAAGACATATTGCATTGGGCAAATCTGCTGCAAAAGACCTCTGTAAAGTGTTGAAAAGCAGAGTCACCTTGAAGACTAAGGTGTGCCTGACCCAAGCCGTGATGTTTTCAGTCACCTCATATGCACATGAAAGCCAGACAATGAATAATGAAGACCAAAAAAGAGCCGATGCCTCTGAATTGCGGTATTCGCGAAGAATATTGAATATACCATGGACTGCCAAAAAAAGAACAAACAAATCTGTCTTAGAAGTAGTACAACCAGAGTGCTCCTTAAAAGCAAGGATGAGGAGACTTTGTCTCACATACTTTGGACATGTTATCAGGAAGGATCAGCCCCTGGAGAAGGACATCATGCTTGGTAGAGTAGAGGGTCAGCCAAAAAGAGGAAATGGATTGACACATTGGCTGCAATAGTGGGTTCAAGCATAACAACAATTGTGAGGATGGTGCAGGACTGGGCACTGTTTAGTTGTGTTGTTCATAGGGTTGCTGTGAGTTGGAGCCAACTCAATGGCATCTAACAACAAGAGCATGTCTCAAGAACCAGAGGTCAGGCGATGAAAAAAGTGCAGGGTCAAGAGAGAAATCGAGCTTTGCCAGAACATCCATTTATATGCTGGAGGTAGGCCACACCTCCACAGAAGCTCCCCTTTCGACTGATTGACTACTTAGATCACAAAATGGAAGGTGATCACATTATGGAAGAGTACAGGCCAAACCACTGAGACTCATAACCTGGCCAAGTTGGCACATAACATTCACCATCACAATTATACTGTTCTGTATACGGTGTGTGTTTGACATTCTCCACAGAAAAAGTTTTAAAAACTGAAATGTATGTTTTAATCCATTATTGTGGCTGTTGTGTCAATCCATCTCATTGAGGGTTTTCCTTGTAGTCTCTGACCTTCTACCAAACACGCTATCCTTTTCTAGCAATTGTCTTTCCTCATGACGTGTCCAAAAATAGACAAGCCAGAGTCTCACCATCCTCACTTATTTCCTATCCTAAAATATTCATTTTTAAAAATACAGTTGCTTTTTAAAAGTCTGTGTGCTCTGTAGTTTGAGCCCCTGGGCATTCTAGCAAATGAAGCTTGTGAATAGAGGAGCCTGGCTTTTGGGGCTTCTGTTTTAGCTGCTGAGAGGCATTTCTGTTGACTCTCAGCCATGTTCTGTAAATAGAACACGGTGCTGACCAGCTGCACCCTAGTTGACGAATGGTGCTGTGTGTCTAGCTAAGGGTCAATTCTCTGTGCTACTTAGGGACAGACATCAAGTCATAAGTGTCTCCCGTGTGATGTTTTACTGGATTTGTAAATATCATGGGAGAGCAAACTCACCCACCTCCACCCTAAATCACATAGAGAAATATTACAGCTACAGTGACATGGGACCAAATGTTTATTAACTTGGGAAAGATTTTTAAATATGTGGACCCTTGGCCTTTTGAAATCAACTTGCTTCTCTTAGAAGTCAGACTGGCCAGCTCCATCGCTGGCTAGTCTTGTAACCTTGGGCCTGTACCTCAGACCTTTCTGATTCCTCCTAGACGATTGTGAAGATGAGATGCAAAGATGATGACAGTGACAACAGCAAAAACAACAGCATAAACCTATTGCCGTCAGGTTGACCCTGACCCATGGCGGCCCCTGTGTGTCAGAGTAGAACTGTGCCCCGTAGGGGTTTCCATGGCTGATTTCTCAGTAGTAGATTGCCAGGCCTTTCTCCCAGAGCCCCTCAGAGTGGGCTTACACCTCTAACCTTTTACTTAGCAGCCGAGCACATAAACCAGTTGCACTACCCAACAACTCCAAACAGCTAACATAAGGAGCACTCGTTGTGTGGGAGACACTGTGCTGAGGGTTTTGTATGTGTCATCTCCTTTCATCCTTACCACAAGGGAGTGAGGTAAGGAAGGCAATGAGCAAGATATATTATTTCCCCTTTTTGTTGTTGTGTGCCATCAAGTTGATTTCAACTTATAGTGACCCTATATGACAGAGTAGGACCATAGGGTTTCCTAGGCTGTAATCTTTATGGTAGCAGATCTCCAGGTCTTCTCTTCCTTGGAGTGGCTGGTGGGTTCGAACTTCTGGCCCTTTGGTTAGTAGCCGTGTCCATAAACATTGCGCCACCAGGAAGCTGAGTCTTAGAGAAACTATCTGGTTTGTTGAGAACACACAGCTGGTTGTTTGGTGGAGCCTGAATTTGAGCCCAGACCTAACTCCAAAGACCGTGCTATAGCAGTCTCCCCAGTGCGTTCAGCGTGTGGACTCAGTAGAGACTCAATATGTATCTGTTGACTTCTCCCGTTACAGTAATGGCAGTAGGATGGGAATTGGATGATTGGTGTGACCCAAGTAATCATCGTTATGTTTCATACCAAATATGAAACACGTGTAAGTACTGATAAAATGCTATTTTTGTTTCTTTTTAGACAAACGAACTTGTGTTGGGTTTGGAAGATGATGACAGACTCCTGTTAAAAGAAGACAGCACTATGAAAGCTGCTGGAATTGGTGAGAGAGGGTGCCTTTACATTGCTAGAGGGGCGCGCATTCTCCCGGCTACCAGTTTTGTTTGCATAGCTCACCACAAAGTAAATGCTACCCTGGGTGCTCTTTCTAATACCTGGTAATTACTCAGAGAAGGAGGAAAATAGTGTACATTCGGATCGTTTGACTGAGGGCCACAGGTACCTGCTCTTCAGATGTTCAGAATGCGAACAGTTCTTTTCAGAAGGCATGCTCAGAATTCTGCCGAGGCTTATTTTAAGTGATTGACAGGTTATTAGTACCGTTTCTACTTATCAGCATCGTTTGAACTGGTGGTTTGAGAGAAATGGATGTCATGGAAGTAATGTGGACAAATGAAAGGAGATGTTGTTTGTATGACATTCAGGGTGGTTTCTTGTAGTCATTCAGGGCTGACCAAATTGGTGAATTTAAAGGAAGAGCCTAGTGCGTTTGGCTGAAGACTCAGTTTAGCCTTTCAACCTGGACTATGCTGACCGTTCTCTTAGAAAGAAGTGCTGTGTGACATGCTTTGTGACCATTAGATGTCACTCTGGTTCTACTTACGTGTACACCTAAGGCTTTTTTTGTCAATAGAAGGAGTGAAGATTTTTGAGAGGTCTGAGCAGTTGAAGGTTTTTTGCTGACACACTTTGTGGTCAGTGAATATGGTGAAACCTCGGAAATCACGCCTACTTCTTCATGGTTTCTGTGCTTTGGCTCGTGAACGCTCTAAGCGGGGTTTACGTCAGGCAATCTCAGACCTTCTTGACAGGTGTTATATTGAGTTATTTTAGTCACATATCAGGGGTTCACTTCTGAATGGCACATGTGACCAGAGGGAATTCCTGACGTGTCTTACAACTTAACAGGTACTTAAATAACATGTTATGAAACCTTAGACTTGTTGTCTGTGTTTTAGTCTACGCTATTTGTTAGAATTAGACTCTTCCCATATTATGAACCCATAGGATTGATTCTTTTATTTAAAAAACAATTAATTTGGCATTAATTTCTTTAAATGATCTTATATTATTATAGTAGGTGGCACCTGTGTTTGAGGCATGTGGCACCTAGAACATAACCCTACTTGTTGTCAAAGCACATAATAAAGTTATAATAAAAATAACAGACTGGTTTTGATGCAGGAATTAACCAGTGCATTCATGAAACAGACTAGGAAATCCAAAAGCAAAATAAAAAAGAAAAAGTTAAATTTCAGGATACGATAAACTTGACTTCTCAGATAAGTGGAGAAAAAAAGAATTAGTCAGCAAATGATATTGAGCCCATTGCCAAACCATTTGGGGAAAAAAAGTTAAATCCTTATCTCAGTCTCTTTTCCAAAATAAATTGTAGGTAGATTAAATGCTCTAATGTAAGAAATAAAGAAAAAGAAAATGTAGCTCCATAATTTTATAATCTTGGGAATGGAAAGAGCTTTTTAAGCATGACCTCAAAGGCAGAAACCATGAAAGGAGAGAAATAACAGATTTGAACACATGAAAATTAAAAAATGCAAACAGTCTAAAGGGAAGCAACAAACTATGAAAAAATATTTCCAGTGTACAAGTAAAAAGTTATTAGCCTTATTTTATAAAAAGCTCCTGTAATTAATATGAAAAAGATGAACAAGAAATTCTATTGATAGAAGAAATAGTTAACATATAAAAAAAAGTCCAGATTTATTAGGAATGAGAGAAAACACACATTAAAATAGATACTATTTTATGTAGTATGTATAGTGATTAAGGATTAGAGTTTGGAGCCAGAATGCATGGGTTCAAAACCCAACTCTGCCACTTACCTACCTGTTGACCTTGGGCAAGGTAACTGTAAGAACAGCAGACATGAAAAAATATGGCGATATCTAGGAAGGGTCAAGGTATGGGGAAATGGATACTCCTCAGGAAGGGTCAAGGTATGGGGAAATGGATACTCCTGTACCTCTGTTGGGAAGGTATATTACCTCTAACTTTCTGTTGGTTAATTTGACCAATAAGACTTTCTTAAGTTTAACTTTCTGTCATTTCTGTTCCTAAGCCAATGGAGTATATGTCCCCAAATTATGACTCCCCTGAGATTTTGTGATATGCCTTCAAAGGTGTGGTGGGTTTAACTCTTACCTCCCACATTTGTAAATCACTGAATGGAAATAGAATATATTGTATGATATCATTATTATTTAAAAATGTATATATTTACATGTTTGTATGTGTATGTGGAAGAAAGATCATTTACCAAAATTATAGAAATGGTTTCTCTGGCTGGTGGCTTTGCCAGTAGTTGATATTTTCCCTTCTTATCTGTGCTTTCTAATTGTTCTTACTGTAATTTTTTAAAGTTTCTACAGTTTATATATATAAACTATACATTAGGGAACTAATTTTAAAAAAGAATAAACCCTTAAAGATGGGGAAATTGGTTTGAACAAGGGCTCTGCATTTTACTTGGTGTGTGAACTTCTGTAAGCCACGTAGCCTCCTTGAACTTCTATTTTGTTTTCGGTTGACGTGTGAATAATTAAAGCTTTCCCAGAAGGTTGTCAATAAGAGTTGAGTAAACTAATGTAAAAAAAAAAAAATTTTTTTTTTTAAACTAATGTGTTTGAAAGTTATGGAACTCCGCATGCAAAAGGCCCTTAAAAAACATTGGCTATTTTATTATTTGGAAACCCTGTTTTGAGAAGAGAATTGGCAAATGTTTTGAATATTTTAAAACATTGAGTTGTTGGCTTAATTGTCGTTAGTTTCAGGACTTACTTATGTAATCAACCACCTATCAAGATGAGAATCAAATCCCTGTTTTTGTGATTCTTATTTTAAGGCCCTGTGTCTTTGCTCAGAATCAGCTCCTTTTCCCAAGTTCTCCGGTGGTTTCAGGACAACGTGAGAACTCCCAGCTGCCCTCCTGCCCTGCTGAGCTCAGCAACCCTGGTCAAGGGCAACCTCGCTCCCTGAAGGAACCATTTCCTTCCCGAAGGCTGCCTCCTCCTTGCCTAGACCAGGGTTGCTGTGCTCCAGAGAAAAGCCAGCAGTTACACATGGGAAGATGATGGTCCCTGGGAGCAACAAAAAAAAACCTAAACGAGAGTGGAGTAGTAGGAAGTGTGATTTTCCTAGGGAATTTCTCCTCCCTAGGTGTGTGTCGGGTTAGGTTTTTAAGAGGTTTAAGAGAGAAATTCTAAGTCAGCGCTCTGCCCCTTTTTACCGTTTGATCTTGCGTAGAGCTGTCACGCTGATATCACAGCCAGTTGCCATGGGAATAATGCCAGTGTGATGAATTTATCATTGTGACTTTTCCGCAGGAGCCATGAGAGGAAAAGAAAGACTGGGAGGGAGGAAATTAGGGGGAAAAACTTGTTTGAAGCTTTCTTTTCTCACGGAGAAAGTCTCCAGTTCATAGGATGGCCTTTTATCTGCACTGCGGGTCCCAACTGCATATTCTGTACCTGACGCCAGTGAAAGTTTTTTGCTTGTGGATTTTGTGCTAAAACAAGTAAGTCAAAAAGACTTACTTTGTGGACGGAAGAAGAGGGCTTTATCTAGAATTGTTATGTAAAGTTTAAAGATTTTTACATTGAGATTTTTGGTTATTAACAATTGTAGTTTTATGGACTAATTTACCCTAAATAAATTTGCTTGTAATGTAGGGTTTTATTTTATTAAGTGACATTTTATCTATATTATTTTGTTTCATTTTATGAAGTATTATCTTTTGAATCCTTCGCAGTTTAGGAAATAAATGTGGCAGGTGACCCTTCTAAAGCCAGTTGCGTTTTATTGGAACGGTTTTAAAACAAGAAACAGTAGGCCAAACCTTAAATGATTATCTGAGCGAGTAGTTCACATCAAGCCAGATCTTGTAATAATTCCCAAGCCCCCTTGTGGTGTGTTTTCATTCTGAGTGTCACTCCCATCATCTGGCCATAATCACAACCCCTTTTGTGTGCCTGGCACCTTTTGGTTATTTTGTACATCGAGTTGATATTGTAGGATCCTCTGGCTCCCACTTCTTTCTCACGATCATGTTCGATTTGTGTTTCTTTAAGGTTTGGGTCCCTTTCCCATGCCTTTTTGGGCAGTAATATCTCAGGGCATACCTGTTTTACACATCTGACAGGACGTGAAGATGCTGATGGTCACGTTAACATCGTAACATTAACAGTGGTATAGCCAGGGACTCAGTAAAGTAGGTGTGGGCCTGGGGAATTTGAGGATTCCAGAACAAGGGGTCGGAATGAAGCCCCATAGATTGTTCTTCCCCTCCTACCTCCGTCTCACCATTGTGGAAGTTACTGGCATGTCTTCAGTCTATCAAAGGTCAGATTTGGCTATTAGTTTTCTTCAGACTGTGCTTTGAAATCCCTGCCAGATGATCTAAAACAGATATCTGAAGCAAGTGTGAAATCAAAAGCATAGGAATTTGGACTTTTTTACTGAATTGCTGACCTCCTCGCTGTGAGCAGTTTTGAATGATTTGTAGATTAGGATTTTGTGAAACTTGGAAGGATAGGATAGGATATGTTTCTGGAACAGGAGAGAGTTGACACTTTGCCTTTTTGGTCTTAAATTGCCACATAAACCACATCTCTCCATTCATATATATGTATATAAAATGATAGGTATTTGCATAAAAAATATGCATATAATATATGCATTATATTGTATCATGAGTTATCTGTACCACAGTCAGTGTACATGCCTCAGTCTGTGCTGAAGACAGCACTTGCTGTGCAGCCTAACGTGAGGCCGGGGACTCCAGAGGACACAGTAAACGCTTGTCGACAGGCGAGTTCGTCAAGATAAGTTCGCTGAGAGGTTTAAATGCCTCGCGTTGAATTTCTAGTGCGCTTTTACACTTAAAATTGGTTTTTCTTATATTTTATTCTTTTAAAGTCATTATTATTATTTTTCTGTTAAAGATGTGTGTGTGTGTGTGTGTGTGTGTGTGTGTGTCCTGTTTGGAAGCGTTATACATTTACTAATTTTATATCCAAAATTTCAATGTCTTAGCTTGTGTTCATTCCATTAAACTTGAAAGTCAGTATGAGAATGATTTACAAATGTATTGGGAGAATTCTGACTTGATTTCATTTGATAGTAAGACGGGGTGAACTGGCCCTGTGTTTACTGGATTTGAGATTACACAGTCACTTCCGATTCCAGTGCCAAGGCACTCTGCACCTGAGTGCACGCCGCCTGCAGCACATTTAATTTAAAATCGGGGGGACGGCACACGGGAGGCTTCCTGGGGGTTCTTCCGGAGCCATTTTTAAAGGAGTCATTTGAAAATGAATTTGGAAAGCAAGCATTTACGGAATAATGGTGGAAAGGGTGATGATGTAGAGGTCTTAAAAATCTTCTGTAATTGGCTTTCACTTAAATTGGCAAATAAATTTGCGGTATTAAGTACATGAACTCATGATGTTAAACATTTTCCAAAGAGTTTTATAGATTCTCTTAAACATTATATTCTATTTCTCATTGAGGAGCACGTTATTAAAATTTAAAATCCATTTTATATTTTACATTTGAATGTTCAGAGTGATTTTTCATTTGTGTGTTCTCCAGTTTGCTAAGGGTGAAAAAAAAAAAGTGATCAGCCTGAAGTATTTCCATTTAACTTATTTGGCAGTCCAGTTTGTCTGAAAAAAAAAATGCAGTTGTCTGAAGAGAAAGTCTTTACCCTAGATTATGTCATTTTGAGCCTGTATTATGAGAGATGGCATAAATACTTTATATGAATAATGGATTGATCTATAAGCTAATTAGACCCCAGAGAACCGGTGTGTCAAAACAAAATGCCTTGTCAGCCCTTTCTTTACATCAGCTTGTTCTGACCTATTATTACCGTATTGAGAGCTGAGCTACCTATTAGTTTCTCAAAAGGGGCACAAGTAAATGTCAACTGCGGTGAGTGAAAATTGTAATTACAGTTAGCATATGCGAAGCCAAGTGCTGTGTGGGCAACGCACTATGTAAAGTTCTGTATGTAAATAAAACCTCCCAGAAAAACCCTTGCTTGTGGTTATTAAGAGCAGGGGTGCTTCTGCTCATCTTCCATTAGAAGGATGATTAGAATCACTTGCCAATTATAGAGCTCCCCGCTCTGGGCATGCTCTCCTTCAAAAAGAAAATCTCTGGAGCTCTTTATAAAAAAAAGATCTCCGATGTCATTAAATATTGCATTTTTTGAATCCCCTCCTTTAAGCATTTTACTGATTCCAAGCCTGGAGCCTCTTAGTCTTTAAGTGCGATCTTGTAAAATTTAACTGTACATTAATTTCATGCTTTGCCCAGGGTCCATCTGTTTCCAGCACCTCCTCATTGATTCCAGTTTCTCTCTGCCGTGTCTCCCTCACAGACACTTTGTGACAAGAGTTTGCCGTCTAATTTTCATCTCCCCTTATTTAGTCTTCAAGATGTTGTAAGACTGGAATGAGAATGTGAGACTCTGGGTGATTCGTCCTTTCCTGCATTTCAGTATGTTCAGTATTTCAGTGTAGACTATTTCAGTATGTTCAGTATTTCAGTGTAGACTATTTCAGTATGTTCGGTATTTCAGTGTAGGATATTTCAGTATATTCCGTATTTCAGTGTAGACTATTTCAGTATATTCGGTATTTCAGTGTAGACTATTTCAGTATATTCCGTATTTCAGTGTAGACTATTTCAGTATATTCCGTATTTCAGTGTAGACTATTTCAGTATATTCAGTATTTCAGTGTAGACTATTTCAGTATATTCCGTATTTCAGTGTAGACTATTTCAGTATATTCGGTATTTCAGTGTAGACTATTTCAGTATATTCCGTATTTCAGTGTAGACTATTTCAGTATATTCAGTATTTCAGTGTAGACTATTTCAGTATATTCCGTATTTCAGTGTAGACTATTTCAGTATATTCGGTATTTCAGTGTAGACTATTTCAGTATATTCCGTATTTCAGTGTAGACTATTTCAGTATATTCGGTATTTCAGTGTAGACTATTTCAGTATATTCAGTATTTCAGTGTAGACTATTTCAGTATATTCCGTATTTCAGTGTAGACTATTTCAGTATATTCAGTATTTCAGTGTAGACTATTTCAGTATATTCGGTATTTCAGTGTAGACTATTTCAGTATATTCCGTATTTCAGTGTAGACTATTTCAGTATATTCCGTATTTCAGTGTAGGATATTTCAGTATATTCCGTATTTCAGTGTAGACTATTTCAGTATATTCAGTATTTCAGTGTAGACTATTTCAGTATATTCCGTATTTCAGTGTAGACTATTTCAGTATATTCCGTATTTCAGTGTAGACTATTTCAGTATATTCCGTATTTCAGTGTAGACTATTTCAGTATATTCCGTATTTCAGTGTAGACTATTTCAGTATATTCGGTATTTCAGTGTAGACTATTTCAGTATATTCGGTATTTCAGTGTAGGATATTTCAGTATATTCCGTATTTCAGTGTAGACTATTTCAGTATATTCCGTATTTCAGTGTAGACTATTTCAGTATATTCAGTATTTCAGTGTAGACTATTTCAGTATATTCCGTATTTCAGTGTAGACTATTTCAGTATATTCCGTATTTCAGTGTAGACTATTTCAGTATATTCCGTATTTCAGTGTAGACTATTTCAGTATATTCGGTATTTCAGTGTAGACTATTTCAGTATATTCAGTATTTCAGTGTAGACTATTTCAGTATATTCAGTATTTCAGTGTAGACTATTTCAGTATATTCGGTATTTCAGTGTAGACTATTTCAGTATATTCAGTATTTCAGTGTAGACTATTTCAGTATGTTCGGTATTTCAGTGTAGACTATTTCAGTATATTCGGTATTTCAGTGTAGACTATTTCAGTATATTCAGTATTTCAGTGTAGACTATTTCAGTATATTCCGTATTTCAGTGTAGACTATTTCAGTATATTCGGTATTTCAGTGTAGACTATTTCAGTATATTCAGTATTTCAGTGTAGACTATTTCAGTATATTCCGTATTTCAGTGTAGACTATTTCAGTATATTCCGTATTTCAGTGTAGACTATTTCAGTATATTCCGTATTTCAGTGTAGACTATTTCAGTATATTCCGTATTTCAGTGTAGACTATTTCAGTATATTCCGTATTTCAGTGTAGACTATTTCAGTATATTCGGTATTTCAGTGTAGACTATTTCAGTATATTCGGTATTTCAGTGTAGACTATTTCAGTATATTCAGTATTTCAGTGTAGACTATTTCAGTATATTCCGTATTTCAGTGTAGACTATTTCAGTATATTCCGTATTTCAGTGTAGACTATTTCAGTATATTCCGTATTTCAGTGTAGACTATTTCAGTATATTCAATATTTCAGTGTAGACTATTTCAGTATGTTCAGTATTTCAGTGTAGACTATTTCAGTATATTCCGTATTTCAGTGTAGACTATTTCAGTATATTCCGTATTTCAGTGTAGACTATTTCAGTATATTCGGTATTTCAGTGTAGAATATTTCAGTTTATTCGGTATTTCAGTGTAGACTATTTCAGTATATTCGGTATTTCAGTGTAGACTATTTCAGTATATTTAGTATCTCAGTGTAGGATATTTCAGTATATTCTGCAGGGAACATGAGTAACTTATGATGGAGGAACATTACATTTGATATTCTTAAAAACAGCAAAAAGATTTTTAATGAAAGGATGTGCTCAGCTCCTTTATTTCATTCTTCTTGCAGTAAGTTCTAGTGAGGAGATGAGAGGTGTAAAGGAGGACAGTGGTGACCCTCCGCACTGTTTATTTTTGTCCCGTTTATTCGGCATGAAGACTTCTGCTTGTCTGTTTCCGGAGTACTAAAAAAAAACTTTTTTTTTTTTGAGTACAGTGTATGTTAATTGAGTGCTCAGTATTCATTACAAATAATCTTATCTGTTTTTATGTCGAGACTCTGAAGGCCTTTTGCTCTTTCTGTAAAAGCCAAGCAGACTGTATTAACTTCTGGTTTAATTTAAAAACGAACGTGGAAGTTGTTGGCACACACCTTAAAGAGCTGCATGTTTAATAATCGGAAGGCTCTCCATCAGATTTGTCTCCAGCCTGAATTACTAATGTGGCTGACTTACTGCTTCAGAAGACGAAGTCCTTGACCTGCTCGGTTGAAAGAATTGTGACTGCTCTGAACCCTTGTGGGTCCTTTAGCTGTGCTATATCCCCTGTGAATAATTAGAGGTGTTTGAAGGTATTGTGATAGAAGCCAATTTGTGTCTTTCACTTTGCATATTGTTGAAGCCTCATGAATTAATCACAAGCAGGGCAAAAAATTAACTTCTCCAGACATATTTTGATGGGTCATGAGGGAGAATGTAAAGTGATCTGTAAAATATTCTACTGATCCTCTAAGTCATAAATTATTATACCTACAGGCTAATTTCAGAAAAAAAAAAAAGAGTTTTTTCCCCTCTTCTTTAGTAACTCAGTAGCAAATTTGAAAAAAAAAAAATCAAGATTTGTTGTTTTCTGGGACTGACTGTAAAGGAGACGATAGATGGGCAATTTTCTGATTGCCTAAAAACCAGCATCTTGTGGTAGCTCTTGTTTTCATGTCTTAGAATTTTTTTTGTTTTTAATGACTTGAGTTTTAAAGTCTTAACAGCTATGCCACCTCTTCAGACAGGGATTGGACTGGAGTATAAGATAGAAAATGATACTGGTGAGGAGTGAGCTTCTTGGGTCAAGGAGACACATGAGACTATGTGGGCAGCTCCTGTCTGGAGGGGAGATGAGAGGGCAGAGGGGGCCAGGAGCTGGCTGAATGGACACAGGAATACAGGATGGAGAGGAGGAGTGTGCTGACTCATTAGGGGGAGAGCAGCTAGGGTTATACAGCAAGGTGTGTATAAGTTTTTGTATGACAGACCGACTTGATTTGTAAACTTTCACTTAAAGCACAATAAAAAAAATTCTTACAACTGCAGCTTAAACTTCTTACTTGATTTGGTAAAATGTATTGTGTAGACAAATAACTCATCCTTCTCACTTCAGGTATCTAAAGCTATTCTAAAGTATTGAATCATTGTAATAATCCCATACTTGTTTAAAATTTAGGTTTACATTAATTTTTTTTCTTTGTTTTTCCCAGCCCATGAAACTGAAATTGCCTTCTTCTGTGAAGAAGATTACAAGAACTACAAAGCTAATCCCATTTCATCCTGGTGAAGACCTCGCCTGGCCTCCTTTTTGCGTACCTATAGTAAGCTCCTTGTTCCACTAGTGAGTTTTTTTAAACTGACAAATAAATCTTAAAAATGAATCCCCAGCTCTGCTGTTGGAGTGACAGTCTGTGGTGATTTTTCTCTCTGCAGGGCTCATGTTGCCTTCTTTTCTTGTTGTAAAATAATATATTCATTTAGGAGGAAAGAAGTGAAAAATAGTTATTCAGAAATCATAATGGACTATTAGTACTTTTGTCATAATTTGTTTTCTAAAATTAGAGATTTTTTGGTGACTTGCATGTTGGATTCTTTAAAAAGATCATAAGCTTAAATCATCTGTTTATTTCATGTGTTCCTCTGTAGTTACTGATCAGAGCAGCTGTTAATGTCGTCAGTACCAGAGACTGGGAGAGTCTGTGACAGCTGTACTGTCTTCTGGGTCGGGAATGTGTGATACACACCACCGTACATCAAACTGAATTGTGTCTGTTAGCCAGGTTTTCATGATGTAAGATGGTTACTTCTTTCTTTTTAGTATCTCAGCCTATACAAGTCACCTTGCTGCACTGTTTTTCTCTGAACTGTGTTTCCTGACTTCAGGAGCAAACTATAATTGAACCAAACTCATTTACTTGGAAAGAGGAGGTAGCAGGATGTGTGTACTTCTCAGAGAAAATTGTTGACTGAGAGCAAGTCCCAGTGCTGGAAGATGTGTTCTTTCGAGACAATACAATACCTTGGGTTCCTGAGAATGGCTGACTCCTGTGCAGGAAACCGAGAGAGCAGTAGTTTCAAAAGGGCCTCTCAGCCACCATGGACCTAATCAGAACTCGCAGAGAGGTTGGTCAGCTCTAGAATTGCTCTGTGAGCCCTCTCAGGTGTCAGTAGGGCAGGTGGTTTCAGTGTGGTAGTGTCTCACTTAAGAAAATCTACTTTTTAAAAAAGACAACCTTGAAAGTCTGATTGAAATGATCAGAAGGTGCTTTACTTTGTTGAAAGATGTAATAGAACCTTCTTTAAAACAAATTCTATTTTATTCATTAAACAAAGTACTGAATGCACGAATGTGCTAATAGTAAAAATAAAGGTATATAAAGAATAATAAAGGTAATAAAGAATAAAATAAGACACGGTTTTTGCCTCGGTGAGTGGGGCAAGATACATAAGCAAGTAATTTTAATATCATAACAGTAAAAACTGCGGTGGTGGCACTTTAAAGAAGTGCCAATTGAGCTGTATTTTAAAGGTTGAACGGGAATTTGTGCTTAGAAGAGAAGAAGGGAAAGGCTTTCAGGAAGAGGGAGTAGCATGTGCCAAAGAAGAGCACTGTGAAAAGCTTAGGATTTTCTGGCAAGAGTATGAATTTCAGTGTACTGGAATATGAATATAAAGTCCATGGAATAAAGTGGAGGAAGATGAGACAGGAAAGGTAGGTTGAGCTAGATTATAAAGGGCCTTAGAAGTGCTGCTAAAAAATTAGAACTCTTACCTAGGAGGTAGTTGGAAGCCAGTGCATTGCATGGGCAAATTTATGTCTTAGAAAGTGAGCTGTGGTAGCAGTGGCCAGATGGCAGAAAGACTAGAAGACAGTGGCTGTATACGAGGTAAGACTGGAAGGCCTGACCTAAGGCCATGGCAGAGGGGAAGGAGAAAATAGATATTCTTGAGATAGTATTAACGTTTGTTCATGCATTAGATGGCAAGTGTTTCATTAGGGTCTTTACATTTATTATTTCATTTAATTTTTACCACAACTCCTCAGACTTGCTAATACCATGTCTATTTTATAGATGAGGAAATTTGGGCTCAGAGAGGTAAGTTTACCCCAGGCAATGCAGTAGCGTGCAACAGGGATTGGAGCCAAATCTGTGTTAAAATCCTGATCTGGCCTGTTCCAGCCCCTGGCCCCCCAGTAGAGGCATGAGGCAGATTGCCTGGCGGAATCTTTGGGACACGGTGAATGACTGCGTGTGGAGGAGTGGAGACTTCAGGGATTCTTGCTTCAGTGACTAGATTGATGGTGACAGCATTAACCCAAAAAAGGAATTCGGTAAACAGAAGAACAGGTTAAAACATATTTTCTTTGTTCCTTTCGTAGACTTTTAGTTTTTAAATAATAAGTTTTTCTTTTTCATGCAAAATTAAGTATACTTTTACCTGTACATTTTCTATTTAACAATGCAAAAATATGTATATATATATAATCCCTCATTTGGTGTATGTGTATTTTCCTTATTATAGAAGTTACAAGCTATTTACTGAGATGTAAAAATAAAAAATAAAAATGTTATGATGTAAGAGGGACAAGCCTGTTAGATATGAACAGGACAAGGATGATCACTGTTACCGGTACCGTTCAGTATTGTTCTGCGGGTCTTACTGTAACCAATTACTGTAACCAATACAATAATAAAAGGAACGAGAACAAATATTGGAAGTATTGGAAAGGAAGAGATAAAATGTTCATTTATAGATAATAATATTTCAGAAGAACCAACTGAAAAGTTATTAGAACTGATAAGAGATTTCAGGAGTGTTTGAAAATGAACCTAAAATGAAATGCGTATAGAAATCTTTAATTGTTAACGTAAAAGACCCCACTAAAGGAAGAGGAGCACCACTCCATTCTCACAGATGGCAGATTGATTGCTGCAGAGACCTTGATGTGTACCTGTCTTAGTTATCTAGTGGTGCTAGAACAGAAAATAATACAAGTGGGTGGCTTTAACAAACAAATTACTTTTCTTACAGTTTAGAGGCTGGAAATCCAAATTCAGAGCACTGGTTTCTAGGGGAGGCTGCCTCTCTCTGTTGGCTCTGGGGGAAGGTCCTTGTCCCTTTTCAGCTTTCGTTTCTTGGTTCCTTGGAGATCCCATGTCGCGTGGCATCTATCGTCCCTCAAGTCTGCTTGCTTCATCTGCTCTTTTATAGCTCAGAAGAGATTGACTTAAAACACACCCTACGCTAATACTGCCTCATTAACCTAGCAAAGAAAACCCACTCCCAAATGGGATTACAACTACAGGTATAAGGGTTAGGATTTACAGCACATTTTGGAGGGATACAATTCAACCCATAACAATACCAAATCTGTAATTTAGTACAATCTCAATAAAAATCCCAAAGGTTTTATCATGGAACTTGACAAACATTTTAAAAACTCATTTGGAAAAGTAAGTGTACAAGAAGAGCCAAGATCAATTTGGGAAAACAGAAAGGCGGGGGGGGGGCTGGGTATTGGTAACTAGATATGAAACTATATTTTAAAACTGTAGTAATCAAAACAGTTTGGCATTGATAAAGAAATAGAAATATCAGCTGACTAGAATATAGAAGCTGATTTGTGTATATGGAAATATTATATGATAAAGATAGTATCTGTAATCAGTGGAAAAAAGAAGAGCTATTTGCTAGTGTGATGAAATGGCTTCACTTATGTGGCCTTTTTTGCTGTGGGTTTGTGGAAAGAAACAACTTGGGAGGGGATTGCCCAAGTTGATTGACATTTCCTAGGTAAACTGTAAACAACTTGATGGTTTGTTACTTTTGTCTGCCAGGCCCAGTAATTGACAAGGCCTGAACTGATTGACATTTCCTGGGTGATCAAGAATCGGTTGGGCTCCAATCCAGCTAGGAGGATTGGTTGGCCCCTAATCCAGCTAGGAGGATTGGTTGGCCCCTAATCCAGCTAGGAGGATTGGTTGTGCTCAGTCCAGGCTAGGGAGGTCAGAACAGAAGTTGACAAAGCCCCATAAAAAGAGCTGGGAAACAGAGGCTTGGGGCCTCCTGGATAACAGAGCTGCAGAGGTAGGTGCATCCTTTGGGACACAGAGGTTCTGTCTGCACTGAGGACTTCTTCCAGACCCAGCAAGGAAGCTGGACCCGGGTAAAGAGCTGGACCCAGTAGAAAGCAGAGCAGTCTGCAGTGACTGGGAGAAATGGCAGTGGCCAGGAGAAGTTGGCAGGCTCGGCAGAGGAGTGGCAGCAGACAAAACGCAGAGGTTTTTGGGGGCTTCTTGGCTGAGAGCTGAGAAGGTGGTGCATCGATTAGGACACGGAGGCCCCTGGACCAGACTCGGGAAAACGAACTGTAATACAGTTAAGAGTTGGGGGCGGTGGCAGTGATGGTGCCGGAAGTGGCAGAGACAGCAGGCCTGGAGAGTGGAGCAGAGCAGAGCAGAGATGAAGAGCTGTACCAGCAGGGGGCGTGTTGGCCCCAAGTGCTGCCCCAAGCAGGGGACAGGCCCCAAGCAGGGGACACCTGACAACAGAGCCTGTTGGGAAGAAGTGATTGACAGCTCAGCCAGCAGAGAGAGCTGTATAGGACCTGATGAGAGCATTTCCTGGTTGAAAAGTTTCCTGATGGGTGAGAATAACATTGGTTTCCCGCAAAGATGAACGAGTCTCCTTTGAGACATAACCGGGTCCCCTTTGAGACATTGAGGCTCCCTCCGTGCTGGGACCCCTCCTGAACTTCGCCTTTTGCATTTCTTCACTTACTGTTCCGTGTTTTTTAATCTTTCTTTGTTTTTAAAGTTATTATAGCGCATACAGGGTTTCTGTGAGTTTTGTGGATTATTACAACGAACTGTTGAACCTAGTAGAGAGAGTGCCATGAGGTGGCTGGTGTGAGAAATGGTGAAGCTGGTGAGTGGGGGGATATATGACTTCTGCCTTGTAGGAACCAGCTGTAACCGACCGCCACTCGAGTTCTTGTCCTGTCTTATTAGCGGATTGAAATAAGTCGGACACTGATTGCAACGGAATCAGAAAGCGGCAAGTTTATTGTTTGCACATACAAGGGTCTAGTGACCTTAAGGCCACGTGTTCGCTAAGGGGGCTGGGGAGCTTTTTGTTTCCAATGGTGTCAGGGATTTGCGTTTAGTACCTGGAATTTTCTGCCTTTAGCCCTCCCATGCCTATATTTGGGGGTTGGGGGGGGTCAGTTGAAGGATGTGATCTCAATCTGTGCATGCTTCAAGGTGTAACTAGGGCTAGTCAGTGGACGGAGCCACTACCTGCTGCGACTTCCTGCTCAAAACAAGCTTGTGGTTAGCAAGACGAAGAGAGGGGGGAAGGGGTGTCGATCGGGGTGTTCAGTATGGCTGAGCAGCCTGTTTCAGCTTCAGTCTTGATTCTTTTAGTAGATTCAGCTAGGCATTAAAAAAATGGTTAAGGGCTCGACTTCATATCACTTACTAAAATTTGAGATGGATTAAATAACTGAACATGAAAAACAAAATGATGAACCTTTTAGAAGAATATAGGGACTATGCTTATGAGACATGGTAGAGAAGGCCTTATTAAAACACAAAATGCAAATGACATAATTTGCTAAATTTGACAATATGAAAAAGCTAGATTAAAAAAATCATAAGCAAAGATTGAAAGACGTAAAGATTGGGAAAACTGCTTGCGCTCATAAAGTAGGCAAAGGGTAGGTGTTCAGAATATATATAAAAAAAAACTTACAAATCAATGAGAAAAGGACAAGGATGCAACCAAACAAGGGACACATTTGACAAAGGGAAATTTTATAGAAAAGGAGCATATACGGCTTATCCACATGTGAAAAGATGCACACCCTGTTATTCAAGGAAATTCAGATGAAATCAACAGGGGACCATTTTCATTCACCAAATTGGCAAAAAGAAAAGGGTTTGCTGATAAATATTGGCAGTGGTGTGCACCTGTACTGCCAGTGGGAGTGTAAAACCGGGTATAGCCACTTAGGCAAGCAATTTGGTTTGATGTCTATTAAAATAACAAGTATGCTTATCCTACTGACCCAGCAGTTCCCCTTCTTGGAGTCTGTCCCAGAGAAACCCTCTCATGCCTGCAGGAGGCATTTGCAAAGGCATTTATTTGCTGCAGTGTTATTTAGACTGGAAAGAGCCTAAATGATGGCAGTAGGGGAGTAGCTGAGTAAACTATGGTGTATCTGTTTTCTGGTTTGCTTCTCAACAATCTAAAACAGTGAGGGACATCCATATTATTTATTGACATGGGATGGATGAAATTGCATTAGGACTCATACGATGTGATGTGATTTGGTAAAAAACACACAAAATTGTATATGTATATATAGTGTGCATCTACCACCCATCTGTCATTTTGTTGTACTGTGGTGGCTTGTGTATTGCAGTGATGCTGGAAACTGTGCCACTGGCATTTCAAATACCAGTAGGGTCACCCATGGTAGACAGGTTCCACCTGAGCCTCCAGACTAAGACGGACTAAGAAGGGTGGTCTGGCGTCCCACTTCTTCTGCAAGCCAGCCAGTGAAAACCCTATGGATCACAATGGCCCACTCTCCAACCAGTCAAGACTAGCAGTGTTTCATTCCATGTGCATGGGTCAGGGCCCACCTGTACAGTAGCTAACAACAATGACAGCACAAAGTAAACGCTCATTAAATGTTCCGTAATGCTTATTGTGAGCAGTGTAGCAGCATCAGCTTCATTTGGGAGCCAAGGACCCCAAATCTCACAGAAATAATGCAATTTGCCCAACACCTGGAATCTGGTAAATCAAAGAGCAAGTGTCTTCTGGTTTCAAATCCCATATCATGCCACTCTTTGAAACCAAGGCCATTCCGGACACTTGGAGAAATATGGTAGGAAGGTTATCCACTGTGGGCCAAGAGATGGTTCTTGTTTTTGTTGTTTGAAACCTCCTCTACATGCATTTTCTTGTTATTCTCAGTTGAAGGGAACTGACTTCTCTTCTTGTGCCAAAGAAACACACAGCCCCTAGTCCACGAAATAGCCAGGTCAAGTTTTATGTGAGTCCGAGGAACTTCTTGCCATAGCAAAAGTTTTTTTCTTTGCCTTTCTTTTCTGACTGTTCAGACGCAGGAGAGATAATGATCCTTCTCCTATTTGGGACGCCCAGGGTGGTGGCCTGGCCTGGGCCCCTTTGGAAAACTGCTGCTGACTGTTGAGGGGAGGAGGGGAGCCAAGAGCCGGGCGTTTCACCATCTCCTGCTCGTGTGTGTGTGTGTGTGTGTGTGTGTGTGTGTGTGTGTGTGTGCGTCATCTGAGACTGCTGAACCACTCCTCTAGCGGGCAGACCAAGCATGACAGAGTCAGAGGAACGGGACTCTTGCTGTCTTTTTCCCATTGGTGTGTATGTATGTGCACGCACACATGCATGCCTGTGCATTTATGTGCATGTGTGTGAAGGCCATGTGTGTGAAGGGCTCTGATTATCAGTTACTGGCAGTTTCACCTCATTTTATTCTGAGAAACACGATTAATCAGCAAAGGTAATTGAAGTTAAGTAGAATCTTAGGTTCGATTTTAGCATTTTAGTTCCCCCCCCCAGGCTGTGACCTTTCAGAAGTAGATCTCCAGGCCTTTCTTCTGAGGTACCGCTAGGTGTATTCAAAGAGCCGGCCTTTCAGGTATTTTGAACTCTGCCATCAAAGCAATGGGTCTTGGGTCCCTACAGGCCTGGCAGTCCCCTTCTTTCCAGTTTACACATGGCTGTCACGTTGAACCCACAGCATGAAGCCCACTGCCACTCTGTGCCTTTCACTCTGCACTTCTAGCATGTGTGGGTGGTGAGGACGTGGGGGAGGAAGGCCCAACTTTTGTCATTTCTTTCTATTGGAGGAGACATATTCAGTGAATCAGACCTGAGACCAGCTCCCTACCCGCAAATGTGCATTTTAGATTATAATACATAGAGTTTAGATAAGGCCTTCAGAGGCTCATTTTTTCGATCATCGATCAAAGGGTCATATAACGTGTAATGATTTAAAAGAAGCACTGTGTGTCAAGCTGCTCTGCAGCGTGGTCTTTCTGAGAGCAATGACCTGTTCAGTACTTCTGGTTCTTCATGGGGGTATTCAGTAAATAATGTCACTCATAGACACCGAGAGACTTAAGGTGGAGAAAATCCATTTCAGGTCCCAGATGATGTCATGTAACTTTTGAAATAAGTAAAGGCAGATGGTTTGGGGGCTGTTGTCCTAGAGAGTCGAGTTTTTTGTTTCAGCCTCATTCCTGTTAAGCCCAATACGTAGGGGAAACGCCTCCACCAATAGCAATATTCTTGTGGTCAATCGCAGCAGTGGCCGGAGCCCTCTAAGGCTTTCACTCTTAAACGAGAGAAAGGCAAGTGGTGAGTGAGGATTGTGAGGGCTTCTTCCTCTGTTTCTGACTTGATGGGGGCTGAGCTGGAAAGATCAAGAGCTGTAACTGTAGATCCTTTCAGTGTTAAATTCTACTTAGCAAAAAACAAAAATCTCATTTAAATTCCTGATCCTTGCTCTTCCACCCTCCCAGAAATCCCTGGTTTTGAGCCTTATCTCACCAGACTATACACTGCCTACCCTCCACCCCTTTGTTGCAGACACCTAAGACCCCTATACAGCTCCCCCTTATTCCTCGATGATTGGAGCTCCTAGCTCACTGTCAGTCTCTGCAGCAGTACTCCCACCATGGTCACTGTAGATATAGACAAGCCATCCAATGTCGTGAGGCCTCTCGGTTGACCAACTCACCTGCAGTTGTCTTATCACCTGCTCTGTCTCAGCCACTTAGTCCCACACTCACACCTTAGCTGTCCCACCACACACCACTAGTTGACCTTCCAGAAGTAGATCACCAGGCGTTCTTCCAGGGAGCCTCTGGGTGCACTCAAACCTCCAACCTTTTGGTTAGTAGCCAAGCACTGAACCCTTTGCACCACCCAGGGACTCCACCTTAGCCATAGTCATCAGCAATAACTGATTCTGACTCTTGGTAACCCCAAGTGTTACAGAGTAGAACTCCTCCATGGGGTTTCCTTGGTTGTAGTCTTTAAGGAAGCAGATCACCAGGCCTTTGTTCTGCACCACTGGGTGGATTCGAACCACCAACCTTTAGGTTAGTGGTCTAGTGGAAACTGTGCCACCCAGGGACCTAACCACACCCTAGTCCACAACATCATCTCAGTGCCATACATCCCATTCTCTGACCAGTGCTTCCCGCCTTCCCAGCTCTCTCTGGTGCCCTGCCTCCCACAGCTTTTCAGCCCCACCAGACCTACAGCCCTTTGATCCTACCATCTTTTCACTGCCCCTCCCCCACCCTAATTTAATTATCTGACCCTTCATCCCCTATAGGGCAGTTCCACTCTGTCTTATAGGGTCGCTATGAGTCAGAATCGACTGGACGACAATGGTTTTGTCCTTCATCATCATCCCTCACTTCTTCCACACACTTGCTTAGTTAGCCGCCTCCCAGGTTTCATTTGCTCTCTATGTTGTCCACACCTGCACTGCAGCAGCTGCCTATGGCTGAGAAAATCATGCTGACTGATGAAGCTTTAATTCAGGACTCCTACACTCAGGTAGGGGAGCCCTGGTGGCGCAGTGGTTAAGAGCTCAGCTGCTAACCAGAAGGTCGGCAGTTTGAATCCACCAGTTCCTCCTAGGAAACCCATGGGGCAGTTCTACTCTATCCTTTAGGGTCGCTATGAATTAGGATTGACTTGACAGTGACTAAAGTAGGAGCCCTGGTGGCGCAGTGCTTAAATAAGCTCAGGCTGCCAACCAAAAGGTCAGTTCGAATCCACCAGCCACTCCTTGGAAACTCTACGGGGCGGTTCTACCCTGTCCTATAGGATTGGTGTGAGTCAGAATTGACAGCAATGGGTTTGGTTTTTGGTTTTTTAAATTCAAGTAAATGAGCCCTGGTGGCACAATGTTTAAGTGCTTGGCTGCTCACCGAAAGGTTGGTAGTTTGAATCCACCTGCATCTTCATGGCATAAGACCTAGTGATCTGCTTCCAAAATCTTCCAAAAGATTACAGCCTACAAAACCCTATGGGGCAGTTCTACTCTGTCACATGGGGTCACTAGGAGTCAAAAATCGACTCCGCGGCCCCTAACAGCAAGCTCAAGTAAACTGCTAATGAATCCTGCAGTTTTTCTGTACTTCCCTAGTTCATTCACTCCCAGGTTCTCCCTGCCCCTCGGTCCTTACGCCTTCTCTCCTTCTTTCTTAAACTGCTACCCTTGCTTCCTGTTTCTCCAAGAGAATCTGGGCAGTCAGAAGATAACACACGCACTCCACCACCGCACCCCCCCACCCCCCGCTGTACCTTCAACCCCCCTTGGAACTGCACCTGCGCACTTTACCTTCCTTCCCATGACCGTGGATGTACTGATAGTGAGACAGATAGGGTTAACTGCTAGCGGAACAAAAGAGCTGTTAAAAGATTAGCGTCTAGAAGTTGGGTAAACAGGAACCACAGCCTGTCAACAAGAGATAAGGATGAAACAACTCATAAATTACTATCTCCTTCTAAGTGTTTTTTCTAGTCACTTCCCCCTTTATAGGCTCTCACATGGCAGGAGAACAAAGTGTGAAACTGTTTAACCTTCCTTAGCTCTCCAAATGGAAACCCTGGTGGCTTAGTGGTTAAGTGCTACGGCTGCTAGCCAAAGGGTTGGCAGTTTGAATCCACCAGGTGCTTCTTGGAAACTCCATGGGGCAGTTCTACTCTGTCCTATAGGGTCGCTATGAGTCGGAATCCACTCTACGGCACTCGGTTTGGTTTGTTTTGGCTTAGCTCTCCAAAGATGGTGATATAGTGCCAAAGATCAGTGCGCTTGTGCTATATCCCATAATAAGTGGTGCCAAGGGCTGCCAAGAGGACTCCATCTTGAATATCAGCGGGTTCCATCTTGGAACCTAATTAACATACACCACACTTTTGAGAAGTACCCACTTCTTGAAAGAAGCCCACTAAATAAATATTTCTTACTCTGTTGTCTCCACCCAACCCATATAAGCCCTAGCCTTGCTTCCCTTTTTGAGTCAGTCTTTTGGAGAGGCTTCGATCCCAGCTAACTCCTTTTGCTTGACTCAAGCAAAATAAAGCTTGCTGAAGATAAAGTTTGTCTTTCGCGTGTATTTTCACTCGGGAAAAGACAAGGACCCTTTGTGTCAGATTGGCAATTGGTAACAGCAGTGCTGATTTCTAACTCTGCCCTCTGCTTGTTCGTGATCCCGTGGACGAGACTGAAAACCCATGGGCATCAGCAATTGCCCTCTGTCTCCTGCTTCATCAGATTTTTTCCTCCATTGGATCCCTCCCGTCTGCACGTAAACATGTTCGTAATGACTCCGGTCTTAACACCTCTTACAGCAGTTCCCGTTTTCCCCCTTTCCTATATAGCAGAATCCTTTAACAGAGTCATCCATACCCTCGTTTCCACTTTCTTTCCTCTCATTTTCTCTTGATCTCCAGGTTTCAGTCCCCATCACTCTACTGAAGCAGCTTTTGCCAAGGTCAGCACCATTCCCTGTTGCCAAAGGAATATGGTTCTTTGTCTTCCTATTACCCTGTCAGCAGCATTTGACACACAGGATCAGTTGCCACCCTCCTTGCAAACACTTTCTTTACTTGGCTTCCTGGGCATCTCTGGCATTCCTCCTTTTTTTCCTTTGTTGCCTTTCTCTTATCGCCTGTAAAGTTGTAATGCTCCAGGGCTCAGCCTTCTGATGGCTCTAATTACATTTATTCCCTAGTTGATGTCATGAATTCTCACAGCTTTAAATAACAGCTAGATGGCCCTGACTCCCAATTTTGTACCAACAGCCCAGCTCTTGCCCTGGAGCCCCACGCTGGAACGTCCAACTGGCCACTCTGCATCTCCATTAAGGAATGTTGGCTGTTAGCTGCCCTGGAGTCGGAGCCCTGCCCAGTCCTGCACCATCCCCATGATCGGTTGCACATTGGACCGTTGTGATTCCTAGAGTTGTCATTGGCTGATTTTTGGGAGTAGATTACCAGGCTATTCTTAGTCAGCCTTAGTCTGTAACTCCACTGAAACCTGTTCAGCATCATAATAACACACAAGCCTCCATTGGCAACGGGTGGTGGCTACACATGAGGTGCACTGGCCAGGAACTAAGCCCAGGTATCCTGCAGGGATGGCGAGAATTTTACCACTGAACCACCAGAGCTCCCAGTCCTTATTCCATGTGGGCTAGGTATCTACTGATAGGTATCTCAGACTTTAACATGCCAAAACCTGAGCTTCTGAGCCGTCTCCCTAACCCTCGATCTTCTCCAACAAAGGAAATGAGCTCCGGCTGTCCATACGTTCAGGCCAAAAAGCTTGGAGTCATTTCTCTGATTTCTCTGGCACCCCACAGCCGGCCCAGCAGCCAGTTCTGCTTGCTTCACCTTCAGAGTCAAGAACCCAGGCTCTTGTGATCTTTCTCACTACTACCACCTGGTCGGAGGCAACCACTCTCCCTTACCTGGATTACTGCAATAGTGTCTGACTGGCTGCCTCCTCCCACTCTTGCCCCACTACATTTCTCCACCCAGCAGTCACAGCGATTCTTCCAGAACATAGTCAGATACTGTCATGCCTCAGCTTGGGACCCTAACTCACAGAAAAAGCCAATTTCCTGCATGATTGGCCCCTACCACTTCTCTGACCTCATCGTGACCTCATCTGGCGTCTCTCTTGGTGCATGCCAAACACACTCCCACCTCAGGGCCTTTGCACTTGCTGATCCCTCCGTTTGCAATGCCTTTTTCCCAGATACTTTCGTAAGCTGCCTCTTTGTTTTTGCCGGGGGTCTGCTCAGATACCAGCAAAGAGGCCTCCCTCTGCTCCCCCTGCATGACATACGATCCCCCACCCCCTGCAGCTCTCCCCGTCCCTCAAACTCTGCTTTCCTTTTTTTTTTTTTACCCCCCTCCTCTTATTCTTTTTCTTGTCTCTCTCCTTTTAGAAAGCTCCTGGTGTCTAGAAGAGTGCCTGGTGCTTAATAAACCAAACCCACCACCATCCAGTCAATTCCAACTCATAGCGACCCTGTAGGTCAGAGTAGAGCTGCCCCATCCAGTTTCCAAAGCTGTAATCTTCACCGAAGCAGACTGCCACATCTTTCTTCTGCAAAGCGGATGGTAGGTTTGAACCACCAACCTTTTGGTTAGCAGCCTCGCCTTTAACCACTGCGCCACCAGGGCTCCTGGCTGGTACTTAATAGGCCATCGTAAATGTTTCCTGAATGAATGAATGGCTTTGAGAACGCATCTGAATTTTAAGGCAAAACTTTATGAATTCTAAAAGCCCATCTCACAGCAAACTAGCTCAGAGGTGTAACAAGGGTTGAGGGCCAGAGAGGGGCACTTGCCCCTGGCCCAAGTCCAAGGGGGCACCAGACGAGGCGCAGAATGACATCCCGAGGCGCCACAAATATGAAAGGCGCCTGGCGGAGGCAGCCACACAAGAAGGGGGAAGGCGTTTCTGCTGACGCATTCTGGTTACCAAGGTCTGTTCATCTTGAAACAGGAGGGGGTGCAATTTAGAGATTGCCCCGGGCACTCCTTACCCTCATTTAGCCTCTGAACTAGATCCATGTAGATTGGATAAACCCTCTAGAAGTTTCTTTAGTTGAAGAATCCACATCTATATCTCTGGAACAATTGGCCGGCAGTCCCAGAGGCATATGACTTTCAAATGGAATTGATAAAATGAGACTAAAAATCTTGTTAAAAGTGTGTTTGATTTTATTGGGTTGCATCTGCCCCCCGCCTCCATACACACATTTTCAGGCAGCCGACAGTTCTTTCCGCCCCTGTGTTCCTGGGTATGCCTGGAGGCGATCCTGGGCCTCTCACAAGGGCTTTTTACTGCTGGGGTGGTTATTCACAATAGGCAAGATAAGTGTCCTAGATTGTCATTTGTTTCTGTTTGATCTGTCCCTGGAAAGCTGAATAGAAAATTGAGCAGTGGATTCTACAACTGTACAAATTACAGCAGGGTTTTTCTCCCCCGCTTGCCTTAAGCAAAGTTGCTTGTTTTAAAAGTGACCTAGAAGTGAACTTGCAGTGACATTTAGAATTATACAAATTGAAAAAGGCAAATGGTGCACTTTTGCACGTATTGGAATATTTATCTTTCTGTGTTTGCTTTAGGCAAGCGTGAGGAGGAGGAAAGAACGTTGGCTCTAAAATCAGAGCCCTGGGCTGGGAGAATGCACGCATTGTGACCAGCTTAGCAGTGCGACCTTCAGCAAACTACTCAGACTCTCGAGGTCTCAGTTTCTGCGTCTCTTAAATGGGAGTAATAACACCCACCTCATAGAATTGCTCTGAGGCTTCAGTAAGGTGACCTAGCTCTGGGCCTGGCACTTACAATGCCTATTCTGTCACCTTGCTATTTCACTATGAAAGAAAACCCCATTACACACATGGAGTCATCCCTGTGTGATGCAGACAGTTAACACCTTCAGCTGCTGTCATGGATTCAATTGTGTCACCCCAAAATTTGTGTCAACTTGGCTAGGCCATGATTCCCAGTATTGTGTGGTTGTCCACCACTTTGTGATCTGATGTAATTATCCTGTGTGTTGTAAATCCTAACCTCTGTGATGTCACTGAGGCAGGGTTAGAGGCAGTTATGTTCATGAGGCAGGACTCAATCTACAGGATTAGGCTGTGTTTTGAGTCAAATTCTTCTGAGATAAAAAAGAATCAAGCAGAGAGGAGAGGGACCTTTTACCACCAAGAATGAAGAGCCAGAAGTGGAGCACATCCTTTGGGTCTGGGGTCCCTGTGCTGAGAAGCTCCTAGGCCAGGGGAAGATTGATGACAAGGAATTTCCCTCTGAGCCAACAGAGAGAGAAAGCCGTCCCTTGGAGCTGGCACCCTGAATTTGGACTTCTAGCCACCCAATAAATTTGTTAGAGCCATCCACTGGTGGCATTTCCATTATAGCAGCACTAGATAACTAAGACAGCTGCTAACCAAGAGGTTAGAGGTTCCAGTCCACCCAGAGGTGCCTTGGAAGAAAACCTTGGCAATCTCCTTCTGAAAAATCTGTCATGGAAAACCCTGTCGAGCGCAGTTCTACTCTGACACACATGGGGTTGCCGTGAGTCGGAATTGACTCAACTGCAACTATACTGGTACTTACACAGAGGGACAGTTCAGACACAGAATGAGAGGTTGCCCCACATCAAACGCTGGGCGGTAGACTCAGGTCTTTCCCTACAAGTTAAGTTTGCCGTGCTTCTTGTCGACTCTCTGCCTGTCAGCTCCAGCAACACGGCCTAGCACAGTTCTTGGGAAAGAATCCTTCCATCCCATTCCCTTTCCTGAAGCACCTTGCCCTTGGATGCAGTTAACCCTGCCAAATGTTCCTTGAAATGCCCCCTTCTTCTGGTTGAAGTTTTCCACTATTTGGACCAATAATTTAGCATTTCTTTTGTTAAGACTAAAGCTATTTTTGGATATAATTTGCTTAAAATGAGGGGGTAGAATGAATGGATTCAGAGTTCGTTCAAATAAATATAATCTTTCAGAAGAAAAATCTCAGAGGCCAATTTTGCAGGGTAAATTTTCTAGATACCTGCCCAGGCTTCTTCTGTAGGTGCCAGTTAATGCCCGGCCACTAATCTGTAGGTCTGTGGAGCAGCTCTTCCTCCAGTCTAACACCTTGCCTGCTGTTTTAGCTCACATTCATTGCACAGAAAAGAAGTCCACACAGCAGGTCAGCTCGCAAGAAATCTGTGAATGGGGACAGCTGCTCTGCTCTGGTCCTTGCCTGTGTGTGTCAGCCACCAGGTGTCAGCAGAGCCTGCCAGAGACTTGAAAGAGGAAGGACGGGGCAATCACAGTCATTTGTTAATGACTGTGGTTAGTGGGCAAGTATGTCCACCTGTCAGGTCAGCCGTGGCATATTTTAGCTGGAAGTCAAAGCTTTCAGCTTCTAAATTGTATGGGATGTTGGACTAGATTCCAAAAGTAGCCATGTGATTGCCACTGCCTAAAATTTTGACTTATTTAAAAAGTCAGTGTCTAAGAATTTCAAGGGGGCAGTGTTGGTTCAGCGGTAGAATTCTCGCCTTCTATGTGGGAGACCCAGGTTTGATTCCCAGCCAGTGCACTCATGTGCAGCCACCGCCCGTCTGTCAGTGGACTCTGCATGCTTCTGTGATGCTGAGCAGGTTCCGTGGAGCTTCCAGATAAGACAGCCTAGAAAGAAATATCTGGTGATATACTTCTGAAAAGCAGTCAGTGAAAACCCTATGGATCACAATGGTCCAATCCACAACCAGTCCTGGGGATGGCGCAGGACTGGGCATCGCTTCCTTCTGTTGTGTTTGGGGTCGCCGTGAGTCAGGGGCCCACTCGATGGCATCTAACAACAAGTCATTTCCAAGCCGATTCCTAGCTTTAGTCAGTTGTACCTCTGTAGTCTTATGGACTGTGGTAAGGAATGCCAGAAACACCATTTGGAAAATGCCCCTACTTTTTTGTTGAGGATCGTTTTTTAACGCTGAGGATTGAAAGGCGACTAGCGGTTTGTTTTGTTTGTTTTTAACGGTAAAATGTATCTAACAAAACCTTTGCCATTTCAGCCATTTGTAAGTGTAAAACGCAGTGATGTTAATGACATTCACCATCACCATCTCCTTTTCCCAGGATTTCATCACTCCAAACAGAAGCCCATTAGCCCTTAGCATGACAACTGCTTTTAATAGATCCTTTATTAAAGGTATATGCAGCTGTCCTTGTTTGGCCAAGGTGAGATGCTCAAATCCCTTCCCTAACCAATTGCATTGTAGACTCTGTTCTGCTCTGTGAAGGGACTTGGAAGCTATTCTTTTGCGAGAGAAAAGGCAAGCCTTAAAGCCTTGCTCAGGAAGAGCGACTCCCACCACAGGGACACGGGAATTACTTTGCACGGGGCAGTATCCTCCTTCCGTTCTGCACGCTGGATGTTCTCACACGATTGGGCAATGCTGTGACTCCAAATAGTTTACCAAACCCTGTGCTTGCTTCTAGATTATCTTAAAAATTAATAAGTTTTCTAACATTAAGCCAAAAATATCCCCTGAAGTCTTCTTAAAATCAAACAATAGCTTAGTTTAACTAGTAAAAAATGCCTCTGTGAGTATTACTTTCTTTTAAGAATTGTCTATATGAGAACAGAGCCCTGGTGGTACAGTGGTTAAAGCGCTTGATTGCTAACCGAAAGGCTGGTGGTTCGAAACCACCAGCAGCTGAGAAAGATGTGACAGTGCTTCCATAAAGATTTACAGCCTTGGGAACCCTGTGGGGTCCCTATGAGTCAGAATCAACTTAGTGGCAGTGGGTTTGGTTTTTGGTTGTTGGGATATGGGATCAAATTGACAACAGCTACTTGAAAGATTAGATAGGAACCTTAGGGGGCAGTAAATTTATGTTTATGGGGAAGGAACAACTCAGAAAAGGAGGGTGAGAATGGTTGCCCAACTCAAATGTAATCAGTGTCACTAAATGGGACATGTGGAAACTGTTGAGTTGGTGTATGTTTTGCTGTGTATATTCTCAACAACAACAACACAATAAATAAAAACTTTAAAAAGGAAAACAAAACATTGATGTTTTCGAAACAACTGGAACAAAAATAAGGAGAAGTTGACACAATGTGAAGAACGTAACCAGTGTCACTGATCCTAATGTCTAGAAGCGATGGAGTGGGAGTGGGCTTTGCTGTGTACATTTTCACCAAAAGTTAACTTTAAAAAAATAATGAGTTTTAGCTTAAGGTAGTGAACAGAATAAAAACCAATCTGCTATGGTACAGAACTGCCTTCGTGGGTTCTCCTCATGGCTTAGCCTGGGTCTGGTGACAGCAGAAAGCCATTAGGTGCAGAGGGCTGGGTTGGGGCTGGGAGTGGGGCTAAAGAGTAGATCTGCGGTGGCAGGTCTCTTTAGATCTTCGAGGACTCCTTGGTGCCTCATTTCAGTCACCAGTCTTGTAAATGCCACATAGCTCTTGAATGTACGTAGCCCAGCTGGTTGACACTTCCAGACTAAGAAACTCAGGAGTCTTAGTTAAGTGAAAAATGAAACATGGAAGGCAGAAAAGAGAAGGGAGAACCGTAAGAAAGCTTGTTTGGGGCAGCAGGCTACCTGCCAGTTGCTGTTGACTCTCCTCCAATTCGTGGTGACCCCACGTAGGTCACAGTAGAACCGTGCTCCACAGGGTTTTCAGTGACTGATTTTTTGAAAGTAGATCACCAGGCCTTTCTTCCAAGATGCCTCTGAGTGTACTCAACACCCAGCCTTTCATTCAGGGGCTGGGCACATCGACTGTTTGCAGGGGCAGGAGACAACACTATCCCACCCCTTCTCCAGCTCTCTCGTTTCCAGACTCTTACAGCCCTCTCTGAATGGTTCTCCCCCGACCTAGTGGTCTTGGATGGTCTTATGTCTCTCATGTTTGAAATATGTTGGGCCCTGCTGTGCAAAGGGCCTGGTAATTGGCCTTCCGCGGCACCTCTAGATGGAGGTGACAGAATTGCTTATTGAGACAGCAATTTGTGATGGTTCTGTGTTGTCCCCTTCTCTCATTTTAAGGCTGTTGGGCTCTTTGGTTTCCTAGCCCGGGGGTGCTTCTAGGGGCGAAAGCAGAAGCAGCTTGCAGGCAAATCCTTTCCATATTTGGTGAAAGCCTCAGTTGGTTAGGGAGGTTTTTCTAGATGACTTGGGCGGGGGAGGGGTGGAGAGGTTAAGGCTGGGGGGCTGAAGTGATTGGCCAAGGTCAGGAGGGGATAGATGTTTGTAGGTTCCATCACCAGCAGATGTCTGCATTCCGGAGCAGTGGCCTGACCTCAGAGGGAAATAGCTGCCCTGGAAACCCTGGTGGCATAGTGGTTAAGTGCTACGGCTGCTAACCAAAGGGTCAGCAATTCAAATCCACCAGGCGCTCCTTGGAAACTCTATGGGGCAGTTCTACTCTGTCCTATAAGGTCGACTATGAGTCGGAATTGACTTGATGGCACTGGGTTTGGTTTTTTTTTTTGAAGCAGGCAAAAAGCAGTTGCAGCAATGTATCGGCAGGGGACTGCCAGAGCGGTGTCTCCTTTGTTCTTTGCTGAGTACAGTGCATAGCATACTGGACCCATGTGTATGTTTAACAAATGAATAAAGTTTTAAAATGTGTATGTTTAGAAAACAACAAAAAAAGGTTGGAAGAAAACATCAGAATATTAAGAGCTTATCTTTGGAACCAGGGATATCATTGCTGATTTCAGATGGGTCCTGGCTGAAAACAAAGAATACCAGAAAGATGTTTACCTGTGTTTTATTGACTATGCAAAGGCATTCAACTGTGTGGCTCATAACGAATTATTGATAACATTGGGAAGAATGGGAATTTCAGAACATATAATTGTGCTCATGTGGAACCTGGACATAGACCTATCAAACAGAACAAGGGACTATTGTCTGGTTTAAAATCAGGAAAGGTGTGTGTCAGGGTTGTATCCTTTAACATATTACTCAATCTGTATGCTGAGCAAATAATCCGAGGAGCTGGACTATATGAAGAGGAACGCAGCATCAGGATTTGAGGAAGACTTGTTAACAACCTGTGATATGCTGATGACACAACCATGGTTGCTGAAAGTGAAGAGGACTTGAAGCACTTATTGATGAAGATCAAAGACCACAGCCTTCAGTATGGATTACACCTCAACATAAAGAAAACAAAAATCCTCACAACTGGACCAATAAGCAACATCATGATAAACGGAGAAAAGATTGATGTTGTCAAGGGTTTCATTTCACTTGGATCCACAATCAACGCCCATGGAAGCAGTAGTCAAGAAATCAAATGGTGCATTGCATTGGGTGAATCTGCTGCAAAAGACCTCGGTAAAGTGTTAAAAAGCAAAGATATCACTTTAAGGACTAAGGTACACCTGACCCAAGCCATGGTGTTTTCAGTCGTCTCATATGCATGCAAAAGCTGGGCAATGAGTAAGGAAGACTGAAGAAAAATTGATACCTCTGAGTTATGGTGTTGACGAAGAATATTGATTGTACCATGGGCTGCCAGAAAATGAACAAGTCTGTCTCGGAAGAAGTACAGCGAGAATGCTCCTTAGAAGCAAGGATGGCGAAGCTTTGTCTCACATACTTTGAACATGTTATCAGGAGGGACCAGTGTCTGGAAAAGGACATCATGCTTGGAAGAGGATCAGCAAAAAGGAGGGAGACCCTCAACGAGATAGATTCACACTGTAGCTGCAACAATGGGCTCAAGGGTAACGGTTGTGAGAATGACGCAGGACCAGGTAGTGTTTGGGAGGAGAGATGGGCAATAAGCAAGTAAACAAATGGTTTTTTTTTAGGGAGTGATAAATGCTTTGGAAAAAATAAAATGACCTTATATAGAGTGACCCTGGTGGAGTAAGGAGGAGAGAAGAAGGAGAGGGCAGCTTCAGATGGGCTGTCTAGGAAGACTCTTTGGGCAGGTGAACAGTATTACAGGCAGAGGGCCTAGGTGAGGCACTAATTCGGCCTGTCTGAGGGATAGACACAGGACAGTGTGGCAGAGCTTAGTGAGTGGAATACAGTACGAGGTCCAAGAGGTAGGCAGAGGCTAGATTATGCACGGCCTTAGAAGGCAGGCCATTGTAAGGAAGGGCCAGATTTAATTTCAGTCATCTATTGCTGTATAACAAACTACCTGAAACCTTAGTGCTTTACAACAATAAGCGTTTTGTTATCTCAATTGATTCTGTGAATTGACTGAGCTCAGCTGGGTTGTTTTTCTGCTTCAGTTGATGTTGGCTGGCACTGCAGTCACCAGAGAGCTCAACTAGGCTAGGACAGTCAAGACGGCTCACTCACTCATCTGGAGCTTTGGCAAAGATAACTAGACAGCTGGACTCAACTGGATTAGGTGGCTGGGTTTCTCTCTTTCCATGTGGTTTCAGGGTCTCTTCCACGTCGGCCTCTCCAGCAGAATAGGTGAATCTCTTACGTGACATTTCAGGGCTACCAAAATTACTTCTTAAAGCTCAGCCCAGAATTGCCACAGTATCACTTCTGCTGCATTCCATTGGTCGAGATAAGTTAGCAAGTTTATTCTTGCCATTGTCCAGGGATTAGACACAAAATTCTAAGCCATGATGATAACAGGTAAAATAGAAAGGATGAGAAGCGACAGATGTGAGAGACATCATGAAGGAAGAGTTAAGACGGCTTAGTGACTGCTTTGCTATGGGGACTAGGAAAAAGAAGGAATCAATGATGGGTCGGAACTGACTCGACCGCCCCTAACAACAACAAGAAGCAGTCAAGGGCCCACTTAGCACAAGACCCTAGGCCTCTGCTCAGCATGGGAACAGCCAGGTTGCTTGACCTCACTTGAGACAACAGGCATCTCTGGGAAAGCCAGTGTGAACTGAAGACTGTAAGAGTCTCCTGGAATAGTTTGCCCCAGGACCTTTGCACAACCCTGAGGTGGGGGAATAGAGAACCCCGATAATGACTGAGATTGAATTTCAAGGGAGATGGGAGCTCGGAATCAGACTTAAGAAGAAAATAATGAAATGTCTTTCACGTGTCTGTAACTGCAAATCCATACATATTATACCAGGTTGGCCCAATCTAGTATTTAATGAAGAACAGTATAGTCTCCTGGTTTTAGTTACCAACAACCAAAAAAAAAAAAACCAAACCTGTTGCCATTGAGTCAATTCCCACTCATAGTGACCCCATAGGACAGAGTAGAACTGCCCCATATGGTTTCCAAGGAGCGCCTGGTGGATTTGAACTGCTGACCCTTTGGTTAGCAGCTGTAACACTTAACCACTACGCCACCAGGGCTTAGAAAGGGTAATTTAATACAAGTGGAGAACAGAATGAAATTCTCCAAAATTATCAAACAAACCTACCCCTCCCCATTTTTGGAGAACAGAAAAGATATATTTATATAGTTATCTATTCCTAATAATTTTTTTAAAAAATCCAATAGCACTAAAAATTTATACAGTAGTTTCCTGACCTAACTCCTCTCACTAATGTGCTCTTCCTAACCCCAGAAGCAACTCTTTTTTTTTTTTTTTTTGTAGCATTCCTTCTGCTGTCTCTGTCCATATTTCATATCACTTGCTTCTATTGCTTTCCTTGCTTTGTCCGTTTCAGGCAGGATCTACTGACTTCCTATTATGGTAAATGAGATTTCATTCTTTCACACTATTTTCACTGTTCTCCCACTATATGTAAACAGCTTTTAGTTAAATCAATGTTCAGAACAGTGGTTGTTGGGGGTGGAGGGGCAAGGAGGAATTGATTTAAAGGGGCATGAAGGAACTCTCCATTGATGGGAATGATTAGGATAAAGGTTGATTAGGATATAGGTTGCACATCTTTTTTTTTTTTAATTGTACTTTAGATGAAGATTTACAGAACGAACTAGTTTCTTATTAAACAGTCAGTAAACACATTGTTCTATGACATCAGTTAACAAACCCATGACATGTCAACACTCTCCCTTTTCAACCTTAGGTTCCCTGTTATCTGCTTTCCTGTCCCCTCCTGCCTCCTAGTCACTCCTCCCAGGCTGATGTGCCCCTTTAGTCTTGTTTTATTCCATTGGCCTGTCCAATCTTTGGCTAAAGGGTGAACCTCAGGAGTGAGTTAATTATTGAGCTGAAAGGGCATCCGGGGCTATATTCTCAGGGTTTCTCCAGTCTCTGTCAAGCCAGCAAGTCTGCTTTTTCTTTTTGAGTTAAAATTTTGTTCTACATTTTTCTCCAGCTCTGTGTGGGACCCTCTATCATGATCCTTGTCAGAGCACTCAGTGGTGGTAGCTGGGCACCATCTAGTTGTACTGGACTCAGTCTGGTGGAGGCCGTGGTAGATGTGGTCTGTTAATCCTTTGGACTAATCTTTCCCTTATAGCTTTAGTTTTCTTCATTCCTTGCTCCTGAAGGGGTGAGACCAGTGGAGTATCCTAGATGGCTGCTCACAGGCTTCTAAGACCCCGGACACTACTCACCAAAGTAGAATGGAAAACATTTTCTTTATAAACTATGTTACGCCAGTTGAGCTAGGTGTTCCCTGAGACCATGTTCCCTGCAGCCCTCAGCCCAGCAGTTCAGTCCCTTGGGGAAGTTTGGATGTGTCTATGGAGCTACATGGCCTTGCCTTGTACATATTGTGCTGGCTTCCCCAGTGTGGTGTACTGTCTTACCCATCACCAAAATTACCGCTTATCTATTGTCTATTAAGTGTTTTTCCAGCCCCACCCTCCCCTCCCTTGTAACCATCAAATATTATTTCTTTTTGTATGTAAACCTTTTCATGAGTTTTTACCGTAGTGGTCTCATATAATATTTGTCCTTTTTGTGACTGACTTATTTCACTCAGCATAACGTCCTCCAGATGCATCCATGTTATGAGATGCTTCACAGATTCATCGTTGTTCTTTAGTGTTGTGTAATACTCCACTGCGTGTATGTACCATAGTTTGTTTATCCATTCATCTGTTGATGGGCATCTAGGCTGTTTCCATCTTTTTGCTATTGTGAGCAATGCTGCAGTAAACATGGGTGTACATATATCTATTGATGTGATGACTCTTATTTCTCTAGGACATATTCCTAGGAGTGCGATTGCTGGATCATATGGTATTTCTATGTCTATCTTTCTAAGGGAGCACCATATCGTTTTCCAAAATGGCAGCATCATTTTGCATTCAGTTTTATTGATTTGTGCCAGGAATGCCGGGGTGAGATGGTATCTCATGGTTTTGATTTGCATTTCTCTGATGGCTAGAGATTGTCAGCATTCCTCATGTGTCGGTTGGCCGCTTGAATATCTTCTTTGGTGAAGTGTCTGTTTATTTTCTTTGCCCATTTTTTAATTGGATTATTTGTCTCTTTGTTGTAGAGGTGTTGGATTTTCTCATAGATTTTAGAGATTAGACCTTTGTCTGATTTGTAATAGCCAATTTTTTTTCCCAGTCTGTAGGTTCTCTTTCTACTCTTTTGGTGAAGTCTTTTGATGAGCATAAGTGTTTAATTTTTAGAAGATCCCAGTTTTCCAGCTTATCCTTTGGAGCTTGTGTTGTTGTTTGTGATTTGTATCCTGTTAATGCTGTGTATTAGAGACTCTGGCATTGATCCTATCTTTTCTTCTATACAGTTCATAGTTTTTGGCTTTATATTTAGGTCTTTGATCCATTTTGAGTTAGTTTTTTCTATGGTGTGAAGTATGGGTCCTGTTTCTTTGTTTTGCAGATGGACATCCACTTTTGCCAACACCATTTGTTAAAAGACTATCTTTTCCTCATTTGATGGACTTTGAGTCCTTGTCGAAGATCAGGTGACTCTAGGTGGATGGATTTACATCTGGGTTCTCAATTCTGTTCCATTGGTCAATATATTTGTCGTCGTACCAGTACCAAGCTGTTTTGACTACTGTAGTTGTACTGGTTCTGAGGTCAGGTATTGGAAGTCCTCCTACCTTATTCTTCTTCTTCAGTAGTGCTTTACTTATCTGGGGCTTCTTCCCTTTCCATACAAAGTTAATGATAAGTTTTTCCATCTCTTTAAAGAATGTTGTTGGTGTTTGGGTCAGTATTGCATTGTATTTATAAATTGTGTTGGGAAAGAAAGTGTACTTTGCAGCTGTTGGGTGGAGTGTTCTATACATGTCTGTGAGGTCAAGTTGGCTGATTGTGCCCTTCAGCTCTTCTGTATCTTTGTTGAGTTTCTTTCTAGATGTTCTGACCTTTACCAAGAGTGGTGTGTTGAAGTCTCCCATTATCCTTGTGGAACTGTCAATTTCTCTTTTCAGTGCTGTTAGAGTTTGTTTTATGTGTTTTAGAGCCTTGTCATTGGGTGCATAGATGTTTATTATGGTTAAGTCTTAATGATGGATCATCCCTTTAATCATTATATAGTACCCTTCTTTGTCTTTTATGGTGGATTTTGTTTTAAAGTCTATATTATCTGAGATTAGTATTGCCACTTTTGCTCTTTTTTGGTAGTTATTTGCTTGAAATATTTTTTCTTCCTTTGATTTTTAATAAATTTACATTTTTGCTTCTAAAGTGTGTCTCTTGTAGACAGCATATTGATGGATCCTATTTTTTTAATCCATTCTGTCACTCTATGTCTCTTTATGGGTGCATTTAGGCCTTTTACATTCAGTGTAATTATTGATAGGTATGAGTTTATTGCTGTCATTTTGTAGGTTTTTTTTTTTTTGGTGCTGACATTTTCTTTGTTCCTCTTACTCTCCTGTGCTGAATTCCTTTTGATTGTGGATTTCTTTCTCATTTCTTTTGTTTTTGTAGATTTTGTTTTCATTTAGACTTTATGTTTTTCTTCTTATTTTGATGAGTAGGTTTGTTAACTTTCTTTGTGGTTACCTTGAAATTTATTCGTATATTCTTAGGTTTGAACTAGTCTATTATTGCTTGGTATTGCCTTACCTTCCTCTCTATTAGGAAGTTGTCTACCTATACCGTTTATTCCGTTTTACTGTTCTGACATTGTTGTCGTTTACAGATTAACATCTCTGGTTCCCTGTTGTAATTCTTTTGGTTTTGGATAGTCCTTGAGAGTCCATTTCCTAGGTTGGTATCTGGCTGGTACAATCTTGCATCCTAGATTCAGGCTGTGGTCTGATGTTGTTTGTTCTCAGACTGAAGGACTCCCTTTAATAATTCTTGTAAGTTTGGTTTGGTTTTTACATATTCCCTTAATTTCTGTTTATCTGGAAGTGTCCTACTTTCATCATCATATTTGAATGAGAGTTTTGCGGGATATATTATTCTTGGTTGGCAACTTTTTTCTTTCAAGGTTTTATATATGTCATCCCATTGCCTTCTTGCCTGCATGTTTTCTGCCAAATAATCAGAGTCTAGTCTTATTGTTCCTCCTCTGTATGTGACTTTTTGTTTTCCTCGAGCTGCTCTCAGGATTTTTTCTTTGTCTTTGGTGTTAGTGAGTGTGATTATGATATACTTTGGTGATTTTCTTTTGGGGTCTGTCCTATATGAGGTTCATTGAGCTTCTTGGGTGGTTAGCTGTTCATCTTTCATGATATTAGGGAAGTTTTCTGTCAGCAATTCTTCAGTGATCATCTATCTGTTTTCCGTTTTCTGCCCCTGTTCTGGA